>NC_134421.1:69525229-70138975 GCF_030867145.1 Opisthocomus hoazin
TAACTCTCGTCTGGTCCTCGGGGCACCGAGTCCTGCCAGAGCCCGGCCCGACCCGCGGATTCCCCCCGGTGTCCCGGGCCCGGAGCTGCCGTTTGAGTTTACAAAATGTGAAAAGCAGGAAATATCCGCGGAAAGGGGCGGAAAATCGCCCGAATTAGACCCTGTTCGAAGCACGGTATGCTTGTTATATATGATATACTACATATATTTTTAACATAAATACACATAGTGCTAAATGTGCCGTGTATACTATGTCCTACACATCACGGACCGACCTAACGTAATCAAATCAACGTCGATGAGTAATTATAGGTGGGAAGAGCAGAGGAACGCGGAGATCCCGCCGCTCACAGCCGCGCTAAACCGGCACGGGCATCGCCGTGTACAGACATCTACGGGATAGGCGTGCGCGGGTCTGTATGTACGAAGGTGTATATATATATATATATTTATTTATATGTACATCCACGTCCCTTCAAGTCCCGAGATGGAGATTTCGCACCCAAACGCGATAGTGCCGCGTCCCGTCCCCCACCCCCGCCCATTCCAACCTCACCTCTCTTACCCCTAACACCCAGAGGGGTAAGCCAGGTTTTCCTCACCCCCCCCTTCCCGAATTCCGGGGGGTCCCTTTCCCCAAGGTCACCGGGAAAACCCAACTCCCGCAATAAGTAAGAAGGGGGGGGGTCGGGTGGAGTTTCAAGTCGGCGGCTGCCCCCTACCCTGATTCCCCGTCCGCGTGGAGAAGGAGTAAAAAGCGAAGGAATTAAAAAATAAAACAGAATAAATGGAAAAGGAGGAGGGGAGGGGGGACACGAGCAAACCGGGGTGTTTGACCGACCTGGGCAGATGCTTCTCCCTCCGTCCCGCTCCGCCGGAGCTCTCAGGGCCGGAGCGCGGGGGGGAGCGGGGCCGCGGCTGCTGGCATGTCGCGGGCTCCCGGCGAGGGGGAAAACCTGGGGGAGCAGCATCCTCCGAAACGCCCCACCCGTGCCCTCCTCCTCCTCCTCCTCCTCCTCCTCCGGGGCTGGGCTGAAGATCAGAGCTCTTCCGGGTTGGGAAAAGGGCAGAGAAAGAGTGAGAGAAATGCGATGGGCCGGTTCTTTACACACCCATCACTGGAATCACATGGGGCGGGGAGGCGGAGGGTTTGGGGGAGGGGGGGGGGGGGCACAGGGGCAGGGCCCGGGGAGGGGGGGGGACGCGCAGGTTACTGGGGCTCGCAGGGATTGCGAGCGTGATGTAAACCCGTCCCGGGAGCAAACTGTCACCGCCGTGAGCCTGGGAAGAGAGAAAGAGAGAGAGAGAGAGAGGGGAAAAAAAAATTAAGCGTATGGTTGGTTGTACAAAACAGCGCCGGGGCTCGCTCCGCTTGCATCGAAAGCTTTCGAGGAAAAGCCGTGACATTCGCTACGACGGGTTGTTTCTCCTCCTCTGTCCCCCCCTCCTCCTCGGGAGAGACTTTAATTCACCCCATTTTCCTTTATTTAATCCCAAAAATTATTAGCCATTTTAATTTTTTATATTGTATATGTGTCTGTGGAAGGCTCCAGGATCTGGGGGGAAAAAAAAAAAGTATATATATAATCCACACGCATCCCCTGGCACTCCGAGAGCGGGGGGAAACTGTCCCCCCTGTCCCCCGTGTCCCCAACCCTCCTCTTCATCGGGACGAGGAAGGCTCCCGGCAACGGGCAGCTCTGCAGGGAGACCACCGACCCTGGGGTCGGTCCCAGCCCGGGGGTCTGTGTGTGTGTGTGTGTGTCCCCCACCCCCCGCGTCCCTCCCGGAGCCAGACGGGTTTGAACCCAGGGGCCGATCTCCGCGCCGACAGAACGGGACGGCCGGGGGGAGCTGCAGCCCCCTGCCCTCTCCCCAGTCCCCCCTGCTGGGGGATTTCGAGGGTCGGGGAGGGAGGGGAAGGTAAAAATCCCTCCCCCCCAAAAAAAAACCCTGCTGTGGGGCCGGGGAGAAGCCTGGGAGCCGGGCTGTCGCCATGCCGCAGGCTCCGGGGGGTGCCCCACAGCTTGCAGCGATGGGGAGGAAGCGGAGGGACCGGGGGGGGGGGGGTGTTTGGGGGGTGGGGAAGCTGATTTTCCACATTTAACCCCCCCCACTCGTGTCAATCCCTACAGCCTGGTCCTTATCCACCGGCAGATTTCCTCGCAAGGAAGCTTCCCGGCGGTTTGGTGATGCTCTTATTTTATTATTAAAAATGGGTGCTTATATTTTGCCCCCCCCCCCGGAGGGTGGGTGTCTTGCCAGCAAAGCCGGAAGAGACCCGGAGCACCAGCCCCTGGGGGGGGGATGGGGGGGGAAGGGGATTCTCCACGGAAAAACGCGTCCTGGTGTGGTCCACGCTGCTCCACAGCCGTGGGTATCAACCTCCCGGGTGGGAGAAGAAGTGGGGAGGGGGGGGCAGAAAACCCACCCCACCCCACCCCATTTAACACGGAATCCCCCATCCACCACTGGCGTGAAACTCTCCCGCGGGAAGAAGTCAGCAGCGCTTTATTCCCAGGGCTAAACGAGGGGGAGGGCAGCAGTCCCCAGGCCCCGAGAGTGGGGAGACCCACTCGTGTTGGGGGGGGGGGGGTGGGGGGGGGAGTTGCGGAGCCCGAATCCGCGGTACCCGGCGGAGATCCCGCGCATCCCGGCGGCACTGAACCCCGGCGCCACCGGCTTTTCAGAAACGGGGGCGAAAATTGATCACTTAGCGGAAAAAAAAAATAAAATATATATATACATATGTACACACACTCCTGGTCCTGGAGGGATATTGCTTTTTTTTTTATATATATTATTCTGCTGACGTTGGGAGTTCGCTATCTCCGCTTCTAGAGTGACTCTCTGTAAGGTGAAAGGTAACGCGATCGCCTCCCAATTCTATCTTTAGAAAACACATTCAATTAAGGTAATAAGTTAAAGCTCATTAGAGCTGCGAAGGGAGCCTTCCAGTCGCGAAAAAACCGATGGAAACAGCTCGGGCAGCCCAACAGCGGGGGGAGACGGGCTGAGCCCATCTCCCCTCGCCCAGAAAGGTGGCTTTTTGCTGGGGAGAGGCTTGGAAAAAAGGAGTATTTTAAACGCACGAGGGGCTTGGGTGGTTTGGGCTGAGCCGAGTGGAGGAGCCGGGGCTAAATCCTTGCAGGGGGGAAAAAAATAAAAAAAAAAAAAAAAAAAAAAAAAAAAAAAATTAAAAAAAAAAAAATAAAAAAAAAAAAAAAAGGAGAATACAGCTAAAATGACTCGGGGTGTGTGTTCCCCATCACCGGGCAGGGAAAATCCCTGGGGAATCTTCCGCTCGCCGCGATTTCTGCTCCCCCAAAGAGAGCTGCGGGAGGGAGGCGAGACCGGCGTGGGAGGCGATGCTGCCCGGAGCCCTCCAAAACCGCCCAGGAAAAAAAAAAAAGGGGGGGGGGGGGGGGGGAAGGGAGGGTGTGGGAGCTGGGATCTGGGATGTCTGAGCGCATCGTGGCAGCAGGGAATCGAAAAATCCAGGATCCTCCTGCAAAAACCCGCGTGGGAAGCCCGTGGAGATTCTGTTTCCCCCCGGCTAGGGCTCGCTGGGGGGGGCAGGGGGAATTTGGGCAGAGGCGCAGGCGCACCCACACCCATATCCCCCTCCCCCCGCATTCACCCCGCACAGTGAAGTTCATTTCCAGCTGCGGTAGCTGGCTATTCAAAGGTTAAATATAACTAATGAGGTTTAAATGGCACACGGGGTTTATCATAAATATCACAGACCTTGCTCGGTGCCTGCAGTTGAGGTCGGAATATACATTAAAAGCAATATTCAGGTAGCCAGAGGTTAGTTAAATAAGTAAATACAGGCATATATATATATATATATACACACACACACATACACTCCTTTTTTTTTTTCCTTGTGTGTGTGTGCATACATATGGGATATATCTATGTAGAATGGGGGGTGTGTATATGTATTCCACATATATATTCATATATATATGTGGAATATGTATGTAAATCTGTATATATGGAACATAGATATTCCATATATATAATATATATATGGGATATATATACAAATATATATATGGAATATATATATGGACTATATATAAAATATATATGGAACATATATATTCACATATATATATATGGAATATATATTTTTTCCTTGTGTTTTCCATCTCTCCAGGGGAGCCTGTGATTCTCCGAGTGCCTGTGGCTAATCCCACCTCTTGCTCCCCTCCTGGCACACATTTAGACGCGTATACATCGAAATAAATACCTCTGCACACACACACACAATCGATCTCGTCTCCGCCTGAACCAGGATTCGCAGTCGGACCCCCTATAAATCCAATCCATACGTTATCGCCGGCGACAAACCGCTCCGCCGGTTTGCAGAAAGGAGGTTGGGGATGTTTTATTCTCCGTAATTAAACTGCCCGGTCTGCTCTGGAGAGAAAGCCCACCCCTCTCTGCCCCCCACCCCCGAGAAAAGTTGTCAATAATCAATAATTTCCCCGCTCCCCGGCTGTGCAAAACACAGTCCCCAGATAGGTTTTTTTTTTTTTTTAATATCATCGTTTGCAATCTTCGTTTTTGCGGGGCTGGGGGTGGGGGGGGACGAGGACGACAAAGGACCCAAATCAGGCGGGTTGGCATCGATCCTGCGCTTTGTGTGCGCGGGGTGGATTCGCTTTAAAACGATTTCCATTAAACGCGGCCTCCCGCGTCGGTAGGATCGACCTGATGACTTTGTGTGAACGGTGGGGAGGGAGCGCGGGGCTGGAAGGGGGGGGAAACCTCGGAAATTAAAATAATCCCCCCCACCCCCGTCCACATCTTCCATTCCCCCAAAGCAGGGGCTTGAAAACGGAGGCAAATCCAGAGCCCAACAAACAGCCCCAGCTGCATATCCCTACCCTTTGCAGCCAAGGTGCAAAATATATTTATAAAAATATATAAAGCACGTGGAAGTGGAGAATTTTAATTAAATCTTACTGCGGCTCCAACAACGCCGAAGTGATATTTCATTCGGAGGCCCGCCTCTTGCTTGTGTTTTATAGCGTTTTTCTTGCCTCTGACTTTATTTAAAATATTAGACGAGGTACAGAATTATAAATGACTCTTTCCTTATCTGTGCTGCTCACATATCCAGGATCAGAGGAGCTGATTAAGAAAGAAGTCAGAGGCAAACGTTGGATTCATAATGATTCGGAATAATGAATCCTTATCTCTGCTTTCCAGATTATCACCCTTTCAGCTCCCAATGTTTTGTTACATGGGATAATTTATTGCATCTAATACATCACAATGAATCTGATGGCGGAAAGCGATGGGCAAACGTTGGGGTAAAAAAAAAAAAAAGGGTCCTTATTTTAGTTTGGATTTATCCTGGGGGGCAGCGAAACTGAATTTTTTTTTTTAGCGTTTTTTTTTTTTTTTTTTGATTGGGAAACTATAAGGTAAATCTGATAATAATAATAAAAAAAAGAAGCTGGGGAAGGGGGTGAGGAGCTTTAATTAGTGTGTTACTTTCAGACTGAAAATTAAGAAAATCGACCGGAGCTTCTCCGCTCGGTGGCTGCGAGATCCTAATTTTACATAATTTATTTTTTTTATTTAAGGGGAGATGATGCGTCATAAACATTGAATAAAGCACGGAGCCGGGTTAAGATAAAACACAATTTGCATCTCTCTCTCTTGTTGTTTTTTTTTCCCCCTCTTTTTCTTAAAAGGGAGGGCTGCCAAAAATGTTCAATATTCTCCCCGCCCCGTCGCCAAATAAATACATGCATAGCAAAAAAATCGATAAGATTTCTGCTAGGAGCCTCTCCCCTCACTCTCCCTGCATCTCTGCCTCCTTTTTTTTTTTTAATTTTTTTTTTTTTGAAAGGCATTTTCTCATAAACTGCAGAAACTCCGCGGGTTTGCTTTGTGTGCAAACGGCCCGCTGCTCTGTGTTTTCTGGCTGCAGAAATGAAAAGGGAGGGTGGGGGGTGGACACACATACACACATTCACCTGAAATTATTGATATTCCTGTGCCTGAGGAGGGGAAGATCTGCTGATATTTTGCTTGATTTGAACGTATTCGTTCGAATCCTGGAAGGGAAGAAGCAGCCGGGGTCTGCCTCCTCACCTGGGCAGGGAAAAGACGCTTTTCAAACATTTTCTGCGGCCAAGAACCCCCTTTACTCCCCTCTAAGGGGTAGGTTGGGGAGGGAGGAGATTCCCATGACAACTCAGCCCGAAAGTTCACCTCGACCGAACCACCCCGTGGGTCAAATCCGATAACGGCTCAAATCGCCCCAAAAAACCCTGCCGAGGGGCTGGGGGGGGGGGGGGGCGGGGGCGGCTCCTGACCCCCGTTAGAGCATCCCCTCCATTTCTCGGACAGCACTGGAGAGAAAAAGGTGCCTGAAATCCTCGCCGTGCTCAATTTGCTGCGCCTCGCTTTTTATTTTTATTTTTTTATATATTTTTTTTTTTCTCGCCCCCCCCCCCCCTTTTTTTTATTCTTTGTGTAGAGGCACTCCCGATGCTAAAATTTCTGGGGACAGGTGCCGGCAGCCCTGTTCTGCCCCGGCTGAAGTTTCCCCGGCTCCCTCTCCTCCCTCCTTGGCTCCCCGGGCGCAGGGACGGGGTTTAACCATTACCCAGGTCCAGCACCGGCCCTTTATTTTTTTTTTTTTTTTTCCAGGAAGCGGGAGAAGCTTCTGAAACGGGGTTGAAAAATAACTTGTTTTTCCCCTTTGCCTAAAGGGGAAGGCTCCCAGCTGGGGTCTCGGGTGGGACACACACACACATCTTTCCCCCCACTCGTGAGCGTTTCCCTGCTGTATCTTCCTCATTTTCCACGCGGTGTTCCACAAATCCCATCCGAAGGGCAATCTCGGCTTCCCTACTCTTCCTCCGCCCCACACCCCGCGCAATATTTGTCAAGGAATTTCAAGTATCAATTATAACCGCAATTTTTGATATCCCCCCCCACCCCAATTTGAAGTGTAGATGATGTGATAGGAACATCCACATCTATGATGCCGGTTCTCCCTCGGATGGATTTATTGGACCGCGTCCCACCCTCAGCTGAACATTCAATATTCCAGCGTTATCTCCGCACTTAAACTCGCTTTCTCCGTTTCTGTGCCAAGATAAATTTGCATAATATTTGCAGTTGTAATTAGCTGATGAACATCTCCCAGCCTTCCCCTTTGTTTTCCGTGCGTTTGGTCTTCAATCGATGCCACTTTTGATCTTTAATATTACAGTATCCCGACAGAGCATTTTACATCTTATCTGCAGCGCAGAAAGGGAGTGAGGAAAAAATAAATTAAAAAAAAAACCCAAACAACCCAAAATTGGGGAGAAAGGAGAGGGAGGAAAAGGCGCTGAACTAATCAAGAGTTTCGAGAGGTTGCTTGGGATGCCCGAGCCCGCGGTTACGGGGCGAATGCGATCGACGTTGACATTAGAGCCGTTTAAAATAATGTGGGGCTTGATCAGGTGAGGCACCGCCAGCGTCTCGGCATCACCCGACCAGGTCGCCGGGGCTGGGGACACGGGCGGGGTCCGTGTGTGTGTCCACCCCCCCCCATCCCTGCCCCCCCGCTCCGGGTTCGGGGACCTCGGGGCAGGCGCCCCGCAGACTTTTAGGGACCGAGCATCAAAGTTGGGGTGTTTCTTGAGGGTTTTTTTTTTTTGGTATGGGGAGGGGGAAGTGCTTTTCTTCACCAGGAGCAGCCCGTGCCGGCTTCCCGGCACCCCCGAGCCCCCCACCCCGGAGTATCTCGAGTGAGCAGCCCCCCCCCAGGGTCACCTCCGCTCGCGGAGCCGGGAGTAAAGGATGTTATCACGTCGGGAGGGTTATTAAACCGCTAATGAATGAGTGTCTGTGAGACTCTGGACGGGCTGGAGAGACTGCGGGAGGGGGGCCGGGGGGGAGAGGAGGCAGAAAGGCTCGATCTTCATGCCAATCTCTGGAACAAATAGCTAACATTTAACGTTTACACCCTGCTTGGCGACGAACTGGCGCTCCACGGACCCCTGATCCAGGCTAAAATGTCCAGAAAGCCTTTGGAGAGAACAAGTTCCTAGCTATCAGGTTCTTCTGATCTCTCTCCTCCTTTCATAGGGCTTTGGTTTCAGGCTGGACTTGTCCAATGTCTGCTTTACCGCTGCGCGCTCCTAAATGAGTGTCAAGGAGGCGAATATCAAATAGCAGAGAGGTCAAGGCGATTTGGTTAACCGTTGGCTGGGCTGATGGCTTTAAACTTGTGTGGGAGGCTGGGGACGTGGCAGGGGGGAGGGAAGGAAAGGGGGGAAGGAGCGGGAGCCGAGGGGAAATAAACCCGAGAGAAAGGAAAGCAAGGAGGGGGGGGGAAAGGAAGAGGATGGAGGTGTTGGGGAGGGATGCGGAGCTTGGAGAGCCCCAAAATGCAAGGGCCAAGGGATTCATGGTGATGGAGGGCTATGGGAAACCTTGGGGAGGGGTTTACTGGTGGTCCTGGCTAGGGTGGGGATGTCCCTGTCCATCGGGGGGGGGGGGGGGTGTCTGGGCAATGCATTTGGGCAATGCACGTATTTTGACAGCATCTACATTTGGGCTTGGTGCTTGGTCCTGGAAGACCTCCTTTGTACAGGAGGAGCGGGTGCAGCCGTAGGGGTTTGAGGACACAGGACGGGGGGGGTGTGTTGTAGAGGGGGGTTGGACTAGATGACCCACAGAGGTCCCTTCCAACCCCCACCATTCTGTGGTTCTGAGTGTGAGTGGAGGGGCCATACGGTGTTTGTGCGTGGGGGAAAGAACCCCCAAAGATGGACCCGAGAAGGTGCGCTTGTGCAAAGGGTGCGTGAGGGCAGGGCTGGGTGGGAGGGCTGAGTACCTGGGTGGGGAGTTGCGGGCCTGGAGGTGACGCTGGCCACGTGTGTGTTGGCGTGAGGGCTGTAAGGGGCGTGAGGGAGGTGCCATGCGTGTCTGTGCATTAGGAGGAGAGAGGGATCCATGGACGCGCTTGCCTGTGGTGGTGGGGGTATGGCAGGGTGGGGGCAGGTGAAGACCCTGTGCACGTATGGAACGTACAAGGGCGGTTGTAAAGCAACTGTAGCCTGTAGCTGAAGCGCAAGGTGTGAATGAGCTGCGGGGGTAGGATGCGGCTCGTGCAGGAGCGCAGGAATCACAGAATCATAGGTTGGAAAAGACCTCTAAGATCATCAAGTCCAACCATCAAGGGTGCAAGGAGCCCTCGCTGACGATGTGGATGTGGGTGGGATGTGCTGAGCCCAGGGAGAACCCGGGGCTGTGGAGGGCTGGGTGTTCCAGCAGTGTTTTCAGGGGGCAGATCCCCTCCCCGAGTGCCCTTGCACTTCCTGGCATGGGGACAGGCTGGGCAGCTCAGCAGGCAGCAAAGACACCAAAGAGAAATTTTACTTTCCCTGTAACAATAATCTGCTTTTAAAAAAACATAAATAGAGAGAGAATTTCCTGGAAGAGCAAGTTTTCTGTTACCGAAGTGGCCAATGAACTGAACAAATACTCGAGGCCTTTTCCAGCCACCCTCCTCACCTACGAAGCCACCCAAGCCCTCCCCTCGCAGCAATCACGTTTTGCTCCCGACGTTAGCAGAAAACTCGCTCCAGTCCCAGGTAATGTAAAGCTTGTCGGCTGAATCAAGGCAAACAATCACCATAGGAAATGTGTGCATAGCTACACACGGCTGAGCACCGCCAGCGCTTGTAACTACCAAAGAGTTTGCAATAGCTAAAACCAAGAGGGAGTTAATCGTGGGTTTAGTTCCCATGCCCTTGACCTACAAGTTGCAAAGCTCAGGAGCGCGACGCTGACGGAAGATATTCGGGTGAAGCCACTGAGGCCCTCAGTCTAAAGCCATCGTCTCCACATCGCCCTGGCTTTTAAATTTTGAGCATGTTCTAGGGGAAGCAACTCCTTCTGCTCTCTGTTTTGGAGGTGCACGAAGGACTTCGGGGGGTTCAGCCCCTGGGGCTGTCCTGCAGGAACGAGGGATGCCGTCAGGGACACTTCAACGAAGCCTGGTGAGGACGGGAGAGAGGACGAGCAAATTTCAGGATCAAATACGCATTTTGGATTATTTTTCCATTTTTTTTTTTCTAGTGGTCTTCCTTTGCTTGGCTGCTCGGGGTAGCACGGAGCCCAGAGAGGATGGGGCCGCGCATCCCATGGCCATCACAGACGTGCGTCCCTATAGAGAGCTGCCTCATGCGTGTGTTTGGACACGAACATCTAGGCAGGGTGTGTGCAGGGGGTGCTTGTGCATGTGCACACCAGTGCTCGCACATATCTTGCACTATATATATGTAAAAAATATATATATATATTCCACACGAGGCTCAGAGCTATAGGTCTCTCCATCACGCCTGCATACATCCACATACATACACCCACTAAGGTTGCGTTTCCGGAGACATTCTCAAATAGAGCAGTGTAATTTCTCCGCTGATTTTGATTGACATGCTGTCCCTGGGATCATGTGTTAATCCCTTCTTCACTCAAGCCTTTTCATAACTCATTTCTCTCTGCTAGATGGAGACTCTGATGGTTACCGAGGCAACGATGATAGCACTAAGCCATTTCCCTCTCTGCACGGAGACCATTATTCCGCATGCATAGGCCATTTGCAACAAAGGTCGCCACAAAGTCATCCACAACACAGCACACGTTTATTAAACTTTTATTCTTTTTTTTTTCCCTCCCCCTAACAGAGAAACTAGCCGGCACGTGTGCAATCTCTCCTCTTTTTTTTTTTTTTTTGAGATCTTTGTAATATAGGTAATAATAACTGCAGCAGATATTATTGTACCCAAACTATATATCACACAGATCAGGGGCTTAGAGTTCCTGGTCCAGAAAGATCACGCTTAGATGGTGAGGTTTTGCACCAATGATTCCTATTTGCCTTTTGTTCTCCTATCAAACAGTAACTTTAATAGCAGTTGGAGGAAAAAACAGCCAACAGCTACGATATGAGAGCGGTGTGAGGCGAATATCTGAATGCAAAACCCGCGTGGAGATTCGCCCTGCAACACCAAGCACCTCCCAAAACCGAACATCTAAATCACCATCGTCAGTGACCACCCCCTCCCAGGGGTGATTTTCTTTCTAAGCCAAATTTCTACCCGGCTCCTTACCTGGGCTTCTTGGCTCTGGGTGTAAGTTGTAGGGGTTCCTTCTCGTGGTGTTAGGAGCTGGTTTAAGGGCGTTTAAAGCCAGCTCCGGCTGTAAGCGGACAGCGGGATAATGCGCTGCTGGAAAGGGCCCCTCTAACCTGAGGTGCTCCCCCCCCACCTCAGCGAGGCTTTGCCCATATGGGACCACGCTGGTGGATTTTATTTCAGCCCCATCCTTTGCCTCTGGAGACCGAACGGATGCGTCGCTTTGGGCTGGCTTTTAGCGAGCAGCCCTTTCCCACAAGGAACGGCGTGGATAAAGGCACAAATGCCTTTTTGCGGATCTGTGAATTTAGCACCGAAGCCAACCTCAACAAACGTCCACATTCAGTGTCTGCTGGCCACCAGACCCACCACCTCTCCGTGCCTGGGGTCGCGCGTCCTTGGCCTGAAAATATTAATCCCCACTTTCTAGCTCTGTTTTAAACCAGCTAAACATCTCCACAGGTCTAAATTTCCAACCACACCAGGACAGAGACCCTCACCCTGCTGCGATGGGTCTTGGAGCCACGATGCCTGACAGCAGCAGGGACGGGCGAAGGCTGGGCGGCTGCTCGGACAGTCCTGCGGCATCAGATCTGCCGAGGATGTGAAAGAGGAGGAGAAGATGGCCCACGGTGATAAGCTCCCAGGAAATTTCTACGGTGCCTCCTACTCTTCTCTGTCCAGACAGCTCCAGCTCCACTCCAGGATCTTATCTCTCCATATTGCTGCATCTCTCTGGCCTTCCTCCTACAGTGTCCTGCTCAGCTCGGTGCAAAACACACTCCTAATTGTACCGGCCTGGCCCAAAGCACTGATCCCATCTGCCCTCTCTGACTCCCATCACTGGCTTCACTCGTTTTATCACCTTTTGTCATTTAAATTTTTGATGCTGCCTCTTCAAAGCCAGGCAGAGGTCAGCCCAGCCCCAGCTCCTCTGCTGTTTCTCCCTTTATTTTCAGTTTGGGAAATAAAAAATTGACTCAGCTTCTTCTCATGGATACACAGAGCCACTGAAATGGCTGGGAACTCCACATGAGCCCAACATTTGCAGGTGCATGAAGTCCTGAGCTTGGACATCCACCCAGAGGAAAACATCTCCCAAGAGCAACCCATCGCTTTGAGAGATCCACAGTGGTTTCCAAACCAGGCTGTGTGCTTGTTTACAAGGTTTCTGTTTTGCAAGATATTCAAATAATCAGAGACAAACAGGAGTTGGGGTTAATCCTCCCAATCTGCCATTTATCTGAAGAATCACTTTCCCACTGCGATGCAACGACCGCGGAGGAGGGTGAAACACCTTCGGTCCAGCTGACACCCAGGAGCGTGGTTTATGGTGTGGGGTGAAGTGGCTCTTCTGCTGAGCTGGTGATTTAGCGGAGGTGTTTGGAGAAAACAGCTGCCCTGGATCCTTGGTGGTTTTTGTTCAAGACCTGCCATGTCCACCCCTTTGAGCTGATGGTGAGCAAGACCAGCCTCGCTTCACGAGTGCGACATTATGGTGGGGGGGCTTGAGAAGAACCGATCCTGCAGGCAAGGTCTTGCTGTCAGGAGGATGCGCTATCTCATGGCATTTTTTGCTGTATTCCCAAACAACGTTCAGCCTTTCTGAGTAACACTCCGTGTCCCTTTTCCCCATCCCCTGCACCATCCAGCGCCCTGTCTGCTCTTGCACTGCTCCTTCCATGGGAAGTCTCCAGCCTGAGGACAATATCCAAGCTTCATATTAAAAAAAAGAGTGGAAAAAATATATTTGTCATGATTTCTGCTCATAACAAGCTCTCCCAGCTCAAGCAGGGATGCTCAAGGCCGAGAAAGGCACAGGGATATTTACTCGTGATGCAGCCCTGGGATGGTGCTGGGACTTTTGAGCGAAGCCTGGCAGGTATTTCCAAGCCCCCTGCACTAATTGATGGGCTCTCTATATATCATGCCAGATAAAGGGCTCTTGTGCAGTAAATGCTGATGTTTAGAACATCCTGATAGTGTTTTGTTAACAAGAAGATAACGGGAGAGCAAGATACACTTGTTTAGCTGCCTATAGATAAACCCAATAGGGTCTTTGTTAAGTTTTCATGACTGATGGCAGGTACTAAACGCGATAAATAATACCCCAGGTCCTGGTTGGAGCTACTGTAGCACAAATTATAACCTAAGGCGCTGACCTGTGAGGGGGTTGGAGGGGTCGAAGGTTACAGGATTGAAGACCTGGGATTTTTTGGGGGCAGCGACCCCTTGTTTCTGAACTGATGGTTGTCTGCTAAGGTGTTCCCAGCACTCCTGCAAAGTGGTACCCACCAGAAAAGTGAGGGATGAAAGGATGTCAGCAATAAGGTGTTTGTGGCAGCAGAGAGGCAGAGAGGCTGCAAAAAGTCATGGGGAGAGCGTGGTAGAGGACAGCCCCAGTCTAAAACTGAGTGTGACCTTCTATCGAGGGTTCTTCACCAGCTCATCCAGGATGGGATGCCCCAAGAGCCTTTGGAAATGGAGGGTGAGCAAGGCTGTGTCGCAAAATCATGTCCAGCACATCCCAAGCATCCTTCTCCCCCTCACCCCAGGAGGACGCTGAGTCAAGGCAGCGTCCGCCTCCCTCCCAGGTTCGCCTTCTTCAGGGTGCTTATTAGCATTTCTCCCCAAACAACCTCCTAATTGCAAGGTGGGTCGCTGTCAGCCTTCTTACAAAAGACGGAATTGTTATTGAGAGGCGATGTGGTCGCCCCGGCCCTGAGTCACGAGAGGAGAAAAGGGGCCATGGGGTCTGCCCACGATGCTCCCCGGTGATGTTCTAAGGGTGTCCCCACCGACGCGCCAGCCTGTGAGGCCAAGGCTCACGTTAAGCCAGTGACTAATTACCAGCAGAGGGAGAGCTGCTCCGCAGAGGCTCTCCAGAGCCTACGGCTGCCAAACCTCTCAAGGTTTAGAAATCAGGCCATGAAACAACCCAACTCCTCTCAGCTGTTGAAAGGGATTATAATTACGTTATCTTCAGCTTGATCTTCCCTGAGAAGTCGGTAATTTGCTCCCATTTTTTTATTTTATTCCTCTAGTATTATTTTTTTGTTTTGTTCTTTTTATGTCTTTTAGGAGAGGAGACTGCAGAATCTGTGCTGGCGTGATGTTAAAAGCCTCTGTGACCCTCAGGTTGGCACCTTCCTGGTGCATCCCACCAAGTAAGGGGACGAGGCGGGCTCCAAGCTCGGCTCCCTGGCTGAAAACCTCCAGGATGCTGGGAATCTCGGCTCCTTTTCTGATGGAGGTGAAACCAGATAGCAGCCGTGGCACCTCCAAGCTGGTGTTGACCTTGCAAGAGAGCCTGATGCCCGGCCTGACATCACGTTTCAGCTGCCGAGGAGCTGGGAATGAGGACTTCCAATATTCCCCAAGCAGAACTATCAAAAGAGGAGGGAGACTTTGTACCTAAGGCTGGACTATACGCATTTAAACGCTCAAAGCTTGAAAATTTATCGATGGGGTAGAGACTCTGCCCCATACCTCGTCAGCAAGATCCTGAATTTCCATTTCGCAACCACCTGCAATGCGGGACTCACCCCGCGCTCCCGAGCGAGCGCTCAGCCCCAGCATCAGAGCCAGCCAAGAGCGATGGAGAGATGTAAATGAAGAACTAGTGGGTCTTCCTGAGCAAACTTTGAACAGGCATCCAAAAAATGAATGTGTTTTCTTCTTATTAGGAGTGTTCGTTCTATCTCATGGCGATCTACAAAACAAGCCACATGCCAGTTATTGTTGGTACAAGCACAACAATTCTGACTGTGGGAAAAAAATATTTCCAGGCATGTGGGACACAAAACGTACTAAAGGCATTTTAATGACACTTTAATTAATCTCTAGGCATAGGTTAGACAGAGAGTATCTAAAAAGGTGTGTGTATGTGTGTGGGGGGTAATAACAAAAGCTAGGACTCAAATCAAAAGATGCTTCAGTACCTGCAAAAGCTATTAAATATAATTATATTCATTTAAAATATCCCCACGCACAAAAAAATGGTAAACTGGAATGAAGGTTGCAAGCAAATCTCAGTAAATCAAGACTTAAAAAAAAAAAAGTATCAAAAGAATGTTGTGATTATCACATGAACAAAAACAGACCCGAATAAATTTAGAGTTAAGGTGAGACTTAAAAAAAGAAATCCAAAGAAGCTAGGTGTGGAAAATTACAGTGGAGGCAGCTAAACCACTTCAACTTGGAGATGTCATGCAACAGCTTCAAGAAAAAGCAAGCGTGGATTTAGAAACACATTACCCTGACCTGGGACCACAGAAATGGAAATGCCTTTCTCAGATGTCTGTTGGTCGATAGAGTTTATCGCAACCAGTTGGGAGATTCTCATTTCAAGTTTGCTCACTGGGCCACAGTCCTCTCTAGGTGCACACCTGAGACAAAGCGACCAGGGTCTCCGCAGAGATGTGTCTTTTGCTTTGAGAAGAAATGAACCTGATTTTATCCAGAATCATCACTTCCGTCCCAGTTCTTGCAAGTGCTTTGCTGAGCTCACCCTGCTTGGAATCCCAGTTGTGGTTGGGAGGTCCATCACGCAGCCTTGGGGGGAGCCCATGTACAGACACCTCCCCACGCCTTCGGCTTGGAAGGACCTTGCAGAGGGATCCGGACTTCTGTATGTCCATTACATGGAGATCTTTGCAGCTGAGACCCACTTTTGGGATAAAAACTCAGCGTAAGCTGGTGCTCCCAGTGATAGGTTCATGTAAAGGTGCCTGGAAAAGTACCTGGAAAGGTACCCAAGGATGAAGGAGGCTCAAAGGTGTACTTTGCAACAGATGTCACTATTAAAGCAAGGATTAGGACTAGCTGCTAGAAGGGACCTCAAGCTTAGAAAGCAGAAGAAAGTTTCCCTTCTTGTATCATCAGGTGACTGTTCTCAGCAGATATTGACCCTCTTGGACTCAGACGGCTCCGGCACCAGCCTCATCTGCTTGGTGTCGAGGGGAGCCGGGTGCTCAGAAGTGCCCGTTCCCATCTCAGCTTTGCTCCTGACATGCTCTGTGACCTGGCACAAATCACTTCACTGCCCTGCTTCGGTTTCGCTCTTCGTAGTGCCAGCAGAAAACAAATCGGTCCTTGTTCATGGAAAGTCAGCCACGCTAGCCCGGCCCCATGATTTCTCCAAGCACATCCAATGGGAACTATCCCAGCTTTTGAGTCCTTAAGCCATTAAGATAATCCCCATGCTGAGTAGTTATCTGCTTTTTTTACCCCCTCCCAGCGATTGCTGGGGACATCCACCTGCCCAGACACATGCAAGTGTAGGAGCGGCATGGTGGGATGTGTTGCACCATGATGGCAATATTTGACTAGCTGGCTCAGGAGGTCCCCTTATGTCTTACATTCTTATAAATAGCGATCAGCTGTCTTATCTGGCTGTAGAGCCTGATGCCAGCAGGGAAGGGGTAGGCTGCTATCTGCCAAGGTCTGATCTCCAGCAGCTTCCACGCTCCTGGACACCAGTGGTGTGCAAGGTGTATCTCCAGCAGATGACAACAGCCCCTTGCGCAGAAGGGAAATGCACGGTTCCAGACAAGTAAAAGTGAGGGACCCACTGCAAGAAGCAAGGACATTTCTGATGGAGATAAGGATAATTCAAAATGGAGATAAACAGCTAAACTACAAAGTTGTTGAGGAAAACTGGAGGACCTTGGGGGAGGCAATGCCAAGAGTGTACTCAGCTCTGAAACTATTTTGCAACGTGTGCATTCAAGGCTGGATTCATACCAGAAGTCCAAGTAATGCTATTTGGTAAGCGTTCGCCCCACGACCAGTGTATGCGATCCAGAAGCAAGAAGAAAAACAAAGACGTGATGCAGCTCTGCAGCCTTTTAAGCACGGCTTTGGTAAGCAGAGCTGGTATCATACTCACCGGAGCCTCGGGCACGGGCTAAGGCACCGGTTCCTCCCTCCACCCACCTGCACACTGGATGACTTGTACAAAACTTGGCGCAGTGGGGGCCCTGGCAATTAATCTGCTCCCCCTGCGTCCCCCCACCGCCCTCCTTCCCCAACACCAAACCAGCACGCTGGGCTCTGCTTGTAAACACAACCGGACCATCAATCGAGGCCAACTGAAAATGAGGAGGCAGGCAGGCATCCCGAGATCTGTAGCCTGTTAAAAGCCCAGGGAGCGTTTTCCTGCGAGCTGGTGGAGCGTAGCTTTGCCAACATGGGCACCTGGGTGTGGGAAGAATGCTGGCAGGGCGATGAACTCATTAAGGTGGAGCTCTGTCACCACCTCCCGAAGGAATCTGAGATGAGTCCATCGCACCGCCGTACCGATGTGCAAGCGAGTGTAGGAAGGATCAGTCACTGGAGCTCCGCGCTCCCCTGCTCTACACGTCGAAGTCAATGCCACCAGGAGAAATAGGAGCCCTTTCCATGTAAGCGAACTGATCTGGCTGATATCAAGTGACTCATTAAGGGCTGACAAAACTTAAGTAGACCATAGCGTTGCTCTCTAGTAGTGGGAACTTCTTGGCTCGAAAGGAGGATTTGATACCTGCGAAAAGCTCACCTTGGACCTCACCATCGTTAGCAGTAGCAGATCTGCCCTTGGACGCGCTTGCGAGAAGTTGCAAACTGCGCCTACTCTGAATAATTGAGTTTTCCAAAGACGCTGGGCACAGAGATGAGCTGGACCTGCACTGGGCAAATGATGAACTCCAAAGCTTGCAACACAGGCGATGAAGGGTGAAGATGGAATCCAGCTTTCTTATGCTGGACTAATAAATCTACTCAAACTCCCTGTTTTCTCAGTAGTTTATAATATTTCTCCCTCTGCTCGCCCCTTCATTCTTTTCCCATGCAAGCCCCTCAAAAGAATGAAAATATCCCATGATGATTAGATTCATTAGAGACAAATGAATCTCATTTTCTACATTCGCACAAGCCACACTAAGAAAAACAGGTCCATGCCCTTAGTGGTACAGAAGAACCCGTGTCTGGGCCCACGTGGAGAAAGAGAAACTGCTGGAAAGGTCACTGCTGTGTATCCAGAGGGCAGCTGAAACTTTGCCACCAGCAATAAGGATCATGTAAGAACTATCTGTTTCTCCTGCATTTTTGTTACCACATTAATAAAGAGGAAAAAGGCAGCACACTGTCCTGAGCACTGGTTTCATCCCTTAGCCATGCTACCTTGTGTGCTGTGGGTGGAAGATTGACTACACTTCAGGTTTACTCCTTTCAAGGCATATTTGCTTTAGCAGCTGCTCATCTGGAGGCTACACAGAAGGACAACCTTGCCATCAGTGACCTTCAGCGTGCTGCTCCTGAGCACATTTCTGTTGTCCATGGCCCAGATGCATGCTTCCTTCAGAGGGGAGGTATACATACTGTCTTCAAAATAGCTAAACAGTAATCTTAAACACATCTGAACTGGAACCGCTGGGACCTGGGAGCACAGGGCAAACATGGTTGATCCTTCTGTCCCCCATAGGTCACACCGCCAAACCTTGCAAAACTCAGAAACATGAGACACAGAGATTGAAATGTGGCAGGATCAGCTTGCAAAGGTGTTGGTAGGGAGGAGATGTTTCTCACAACTCTCAGGGACAGGAGGGTTTTGCGAAATAGATCCCTTGTCTTCAGAGTAAAATGAGTAAATAGAAGCTGAATAAAGGTCTAGCAGACACGCTGCGATGGTTGCTTGAGCTCACGGCTTTGCCACATCTGCTAGGAAACCTCCAGGCAGACTTAAAAAACCACCCCAGACAGGACACACACATGGCACTTGAAGTTTATGTTCAGTGAATTTGAAAGACATTTCTTCCCAGCGAACTGTCCGCCAAGCCAGAGCATCTCCAAGGGACTCTCTCGCTGGTTCAGCTCAAGACTTCGCATAGGCCATGGTTATATTCCCTAAATGGCATCTCATGTACGAGATAACTATGACAGCTTCAGTGGGATCCTCAGCATGAAACTGCCGAACCTCCTTGCTTTGGGAATTTTTGGTTTTTTGTCAGGCCAAAGCTACCCTGAAAGCAAACAAATGTAGCATTTCGCCAGCGACAACTGGGCGGGTTGAAGGGATGTGCTTCCTCCTGGGCCGTGGCACTGCAGATCCAGCCTTTTAGATAGTAGGTGGCACTAAGAGTCGATGGTCGGGCTGGGTTATGAGATACTGAGGCCAGGGACTGGATTTTGGGCTTGACAGATCATTTGTCTTTGCAGAAAACATCGAGAACAACAGCATCACTTCATTCTCAGCATCTCAACACATGCCAGCTCCAAGCACTAACTCAGACATTTGACAGCCCACTAAGCCCAGAGAAGGCAGGTATTGTATGAATCATGAGAGGTATATTTTGATGTTCCTGATGTCATTTTAAGCAAGAAGCTCTTTCTCAGATGAACCTCACCAGATATCCCTGGACGCAAAAAAGAGCTGGCAGCAAAATAAGGTCTCAATGTGGGCCCAGCCAGCCTCCTTCCAAAGAAAGGCTCAAAATCAGCGGATGAAAAGAGGGTTGGATTCACATTGGAAAACTTGTTGGAAGAGGGTCAACTAAAACCTGCAAAGCCAAAGGACTTGTCTGGTTCAGCAGTGTAGTAGATGGGTTCCAGCTCCCAACCTCAGTGAAAAGCCAAGTGCAGAAATGCAGAGCAAGGCTCAGTTGAAGAGCAAGTTCAAGGACAGATCCAGCACTGGGGGAGCTCCCAACAGCTCTGCAGTTTTAACACGTGAAGGGCGTTATTTAACCCGTGGGAAGGTCTGGGCTGTCTTTACAAGCCTCGCATCACCTGCGTCCAAGGCCGAAGGCGAGCTGCCAGAGGAGGAAACGTTATCCTCCTCCTGCGGATGGAAACTGGGACACGTAACGACCCTGCACCCAAACGCACCAGTAAAGCCATGACAGGGCTGGGAACTGGGTCCGGCTTACCCGAGAACAAGACGATGCTCTCCCTTTGAATACGTGCAATGGTTACCACGCGGACAACAAACCCTATGAGCAGATGTATACCCTAAACATGACAATTCTTACAGCACTTATTAGAATAGTGCTGTAAATGACATCTTAATTAAAAAATAAACAATTGCACATTATTGCCTGCCCCTATTTCCTAATTTGTTTTGTATAAGCATAAAAAAAACCCTTTTCTTTTTTTAAATTGGATGCCTAATTTGAAAAATCCACAGCGAATAGCGCCCAGTCCCACAGCTGGGGAGGAATGAGCTTGAAGGAAGAAGACTGAAGGCCTCCTGCACACAGCTAAGCAGCAGCTGTGCCGGAGGCCCTGGGTGACACCGGGGTGGTGGGACAGTGACACCCCATCACGCTTGTCATTAGCCCCACAGTAAGCAAATGACAGACACAGCATGTTGTCAAAACCACACTGGTCTAGGGAGGAACTGACAGGCGAGACTTTCTAAATTATAAACCGAATTCCTACTCGTGACAGGTGATGAAACCTCAATTTTTGTAAATTTGTTTTAAATCTCTTTCTCCCTCATCCCCTCGTTGAGGCAATAAAATCATCTAATTATTTTCTGTTTGGCTTTATAAATCCATTTCAAAGTCCCTATGGGAACGCTTACTTTGAGAATACAGCCAGGAGCTGCGTATTCATTAGAAAGGACTTTCTCCTCCTGTTTTAAAAAATACGTGGAAGATCTTCCACATATCCTGGGTTTACTTGACATTTTGCTTTTTGAAAAATTGGCCTCCGTGATCATAACTGGAGGCAGCAATACTCCACCAAATCTCAACCATCAGCACCTGCTCGGTGCCACCACGTTTGCAAGCAATTCCCCGTCTGCGCAAGGCACCCAACAGCCGCCAAGCTGCTGTGGTTTCAGCACCAGCCACCAGAAACCTCAGTTAAAGGTCAGGGTCTCTGAAGCAACCAAGGACTGGAAGGAAAATTATGGGGGAGACTTCCAAGGGAACGTGGGCGAAGGGGGCATGGTGATCCTGTAGCCCCCAGCTCTTCTCCTCTCTCCCTTGGGAGAGCGTCACAGGATTTAAAGTCCTGGTGCAGAAGGTCACTCATTAGCGTGAAGGGGTGCGTCTTAGAATCATTGAATCACAGAAGGGTTTGGGTTGGAAGGGACCTTTAGAGGCCATCTAGTCCAATCCCCCTGCCACGAGCAGGGACATCTTCAACCAGATCAGGTTGCTCAGAGCTCCGTCCAACCTGGCCTTGGATGTTTCCAGGGATGGGGCATCAAATGCCTCTCTGGGCAATGCATTCCAGTGTTTCACCACCCTTGTCGTAAAAAATTTCTTCCTTACATCTAGTCTGAGCCTCCCTTCGTTTAGTTGAAAGCCTTTTCCCCTCGTCCTGTCACTGCAGGCCCTACTAAAAAGTCTGTCCCCACCTTCACCCAGCGTAAACCTTCAACAGGCTGAAACGGCACCTTTGAGGGAAAGCCCACCAGGATCAGCTGCCACAGCTCACGTTTAAAGGCTTCTGCTCCCAGCAGCCAGGTACTAGCTGTTTGCCGGCCGTAAATCTCCCATCGCCGCCTCCTCTGCCACACAGCACACATGGATTAACAGCAGCTTTCTACTTTTTAGGTTACGGCTGATCCGAAAGTCCCCAGAAGAAAGGGAGAGTTTCCTAAGCAGCATGACTGACAAGACTGCGAAGAGGGAGTTTATTCAGAGCATTATCTAATTCATTCCCCGGCGAAGGAAACTCATCTACTTTTGAGACTTAAAACTTCTAAAGAAAACTGCTATGATCTAAAGAGATTGGCCATAAAACTATTTGTATTGAAAACTTAGCCAGCACGCCTTCAGTGAACTTCATTCATTAACATTCTTCCTGGCAAGGTTTCCATATCTCAGCGTTCATTTTATACTTTAATTTGGTTAGTAGGTCTTTGTTTAATCGTCCTATTGAAAGGAGAACAAAGAAGGTTTAGGTGATACAGTGAAGTAATACACTATATTTTATCTCTAGAAAGCCCAGACGAAGTCAGCAGGCTCTGATACCCTCCGATTCAGGGGGTTTTTTATTCCTTTTCTCTTCCAGGACATTTGGAATCACAAATCAGTTGCGGAGCATAACGATCCTCACTGTACTTAGCTGTGGACACCTTCAGAAGAGAAACACCTTGTCAAGCAGAGAAATGATGCTTTGAGCACGACATACAGCCCCGAAGGAAGATTATCTCAGGAAAAGTGCATCCCCGTTACTCCGGGGATGGATGCTCTGCATTTATATCTCTGCCCTCCAATAAAAATCCGTAGTCAAGATAGCTTCCTCCATTTCTGAGCCTTGTGCTTACTGTCTCGTAATTAACGACACGGGGTTCTTCCGGGTGCAAAACTCATTAACAAGTTGCGATTTTCCCTAACGACTAACACGCTTCGCAGCGAGCACCCAGCACCGCCGTTCTCTCCAGCGACCTGCAGGCACGGGCTGCCCTAAAGGAGGATTCACAGGACAAAAAGGATAAAACCCCCCCTGCCTCGTTTCACCAGAAACCGACCTGCTCCCCAGCCCCGACGTTGGCCGCACCAGCGGGCAGCTCCTGGGCTGGTGTAAACTGACACAGCTCCAGCTGACTCCCAACTGACTCCAGATAATAATCTGGCCCCAGAGTGAAGGCAGGATTCAACAAGCTTTTCTCACGGAATAGCTTTTACGCTCTTTTCTTGAATATTTGCTACCAGTACTTGCTGTACCGCTTAAACCCACTATGCATTGTGCATCAGTGAAGGGGGAGAACTGTATCTGTCTTCTCTTTACACCGCAGGCAGATGGAGAGTTGTCTTCTGACTGAAAGCTCCTTAATTCTTTAGCTAAACTTTTAACCAGTTCTACCCCAACTACCCGTGGAAATAGATGTTTTGCAGCAGCGGTGCTCACAACTGACTTTCCTCTTGGATGAAGCTGGCCTCCGAGGTGGAAAAACCACTCAGAGGCCCTGATGCTCTCCCAGGAACACCCAACGAGCAAACCAGCCCGCAACCCACCCGCCGGGCCCTCTTCCATGGACAGCAGTGTCCAAGACCCAAATCATAAGTGGATTCAGAGGAACACAAACACCGGACCCTAAAACCCAGCAGCGAACCAAGGGAGCGGCACTAACTGTGGCAGAGTTTACGGAGTAGCAGCACAACCCGTGAAGTTACAGCAGCCAGAACAAACATCTGGGGGAGCAGCTGGGCTTGCTCAGCATCGGGTGGTACCAGGGCAGTAAGGAAGGTCCGTGGCACACGGCTGCCCAGGGGGTAACTATTTTTGGAAGCCGATAATTCTTTTATAGCACCAATTCCCGATCCACACCAGCGTCAGTGGAAGGGGAGGCAGGCTCTGCATGGCTACGGACCAGGGCTGGCTTCAAACTGATGACCCAGAGGTGAAGGGCCCCCTTCTCCCGTTACTAATCCCGTCAGCCACACAAGCCTCCTGAAAATGATGCTTTGGTTTTATTGCCACAGGGGTCATTTATAAAATCATAAAACCCAGGGTAAGAAACCAACCCAGCGGCAGCAATGCACAAGTATGCCCAGAAATAGCTCAACGGCCGTCAAAAGGGCAGCGTCCAGCCCTCCCACGGCACCTTGAATAATTTAGTTGATTAAATGTGAGAAGTTCTGATTAACGGAGGGGAGGAGGAAATAGATAAACAACTTACCAAAAGCTAGTTCTTTATTATTGCGACCAGAAATGACCAAAGACTGGTTTTTGTATGTCTGCACATTACACGTGGAGAAGAACAAGAATCAGGTTTGCAACATTCAACAATTCAAAATAAAATAAAAAAAAAAATCAAACCCAAGAACTTTCTTGACTGGTAATTAGCAGGGACAATATAAATGAGGTGGCATTGAACAAAGAAGGTAACAGTGCACTTTTAATAACCCAATTTCATCCATATCTCCACTGATTTGCAATTTAACAGTTATATCAGCAAAGCCTCATTTCCCTAACCAGACTGGCACTTTTAAAAACATGACTAATTCATTCTCATTAATAGCAATTTGGATGCATTTAAAAAATAACTCTTAACATCTCTGTAACAGGTTAAAGGGCCATCTTCTCAAACATCAGATGTTTCTTGCCATACAGTTGAATGCAGAAATATCCCTAAATTAACCCATGAAGTCTGAAATTGCTTTGGAAATAAGAGGCACCAATTTTTTTCCAGATTTATTCTTACATTTTATTTAGCTCTGAGACCCATTGCACTCTACTATCTAATACTGATTATTTTTTTTTCCCCTCTGCAGTTTCCCCCCTCTTTTTCAACGGGGAATACACCTCATATTCACTTCCTCTATCTCTCCAAGGGGATACGCAAAGCGGAGTAACACATCTGCGTGACACCATTCTGCTTCTCCTCCATCCAAACACGAGCCCGAGTGTTTCAGCACACTCCCTACCACTTGTCAAAAAAAAAAAAAAAAAAGGAAAAAAAGGAAAAAAGAAAAAAAAGCTCAGTTCCAGCTACAGATTAACACGCTGCAGCTACCATTAAAAGTGCAGAGCCCCCTGGCCTAAGCTCTCAATTCAGCAGGCATTTAAGCAGATGTATAACGAAGTGTGGGAACAGGCTCCTGGAAGGCAATAGGATTACTCACTTCTTAAGAAGTTACCACATGTTTAAGTATCTGAATCGAGGCCTAATTGTGGCGCTGGCCGACTCCTCGTGCGCGCACCGCTGGGGCAGATCTCGCCAATCCCTTAAAGCCATCAGGACAGGCGTACGTCGCACGGGCTTTTAATAGCTGCTAGGTTTGTATTCTCAGGTAAACGAAAATAAAAATTCTCAAGCCCTGAAAAAAGAATTAAAAAAAAAAAAAAAGTACTTTATAAATATCAGGTATTTACACGGGCAAAAATCTTTTAATGGGAAGTGTTTTTACACACCAATGAAATGTACAAGCAATGAAAAGGTACATTGACAAAGACTAAAAAACAAAAATCAAAGTATAAAATATATTACAGGTCCACCGAAATAAATTCACACGGAAGAAAAAAATTGACACAATAGAAACTTTTTTTTTTTTAAAAATAGAAGATATATCACAAAAGCTTGAACGTGTTTATTTTATGTTAGTACTAAAAATCAAGGAAAAAAGCTTCATATATTCTCGTCACAAAAATATTTACCAGCCACTTTTTATTTCCACATTACGATTATCTGGCTCAGCGGGAGCAGAGGCTGAACTGCATCCAGACAACAGAAATCATTCCAGAAGGTCTCCTCAGTTTACAACTTACTGCAATTTACATTTTCTCCTCCTCTAGGCACCTTACTGCAAAGGTTCAAGAGGGATTAATAACAAATCGAGAAAGGATAGGACAGGGATCTGTATTTACAACATTCATCTTTGTTGCTGCCGAGCCACGGGAGCGGGAGCGGTACCGTGAACTACCGAAGTCTTCGTATCGCTCTGTGCAAATTCCCCTCGGTAGGTGAAAGGCAGCATCAGAACGTACCAAACCCAGCGGCCCGGGCTCGGACGGTCTGCGAAACGCAACAGTCCCCACGGGAGAGCCATCTCCCGGCCCCCCGAATCACTCCAGAGCCACGACCCCAGCAGCCGCAGACGGAGGGCAAGACACGAGGAGGCTGGATCCCCCCTGCAACGGAGTCGGGGCAGCGGGGGCCGCGGCGACCGCGCGACTCCAACCCGCCGCGAAGCCTTCAGTGCGCCCTGTGCTTCCTCTTCTTGTGTTTTTTATCCTTCTTTTTGCTGGCACACTTGGAGCAGAACCATTGCACCTCTTCTGGCGGAGCAGTCGTGATCCCGACGCAAGGCCTGGGAAGGACAGGAAAATATCGTACCGGCTCAGCGGAGTCACGGCACTTTTGTTCCTCACCCTTGAAAGCCATCAAACTTTCCAGTGGGAGACACAATCTGGCCTCCAAACTAATACAGTAATTATATTATCATTAACTTAATGAATATAATGATCGAACAGAAACCTAAAAAACGTTTGCTTTGAAACAAGAAAAAAAAATATAGAAATGATATTCAGATAAGAAATGTTCTTTTAGCAGAAAATATGAGAGCATTTTCAGGTATAATAGGCTAGATTTAAAATAATTTCAGATGCTTCTCTAATACATCTGCAAAAAACCTTATGATTTTATGTAGCTGTTTAAGAAAAAGCCTAAAAAGTGATTAATTCCCTCCAACTCTTTTATAAGAGCTGACATTTATATTACTGCTCATACAATGCTTCATAATTTGAAATGTCTATCTGTATACACTACGCTCATAATCCTGTAGTTCTCACAAAATTACCAGAATCAGCAATATTTCCCAGCAGTTTCAAAAACAACCGTTATCACCAATGCCCATTAATTAAAAAGTAACTCTCCTTCACAGCTTAAAATCTGCTTTTTTCAAGTTGTAGAGAAACAGAGATAAAAATATCTTCCAGATTATTAAATTGGACAAAGCAAAGCCATTCAGATATTCCCAGCATCACGAAGCATTAAAAAAAAAAAGGTTTTAATACTATTTTAATACTATAGCTCCAACCTGCCAGGGCTGGGCAGGGTAGGACGGATGGGAGCAACTTACCAGTGATACCAATCATCGCAGTCGTCACAACCTATCATTGGACTGCCATCATCTGGCTTGTTACAGCCAGGGCAGATCCAGATCTGGTTACCCGACTCGTCTCGGATCTGGTGCAAAGAAAAGGAACGTTAGGTAGTTTTCAGGGTTAGGCAGGCAGCAAAGTTGACATTAAAAAAAAAAAAAAAGAAAAGAGTTTCTTGCTTATTCGACGAAGCCATTCAGCGGTCGCTGCTGTTATTTATGAATTCTCTGATCACAAGTGCTCACAGTTATATTTTCATTTATTTCTCTATACTGTGTTGACAAAAGCATGCATTTTTCTGTACTGTCATGTAAACCAGTAAAGCCAGTTACATCACCCGACCCAAGCACAGATCTTCACATATAGCAGCCGGGGCTTAAGGACACAATTCCTTCTCTGTCTATACTACTGCAACTTTCTAAATTCTACCCCGCTAATGGCAAGAGGGAGCAGCGGCAGCCTCCTGTGTAAGATAACAGCCCTATATGCATGTAAAATATACAGTGCCATGTGTATATATTGCTGTATTACTTATTAGCCAAAGGCTTCAACTTCAACTAGCTGATAAGATCAGGATATAAAAAAAGTTGTTACTGAGTAACTTTCCATTCCCCTGATGACATTTATGTCACAGTACAATTTACTAAAGGGTAAACGAAACAAGAGAGGCAGATCATTTACAGTATTAGGCAGCTGCTTACTGGATTTATCATATTCAGAGCTTTATGAAATTTTTTTAATGTTTATATTCTGCTAGACCCATTATTTGTATTTTTAAATGTCAAGTGGTTTCTTTACCAGTTCTTTGGTAAAAACACACATGCAAAATGTCATGAAATCCACCCAAAGAAGTGCAGTTAACAATACAAAGTACAAAATGTCTGGGTTATTACCCTGATTTCATCATTTCTTCATGAAGATTTGCACATTATCACTGAATCTCAGAAACATCAACTGTTTTGTTCTCAGCTTTTGTGCATTGGTGCATTTACACGTATCCAAGGCAATAACTTCTTGCTATCTGTACAGCTTACAAAAACAGTATTAAAAAGTAGTAGATGAAAAGCCCTAAATGCCCTGAGGAAAAAGAAAAAAAAAAAGCTACTCCACGGTGGTCTGTACAACTTACACCACCTCCCAAAAAATCAATAGGAATGTACTAGAGCTGCAACCAACACATCACTCTCAACTGACTCCTCTTAAAACCCTGAATTTTTTGGTGGTTTAAACCTAGAAAATACAAAGCCCAGCAATATTAGGCAGGGAACAATCCCCTTCCCAACAGCGAAATGGAGCAGGCGATGTCATACAACGCACTCGACTATAAAGCTGATCGATTGCGATACCCACTCCTATCTACGCATCTCATCTCACATCTCCAAAGTGATTTTAAGCTGGTAGAGCAGCATCTGCTCCGCAGGTGAAAGCGTGCAAGGCTCCGTGGCCGTTTCTGCAGGACAATCCTGCCGGGGAAGGAGGAGATGCTGCACAGTGCCGGCGCAGGGCCGCAGCGCTGCAGGGCTGACGGCCACAGCCCCTGGCAACCTGCTCCAGCGCAGCACCGTCCGGCTGCACCGGCACCCGGCAGGCACCCCATCCGCGTCCAGGCACCGCGCTGCCCGATGTCGCCCCGTGAGAAGACAGATACCCGAACTCTTCCAAACTTAGTTTTTCAGGGGGGGTGTCTGTCTGCAGAATACCTGTCTCGGGCTTTCAGGGGCTGGAGAGGGACAGGGTGGTCTATAATCACCGAAACTTCTGTTCATTAAACAAGAAATTGGACTGTTGAATGTTAAAAATATTACATAACCTCTCATTCTATAATCACAGAATCACAGAATGGTTTGGGTTGGAAGGGACCTTAAAGATCATCTGGTTCCAACCCCCCTGCCACGAGCAGGGACATCTTCCACCAGACCAGGTTGCTCAGAGCCCCGTCCAACCTGGCCTTGAACACTGCCAGGGAGGGGGCAGCCACAGCTTCTCTGGGCAACCTGGGCCAGTGTTTCACCACCCTCACGGGGAAGAATTTCTTCCTAATATCTAATCTAAATCTGCCCTCTCTTAGTTTAGAGGCGTTCCTCCTTGTCCTATCACTACACACCCTTGTGAAAAGTCCCTCTCCATCCTTCCTGTAGGCCCCTCCAGGTACTGACAGGCTGCTCTAAGGTCACCCAGGAGCCTTCTCTTCTCCAGGCTGAACAGCCCCAACTCTCTCAGCCTGTCCTCACAGGAGAGAGCCAAGGGTCGTGGAAAGAGGGACACTATGCGATTGCTGAATGCTATTTTAGTTCAAACTGCTGAGAATTAATGACCACAGCACCCTTACTGAGATGCTATCCTACAGGGAGATCCCATGTCGTACCTATTTTTCTTTTTTTTTAAATATAAAACCATCCTTCTGTCCTCCCCTGCAGCAGGGAACTGCGCACCTCTGTCACACTGGCTCCAACCTTATCTCTAGGAGAGCTTTCCCGTGTGACCTGGGGAAAGCCATTTCATCATTCTGTGTCCTGGATTCCCTTCATACAGGGGGCTTATGGTTATTAATTATTCTCTTCTTCCTCAGCCTCTCTGTCAGCTTTTCGACCTATAAACGTCTTCCATCAGGAGTCTCTCTGCCTGTGCACATAGTGTGATTACAATGCAGTAAAGCCCTGGTTTGAACTACAATGTTGTAAAAGAAAGAAAGAACCTGGAGCCTACGTGTCCTCTGAATTCTCCATTAGCTGCTAAGGGTGTTACCTCTAGAAGTACCTAGGAAAAGCTCCAGGTTTTCCTTCTTTAAACTAACATAATCACTAAATTATTTGCTTTTAATGCCTACTAAAGAGAACTGGATGTAGTAGAGCATTTTGATAACGCTTCTCTCCTAGAGTGAATTTCAAAGCTTCTGGGCACTACTGTAATACGCAAGAGTGACGCTGCGTTTACACCCGTGGTACAGAAGGTGAGGATGTGTATCCTGTGCCCTAAAGATATGCACAGCCTACGTGCGGCCGTCTGGTGCTGTAAGCAGCTCGAGAGTGAAATGCAGCAGCCGTTTATTTAGAGCCCAGTAACACGATACAACAGTTCCAGTCCAGCAAGGAGAAGCACCTTTTCCATTAGAAACGGCACGGTAGATTTCCACTAGGAATCATTATAAAAACAGGAATTAAAACAAAGAGAAGAAACATGCGCACGTTGCAATAAAAGCACAGGAAACTCTGTAATAAAAGAAGTTTCAGGTGTTTTAAATGGCCAGGTTTTTAAACTACTATGCACTAGAGATAAGCAAGGTGTCACCAACCAAGCTGGAACTTAGCCACGACAGGGAGGATGACACCACTGCTGCGGTTGTTAATGGTATCTGCTGCTCTTCAATGACCAGAAACAGTCAGGACTGCCATCTCACATTGCCTCTAAAGCAGAAATGTTCAGTAGCACAGCAAGCCTACTCCTGCCCAGAGGCGTGTCCATGTCGTTTTAGAGAATGTAGTTCCTACATCATGTTGGATGGGAGATTTCCCTAAAGGAATGAAGAAGACTTCACGCTGCCAGAGAGAGGCCAACTGCAGAGCACATGTCAAACAGACTAACGAACTGCAGACTAATGAGCTATCTACAGACTTTCTGAGATGCACAAACATTTGCAACTTCTGTATGTTGAAGAAACCAGAACAGAGATTAGTGGACTCTCCACATTTCAAATGCAGGCTAAGTCAAGTTCTTGATGTTGTGCGAGGGTTTTGTACTGAACCTGACTGACAGCAAAATCTATCGTGAGTTTGACATTTGAGGTTTCAATTCAGCATTTATGAAAGCATTTATAAAAAAGTCTCCACGTCCAAAAACAAATGCTCTTGCTCAGTCAGCAGAAAGTACCAAGTGGGATATAACTGGACTTGTTAGAAGAAACTTAAACATTGAACTGGGAACGCAGAAAAAATTCAGTCCAAGTCGTAGTGTTTTAATTAAGTTATTAACCCCTCAAAACATGTGCATGGAAGCAAGGGCCAGATAAAGAGTAGCTTAATAGAGAGCAACATCACAAGTCCAGGTACAATCAGTTTGAGACAGTGAGTCACCCAGGAGCTCAACAATTCAAGAGACGAACGTCACCGGCACCGGGACAAAGCACGGCAGCATGCGTTACCTACCACGTAAGTACTGACGGTCTCGGTCACCACGCTCCTGACCGGAGCTTTGGAGGCTCCTGCCGCCGAGACGGCTGGAGAGGGCGGTGGGATCAGGGCCGGCGAGACGGTGGCCTGTGGAGGAGGAGGAGCTAGAGCTGAAGGAGGGGTGACGTGAACAGGGGCTGGTACCGGTGACGGCACGGGCGGAGGTGTTTTGGGCCGGCTCACGGGAGTGGAAGGTTTGGCCTCTGGAGCTGGCACCACTTTGCTGATGACTCTGTAGGACCGAAAATGAGAACTGTTAGAGCTGATGGGAGAGAAAGCAACGATCGATCACCAGCTAGATATAAAGAAAATATAGTGCAGCTAATTCACATCACCTTTGAGTCATCAAAGAGGCTGTTTCGACCCAACACAAGGACTGTTGTCATTGCTACATCCACCCTCTGGACAGGACAAAGCACAGAGCCATTACAAAGTGAACGCAGGACAGCCTGAAACACTCTCCATCTCACTGTCATATAAATATTCTCTGTGGCTTTACTAAACCTTGTTTCGTTAAGTTTTATTACATTAGCTCAATTTGTGGGAAATATTAGAAAGGAAAGTTAATCAGCTGTGAACAGCACTGATTTTAATCTTCAAACTGAGAGACGATAGCATCCTCTTAAGATCCTACATTAGGGGGTTCTCCAAATATTTGCTAGCATGGTATTTCTTTCCCCAAATGTTTATGAAATCGGCAGTGGATCCAGTCAGGACAAATAAATGACGCACACTATATACTCAGCAGTTAAAATATTGCTTACTTACTCGAGTAGCTGAAGTAGACAGGATGTAGCTCTAGTAAATACACAGGATAGAATAATCTTGCCCAGCAACGGGGTACAGAGAGGACCCGACGTTTATTAAAGAATGTTGAAACACAGTCTTACTGATGTGCATGCAATTTAACAGACAAGACAGAAAAAGCCCTTACTATCATGCTCTAGATTAGAAATATAAAGAGAAGGAAAAGGATGTTTTAGAAAACAAAACAAAACAAACCTCAAGCAAAACACAGGATAGGTCTATTTGTTTTACCACGTTTTGGTAAATCATTTAACAACCTTATTTATATTTGAATGGTAACTGTGGGAGTGGAATTGATTTGTGATGGGACTGTAGGAAGAAGGTGATTTAAAGAAAGGTTAGACATTCCAGAGAGGAGGATACATTAAGAAAGCAAAAAACCAGAGATATTGGTAGGAAACCCATGATGAAAATCAAATTGCAACAACTCCTGAGAACCAGGAAAGCCCAGCTCCACCGTCGATGGGAATTTTACATTCAACTTTAGAGTTCACTGCAACTCTCTTAGGACATTTGAAAGGCAGTATCACTACAATCGGAGACATTGTCCGCATTTCAAGTCAATAATCCAAGCCATCATTTGAGAAAGGCTTGGAAATCTACAGTATTTAATGCTTGGCTGAGATAATAGTGTTTTTCTCCCCCGATCCGCCACTTGCACTACTAAATCAGAACTATGGCAAGTTCTAGTAAAAACAGACTTGGTAAAAGGAAACGGAGCAACGGGCTTGGTATTCCTGCCTAACCCGCCAACTGTAGCATGGCACCTACCTTCCGAGGCCTACTATGAGTGACTAGGGGAAGAAAACCAAATCCAAGGAAGTTTAGAAACTTAGAGCGCAGCAGAATCTAAGAGGCCCTAGAGACGATTTTCCATCAGCAACACTGAAGACATTCACACCACTTGATGACCTAGTGATTGTTTCAGGTACCTAACCTGGGAGCTCAGGCTCTTTGTAAGTGTCAGTTAGGTGCTATACTGTGAGTCAAAGTACAGGACTCCTAATTTACGCTGTCTGTGACTTGCAGAAGGAAGGAATTCCTATTAACAGGCCATCCTGGTAACACACTACACATCAAATCCAGACTCGTTCTCCTGCTAGTGAGGTACATCTGAAAACCCACTGTCACCTCCCACCAAAAGAGTTCTCTCCCTTTGGCTCCTGAATGTTCATGATGTGTTTCTGGTTCAATGAAAGTCTTAGCGTGTGGCTCCCCGGGGCTCCTGCCAGACTGGCCACCCCGACTCAAGATGCTTCTTCTGCGTCTTCCTCCCTCCACTGCTCCCACAAAGAGCCTTGGCTCCCAACGCTGAACGCCTAAGACCTTGGTTGGTGGCAATACTCCCATGGTTTGCAAAGTCACCCTCACTTGAGAGCCACCTCTCAAAAAAAATCTTAGCAATAATAAAAGCAAGGAGAGGGACAGACAGCAAAATATTTGGCACAGCAAAAGTAATTTGGATTGTTTCAAACATCATTACCCCTTCTTTCCCTGCCTCCCTCTTCTACCCCCTGCAAGTAAACAAAGTCCTGCTATGAGTTCTTTAGGGAGTCAACCCTCCCCAAGTCTAGACTAGGAAATGTATTAGCTAATAGGATTTTAAACACAACTTTGCACACAGTGTAAACAGTTTTAAAAAAGTATTAGCTAATACAATTTGAATAAGAGTGACTATGCCCAGCTAACATATGAAATTAAATCACATAGTTTTTTGGTCTAGATAAAGCCAGGTTCTCCTCCTAAACAGGGTCTTCAAAGCCGCTCTGCTAATAACTGCAGAAGCTACAAGGAACATCCCATATGAAATCTTCCAAAACTACAAATATTCATTAGCGGGCGACACACAGTCATTGACTGGCTGCTTTGCTTGAAGCGTGCAATTAGGACATGTTCGGTATATAGGGCAGCTTGTTTATCTTGATTTTAGAGCTCAGTTATCAAAACAGGAGATCGGCATTTCGGAGCACGGTTGGGCCTACCACTCCCTTGGGCTAATAAAGTTCAGAGACTTCAGACTCCAGAGCGGAGAGATGAATGGCTCTGTGCTACACCATTAGAGGTGATGGAGTAATCTCAGTGAGGGTGGTTGAGCCTGTCCTCTGTCCCGAAGAAGGGGCTGCATACCTGGCAATATGGAGGTGGGGAGAAATCAAAGGGAAATAGCAGTCCCACGACTAACAATTAACGTTACTTCAGACTTGGAAAGAAACTTGGTATCAAAACACTATGTAAATGATGGCAAGAGTTATGAGCTCTATTTTATAGACAGGCAAAGTGAGGCACGGAGCACACTGCAAGTAGGCGGCACTCACTACAGCAAAACTTCAATCCTCCTGGTCCCTAGGTCCCTGCTAGGATTTCAACTCTACATTTGGACATCACCATACACACATTGTTACCCTCTTTCCCATATGTGTTTTTAATATGCTTCCAAAATCAGCACCTGTATATTAAAAGTCTGCAAGTACGATACTAAATAAGACGAAATTTCACCTCCTTCCCTACCCCAATCCAAAAAACTCTAAAACTGAGGCTGGATTAATATTTTTTGAGGTAATCAAATGCAAACGAACATCAACCACCATCAACACACTCAGAATCCTGAGACAAGAATTACACTTCTCTGCAGGCTGCTTGCCTGGTAATGTTATCACAAACATATTCTACATTGAAAGATAAAAAGTAAATTAAAAGTTGTTTCTGCATCAAAATAGTTCCTCCAGAATGAAGGGGTGTGAGGAAACCCTTGGAACAGATGTGGTAACAAAAGCCTCCATAAATCATAACTAAAGGTTACCACTCCCTTCAAAAAAACCCCAGGATTAATGTAAACACTGTGTATCTGGTTGTGTTAAACCTAAATTCACTTTGGATTTCTTTTTAAATGCTAGCAGGAACTGAATTTCTTACAGAACCTCAGCATATCTATAATTGAACGCATATAGCAATAGACCTCTTCATAATGGCAGAGTGAATGAAAACCCATTTTAATCATTACTCCGGGGCAATCACCCCGTTCACAGCTACAGATCCAGACCCAAACAGGATGAAAACGAACTGTTGGCTTGCAAGTAAAGTGCAAATTCTACCAAGATTTTAAGTGTCGCGACAGGCCAGTTAGTTTGTAATTGGCTCTAACTGGCAGGAGCTGTAACACGCTACATCTGGAGCAAAAGGAGGCTCCAAGGTGTGAAATGGTTTCCTATCTTTGGAAGTAATTTGATTTCATTCTGATCCTTACGGCTGAAAGCCCCATTGACTGCTTCATATAAACACAGGGAAAAGACATGTGCAAGGAAAGGAAATGGCTTTTCAAAACGGGGATATGAGCCACAGGGCTGAACGATTGCTACGGGTGATGAGCTCAAAAAAATGCTGTATCAGTACTTGGAAAGGTCTAGTAAAAAATCACAGCGACCTTTGCTTCTCGGAGGTAGAGCTCCAAAGAAGATGTTTCACATACGCTCTGCCTGAAGGAGAAATGACATTTGAAAAGTCCTACTTTTAAAACCCAAGACTCATTTTTAAACAGGGAGCAGGAGCTAAGGGAGTCTTCGTACGCAGGGAAATTATAATATCAACTGCACCAACCTAATTAAAACTAGTACAACTGACTTGGATTATTACAAGTGATATTATTATCTGTTTGTACTGATACTCCTTTACTGATATAAGTTCCTCGACGCTAGAGAGTGAAGTGGTGTAACTATTTTATTACTGAAAATTCTCACATGTGGAAATGAGATTGTTGCACCAGAAAAAAACCTAAATACTCTCAGACCTATGGGTAAGAGTGTCAAAAACACCTAGGGGAATTAGGACAATTTCCATACGGTTTAGATTCTTCACAGATTAGAGGTGATTTCGAAAATTTTATTCCAACCCTGGAGGAGAATCAGTGTAATTCAAGCTCTGTAATGTAGGCTAATTCCCATATTACTTTTAGAAAGGGAAATTTAGTTTTTATCTCTTATGCCCTGCTGAATATTTTATTCTGTGCAAACAAGTCGCACTGGCAAATACAAGCTCCACAAATCCACACTATGACCAACTCCTGCTTTCGCAGAGTGCCAAAATGTATCAAACCTCCATCGGGACCCCTAGCAATTTTGCAAGTGAAAAGACTTCAGTACTTAAAACTTGAAATGAAAAACAATGTAAATATTTTCACGTGATAAATTGCCTGCAATGTGATATTCTTCTCTATCACAGAAAATGAACTTTGAACACTTAATCCAAGATCTCATCCATTTTTGTAGACACTGCTCACAAACAGCCCAACTTCCCCGTAAGCAAGCTGACCTTCAACGGTGTGCATGGAGCTCAAGAGCCCATTCTCCGTTTCACCACTACAGCAAAACCCCACAAACATCCCTTCCTGGGCAAATGAATCTAGTGATTCTGCAGGCATCGTGTCACCTAATCCCATTCACAAGTTTATTGTGTCTCATCTCAAAACCGGTTAATCTTTCTGTCCCCACCATTACCCTGTTCCAGGATCTCACTGCCCTGGTGGCACAGCAACTTCTAATTCCCAGCCTACATTCACAGCAAATTAATTCCCATTTGTTTTTGTGCCAACATTGTTCTTTATCTTAAATTGCTTTCTCCCTCCAAAATGTTTACTTGCCTGAGGTATTTGTAGCCAGCAATCATATCCCCTCTTCACATGCTAGACTAAACACGCAAAGTTGCTCTCCTCTCCTAACATAACACAGACTCCCCTAAGCTCCCCCTAACAGTGCCCCGAGCCCTTCTCTGCACTTGCTCTTCCCAATTCATCCTTCCTGAACACAAGCTGCCTTCCAGAATGGAATATGACATTTCAGATGAAGTACCAACAGGTTCTCATATGATGGCCTGGACACTTCCACTACCTCTGCTAAAATCACCTCTTGCAATGCATCCTACGGTCACACTTGGATCACGTTGGCAACTCCATGATGAGCTAATGGTCCCTCATCCACCCAATGCACCTACTGTGGCGATACACCGACTGATCAGCTCTTTACTTCTGGCTGATGTTTCTGTCGGCACACTTCAAATGCAAAGCCGTAGCTGTAATTTTTCATTTACTGAAATAAACACCATTTTTTTCCCTTCTATTCAAGGAGATCCAGTTCTTTTCAGACAATCACAAGATCCTTATTTGTACTGACATGGTCCTTAAACCTTACTGCCAACAAAACCCACCAGTGTTCTACGTCCTACAAAATTCTAAATGAAATTATTACATCAAACCAGTCCTGAAACAATTCCTTGAGCATTGTTCACTAGTAACCTCCTCTCTGGGTAGATAAGCTCTTTTACAACTCTCAGTTGCTGCCTTCCTTTGACCTAGTTCCTTAGTACTGAGCAGCTCCTCTGCTAATCCCGTCTTTGCCAGCTTCACTACAAATGTCCTGTGTCATAGCTTGGATTTGCCATCTTTTATTCATCTAGAGGAGAGCATCCCTTCTCCCAGTGGTAGGACAGATGACCCAGCTACGCACGTGCAAGTGTCCCATCTCTTCTCCACCGCAGCTGAGACCTTCCCTGGAGAGGAAGCGATTTGATCCTGCACTCAGTGACTGCTTCCCCAGTCCAGAAGAAACCACTCTGCAGTGTGAGGTGGAGGCAGCTGCTCTTGGTGTTGGTGGTGGAAACAAAAACCCAAGTTGCAGGGTAAAAAAAATCAGCTGTTGCCAGATGCGTCTCTTGCAGGGACTGCCAACTGGACTAGGCTAACCTACAAAATCAGCTGCTTTATCAAAGATTGATACCAAGCCCGTTGGTATGGTTTACTTCCATTTTGTGTTTTTCTTTCTGTTCTGGGCTCATACCTATATCATCCTTCATCTTCTCCCTGCCTTCATTTCCATAGTCCTCCTTCCCTTCTTTTCCTATTTGCTCAATATCCTTCACAGCATTTAATTCAGCTTGACTTCTGCCAAGCCTGAATTCACCTTCATAGTCTTTTGCCTTGAAGATGTAACTTCTTTGCTGAGAGTCCTTTTCTCCTAGAGGCAGGATGCTTACTCCCAACATCCCTTTGGAAAGAGTTATTCACACAATTCACCCTGGAGTCATTTTGCTACAAGTGCCCCCTTCCCACAGGCACTTCTGAATCCATTAGGTCTTCAGTCCAGCTGACATTTCTAGTTAACTCCTTTGATTTACAGACATTCGCACTCCTGAAATTGAATTACAGGTTTTCTACTGTTTATTTTTCCACTACTTTAAGTGAAACAGAGCTCTGCGCTTGGCCTCCGCCCTTCATATCTGTTACACCAGGGTATTTCTCCCAACAACCACAAACACCTTTCTGCCGATGACTCCTAAATCTCCCTCCCGTTCTTTCTCACCATTCTGACTTGCATCTCCGGATGGTTCATCGCCAGTCTGACAAAACAAAACTAGGCTGGTAGCGTGGCGTCTTGGTATCTTTCATCTTCTTTTCTCTCTTATCATCAATAACAAGATGCTCAGAGCTCTGATGTGAAAACCACCTGGCATTAACCCCTCCTGCTGAGCTCTCCACAGCAAAACCAGAAGCTGGTAAAACATGTTTATGCCAACGAGCTCTTTGCAAACTTTCTCTTATGTGTTCCCTGCAAACTGCCCTTTATCGTCATTTGTTTGGGGAAATGTTCTGGGATGCGTGATCTAGAAGCTTGCCCATAAACCAGTCCTACATCTACCCTCTTTAGTGGGAACCAGTGCAGAACATGAATTTCATTAACTACCAGAAAATTATACCAGGATGGGTTTAAAAAGCTCTAAAAGTGTTAATTTCCAGCTTGTTACTGATACGTGTTTTTGTAAGAACCAACCAAACCAGCCAGTCCTGAACTCGGAGGCTCTGTACAGCCACAGATCAACTGCTCACAGGACAACGTTCCTAAGCTCAGGTAGGACCACCTTCTTCCTTTGTGTCTATGGATGGCTACTCCTCCATGGCCCTCTTGTCCACATCCAGCTCCCAGGAACTATGTTGTGAATGCTTGTCTCTATATAGTTTACTTACTTTTGTTTAAAAATGCCAATAAAAGAGTGAATAACAAAGCAGCACCTCTGTCAAAGGCAAGAACAAATCAGTACCTTTCTCTTGCAGTCATCTTCTATGGAGGCAAAGTCTATTTTTTAAACAAATACCCATCTGCCTTTCTAATCTTTCACACATATTTGATTGGTTTCTGTTGTGCTTTACAAGGGCAGCTGCTCATGCCCATTTACACACGCAATTCGCTGATGTGTCTAAACCTGCCTGAAGTATTTATCTTTTTTTTTTTTTTTTTAATTGCGGTATACAGTATACAACTTTTTTACTCTTGAGCAACAAGCAGCAAAATCAAAGAATCTCACAGTAAGTTGTTTTGTTTTCTAATGACTCAAGCCTTTTTATGGATTCACTTTTGGAGTCATCACCCAACGTGGCCAGCAGCAAAATGAAAATAATTTGCCACAGCCTACCACCTACCATAAACAGGATGAATAATTAGTCGGGGTGGCTGCAGTAATTAAAAAAAAAAAGGGGGGGAAGAAAAAAGCTAAGGACTACATCTGAAGTTGTAAATAACTCGCACAAGGAAGAAAAATCCTCTTCTGAATCAACCTTTAGAAATATACGAAAAAAAGATCATTCACTTGTTTTGGTAAAAGGGATATGGTATTTTTCAGATTCTTTTTTTTTTTTTTTTTGCATGTAAGAGCTTCAATCCTGCAGGAAGGGAGAGGCTGGGGAACCTCCACTGAAGTGAAAGAGACTTTTGGATGGGTACAAGACCACACACGGGGATTTTACTGCAGGATTGGGGCCAATATGTTACACTCCAGAAGAACAATCGGGAAAGGAATATGAATCATACCCAAGACAATATCTTCATTAAAATACATTCAGCATTTAAAGAGGCATTGAAAATCAGTCCTCCAGCTCTTAAAATTTAAAAGACCACGGAACCGAAAAACGCAGGTATGCATACACACACAAACCCACACGTGCAAAGATTTATGCAAGCTGTAACGATCCCTGGAATTCCTTCAGCACACCTCTGCAGCCTGGGAGAGGAGCAAGATCATTTTTCATCACTCTGCCTCCCCGCTTAGGTGGTCTATTGATCATAACAAAAATGATTTCACCGTCGCATGCTCTTCTCTGCCTTACAGCAAGAGTTGGATTGACACCCAGGGCGTTCATTCTGTTAACGGACGGTTAACAGGGTCTTTCTCTGCTAAGTGCTACACTGTAAAATAATTGGGATACCCATTAGTCCTGCAGTAAACAGGGACTTTCGCTGCCTGGACTCTGTTGTTTAATTTTCCCAAACTGTGGTTTACCCTTCTACATTTTTCTCCCTGAAGTATCACTTTTTCCCTCCTATTTAATTCCACAGTAAGTTCTCCTCCAGAGCTTTCTGTTGAATAAGCAACGTCTCGCAGGGTAACCAACACCGCCCACAGCTGTGTCCCACAATAGCCCCATGCTGCTTGCATTACGTCTTTCGGAGGATTTGGTCACGGTGCCTTAACTGCTCCAAACACTGCTCTTATTCATAAAAACGTGCAGAAGGAGGGGCTTCCCGCAGGATTCCTTTACCTGTTTCCCCACCACAAAACAGTGAAATAAATGGAATGGGTCATGAGCTACTTGGCCAGTAATGCAAACCTACGGCTTGACAAGTCAATAAAAAGCCAGTCCTTTCCTCCCCAGCCACACGTAGGGAGCCAACGCTAGAGGCAAACAATTTGGCTATGCCTACCCAGGGAGGTTAACGAACCCCATTATTCAGCTGTTGAGGGCAAACACTATGAAGACAGTCATCTAAATTACCAAAGTCTGAGTAGCTCTCCACTAAATAGCACCCAAAGCTCAAAAGTTTCTTCACACGGCCTGGTTTCTCCATATGAGAACAACCCTACTCAAAATTAAAGCTCCTGAGTATCTACCAAAGATGATACTGTAAAAATATGACGCATTCTTGGAAAATACATAGGGCAGAATTCTAGTTTAATCAAAGCTAATAGCAAAGTCCTGTCTTAGATATCTAGCTTTTTTCCACAACTCTGTTTGAGCAGTTTTCAAAAAATATACATTCATGTTACAGCAGCAACCAGAGATCCCCAGTGAGCTTAGGGGAACACCAACAAGGTCCTTGCCTGATTTCTTGTCTTCAACCAGGTCCATAAAAAGTGTATCAATGGATTTGCTAATACCTTCTTCTTCTCTCCTCCCTTGGTGCCTTTACCTTTTGTAAGACCGATTATTTATGTGCCTGTGTAGTTTTCTCAAGAAAATTCATTCTCTGGAGAGTTTGCAGCTCAACTCTTATGTAAATTAAGCTTGTTGCAGATAGAAGATCCATCATTTAGGCATTTGTTTTTTGAAGAACATTACCCTATAATTAATTTGGTGGCACTCTGCATGCTGCAGATTAGATAATAAAGTTTTACAGAACTTCAAAAAGTACGACTGAATAACTGTTTTACTGCAATTCTGTTGCCCAACTGTGGTTGCACTCAAAATAACGAATTCTTGAGCAGGTAGGAGTGATGACCCAAACCCTGTGATTTACGAAAAATAAGGTCCTCCAGCAGTCCAGCTGTGTTTCAGGTAGGGTTATAGCTTCAGTTAGGACATTTTCCCAAGCTGCATTTCCTTTCAGGCTGCCACTTTTCCAGAAACAAGCTATTTTGCCAACTTATAAAAACACATGCTATGAGCACCTTGTCGTGGTAGAAGTTCTTAGATGGATGATCACAGAAACATGGTGTAATGAAACAAAAAGCAAAAGGGCAGGTTCCCCTGTCCTTTTAGTCCCCAAAGTATGCTTCTGGGTCACCAATATTACACAGAGAGGTCACATCTACTGGTCACAAAATAATTTGGTCTATATTGCCACTTGGCTTTGAGATTCCCTACAAAGGATGTCATCTTGCTATGCTGGTGGCTTTTGGCATGGGGATATCATCCAGGCGAGTGAGCCTCCAAAAGAATGTAAGGTAGGCCTTGGACTGATAATATCCTACCAAGCGATAAAAAGCTTTAGTGGAGTCAATTAAACAGCTGGATAACAAAACTTCTTCTATCCCTTAATCCTTTTAGGATTTTATTTTACAATCCACATTTAATATACATCTTTTACAGACACATATGCACACAGATCTCTGCATGTGTTCGATATTTTTGGGAGAAAGTCACACACCTACCCACTTTAAGAATATGGAAGACAAGGGGCAACTTCAATAGAGCAGCAGGTCAGGTTTACAAGTTCAACACTGTTAAACTACCTGTTTTTTCCCCTACTCATGTCTGGTTTCCAGGTTCCTTGCTGATGGCAGAGCTATGATACAATGCAGTGTGAGTCTGGAGCAAAAGCCCAACATTTTAAGGTAAATTTGGAGACCCAATTTCACAAAAAATCATATATCCCGCTTGTAAGTCACAGAAGCACTGAAACAGCACCAATGAGTGGCACTCTGCTTTGTGGTCTGGCATTAGTGTCAAAAGTCATGTGCTTTTTCCTCAAAACTGTGTTTAAATGTAGGATAAATTTATCTGACATACCAAAAATTGCAGCACATACTTCTGCTGAAGTATCATGGTAGCAGCTGGAATGTCAATACCTCATCCACAGATCTGCTTTTTAAAAACTAGGTGTATGAAAAAAGATAAGTGCTTAGGAAAAATAACTAGACAAAAATAAACCATGATGTAATTGAATAAAAGTATTAAATTCTGCTCATCATTTGCAGTTGATTTAAAATTTCAAAGTCTATACTAGCTGTGTTTTTTTGTTTTCTTTTTTTTAAAAGAAGATAGCATCTCTAGTTCCTTCCTATACTAACTCAGTTAGCAATCTACCTTGATAACATTGGAGTGGAAAAAAAACCCAGTGAAAAACCCTTCCAACATATCATTCAAATCATATCTAAAAAGGTGGTCATAAATATTTTAGAACCCAAGCAAACTAATAAGAGCTAGGCCCATTAAGGATAAGATCTTTTACAACAAATTAAATAAAACAATTTATTGAAGCCTGGACTTGAGATAAACTAGATTTACTAGCTGACCTTTTATTCATTTAAAGAACAAAATTAGCTCTAATTGCATTAGAATGGAATCCAGTAAATTTCTTCTAATGTGGCATCCATGCAAGTATTGCTGTAATTGTTTACAACTAAGATGGAAATGCTCTGATTATAATCTACTTTCTTCTTGTTTTACTGTGCAGTTAAAACACTTGCAAAAAACTTAAAGTAGAACAGTTTTCCTAATATTGGTTTCTCCATCCTTCAGCAAGAGCTACATTTTCATGTCCATTAACCTAACATTATTAATAGCTGTCTCTTTTGAACCTATGTCTGTTGTAAGAATATTTGCATGCTGGGCAAGCTCAAACGCAGAGATCACTTCGAGTCTAGAACCAATACATAGTTATATTCACAGAAACAAGAAAGGAGGAGAAAGCAGAAGGCTTCTCTGCCACTAACCTCACTGCTTTGTATGATGGTCCCAGCAGAGCAGCTGAGAAGCAAAATGCTAAGAAATAAACTGTTTACTACAGTGCAAAGGCATTTTCCTCACTGCTGCTGCATTATTTGAGTGAACTCTTGGCTCTGCTGTGCTAAGGATTACAACACCCGAGGTCCTCAGATGGTGCTCAAGGTGCCACTGAAGAAGCACAAAGGAAACTGGGATAGAAGCAAGTTTCCCAAAAGGCCGTAAAACAAGATGTCAGTATCTCTGACCGGCTCCGGGCTGACGATGATCATAGAATCATAGGTAGGAAAAGACCTCTAAGGTCATCAGGTCCAACCACCCACCCAACACCACCATTCCTACTAAACCATATCCTGAAGTGCCACATCTACACGTTTTTTAAACACCTCCAGGGATGGTGACTCCACCACCTCCCTGGGCAGCCTGTTCCAATGTCTGACCACTCTTTCAGGAATGAAATTTTTCCTCATATCTAACCTAAACCTCCCCTGATGCTACCTGAGACCATTGCCTCTTGTCCTATCGCTAGTTACCTGGGAGAAGAGACCAACCCCCACCTCACTACAACCTCCTTTCAGGTAGTTGTAGAGAGAAATAAGGTTCCCCCTCAGCCTCCTCTTCTCCAGACTAAATAACCCCAGCTCCCTCAGCCGCTCCTCATAAGACTAGTTCTCTAGACCCCTCACCGGCCTCGTTGCCCTTCTCTGGACACGTTCCAGCAACTCAACGTCCTTCTTGTAGTGAGGGACCCAAAACTAAACACAGTACTCGAGGTGTGGCCTCACCAGTGGTGAGTACAGGGGCACAATCTCTGCCCAGGTCCTGCTGGCCACACTATTCCTGGTACAAGCCAGGATGCCACTGGCCTCCTTGGCCACCTGGGCACACTGCTGGTTCACGTTCAGCCAGCTGTCGACCAACACCCCAAGGTCCTTTTCTGCTGGGCAGCTTTCCAGCCACTCCTCCCCAAGCCTGATGTACTCATATGATTTGTAGCAAGCAGATGGAGTCTGAAGCCCCTTCTCAAAATGTGTGTGGGTATGAGAAAGACTGGGGTGAGATAAGATGGGAAGCAAAGTCAACTCTTTGGTGCTAAAATACAGCTTCAGAACTTTAATTGAGAAGTTCTGCCTTGAAAATATGACTTAATTTTCCCCTGTTCTGGTTCTGACATCCCCTTACGAACATCTGTACTGTCCTTGAAAAAGAGGAGTTTAAAAGTATCCATAGGTGCTCAAGGAGGAAAATGGACTTGTGGGCTTTAAAGGGACAGTCTGTCCAGCTGTGCTCATTCATACCATGCACAGCAGGACAGACAACTGCTCCAAGAAAGCTGGGGCTTTCATACAGCAATCTGAGGCACAGAAATTTTAGGTCACACTCAAATATTGTGAAAGGAAGAAAGCAGAAATGGTTGTTGGGGTGGGGTGTCCCAAAGAAATCAAGAAATGGTTGAAGCCCCGTAGCAACGTCAGACCAGTAAAACTCACAGTTACTGACTGAGGAGGAGTAGGGCAGCACGGAAAAACAGAATAACCATCAAAGATGCCATTTAACTTATAAAGCAGAAAAATTATCGATTAGTTAAAAATGGCTACAAAAGAGAAACAACTACAGTAGCAGTATTTAATGTGATGAATGGAAAGGAAGAATCTGTTTGGTGCTCTTGTTTATCATCAGACATGAAAGTGTGCTCTGCGCCATTAAAAACAACATGAAAAACCTGATTAAAAGAAACCCTTCGCATACAACACAGGACCAGCCGAAAAAGCCCAGTGACGCACGGCTTCCCCAGCCTCTGCAGCCACCTGTTTACGCTGCGGGATCTCAGGATAGGGATCATCCTATTTATGCTCATACAGTACAAAGTAACTATTATTTGTACAGCAGCACCCAGTAATTAGAGAGCTAATGAACCAACATTTGAAATGCGTTAGGTACACTCATGAATAATCAACAGTTATAACAAAACAGGAGAGTATAAAGGAATTTCAGCTGTTAGGTTTTAAAGCATAAAACAACTGTTAGCTGCAGAGCGTTCTGAAACTTAGCTGGAGGTTACACTAGGGATAACCATCCATTACGGAAACTTCCCACAGTATCACTGGAGGCATGTATGAGGCCAGATGGAGTTTTGTAATCCATGCCCTCGAAAGGCACGGAGTGAGAAATGCAGTAGGATGGATAGAAGATGATGGGTCCCACTTGGAGAGTAGAAGAAAAAAGGCAAAATGTCCAAAAAGTTTCTATTGGTAAGTGTTGATTTTCCATTAGAAATGTCAAAATATGTCACAGCTGTATAAATATCATTTACAATTAATTTTTAAGCATTTGACACTGAAAACAAGAGCTACCACGAGTGACAGAGGACGCACTGTGGTAAGCATACACTTTGCAGATGGATTTATTCGTACTCACATCTTGTCTTGGCCTGCACCCACTCTTAATGTCAGCCGAGGAATAACCGGTGAGGGAGCTGGAACAACTGGTTCCACCTTTATCTGTACAAGGGAACACAATCATCAATCAAAGACTGCAAGCAGACTCCCAAAATATATTAATTACACAAAAACATCGATAGAGTTAACCAAGCAGAGTACACCGGTTTTATGAGATAGACTTATGACAGACTGGTCACCGCTCTCTCATGCTTCGTGCTGTAGCAGGGATGGTCTGAGTTTGTTCGGACCTCCCAGCCACAGCAAATCACAAATATGAATTCTAGACTAAAAGGTCAATTTGAAATTTCATTCCATTTGTATCTGCTCATACACTTTGTTAAAAAGTCTTCCTGCTTTAGTATTTTTCTAGAGACACAAAAATCCCCAGTATGTTTCTAAACAATGACGAAATGCTTTGACCTTAGTACTCAAACTTGACAGGTGCCCAATGGCGTACACACTTTTTTCTGAGATTTAAATTCAGCTGTTTGCCAGGTCCATCACATCAATGTACTGTGACCCTCTTGAATCAAAATTAGACACAGAGGAAGCAAATAAACCCCAAGCACCAACACTGAATACTTTTTGAAAGTGCTTATCTACATAGGTATAACAGAACCACCGTTTTTTAATGCAATTAGGCTAAGGTTTTTAATGGCTGTTTTTCATATGGCCTGGCTTCCAGCCTCAGTATCTGGTGGAGTTTAGGCGACTTGAATATGTCCTTAAACTCTCTGAACCAGGATCTGACAAAATGCTGAGCATGTGTGTCATCGTATTTAACAAAATAACCACTTGGCTGAATCTGGTCTAGGAACTTCAAGAGACAGAAATATTATGCACACACTAAATGGAAACCTAAGCAACTCTCAGTGAGAGAAATTGTTTTTAAAAAGCTTTAATAAAGAAAAGGAGGGTAAACAATCCCTCCAAAGCACAGAACCCAGTGCAGGAGACAGCAGGCCAGAGTGGGAGGACTCAATCAGGACTTACATTGAGGAACGGTAATGACAAAGTCCCATGCTACACACCTTGCCCAAAGAATCGGAGCTGCTCGTTAGGAGATGTCTACTCCAGAGAGAGACAGGCTGCAGCCTGACCAGTACTTCTGTTTTGACACGGTTAACCACGCTTTTCAGCAAAGCTCTCTACGGATGTGTATTAGCCTACTTCACAGGCGTCTCTCTACTCTTTTGTTTAAACAGCACATTTTTTTTGTTATGTCATTCCCCTGGAGTGTTATAAGATTTTTTTTTCTGTGGAGCTCCTAATTCCTGGAACAATTTCCCTGCCACTTTCCATAGGTAAATCGCTTAACTGCTTTCCTGGCACCTTAACCTGTAGCATTGTCCACTGCATAGAGACATGGAACTGAACCCTGGGCACAGGAGGCTCAGGCACATGCCTTCGATTATCTTACCTCTTCTCCTGCAGGTTTTTCCTCCTTCTGTAGTGCCTATTTCAGATACAAAACTTCCTAGGACAAGCACCGCTACTTAGCTTCCAGCACACAGCGCAGACAGATACTCATGTCATCCACCCTTTGCATTAAGGTCTTTTGTATTATTATTTGTATAACGCCAAGATGTTCTAAACAATGGTGGCGCAGGCTCATGCGGCAGAAGAAAAGCACATAAAACACTCCTTTATGCTCAGATACCAACATCACAGTCTGCTGTGAGAGGAAAACTGGGCTCCATGACAATCCTAAATCTCATCCTTTGATATAAGAGGAGAGGAAGCATCTTTCTACAACACGGGTTTGTGTGTCGGGTTTGCATGACTGGAGCAGAGGGAAAATTACGGAGCGTTCACAGTTATACCCTGGATATCTGTGTTTTCCTCTACCTTGACGATAGGATTTTGATACACGAGTAAGGGCAGTTTACGTCGGGGCAGCTCTGGCAAGCCCTGCCCCAGCGCAGGGATGGCTCCATTTCTCACCAAGCCGTTCCTCCACTACTTTAGTTTACAGCTCAGCGTATTAAGGTTAGCTGAAACTGGGTCAGCAGCCGCTTCGTGAGCTGCTCAGTCCCTCCTGCAGCACGCCCGGCAATCTCCATCGTAGAAGTGGGGCATAACTGTTCCATCTGTTTGCTCTCAATGTGGCACCGTGTGCCAGGCAGTGCTCCAGCTCACTGTCGCCTTTTCGGGCTGCAAGAGCAGCACCCCAACACTTACTGCGGAGCACAGAGCTGCGGGCAAGCCCTACACAAAAGCTCTTCTTCCTCAGTCCCACTACCAAACACTCCCAGCACGCAGCCTTCAGCTTCTGCCTTCTGCCATTTGTGCAGAGTGCTGCTTGCTGTTCTGCGTCTTCCAGCAGGTCAGGGCCAAATTACAGGGAAAACTTGATAAAAAGCTTCAATTCCTCAACAGGGTGGGATGCACACTTAGGTAATAACTATAAAAATACTCAAAAATGGAAACGTTACCGTTGAGTCACTCTTTTCTTTAAGTGTAGCAATATTAGAAATAGAAATCTGATATTTTCCACTGGCCGTCAAGAGCCGAAACTGCAGCTAGCCCACAAATTCATCCTTCAGGTCGCGCTCACGCCTCGGAAGCGGCCGCGCCGTGGAAGGTTAAGTGTCCCAGCAGTAACTTGATCATTTGCTCTTAGAGCACAACCGCTGGCTAAATAAGTCATTGTGTGATCTGAAAGCTAAATTAAGGAAACATGTACTTTTAGGGGTTAAAACGAAAGAGCAGCATTCTGGAGTAATACTGGGAATTGGGGCCAGCAGAAGAGCATTTACAGTGGATTACTAAGCTTCCCAAATCACCAAAGAGGTAAAGTCCAGCAATATAAGACTCCTTTGTAGCTAACTAAAAATACATTGTCAGTGGATTTGTCCAGTTTTATGTATAAGCAATACTTCTTTCACCTGAACTAATACTAGTAGTCATATAAGCCCCTTATTGCCATGTGCTGCATTTTTTTTGCTAATCTTCAAGGATTTAGCTTCTTTGCCACATACCTCAGGGCACCAACTGATAAAGCTCTAACTCTCCATTTTTCCAGGACACCAGCAGTGCGGCCTTGCAAAAAATGAAAATCGCTCAAGAGATTTAAAGGGGAAATTTATTTTTAAAATCCTGACTTGCAGCAAAGTGATGGATTTAAAAAAAGCTTATCTATCAAGAATCAGTTTAAATTTTAATTCTATCTGGGGATTCTTTCATGCATTCTAGCTTTAAAGTTTATCTTTTGACAGGGACTTTTTGCCAAGGTAATGGGCAGCTTTGTCAATTTAATTTGTCCAAGTTTTTATTACTGTTGAACTCCTTTTCCTAATATATATATGTTAAGTCTACAACGAAGCTTTACTGGTTTGTATGTGTTTGTGTATCTGTTCTACTGCTCTAAAGCAAACTAGTTACAGAGATTTGCAGAAGAAATGCAAAGTCGAATGTATGGAAAACGAGCAACTTGTAGTCTCTATTTTATCTACACACATATTTCACTTCAGAAGAAATCTCTACAGAAATTCTCAGTGAAATAGTGACAAAACGTCTCAGGCATGAGGGGCATACAGACAAAATGGGGAACCCGTGAAAGCGCTGCTGCAGTCTAAAACCATTAATTAACACCAAATTAACATGGACAACTTGACCACCACCCTATCATTCACCGACTCATCCACGGCAGGTAAATGTTAGTTCTCCGTATCACCTGGATCCTGCACTGAAAAAACATTTGTCAGCTTCAGAAATCTGTTAAGTTTTGAAACCAGCAGTTTGCTTCGAGTCCAGCAGGGAGCACGACGGAGCACAGTGGCAAAAAAGGGAAGTGAGGAATGTCCCAGATCTGAGCTGGTACGAACCGAGTATTACACACAAAGCAGGGTGCAAAGAGCATCTTGGTAAAACCAGAACCTATGTAGTGCTTCCTAACTCTAAGGACAGAGACTTAGGGAATCTATCCAAGGTTATCACATATGAAGACAATCTTTTTCTTTTCTTCTTCTTTTTTATATTAACAATTTAATGCGTATTATAAGGTGAAGTGACAAAAAATTAGAGCAAACCCTGAATTGGGGGAGCTGCTTCTAATGGGATTTGAAATCTGATAACATGCAAATATGCTAGTTTCATTCCTTAAATATTAAATATATTCTCAAGATTAGGTGATCTTGGAAAAAAGAAATTATCTTTGGCTGATGCAAATCAGTCGGAGTTAAAGGCATGGAAGGCGCGCAACCCACTCGAAAACTAACTCTCCTCTTCTCTTTCTCCAGCGTAAGACTCCAAACCAAAGGTGACATTTGAACATTTAGACCATAACTTGAAAACACTTTTCTTACTTCAAACAAATTGGAGCAACAAGGGGGTCTTGATAAGAGAGGACTCAGCAGCTCTTCTGCACTTCTGAGATAACTGGTGAACCAGTTTATCTGAAGGCAGCTTGCTCCTCATTTCTGTCCACCTGGTAATCTACAGGCTTCTACCAGCTTTGAAATAGTAGACTTTCAGAAACTAAATCTAAAGTTTATATGGAAGGCATGTGGTTGCTGGCCCTACTGGTGGAAATCTACAGAACAAAATTTGTGCACTGCAACACCATATATATTTGTTGTGTGCGTGCTGCTGTCGAGTCTGAGCCCCAGCTTTTCAAAGTGAAAAGTGAGTTGAGGAAAACCAGAAAGACAATCTCACATTTCAAATTCACAAAATTGAACTTCCTTTCTTTTATCTTCCAAAGAGGTGGGACAATCCCTGAAACTCTTGGGGGACGTCTTCCTTGGAGCTGTTGGTTTTAAAAAATACCAAACCTGTAATCGCACATCTCCTCAAATCTCTTAAGCAACACTCAGCAGCAAATACAGGAATCAATGTGCATTTTTCAAGCAAGTAGGCCACCTCAACTCATCTAAACAGCTTACCTTTTCATGTTTGTGTTTCTCTTTTTCTTTCTCTTTCTTTTCTCTTTCTTTCCTCTCCTTTTCCTTTTCCTTCTTTTCCTTTTCTTTGTCCTTCTCCCTTTCTTTCTTTTTCTTCTTCTCTTTTTTGTCTTTCTTCTTCTCTTTTGGTTTCTCTTTGTCCTCAAACAGTTTTTCAGGAAGCATTGGAGACAAAGAAGGTAACATGCTGGGAAGCCTCATGGCAGTTGGTGTGCTGAACAAGGGCAAAGACATTTCTTTGGGAGGTAACACAAGAGGTGCTGATGGAGCCTTTATCTTATCTTCCTTACCCTTATCTTTAAGTTTCTCTTTGTCTTTCTTATCCTTGTCTTTTTTGCCTTTCTCCTTCTCCTTCTTTTTATCTTTATGTTTTTCTCTCTCTTTTTTGGCATTGCCATCTTTCAACTTCACTTTTGTGTCAGCCTCCTCAAAGTCCTTTAGTTTGAATTTGTAGGGATCAAGATCATCTTCTTTGAGCACTTCCTTCCACTGAAACTTCGATTCCTTGTTTCCTTCCTTGTCTTTATCCTTCTCCTTGTTCTTTTCCTTCTCCTTACTTTTCTCCTTGTTTTTCTCTTTATCTTTTTCCTTTTGTTTTTCTTTCTTCTTCATTTTTGTCTTCAGCTCCTTTTTCAATTTCTTTTTCACTTCTACTGATGAAGCCAACTTGGTTTTCTCCTCATAGACTTTGAGAAGAGGTTCTGGAGTTGGCGGTGAAGCAGATGGAGAGGAGAAATAAGTGAAGTTGGTAGGTGGATTAGAAGGTGTCCCCATGTTTGCCTTTCGAATGACCTCATCAATTGAGTCATCCATTGTCCATGAAATGTCTGAACTTGAAGTCCCACCTGAGGGGGGTACTGGAGTTGCTCCTGCCTTGTTTGCATTATTGGCAGAAACAGAAGGTTTAGGAGTTGTAGTCTCTGAAACAGAAAGTCTTTTAGGACTGGTAAATATTTCCCCTTCTGATTCGGAACCAGAGGAAAACTCAAAGGGATCCGGTTCTCGTTCTGCACATGCACGAGCAATCACAGCATCGATTGAATCATCAATGGTCTTGTCCATTACTGGCACTTTCTTAGTCTGGTTTTCAATATTTGGCTTGGTGGCAGGCTCAGGTGGTGTCTGTCCTTGTTTTACTTGAATGTTTTCCTTTCCTATCTTGTCACTTAATGCAGCCAGAGGGGTTCTGCTTGGTGTTTCAGGCTTTGCAGGTGGTTGGGGAACATGAGCAGGAACCTTTGGACTTTTAGGACTTTTCGGGCTCTTGATGCGACCTGGTGACTTCTTTTCTTTGGATCCAGTTTTTGGTGAACGTATGGGACTTCCAGTTACCACTGGTGAGGGCGTAGTTTTAGGGGATTTTGTCTTCTGTCCTGGAGAACTTGTTTTGGACTTTGTTTTGGGTACAAATGGCTTTGCCTCTGAAGTTTTGGGAGCTGGCACTTGCGATTTTGCAATGGGAGCCAACATTGGTGGTTCTGGTGAAGGAGGGGCTAAGTCTGTATTGTCCTGAACATGAACTGGAGAAAGCATTGGTGGTACTTTTTGAGTATTTATTGAGCTAAGAGGCTCACGTGGTTCCAAAGCTCCATCCAAAGTGTCCCCTTTGGAAACAGATAGTTTTGGCCGTTTCACAGGTGGAAATTCCTCAGCATCAGGACTTTCTAATGGTCTCTTGCTCAAGTAGTTCTCATCGTTAATTGCCTCATCCTCATCCATATCTCCCTCTTCTTCCAGTGGCACCTGCATGGCCTCTGCAGATGTACCTCCATCAGTAGGCACCTGTTCCTCTTCCTCTTCTGTGATAAAAAGAACATTTTAAAAAACCATTAGGATAATTAAAAATATGTTTTACAGAAACAAGCAAGCACCAGAGCAAATGTTCACATGCATCTCAGCCTGTAACAGATAACTGGCCACGTAACAGCTTCTTAATTGTCTGCTTGGAAGGAAAGTGTGGCATCTCCTCCGTCTTGCATCAGCCACCGTCACAACCGGCAGGTGCCCTCATCGCAGTGAAACATCAAACCCATGAGCAAAGGACATGAGGGTAGAGCTCAGCAAGGACGGTAGACCTTGTGGCACAGGTCCAAAGTGTCAGTTCTACCTAAAAAAATCATGATTATTTCTTATTGCAGCTGTTGGGATTACAACAACATGAACTTGCTCCATTAATTTTAAATGAAGGGAGAGCAGTTGAAGCATTTTTTGCTGTAACAAAGTGGACTGCAAAGCATACATCAAAGTAAAATTCACTGGAATTAGCTGTCTTGCTTACTATCACACAATTTTGACTGCAGATTAACTACTAGGAAAACATCTTCCTAAACCTGGTTTGCTTTTCCTGAAGCAGCACAGTCTGAAGGTTACAGCAGAGGACTAAGCTCCATCCAACCTGCCAGGTTCTGTCCCCGATACCATCTTAAGAGCTTACTGCACACGGACGTTATCTGCTGTGATGATACGGGAACACCCCAGCCCTGCGTGTGTGCGTGTCGGTTTGCCTTTGAAATGCATCTCCCCATCATCCCCGCTCACTGCTGTTTTCTTGGCATCACGGGGCAATCCTGGAGTCCACACGCTGGCTTTCTGCTGTCGTGAAACCAAAATGAAAGGTGTGTTGCCGGAGGAACACACCTAACGCGCTCCAGTTGCAACTGGGCATTCGGGCTATGAGACAGAAACAACAACTTTTGAAAATAAAATCAAGCCTAAAACATCAACAGCGTGGAATTGGGCACCTTTTCAAGCCAGTGAGGACATCGCCTGTGTGATTGCTCTGGTTTTTTTGTTTAATAGCAATTACTTTTTTCCCTTTTACACAACCCATCTTCAGTCCCACACGTGTGACACGGTGGTGCAAAGAAAGGAGAAAATTCACTTGCGATCTCCCAGCAAATCCGCGGCAGGCTTGAGATGAGAATATCTGATCTCCCCAGCCACAGCCAAGCACTTTATCCTCCTGTATACACTTCCCCACTTTCCAAATGGAATTCTCCAAGCAGGAAAAAGGATTCTTAGTCTGGAATAAGAACGAGCACATCGGTGTCAGCCTGACAGGTTTACATTTGCTGTAATTGCCTCATCACACCTGCGCCGGTTAACATCCCCGTGTAGACAACCCCACTTCGCTTCACCCCATGTCTCTGTTTACCCACCTGCAAAAACGCCTGACATTTTGTCTAGCAGGGTTTCTGCAGAAAGATGTCACGTGCCCTAAGATTCTCACATGAAATACGCAGTAAAAAACATTTATTACGACAGCGGCTAAACCCCAACTTTGTAATGAGCAGGTGGTTTGAAAGAAGCAAACACTGAAAAACTTCTAATGTTCCCCTACCGCCATGTAGAGCTTTGTAAGACAGAATCTTTCTGAAATCTCTCTGAGGCGTTTATTTTCAGGTTTTCTGTGCTGGTGTTTCTCTCCTGTAATGTGTCAATGCTCTGATTTAGGAGACTTGAGTCGAGAGCCCTGGGCTGCAGCACAAATCTTGCCAGCATCACGAATTAAGTAAAATGAGCTAGCAACTCTGGCTTTTGCCAGGGCCCAGAGGATTTACAGCAGCCAGCCCAGAGAGGAGACTTTGCCTGAGGATAAAGTCTTAGCCTTCCGTGAAAAACAGAAATGTTAGGGAGTTCGGTTTTGCCTGGCTGGGCACTGACATTACATTTTTTAAGCTGTAAAGTTAGAGTATAACTGAGAAATCACCGTGGACCGAGCCTGCACCTGCTACGGGGGGCTGAAAAATCAGCTTCCAGATCATGGAAGTTATTTCAATCTCTGTTTAAGCTGTTGCAGAAATCAGCTGCCTTCATCTGCTCCAAACTGTTTTGGGCATGAAGAATTAGCATTCATCAGATGTCACACAGCACTGGTTGCTACCGAGCTATTCCCTCCCAACCCCAAGCAACCTAGTTTGCCACCGAGAGTTTGTTTTCATTTAAAATTTTAGAGAGAGATAAAACTTAAAACAAACACCTTACTTTAAAATGGGGATTTAGAGAAGTCTTCTGCCTCTGCAACAAGATGAAAAGTGTAGCCAAATTCAAACATTAGGAACGACAAGGTTTAGAGATAGCAACATAAACCATTTTAATATAAAAAACATGGGGATAAAAAGAGTCGATAAAGCGGAAGAGAAACTACCGCAACGAACAGTAAAAATATTACATTTACTAGAAAAGTCAGAACATTTATTTGCTAAAGATTTCTGCCTGGTGTCTGCTTAAACAGCCACTCTGCTACACCGTGTCTCGTGGAAAGGCACTGCAATATTTCATATTTTTGTAACTCCTTCCCTTCCCAAGGTGCTTCTCATGTTTTACCTACTCGGGACTGCAGAAAATCAGCAGCTGCCGGATCAAAGGTGAAAAAACAATTTCAGAGGAGGTTTGGAGAAGGGGGACTGGCGTTTTGTACAATAAAAAAAAGAGTAATGCTTATTTTTTTTTCAATAAGGCCAAGTAAAGTTTGCACCAGGCCCTAGAAGTTTCTGTGATCTTGTGTGGAGACGGCAAGGAAGGGCAGAAAAGGTTAAAGTGCAGTTTGGAGAGGTGAGACTAGAAATCGGGGTGTCTTGGCTCCAGCTTTCATGCACATTCCTGCAAGCCACAAAGACAACTCAGTAAGGAAGCAGCAGCATTACTATCCCTTTTATACGGACTTGGATTCCCCAAAACATCTGGAAAAAATTGCCTGGGTCACTCCTGAACAATCCAGGGACTAAGGAAGTTCATGAGCACTTAACTACTGACACCCATTCACCACTTTCCAGGCATGCTCAGATGGCCATCTGGAATCCTACCGTGGTCAAACAAAACCCAAATTTCTCTTGGAACAAGGCCACGGGCTGATCCTCAGTGAGGACTGGTTTTCTGCCAGGCAGCGGCTTTCCAGCCTGAGCCACCGCAGCTGTGGCCATGGCAGAAAACAATAAAGCACTTTTTTTTTGGTGGGGATTTAGTTAGAGAAAGTGAAATCTCTGCCTTACGTTCAAGAGCTACAGGCTTCTTTTCCTCCAGAAGGATTCACGCTGGAGCAGGAAGCAAATATGGGAAAATACCAGCTTTTAAGCATAATCTGCTCGACTTGGCAATGAGAATTTAAAACCACGCAGCCGCTTTTTCACCTTTGTCCATCTCATTCGCGACCCGGCACTTGTGGCCGCGCAATCCTTTGTGCACGGGATTGCTTTTTAACTCTCTTTACTGCCGTCTCTCCCTATCTCCGGCCACCTTATTAACGATCCGACTCTTGAGTTAGCATCTCTAGGTCAAATGGGTATCACCTCGGCCATCTGCCCTAATAACTCTCTCCTGTAATGAAAGGAGACTAGAGCTGTTCAGGAGGTTTCCCAAGATAACAGATACTTTTTTTTTTTTTTTTTTTTTTGGTGGTTGCTAGAGAAGTCTGTGCTGGATCAATATTAATGCTCACGTTACTAAAGCTATACAGAGCAATTGTTTATTATGTCAGGAGTCCGACGTGCCAAGCCCGGGTTCAGCCGATGCGCAGGTTACAGGAGGGATGGGTCCAGCCGTCGCAGCGCAGCCCCGAAGGTGAACTCGTCCAACGCTGAAATCAAACAAGCTGACAGCTGCCAGCACGCTTGCTTCCGAGAAAACTGTTCTTTAAGACAGCCTTTCTTACTGGAGCATATTAGGATGCGTAACATCGCCTGTGTCTATGCAACAAGGCGAGCTCTTCACTTTGATGAGAGGATGATTTTGGAGTTAAGGGAGGAAGGAGCCCACTCCTCTCTTGTCACGGGTCCGCAGCGCGACGTTGGGCAGGTCACACTATGTACTGCCGTCTTCCCATCTGACAAGCGACGATAATTTCATCTCGCGGAGGCACTGTGAAAGCTGAGCTTGATAAATACGCAGCTCCTCGGGATCTCTGGACAGCAAGCATTAGAATCCCAACTGCAAGCCGTGGGGATCTGTCACCACTTCAAATGCCGGAACATTTCTTAAGATGAACAGTTCGGGCAACAAACTGAAACTCCTGCACCTTTTCAATGAAAAACCATTAAAGAAGCACAAAATTTCTTTATTTGCATGTCATGTTCCTGCAGCACAGCAGGGATTCCAAAACCAAAGGCTTATTGAATATACACCTTCTTCTACAAGGATGATGAGGGGACTGGAACATCTCCCCTACGAGGAGAGGCTGAGAGAGCTGGGCTTGTTCAGCCTGAAGAAGAGAAGGCTGAGAGGGGACCTTCGAAATGCTTATAAATATCCGAAGGGTGGGTGTCAGGAGGACGGGGCCAGACTCTTTCCAGTGGTGCCCAGTGACAGGACAAGGGGCAATGGGCACAAACTGAGGCACAGGAAGTTCCGTCTGAACATGAGGAAGAACTTCTTCCCTCTGAGGGTGACGGAGCCCTGGAACAGGCTGCCCAGGGAGGCTGTGGAGTCTCCTTCTCTAGAGATATTCAAGACCCACCCGGACAAGGTCCTGTGCAGCCTGCTGTAGGTGACCCTGCTTCGGCAGGAGGTTTGGACTAGATGACCCACAGAGGTCCCTTCCAACCCCTACTATTCTGTGATTCTGTGATTCTGTGATTCATTTGGCCACGGCTCAGTTTCCGGACAGCAATACTCAACATTTCCAAGCTCACGAAGTTCGAGGCACTATTTGTCCCGAACACCGGCACAGGGGTGCAAAGGAACAGAAATTCTGCCTTTACTGCAGAAAAAGAAGTGCAATCAGCCGTACCACGCTGTCATGCTCTCCTGGCCACCTCATCAGAGGAGGCTGCACACATTGCTCCTTCAACAGCAGGTCAGATGAAAGTGAAGGCAGGAAAAAACAGATGCAAAGCTCTTCTGGCTGAAGAGAAAGGCACCTGTGTTCAGGCATACTTCAAGCAAGAAAAACTATTTTTATATATATATTTATAATACAATAAATATATATACATATATATATAAATACATATATAACAATATAATTTTCATCATCTTGGTCATTACCAGACTTTTTACTTGGTAGCTTCAGAGACAGCAGCATTAGCACTGACAGCTAGATGATGTCCTAGAGAACACGGCGCAGATCTCTGCTCAGCTCCTGGCTCTGCCAAAAACTGTCTGTTGGCTAGTATTTACTTTAAGCAAAGCTCCAGTCTCTCTTCCAGAAACTGGATTGACATTTCCCTGTGTCACAGGGTGGTGGTAGGAACCATCTGGCTGAGACCTGGAGTTCTAAGAATAAACCAGGATTTCCTAGGTACAAGATGAAGCAGTGTCAGATGTGCTGGCCTGAAGCTGGACACCACTGGCTGAAGAAAACGTTTAGTAACAGGAGGCTCCTACCTCCAATGCAATGGCTCACGTATCACTTGCACAGGGCTCTGGCAGGTAACAGCTTCCCATAGAAGCCAACTCTTGTTTTTATAATAATGTTAGATTTTGGCATTTGGTATTTGACATTAACTTTCGTACACCAGATAAACAGTATCAGCTATCAGAGCACACGCACCAAGGATACAGTTCTGAATGAGGAGATGTTTCCATGCAACTCACACACGCCTGTTTTCAACAATTCAACTCCTTCCGTAACCCTCTTCTTTTTAAAGAGGAGTTGAACATTTCATTTTCTAACAGAATGCAAAATGGCCAAATACAGATCTACTGGTAGATCATGCACTTCTTCCACGCACAGTTCTGCTCATACCAGGTCTCTGGGCTCCTCGGCACTGCACGGTACCAGAACCTAAGTACGGAAGTTGACAGCGTCAGGGTTTTTCGGGAAAATTAGGGCTCGCAAAAGGAAATACTGTGGCGGTGCCTGCACTGCAGTCTTCAACCCATCATTCTTTCCGAGCATATGCCGAAGGCTTTATACACAAGGCAGCTCAGCTTCTCAAACACAAGAAAGGAAGTGATCATTCCACAGCATATGAAACTTTTTAGTGAAAAAAAAATACCCCGAAATATTCCTGCAGACTTCCAAAATCATTTTCCTATTGTCTAGATAAAGTGTGAGATTAAGCCAAAGATATCTTTAGGGAAATTTTCAGTCACTAAGTCAAGAGCTTAACATCCCTATCATATCCTAATAACTAGGGGCTTTTGACTTCTCTTGAAAGTGAAAAGATTTTTTCTTATCCTGTGATAGGTTTTATCTCTTTAACTTGTAATAACAATGGCCTTTTCCCAAAACAAACAGAAAGTGTGCTTCCAGTCCATAAAGGAAATTAATGGAAGAGTGATAAAATTCAATCCTGATATCCTACAGGCCAATATCCTGATACCATAACGCAAAATGAACACACGAAGATACCTGCAATACATTTTGAGCTTAAAATGTCAGATTTTATATAGATAAAAGTGTATATATATGTTATATGTACTATATATATAATTTCTCTGCCATATGAACACAACTGATCGCTGATGTGACTTGTTTACCAAACAGGCAATACACCAACAGATTTCTCTTTTACCGTATAAAGGAGATCAACCAACCTATCACGAAACCCTGACATTTTCCAGTTGATGCTTTCTATGGGAAGAGAGCTGGTAAGAGAGCACCATCAGGGAGCTCATCTCCCAGATCTCAAATTTTTCCACTGACACTGCCAGCAAGTTCATTCCAGTGCCTTCTTGGTATGTTCCAAAATGCAGAAACCACAAATAGGCTAAAAAAAAAAAGAAAAAAAAAGAGCTTTGAGGTGTGGCTAGTGAATCTGCATACATAACTGAAACACTGCAAAGAGGACGTGAAAGGTGCCTGAAGTTAAGCATCCAGACTCATTAGTCACATTGGAGAATTCTGGCCCAAATGGCTGGGTGGTGCCTTCAACCATCCATATTAGCCAGGACTGAACTTGGAGGTGTTCAGCGGGACTGAGAGACTCGGTGTATACGTTTATCAGTCACTCCAAAAGCAGTTATTAACATGTCCAAGAAGCTACAAGTGGTCGACAAAAACTCCCTCCATCCCCAACAACAAAAGAGATCCATCCATCTTGAAATACAGATATTGAAATATGGATGACAGCAATCATCTGGTTCAGGACTCACAAATTTCCAGACCAATTCAGTTAGCTTTCCCCCCTGTCGAACAACTGCTTCACGCTCTCGGGTAGGTATTTCTTGGTATGAAATCAACAGAGAGATGAACTTCCGAACACCAGCAGGAGAATAAGATATCCACAGCTTGCCAGAAACAAACCACATCTACTAAAGCTGTACTTCTACACCACGGCGCTGCTTTAAAAAGAAAACGGTCCCATCCTTTCTTTTGTCCTGGTTCAAGCATTTGTGCAGGAGAATGGGGAACTAATTGAGGCTAAAATAAGATTATCTGCTAGTCTGAACTCAAATCACCAATCTGACTTGTCATAATACTACTCCAACTTTTGGGCTAGAACAAGCCAGAGGAAAGTTCTGCATCTCCTTCTTACACCATCACCTTGCCCCTTCTCCACAGTGAAGTGAGTTAATGGGCTAAATCAGACGAAAATATATCTGGGGGTGGAAGGAAAAAAAAAGAGAAAGCATTTTTATGTCCCATTGGCAAAGTAAAAAGCCCACCTCAGGATCATGCAAGCCTAAGGGTGCAGGAGAGACGAGGAGAGAGGCGCGGAGCATCCCTCTTCGGGCATCAGACCTTGGCTTAACGCAAAACGTGCAACTTCGGCTTCCAGAGCTGATTTAGGATACTGGCTATGATGCGAATAACACTTTTATTATAACACTTTATAGAATATGCAATGTTTATGAAGCCAAACTACTCAGGATTCTTTAAATGTCACACCCAGCTTCCTGCTGAAGACAGAAAAACAGGGTTGGCAGATTGTTATCAGCTACACTCACAATCTCTCTGACCTGAGAAAATATCAGTCCTGCACTTGCACTGCATACAGCAAGCAAAAAAAAAAATCTAAATATAAAGAGGGAGGCTGTATTTTCACTTTGGCTTTTCAATAGAGGCTCAACAGTTTTTGTGGATCACGCATCCCCACACCAACACATGCATGTCCACGGCAATGCTACGCTCACGTGTCTGGAGCTGTCACGCAGACTTTGGATGGAGAGTAAAAACAACCACAGAGCATCTTTCGGAGGTGATCGAGCGAGAAGATGTGTGAGACCCAGCCAGCTCCCTATCAGCAGGGCAGCCCCGGTTCAGTCACTTTGGTGTTGCTCTGAATTACCTGCGATTAAGTCTCTCCCCTGAAATCTGCTGAACAGAGCATGATGTGAAAACCACTGCCGTTCGATCAAAACATACAGCCAGGGACGGAAAACCTCCATAACAAAATTTGGACAGATCTGCATGCTTTTTATTCTGCTTTTTACTCCCTCTGGAGCATACGAGCCTTAACAGAATTGGGAACTTGCCCCCAAGTACGCATGCAGGCGCAGAGGTTTTCTCTTTAAAGGAACATTTTGACTTCTAAAAAATGAAATTATTAGCAAAGACAAGGTAATTAGGCAATGACAATTCATAGAGTACAACCAATCAATAACAGAGTACATTAGCAAGACTGACAGAGGTGTGAAGCCAATGCATTATAAATGGCTCTATACTGACCTGTAAAAATGCAGCGTTTCCCTAACATTCGGCACAATAAAAAACTAAAATGCTATATAAGCAAGCCAACCTGAAATGACACCTAGTATTATAAATGGCCTAATCTATATGTTAATACTGTTGTATCACATAACTGCAGCAAGACTAAGATAACAATATGACTTTGGGGTTTCTATGGCTACATCCTGGGCTAACGTGCCTGAAAGGGCTTGCTGCTGACACCACACAAGCTTTCTGAGTGCTTCTCTTTGGTTATTTATGATATGATTTATGATAACGACAACATCTCCTATTTTCTCCCCTCGTCAGATACAATAAATTGCCATCGTTAATCACCGTTCTTGCTTCAGCTATGATTACAATAGTATAATAGGGCCTCGCTATGGTAATACTGTGTATTAAGGTGTTTTTTCCCCCCCTTTAAAGAAAAATGCACAAGTAGATCTTTGTAGCCGATGTCAGTACCTGTAGTATTTTAATAATCTTCCTGGGAGTATTTCTGGATGAGAATTTCTGTTACAACTAAGATTTGGCACTGCTCCTCTTGCAAAGATCGAATTTATGATCTAAAGACTCAAAATCCACCTTGTATTATCTGTATCTAACAATTCTCAGATTTAATACGAGGGGTTTATATGTATTTTTCTTGACAAAAGAAAAGCAGACAGTCAGTCTTTTCATTCACTTTGCACCTCTGTATCTAATCTTCCTGGCCGAGCTTTCCAAACCAGCTTTTCAAGTATCACAAATCTTGCTGAAAAACAAAAACACTGAACCTGTGTAAACATTTGAAAGGATGTTACAGTGCTTTTCCTTTTATATATTATGGTGTTGCATAAGAAAATATACTGTTCCACCCTCAGTAAAATCTGTGCTAAAAAACCCCAGACTTCTACAAGTATTTTAGGAAGCAACTATTTATATGTCCTGGCAGAGGAACAAACGAGATATTTCTTACATTGTACTACCTGTACTTCTGCCATACTAATAATCTTTACCCAGCACTGCAGAATTTGAGTCCTTCACAGATTTGCAACCTACATCTGCATTCAGGTACTTGGATTCGGAAGGGACAAAATACAGTGATTATTTAATATTATACTTTGCAACAGAGCTAAAGAACCCCAAAAAGGCAAGGCATAGCTGTCCCACAGACATCACGTATTTCTTTTACCCTGTCACCTCAGGCCTCACCCTTTCTTCCCCAAAAGTCCAAAATTTAAATTTCCAAAGCTTTGCTTTCTGCGTAACGTGCCCACAACAGCAGAATTGTGGGTTAGGGCACAGATGCCAGAATTCAAGAGTCGCATTTCTCATCCTCATGAGTCTGAGACAGCAAGTAAGAGACAGACACGATGGCATGATGAGGTATTTTAGGTTGTATTAATAAGCATATTTCTATTTATATTGCTGCTATAAACAGCTACCCTGCCCTTCAGCCCAGCGATCATTAGTGTCCCCACTCGTTACTGGGTTTGTGGCAAAGGTACAGTGGGAGGAGAGATGGTGGCAACACCGATTGGCGCAGGGAAGATGCTCGACGTATTTGTGGTAGCGTGGAAGAAACGGGAATATGAGGACAGTGGTATCCCAAAGAACGATGAGCTCATCTCAAAGCTCAGAGGACAAACACGGACGTCGCTGTGCTAGGTGCGACACAAAACCCACGCGGAGAGGGATCACCTCTGCCAGACGAGGTCTGCAATCAGGTACCATTCCCTGCGTCTGCCCGTGACTTGCTTTGCTCCCTCAGCAGCAAACCTGGGCTGTTTTGGGTACGAATCTGTTATCTACCCGCTCACATGATGGAGCTTCTGCAAAAATGCATTATCAGAAGGAAGCTTTGCCTCAAACAACTTAAAGGCCATCATCACTCTTGCTATGCAGGGCAAAGATGCAACTTTGCCACCGTAAAATGGGCTGCGAGCGTTGGTATCACCTTCAAATAACTTTTTAGTTCGACGACTCATTTGGCCATTAATTGCCTTTCTCTCCTCTTCCTATTGCACATTACTTGCAACTGCAAGGGCACGTTCCAAACCAAACGATAAGCTGCTCAGGGCAAGAACTGTATCTGTATTTTTCAAAGTGCTTTGGTTACTTCTGGGCACTATAAAAAAACAACCAGCAGAGCATGTATTTAGAGACTCTTCCACCCATTTGATTGTCTTCCTTGAGTGAGAAAGGGAAATCAAGTATTTTCTCAGCAATAAAAAAATATTTTATAAAAGTGAGACAGACTGGGGGAGGGAGCAGTTTACTTTCAGTAGATGAACTGAGATGCATAAACTTGTCAGCCAGATCCTGTGCTCTAGAATAAAGTAAAAGTCTGTCTAGGCTGTTAGGCACCCGCCCGATCTGCGGTAGCTATCCATAGCGGCCCAAATTAACATAAGTCACTGAAATGAAATTAAAAAACGAAAATAATAAAAAAGCCATGTCATTTTCAAAGTGAAAAAAGGCCTGTGTTCCCCCTGGCTCTCAATGTACGTATGCACGCCATTCCCAGAGCTGTTTACCAAACCTTCCAGCTGCTGGGAACGGGTATCTCAGCTCCTTTCTTTCAGGATACCAGCAGCAGTCAGGAACGCTTTCGCCACCCAGAGCAATGTGTTTATTCAAACAGTTGCTAACTCAGAAACAGCGAGGCAGTTCCAGCTTACGACTTTGAACAGCATCCAACGTCTTCCCGAGTACGTGCTGACAACGCACACCCCGGGACCTCAGCAGGCTGAACTGGTGGTGGCGTGTCTCGGTACACACGTGAGAACCCACATTTGCTGGGAAGAATTCTGAGACGCAATACGAATCCCATAACAAATATAATCTTCTTGATCTAGCAGAGAAGGAAATCACTGACGATAAGGCTTTAATAAAGCTTGACAAGCCTCAAAATTAAATTTGCTGGGAAGGGTTCACCCCTGAAACAGATACTTTCAAGCGGTCTTCACGAAAGAAGCCAAGGAAAGACTTAAAGAGAGGAAAATGTTTACTTTAAGAGGTTTTCTTCTTACAGCTACAAATCCAATTAGCGACCCTCTCTGTCCTTCAGCCTCTCTGCTTTATTCTGTGCGGGAGCGCGTGTGTGTCCCTGGCTCTCCCCGTAACCCTGCCCTGCGAAAGGCACCCATAGGCAGAGAGAAAACTGCTCAGGGCAGCGTGATCACCTACGGATCTCGGCAGCAGCACTGCTCAGGCAGCAACTCCAACGCCATCCGAAACCGGATCAGACGGCCCTCCGCTACGGCGGGTTCACAACGCCGCTGTCAGCACCGCCGGAACAAAACCCTGCTATGGGAGCACGGGGTGACCGTGCTGAGCAATAATTCCACCAGCAGCTTCCCACTCCAGCAAGGAGCCCAATTCAGGAGGCCGTAGGAAAATTTAAACCACATCCAATTTAAAACCTCTGCTTTTTTTTCCGCCGACCTTACAATTTTTCAGGGACGGCTGCTAAAATCTATTGCTTCTTTCCGTAGGACCTCATGGATCACAGCAACATCTTCAAATAAATCTCACTTCCAAGGGAGCTCCGAGGCTAAAACCAGAGCAAAGGAGCCTGTTCGATGCTCCCACCGTACAAGAGCGTTTTGGGGGACAACTGGAAAGACCTTGTGGTCTTTTGCAAAAGCCACAGCCATGAAACAATCCTACACTTGTGCGGTTGCTGCAAGCCTGTGTAGGATAATTAAGCTAAGCAAAAAGCAGTGTAAAACACCATAGAAAAAGAACAGAAGAGAGATTCAGAGATACCAGAGTCCTTGTGCACGTATGCCAGCAGAGGGGGGGTGACAATCGCACCAAGGTGAAATGATTTGTGACTCCTTCCCTCGGCATCGCTGGCGACGGATGCAGAATAACAGAGGATGGTTTTGTGGAAACACTCGGCAAGTTTCAAAATGTTGTCTCTTTTTAGAAACATTCCGAGCCATTTTTAAAACAAAAAATAACAGTGCCGACAACCACCTCAAAGCCAACGTTGCGTGATGCCGCACTGCAGACCCAGCTCACTCTGCAGTACGCAGCAGCCTCCCTTTCGAAGCAAGGTCTGCCCCAGCGCTCCCATCGACCTTGGTAAAACTCTTAAAACAAAAACCAAAACCAAAAAACACACACAAAAAACCTCCAGGACCTCAGGCTCTAAAGCTATTTTAGAATTAGCTTTGAATAATTGTCCCACAATAGGAGTTTTCTTGATTAATTGCTTAAGATAAGGCTTCCTTTTCCTTGCTGGCCTCCGGTGACTCCCTCCACTTCCCATAATCACTTTTGTCTCCGTCTCCTGTTCACTAGGAACTGCTCAGAGAAAAATCAGAGATACACCAACTCCATTACCTGAGGATTAGGCACCAGATAACCCTATGTATTCCATTACTGACCATTATTTGAGTAATTATTCAATCAAGTTCAGACCATGTGAAAGACGTGCCGATTGTTTTGCAAAGCTTGCCCCAGCTGTGTGTCTGAGGGCTGCAACTTGTGTCCTCTAACGACAAAAACGATGTGCTGGTTGCAAAGGAAAATGAGCAGTGGTTCTGTATTGAACTCTGCTTTTTTTTTAAAAAAAACCCAAAACTAATTAGGCATCGCTAGGAGTTAAGGCTCTATTTTGATCAAGTTTCTGCACAGGCTGGATTGTATACATACTTGACTACAGAAATTCTGCAGAATAGTGCTTTTCTATGTGAATTACTTAAAAAATGGTTCTTGGGAGTTAGGTTTCTAGCGGTTTATGAGATAAGCACCCTGAATATCGGGAAAGCGGGGATAGTGGAGAAACAAACGAAGAGCCAGTAACCAGCAGGCTTAATTTAAACAAGAAACTTGTGCACGCACATCAGCACTAGACTCAGAGGGCTTGATATCTTGATTTATACTGAATTAATGTGTTTTAGCTAAGTAATATTTTTCTTGGACACACGGGAGAAATGAAAAAAACCCTATGAAAACAATTTAGCCAAGGAATTGGCTTCAGTTGGCAGTTTTACATAACATCAACTTTCTACTCAGACATTTAAAAAAAAAATCCTTCATTTTAGAGTTGTCAGATTTCCCTGTAATCTTCTTGTTTCACGGACCCGAGACTGGTACGCTACCAGGTGACTCCCTGCCGAGAGGGAACTGAAATTCCCAGGGATGCCAGCCAATGCTCTACAAAGACCCCCAAAGAAACCACAAACCAAAGACAACTTCTTCATCTCGAGATACAAAACTTCCCTTAGCCATCCAAAGCCACAAAAGCATTTACAGCTGATGAAAAATTAATCTGTAACTATTGATTTGATCTTCTTCTTGTTGCCACACTTTCTAAACCCGTCTTCTTAAAACCGCCACCGTCATCCAAAATCTACAGCCTTTATTTTTAAAAGATTATCAACCTTCCAGCTCCAGCAGATCTCATGTAATACCTCGTATAAGCTATTTTCTAGACATAGTTTCCTTGTAAATATAAGTGCCGTTCTGGTAGATGGATATAACCAGCCCTTGCTAGCATCCGGAGGGCAATTTTTGGCAATTTTAACTTAGGTTGCTTGACTCTCTTCCAGCTCTTGGCTACTGCAGGTAAAGCTTCCACATGGCTTCCCCAAACCCAGACCTTCACCTCCTCTGTCGTCGTGTGTTTTGGGGGGTGGATGGGAGATTTATCTCTGGGAGTGAGCACGAACTGTCGGTATTCTCGGGATTCAGGCAAACACAGCGCACTCAGCCGTGGCGAGGGAGCTCCTTCCAAGCTAGGATTAAAGCCAGTGGTAGGGAAGCTTGGGTTTTAATGGATAAATTGCTGCAGAGTACGCTCAGCCAAACACGACCGCTGATGAACGGGACTTGAAATTCGGTGGGGAGGGGATTATCCTCCTGCCGTGGCATGTAATTTTTAAGAACACCCCCCTATTAATCTAGTTACGTGCCAAACAGTAAGCAGCAGTTTGACCCAAATCCTATTAGCAACAACAATCTGTCGCTACCTCCTCTCCCCAAAATGAAATATGCTCTGGGACGCGTTACAGAGAAATAAATGGAAAGGCGGGAGGTCTTCTGCATTAATTTCTCCCACCTCCCAGTTCAAATTGTAAATTCATGGGGCAGGGACCTGAATTTTGTTTGTAAAGCACTGCCTTTACCCACACTGCTGCATGAATAAATCATGAACAAAAAGAACATTCAAGATTTTCTTTCCCGTTTCTTTGTTTCGTCTTCTTGTTCTGATTCTCTATTTTCTCTCATCCCCATATTTTCCTCCCTTTGTTTGGTCTTCATTGCCCGCCTCTTCCAAAACCCAGAAAACATTAGTTTTTCTGTATTACAGTTTTTCTGCCTTTTCCTGTCCCTCATTCTAAGCTTTCTCTTTTGCTAGCATTTAGCAGAAAGATAAAAACTAGAAGAGGGAAGAACACATTTGCTTTTTCTGTCACTCAGGATATTTTCATGAAGGAGATTGGTGGCCAAAGGCAAGGCAGAAGCAAAGGGTGAAGGACAAAACACCCAGGAGGGCCATGAAACATGGGCCTGCAAGAAGCAGCAAGAAGAGGGAGAGGAGATAAAGAGGAGTTACACCACTTATTTCAGGGTCAAAATGAGGAAGATGGGACAAATAAGGATGTGGACACATGGTCAAAGCGACTGCAGAACAAGCCAGAATGTGAATGGGGAGCAACCGCTTGCTAGTTTGGTTTCTCCATCATGTAGTGCTAAAACCTGTAAGGTTTGGTCCTCTAACGCTCATTTAGGGAGAGCCTCATCACTCCTGAGTTCTTCCACCCCACACCTGTCACCGCAGACACTGTGGCTTCATTTCTTATGCACATCCAGAAAAATAAAAAGTGCCTGAGGATACTCCTAGATAAGAAGCTGTTCAGATGTGACGTATCTCTGCAGTTATTAAAAAGTAATTACACTTCATATTCTTATGAATACGAATACAATTCGTATTTTTATGAAGTGTTCATTACTTTCAGAAGGGATTTAGATATCTAACTTTTAGATACGTAACTTTTGCAGATCCTGCTTTGTTATTCATATTTTATAGTAGAATCCAGGAATAGCTGAAGAATGCCAGTCTGGTCAGGTTACAGACTGTCTTGCTTAAAACGGTGAATTTGGTGTCACCATGCCAAACCACCAGAATGTATCCGTCTAGCACATTACGGCCAAGACGAGTTAGTTTACAATCTCTTGGGTTTTTCTCATTTCTAATATAATGTTCAAGAGAATGAAGTTGCTTGCCATGATCAGCAGCTTGGGACTTGGGGTTCCGACACCGTCGAATGCAGACCACCTCAGAGCGTGGTGGCACGTTACCCTTGCTCCAAGCACCACCACGCTCTGACACTCGTCCCACAGAATCCAGCGGCCAGGCAGACAGAGGGCAGCTCAGTTCAGTGAGCTGAACGAAAAGCCAAATTCTCCTCTCCCTTCTTCCTGAAAAAAACCCAACTTTTGGTTTAATCCACTTGTTTAACCGATGCTACAGGAAAGGGGGAGAAACAACCAGCCAGAGATGAGAGCACGCCTGCTCCTCTCGGCAGGATCCCACAGCCACAGCAGATACAGCTTCCACCCAGCACGCAGCAGCCCAAGTCAGACACGGGGGTATCAGTCCTCTCACTTCAAAGAACAACACATGATGAAAACACAACGTTCAAGGTCTGTATATCACAGCGTACCTATGTGTAAAAAAAGCTTTGCTTTTTGTATTTTAGCACACCTATGAGCCCTTTCAGGTGAGATGGGACTTCCTTCACTTTCTCTTAAGGGTAGATATGGACGCTTGTGGATCAGTTCAGCCTCTCGCTGCAGATAGGGAAAGTTCAGAAGACTTACTCAGATCTCTTACTTTGCAGCAGGACAGAGGACTCTTTCTCCAACAAGGGCAGGAGATTTCTTTATTTTTGCTGAATGGCATCTTTGACTCAGCAGAGATCACTCCTCAATTTACCTTCTGAACTTTGTCTTGTCTTTCCCTCTTTACACTGTATTATTCCCTAATAAAGTGGGAGAAGGAAAAACCCTTTCCTCTCTCCCTCCCACCAAGAGCTGTCACTGCTCCGAGCTGCAAGACAGACGTCAGGAGAAGAACCTCAGACAACATCTAGAAATCTCTCTCAAAGATGAAATATCATTGAGACGTACAAAAAGGACTGGCCACCACTTCTTTTGCAGGGAACTAAAGAGCCTGTAACAAAGAATTTCAGATCCACAAATACTGAAGTGCTAGACAGAACCCTGGCAGACACCAGATTCTTTATTTCTGAGCCTCTCCCCCCTCCTCCCCCATTTCTGGGCTACAGAAACAAACATCAAATCTTGGTGCACTCTGTGTACATCCAGGAACTCGTTAAGTTCAATGAAAATCACCTCCAGAACTGCGGGATGAAGTAACAAGAAAAATAAAGGATTAGGAATTTTAATACAATAACTGCTTGCTTCCTTTTGCCATAAATTCTTTCTGGGTCTTTCAGATACATCTGCTACCGCGGGATAAATATCTTGTGCTCTGGCTATTAAAGGTTTCCTACAAAAATCTAAGATTTGCTCATCTATCTGTATAGAAAGCTGTTTGAAAAAATCTAAGTGCCTACAGGGAGAAAGAAATCTAACCCTAAAATTTGTGAGCAAGAACAAGGACACCTTCTTAATCTTCTAAATAAGAAAGGTGCTGTCAGGACTTGCATCTATGCCTTCTGCAAACTAGAAAAGAGAAAAAAAATAGTCAGTTATGGTCAAAAGTATAAGGAACTGGCAGGAGAAAAGACAGGTAACAATTTTAGTCAGGATACCTGAGAAACTAAATACATTATTTCCACTTTCAATATGCTACATCATCATAAGAGAATATTACCTTTGACATATACCAGACATGCTGAATGACAGAGTGGCGAAAAATATCATTTATCATAAGCAATATGATTAATAAGCTTTATGACTGCTCAAGAATAGCAGGTATTTAGAGACACAAGATACCCGATTCAGAATAAAAGTCGAAATTAATTCTTGCTCAGGAATTTGTTTTGGGAATTTTCTACTACCGAGACCAGGTTTTCAGGACAACCTGCTCACGGCACAGCTACATATTTTTACAGGCTCTTCATCCACAAATGGCAAAGAATTTGCACAGACAAACGAAATCAGGGGTCTCGTCTTACAGGGAAAAAACCAAACAGGGCTCATAAAGTACAAACTATTTACGCGTGGTCACTGTCACACAAAATACTGGTGGCAGAGCTGAAGCTTCGCAGTATAGGATGAGTTTGGAAATCTAACACTGAATTTACCAGCTCACCTTTTGCTTAAGAGAAGGTGTAATCTGGCTAATCAGATATCTGTCATACAGTCAACAGGAGAAAGAGTGCGTCTCTCACTCCTTGGCTTAGGGGAGATACCTTAAAAAGAGAAAAGCGTGTTTGTTTATCTGCAGTATGATCCTGCATCTCTCCTTAGGAGAGGCAAGCTCCTCCTGCCACTGAAATCATTAGTAAGAGAGTAGTTTAATTCCTTGCAACCCATTAGCTACTTTGGTCACTGGGCTATGACTGATTTGGGAATGATCATCACTTCGTGGCTGATGCCCCATTCAGAAAAAGTCGCAGTTTTTAATTTTAAAATAAAGTGCAAAAGGACTGCGAGATTGCAACATCTGCTTTTTGTACCACATCCTTCTCCCTGCCTCCGTCCCCCCAGTGTGAATTAGGATGGGGAGAAGGATGAATTATCTCTGGAGAACTATAAAAGATAGAATTGATTTTTGGTAAGAACTCCAAGGAAGTTCTTAATACCGCCTTATCTTCGTGGGTAATACAGAAACGTTCCTCTGCTGAGTGAGCGCCTATCTTCGAAGCTATCCTTGCCAATGTTATCTCTGAAGAAAAGCAGCTTTGAAGGATAGAAAATAATATATGTTCCCCATTGGTTGAAATGGAGTTGTGTCAAAACTTGTTAATACAGAGTTTAGGTTCTACACCAGATATTTCCATAACTTAGGGGAATTCAACAAGTTTGCTGCTGTGATGCTAGCATGAGACCAAGATAAGATTTGCCCATCTCGGATAATGAAATTTAATAACTGTGATGCACTTCAGAGCACCCGTGCAAACCTAATAACGTGCCATCGCCCAAATTCACAGTGTCTTGCATGTTAGTATTTTTATTGCAGTGTGAACTTGTGAAGCTTCTTTAAATAAATTTTTAAAAATCCACCAGCTTTAAGTATTTCTTGTAGAATGGCAGCAAAGCCTATCAGGGGAAGCAATCTCCTATTAGACTAGTAAGAACAGATAGAAAAAATAGATATCATTTTGGATGCACAAGCTATTTGTCAGGACAGCGGCTTGTGTGCTTCAAAGTTTTTTGTTTTTTTTTCCCCAGACCACAACAGGAGGTCTAACAGGAGACATCAACTCCTCCTACGAACTGTCTGATCCGGGTTGTAACGTTCTCAACACAGATATTGGACTGTCCCACCCAACTTCCGAGCGCTTGGCTCAAATGGTCGATTTTCCAAGAAAAAGCAGCCTTTGATTCAAAAGTTCCTGTTTCTAAGACAGGCTCATTTAAAAGTGCATAAATCTCTGAATGTCATCTTATTGCCAGTCCAGGGTTATGCTTACAACACTTTCCTCTTTATTTTCAGCCCTTGATAACTAGCAAGGAGAATACACACAAGAAGCATCTTGCAGCTCCTCTAAAAACAACCCTCTGCTGCAGCCGGGCAGTCTCTCCCGAGTAAAAGGAGAACTTTCTGGTCATCTGCCGAAGCCAGTAATTTTGTTCTTCGGACTCCCAGGATTTCTGCTATCTGATGGAATATTTAAGCGGAGCCTTCATTCCCCGGCGGAGCACCGATGGCTCAGCCACTCCACTCCGGTGTTCAATGAGCTCTTGTGTTCTGTTACAGAAGAAATGTGATTTTCTGCCCGGCTGGAAAATGATACTTCTTCCTAGTGCAGAGATTTCTACCCCGCTCTAACCCGTCTAAATAGGTCACAGTCACATTTTCACAATACCACCAATACATCCCTTCAGAAAATGCAAAAGCTGCTTGCACCCAGGGCAAAGACTGTCTAACGTGGGATACAGCAGACTCTCACCTTAGCGAGGAAAAATAAATAAATCAAACTAAGCAATACATTATATCTCTCTATAAGACCTCTTCCCCCGATCTGGTGGGCTGGAACAGCCCTCCCGTATCTCCTTCTCTCATCGACTTCCCTATTTCAAGCAGATTTGCAGGCCCCGCGCTGCCAGGGACCAGCTCGGCGGTGCCTGACCCGACCCAGCTCTGCGTCTCACTCCCACCCTCAATCAAATGGGGATTACTGATATTTTTCCCCGAGTGCTTTGGGCTCTCTGAGTCTACCAGGAAGCCTTATTTGTTCATTTGCCTGCCCCACTGAAACAAGCTCTGCTGATGCTACTGGGCGGGATGCTATAGGGGTACTATCCTACGCAGCGCTAGTCTGCCAAAACCCATGGAGACGCCCCAAAATGTTAGGAGTTTAAGGTCTAGTGAGATCTCTTGAGGAAACCAAGAGTGTGATATGTTGTTTAAGTTGAATTTCTTCTTCAGATGTCTTTCGTGCATGCTTTCCTTACGCTGCTTTGCCAGTCAAATACAGTAATTAAGCACTGGTTAACGTGCACTTCAAAAGCACACGCTGTTCCCAGCTACCCTGGTGTAAATGTGGACTAAGCTTAAAAAAGCCAAGAGAGTTAAACCCTGCAGGTGAGCAGACTGAAACTTTCAGTGTCAAAATACATTCGAGGTAAAATGAATCAAAACGTGGAGAAAGGGGATGCTCAGAATTGATTTTTCCAACAAGGCATTTTACAGGCACTCCAAACACGATCTCCACTTCAAACATAAAATAGCCATTGTGCTGATTTGTTACAGTACGACTTGCTAATGTATTTGATTCCACATTATCTGAAACTCCCAGTTATCCGAGGTCTCATCTTCTTAATGGAAGGGACTGTACAAAAGCGGAGCACTCACTTTAACACACAATATATTATCTATACAAATTGGTACTGATTCAACAGACAAACTTTAAAACCAAATTATGGTTGACTATCAATTTGATACTCTGCAGCAGAAAACACCTCTTAAAGCCTGATAGTTTATAAAGCCTTTTAATGACATTTCTTGGCATTATAAAATCTTGACTACGTGCTCAAACTCGATAGAAATACCCATGAGAAGAAAATCTGTGCTAGTTGGTTGTTGCAGCCGAGACCTTCCCAAATATTAAACAAATACTGCACTGTGGGTTAAGATATCAGTATTATAACAATGTTTCTTGGCATAATACCCCACTGCTGTGTCAAAAGCAAAGGTTCCTGCTGAAGCAACATGTTGGATGTCTCAAAGTAAACGACTCGGAAGCAAATTTCACAGGCAACTCTGCACCTAAGACACCGATCCGGCAGCCAGGGAATTTAAACTTTTACCTTTGCTTTGCCACAGATGCCTATAAACTTGCAAAATTAATTCCAAGTCTTGCCTCAGTTTCCCCAATTTTCAAGCCTGCAGAACCTACGTGAGAATTGGGAGTTAAAAGTCAAACGTAGAAATGTAATTCGCCAGACAGACATCTGTGCACGCATGCAGAAATGCAAACTGCATCTCCATTCCAGCAGATCTTCTGCATTTAACAAAGTCAGATGCTAGGGGTATTGCTATTTATTTAGATATTTCTACACGGTAGTACACAATACTTTCTGAAGCACTGTTTTTATCTAAGTTGTTACCTGCAGCACAGATATTTTTGAACTCAGGGCCATATTCTCAACAGCACTTCAGTAACCTAGGAATAAGAATCCCAACAACCTTCAGCAGAAACAATATTTTTTCTTTCTTAGGCACTCTGAAGAACCTACCTTAATTTGCCAACGCCTTTAATTAAAACTTATTAGAAGTTCTAACCCGCAGTCAAAATTCTGTAATAATAACGGTAAACCCCACATCTCATTCTACAGCTTTTCATCAGGATATAAGCCAGACCCCAGTCGTATAGCATCAGACACGCCGTTAACAACACAGCGCACTGTACAGCTGACCGAATAAAAATTCAAGTCCACAGCACAGTGACAGATATTTGGATGCTACTGGGCAGTTCATGTTATAAACAGAGGCATTTCTCTTGAAAGTTCAATAAGGTTGAAAGCCAAAACAGTGATACGGCATCAGGGATTTATCATCTAATAATAAAAGAGTGTTTGTTCCTCTGGATCCGCTCCTAACAAGTGGAGTCTCATGCTGAAAGCAGGTTCAGCAGGCATGCAGCCCTTCAATTGCACTCCTTATTGCATGCTTTATATTAAAGAAAGCAATTTAACTTTCGAGGACAAGAAAATTATCTTGAAACTGAAGTCCTGCCTAAGCTCAAGGCCAAGCTAGAAAAGAACATATAAAATTATTAAAAGGTCTTCAATTATTGCCATAGCTGGAACACTCGCAACAGCTATAATTCAGGGTGCCTACACATTTTAATTACAACCCCCATTTTCAGCAGGTTATAGCCTTCCCTATCATGCTAAAATTTATCAGGTCTGGCCTGTCACCTATAAAAAAAAAGTTCAGGCCATATTACTCACTCCTGCTCAAATCCTGGGAAAGTAGACCAAAACCAAAAGCAACTGCAGTTCTGCTGCCCCACGAGTGACTGAGCAGAGATGGAAACCACTTGAGCAACCTCTCTTAATGGTGCTTTGGAGTTTTTTGGTGAAAACCAGGTATGGTATCACTGAATCCACTCATGTAAATTCAATAAAGTATAAAATACTGAAAGCGAGAATTTACACGGCTGTCAAAGCAACGTGAAACAGAGGGACACCATCCTCCAAGCAGCTGTGCTGTACCAGGCATAAATGTGAATCAACCGGTCCTACTTCCACAAGTATAAATGAGGTTTCCTGCTTAAGCAAATTAGGGCTTTTAGGTCTTTACCTCACTCTTTATCATGCAAAAAGTCAACAAAACTGGACTCTGCAGAAATGATCTAGGACAGCACCTTCGCACCTCTGTTTTGTACTCATGGACTTTCCTACAGCAGCAACCCCCCTTTCCCCGTGCCTGCACGCTTTGATGCAAGGCACAACTCTGGTCATGTACAGAACAGACCAAACTGCTAGTGTGCAGCCAAAATTAATCCTATATATATATTTTTGTTGTTGTTGTTGTTGTTTGAATATCCAACAAATTTCACATAAAACCATCCTGAGACAGTGACCGGGATGCTGCCTGCCAACTCTCGAAAGACTGGAAGCGCTTTGAGTGAAGTTCTGTATCTTTGGCCACGCGGACGAGCCCAAGCGATGACCTGCTGGCTGTGTTTGTCCTGCCAGAACAGAAAACCCAATCTGCCGCCCGCTCTGTTACAGCAGCATGTCTGGGGAATACTCGGAAAAATCAGAGCAGGCTGAATGACTTGCCCCGGCAAAGGCATCTCGCTCCCGTTGTTTTCTTTTCCTAGGTCTGCTCAGAAACGAGCAGGGATTTCCTGCGCACGCAGGCCGGGCTGCAAAGGCACAGCCAGCTTTAAACTGGGAAGTGCTGGACAAACCGGGCGTACACAGATCGCTTGTACCGGGCTTCGGCAGTAGGTTCATTCACAGGACATAACACTCCTTAAAATTTTGCTGTTCTTCTAAAATGCTCCTCTGGATTCTGAAATATGCAATGTAAAGTATAATATCATAAGTGAATACAATTAAAGCAGAAAAGAATCTCATACATCCACAGTGACCAGTACCTACAAAAATATACACCAATGACTAAGTGAGATATTCGGTGCCTGGATGTAAATATCAAGCAACACGACTGTATTGTAGTTTCATAGATCCAGATTTGCCGAATCAAGCTCCAGCAAATCAGTGCTCGGAGCGCACAACATCATGCTGCATCCTTTCCTGCTTACATAGTTCTGATAAATCAAATATTAACGGTATCGCGCGCTTGAGAAATAAGCTGTGACTGTAACACACTTGTGCGATGACTTGTTACGATTCTACACCCAACCTCACCACTGCCATTTCCTGACTTTTTTGAGCTTAACAAGTATAACCTCATACGTCTCAAGGTTTGAAAGACTGATGTAACACAACAGCAGCTTTGAATTTATGATTGTTTTTATTAAAGAAGCATCTTGGAGACCCCAGCTAACAACAGAACTCCATTGTGGTAGATGCTGTCCAGACTTAACCTGAAAAGCCCTCAGTCAGAACAGTTTACAAATCAAATATGGAAGACATACCTAAGATGAAGGAAAGGAAATATTACTGTAATAATACTGATTTATGGAAGAAGTGACCTACCTAAGGTCACAAAGCAAGCCTGACCCTGATCTTCCGAATCCCAGTCCACTTCACTAATTGCAAAACTGTTCTTCATCTTCCTCCGGAGCTGAGCAACTGGCACAGCAAGGCTGAGGCTGCACCAGGAGAGCTCAGGGCTCCGGTCGGGCAAGGCAACAAAACAGTTTGACAGCTGCAGACCACAATGATAATTTTAAGGATAGGAAGACAAAAATCTTTAGTTGTCTTCTCCCTTTGCCATTTCGTCTCAATTTTTTAGTTTGGAAAATGTAGCTCCAACAGTTTGTGCAGGCTTTCAAAGGACTTTCTAAATGAAGTACAGTATCTTCCTTGGTGGACTAAAAAGTTATATTTTACACAACACTCAAAAAACACAACTGTACTGTCCCTTCTACATCCTCTCTGTCCAGAAAATTCAGCACATACCATTGTCCTACCACCCATCAGCAAGTTCTCTAGATATAATATCCTATTTGTTTGCAGGATATACTGATGTATTAAGTGCATTTTGAAAATATTACATCACACTAAGCTGTTAAAAGACCCATTTCACAGGTGAACAAACCGAGCTTAAATGATACAAGACGGCTGTTTGCTGGACCAGCTAAAGGCTCGACACCAAATCAAAGAGCTCGAAGTCAGACTCTATTCACAATAACAAACTTGCAAGATGTGCAGAGAAACCTGTAAAAAATGCATTTAGCAATACAGAAAACAGTGACTGCAAAGATAAGTGGCCCAAGACCTTCAACTCGCACTGGCTGAAGCTGATGAAGATGAAGAACAGTGAAGCGGGTCACCTTTAGGCTAATGCAGAAGCAGCCTCCCCTGCACTGGCTCCAACTCTCCTGGATGCTGATACAGCATTTGCACTTAAAATACACAATACCAAGGTATTTTAGGTCAGTCCGAAGGAACTGAAGTACAGGTTTAGTTATGGTTTCACTGGGAAGTTCTAAATATTTAAGCTGTTAATGTAAATCATCATTATGATGATTAAGCCATCAGCATCGCAACGCCCTTTCAGCAGACAGAGCCTGAAAACATCCCAAGCTCAGCAACCGACAGGTATCCTTGGTAGTTTATTTTTGTCTCCATTGCCCTCCAAGAAAGCAAAAAGCTCCCATTCTGGGTTAGCACAGGATCAATGAAGAGCCTATTTTAATTGAGTGGAAGCCAAGCTTTCTTTCAGAGCTGTATGGGCTGTGTATTCGCTGATCAGACGAATTTCTCCCTCGTGTGACTCCTTGGGAAAATTTCCCTGCGTCTACGCAGGAGCTGGAGAGACTCAGACGCCAAACCTTAATTGCTGGGCCAAGTTTTTCTTTAAGTTGATTTTTAGGTACCTTTAAACTTTTAATTTAAAAGACTAAAAACAAATAAGAGGTCAATTCTTCAAACACAGTCCATGTTAAACAAGAGCATTTATAGGGTTACACCTAAGGAAACAAGCACTTTTACAGGGCTGCAAGAGAAAAGCTATTTGAGCTTCTGCTAGAAGTGAAAGGGGCGGGTGGGCAGGGAGGGGAACATGAAGAAAGTTTCGGGCAGTTTTTGCATTACCTGCATATTTTTACTTCTGATTTTTCTGCCTATCAAATGTAACACACACAGACTCAACAAGTAAAGCTCCTCAGGGACCGAAATCACTGCAGGAAAAAGCTCCTGAAATACAGGCTTGTGATCCTCTGTCGGAGCAGCTCGACTTGAAGATGCTGCCATGGGGGAGAAGAAAGGACCACCACGGTTAGGAATCCAGAGTGGGTAATGCTGGTAACTCTTATCTGCAGCCGGGGGGCAAGCCACGCACCCCACTAGAACAGGCAAGCACCGGGATATCCCTCCCGCTACCTGGACTAAACCCCATTTCATCCAGGGCTGTTACAGGACAAGCAAGATAAAAAAAATTCATAAAAATACCACGCGTTGTCCACCCTGTAAAATCCACGGGAAGGAGTTTCGCTCTTCCCTTCTCTCCCGCCCCTCTCCCTGCAGCCTGGCGCCAGGCTTGGCCCAGGGAACAAAACCCACGTCCTAAGGACCGGTATTTCCAGAGGCGAACCCGCTGACGACACGCAGCCCTGAATACCTTCTCCTCTTACTGTCGGGAATGACGAGCGGTCGGCCAGCGTTATTGTTTGCCCCCAGTTACATCCTCGAGCCTGTCATCGGGTATAGAAGGAGCCTTTATGCTGCGGTTGTACCGTCCCATTTCCTGGCTTCTGTCAAGCTTAACAAAACCCAAGTACTAAACACATTTTATGCCTTGGAGTATCAAATGTTCTTTGCTATCAGTCGAAATGGAGCTCTGTTCATTTTCATTATTGCTTCATATGAAAATGTTAGCTCTATTCATATTCCATATTCAAGATGTTTAACCTGGGTTCACTGTATGAGAAGTCAATCATGTGTGCATAAATTCAATATATTTTCCCCATTTATTGCAGTACAATGAATATCTTACGGAGAGCAATGTTTGTGTACTGATTCAAAAATATTATCTCTTTCTTTTGCACAATTTATTTTGTATTTATTTGAGGTGAGGCAGGTATATTTGGGTTAAATAAGCTTTATCATCGCTCAGAGTTTATTATGTTTAGCACAAGAAAGAAAGGCGGCGTAAGAGAAGGAAATAAAAAATCCATCTTCGAAATCATGCTAGCAAGAGGGAAGAAACACTTTTGCTGATAAACAGGAAATATTTTATTTCTAAAGTTAACATTCTTAAGTAAAAAAGCAAACACTTCAGCTAAATTTGTGGATTTTAAAACAAACTGTGGAAAACATTAAGTGAACTAAACAGAAACCATCTTTCAAGATGGTAAAACTGGGACAACTGCAAATATGAGGTATTACACAAACCATGACAACGAACATACACAACAGCCAATTTTAACACCAATTAAGCATATCTGTAATCAAAATCTGAAAAAATATACTGCGAGAAATGTCAATCAAGTTATTATGCAATAACGTAAACCCTTTACATGATCATTTACACTTCAGGAAGCCGCACACGCCCCAACTAGTGTCCAGTGTGCTCAAAGCACCCTACAGCCTAGAAAAAAAAGATACATGAAGAGAATCCTTGCTCCAGAAAAGACGTGGTAGATTCGATGACTGGAGAGAGCTGGGGTAGAACGGCAAGAAAAGAGCGATTAATTGATGCAACTCATCTTAGAAAACCAGCAAAAGTTGGTAACAAAATCACAGAATGTTCAGGGTTGGAAGGGACCTCTGTGGGTCATCTGGTCCAATCCCCCTGCCAAAGCAGGGTCGCCCAGAGCAGGCTGCAGAGGACCTTGTCCAGGCGGGTCTTGAATATCTCCAGAGAAGAAGATTCCACAACCTCCCTGGGCAGCCTGTTCCAGGGCTCCCTCACCCTCAGAGGGAAGAAGTTCTTCCTCATGTTCAGCTGGAACTTCCTGTGCTTCAGTTTGTGCCCACTGCCCCTTGTCCTGTCGCTGGGCACCACTGGAAAGAGTCTGGCCCCGTCCTCCTGACACCCACCCTGCAGATATTTATGGGCCCTCTCAGCCTCTCGACGGCCTGCCGGGGTTCTGCTCTAACTCTGCAAAAGCACCGGTTTTGTGCTGTTCATGGGAGGTTTAATCAGGACAGCAACGGTACACACTTCTGAAATGGAAATTAAAAAAATCTAAGCAGAAAACATCAGTCTTCGGCTTCCCCCCCATCCTCCTGTCTGCAAGTTTGCTCAAATATTTAACTGAAAGATCTAAAAGGAGTTTTCCATCTCTGCCACCCTGTGCTGAAAGTGAAAACTGGATTTCAGACACATTTTAATAGAAGAATTGTAAGGTTTCCTTGTGAATTGAAAAAGCAATTTCGCTGTATTTTTCTGCATAGGAAAAGAAAAACCCACTAAACACACGGTTTCTTTCCATCAATCTGTCTTTTCTGTCATTTTTTTCACCTAATGGGTAAGCAGATTGAGCCCAATTTTTGGAGTACAGATTAGCATGCAACACGCAGCGACAGCAATCAACTGTTTCTTCTGGGTAAACATGCTGTTCTGTGCGAGTAAAATTAGGATTTTTACAGCCAGTGCCATACAACACAGAGTATGTGCTGGGCTGTAATGAGCACAACTGACTGATGTCCATCGGACTCCTGCCCACCAGCGCACTCGTGCCAGGCACGTTGCTGTACTGCAACCAGTACTGGGCAGACTGGGATGCTGGGGAGACCAAGTAAGGTGAGAAAAGTGCTTTGAAGCTGAAAAGCAAGAATTAAGTGCTAAGTATTATATCCCGTTTCAGCACGCCGTTTCAACAGCTGCTCAAGCTTCTCATAAACACAAAATACCTTGAAAAAAAGGATATGCAGGTAAGGAAAATTCAGAAATTCAGCCCCAAGTTTTCTACCTGCAAAACACTTGATGTGATCAGGCCACATGTCGCTGTTGTAAGCAACTCCCGCTGTACAGAACGGCCGCACAAGAAGATCATGAAAGTGCCAACAAAAACCCTAGCAAGGATAAAACTTTTCTTTCAAATACCGGGGTTGAGTCGGAAGCCGCGCATTTTGCTGAAGTGTAGAGCATGAAAGGAACTTCACATTCTCGCAAAGAGAGGCGATCTGAAGGAAGCCCTGCTCTCCTTTCTCTCCTCTGTTTAGATTTCTCTACCAACGTCGAAACGCCATCGACTAAAGGAACACGAATCTTATGCTATCATATTATTTACCTACGGTGGGGGAAGATAAAGAGTTTTAACGGAGCGAAAGCAAGTAAGAAAAACTCGACTTCAAAGCAAAAACTAATTATGTGTTTTACTAATTGCATTTTTAAAAGATACACAGGGCATTACCAACGAACCCTGCAAAACTGAAAACACAACTGTGTCTCCGGCTGCCCTCGGCCTGGAAAAGAGCTCCCGAGAATTACCAAGGGATTCCTGCTTCCCGCAAACACAGCGCCGCTAATATTCTCCAGATTTGCTGGCCCTGCTACGAACCATCTCAAGAAAATGTTTACATTAAAGTCGGGTTCAGCTGGGAGGTCAGCTAACTTTCAGGCTTTAAGGAATCAGCAGCCGTCTTGTCTCCCTAGCAGTGCAGGGGGATGGGGAAATGGTTGGGTTGGGTTTTTGTGTTTGTTTTTTTTTTTTTTAAAGAAAATCATTAACTTGCTGCATGGACAAAACCTCAGTTTTTCACTCCGTTTCGTTTGCTGTCAGTGATGTGAAAGTTCGGGGGGGTTTTTTCTCCCCCTGTCTTTAGGTGTCCATCAATAAATTGTCAGCACATCTCCAAAGTTTCTATGTATTTCGAAGCCGCTTTTAGACTAAGCCACGACATCTCGTGTTTTAAACCTATAATGAAAATAATAGGTACTATCTCACACAATTAGCTGCGATTTTTATCAGGTTTCTGACTTTCGAATTGCATGCATATATCAAGTAAACAAGATAAGGAATTTATATTGTATGTATTCAGCCTTTATTCTTTAAAAATTGCTCCGATGAATGCTGAGTGGATGTCAGCTGATTTTCCGTTTCATTCTGCACCATGCAAGAATCAATACAATCTGGTTTTATTTGAGCCAGGCTCCTAAGCTTACGTCTTATTTACATCTTGCAACTGATAAATGATAGCAATAAAAGTGTGGCATTCCACAGGCAGAAAGTGAGATTACACTTCATCTAATTGTTTAAAGTAGGAGAAACAGTATTCCCCTTCAGAAATAAATGCCTTACAGGCTTCCACCGGTATAGTTGTATTGCAAAGGTCTAACAACTCTATGCCGAGTAAGAACAGCTGCATATACAGCAATAAAAAGTCAGCTTTATTTTTTTATAGCTATGTACACATGTAAACATTTCAGAAAAACACAGCCTTCATTCAAGATTCTTCGGAATAATCAAAAAACCTCCCTGGCAGTGTCTGTTCATGTGCACTGTTAAATGGAATCAGATGCACGCTCGCAAAGAGCACGAAGGCAACTGCCAGTATTTGCTTCTGACCCGCAATGCGTTTGGCAGATCCAGGGTGACACACAGAGCCCAGCTTACAGCCACTGTCCCACGAGATACGGACTTGCATCGTGGCTGATCGAGTTTTTACTCTTTTTTTTTTTTTTAAAATCCCAGAACCAGTTCCTAACAGCACACAAACAGAGGGAAGGGAAACACCTGCACCGTGTTCTGGTTCTGTCTCATTAACTTTAATTTATCTCTGTACTAAGTGCAACTATTTTACCAAGAAAAAAAAAAGTACGAGCACGCATGCATGAGCTACACAGGTAAAAAGGGAGGTAGAAACAGACAAGTAAAATCCAAATTGGAAAGAATTTGTGTACAGAAATCATCTGAGTAAACCAAGATTTTGAGTTCGCACAGGGAATGGATGCAACAACTTTCAGAAAGGAATTGTTACTGCCCATTTTTAGCTTGTGAAGTAGCCTTTTTGACTCCTTTGAGCAACTCCCTTTCCTGCTCAATGAATCCCAAAATGATTTCCCAAGCTTTCACTCACTTTGACACAAAGGATACAGGAGACTGTTTAGACTTCTAATCAGCCAGGAGCCGTTACAGCTGGACAGTGCTGTTAAACACGGGATGGCGGCAGCGGAGAAGACAATTCCTCTGAGAGGAAAGCAGCCAGCATGTGCCCTCATGGAGGAGTCACATACCGGAGGAAAAGGAACTCTTCGGGGCTGGCGTGTGACGTGACTGCAAGATGCTCATGGTGCACGGAGGGGCTCCAGCTCTCCGCCGTGCCCCTGGAACTGGAAAAGGGGCTTTTACTCCAGCCACCCAACCTCGCTGTCACCTGCCAAAGAGCTCAGTGCTTGCCAAGTGCCGGTATTGCTGTCACCCGGCAATTACTAATAAATGTTAGCGACGTATTAAAGTGGAATCTGCTGCAAGCTATGAGGAAAGATTTTTTAATTCTACCACAAATGTTCTTTTTCTTTCCCCCGCCCCGCCACCAAGGAAAAGGTGGGCACCCCTTCAGAGCTCCTCAGAGGCGAATATAAAATTATGCTCATCTGAAGTCCAGTAACCTCCAACTACACCATAACAAGAGCGCAGTGCCGTAATTAACACATCACCACCATCCTTCTTCCAATTCCGCAAATTTACAGCTGAAAACAATTCCGTGTAACCCAATCTAATTACATTAAAAATTACGCAACTTATTTTATTAAAACGGGATTGATTGCTCTACAAAGAATTTAGATCCAACAATGACCTTCTGTGCTACTGTAAAAGGTGTTCAAAACCCAATGAACATACAAAGAAGGCTCTAAACCAGAAACTAATTAGCTCACACACAAAATATTAAATCTGTTTCACAAATTATGTAAATCATATAAAAAATGAGGTATAATACCAATGGCAAACTTTATAGTGCCAAAATGGAATAAGCTGTATGTATACCTGCCTTCAAATTAACTAAAGCAATTATACTGTAAAATCATTAGCCCAAGACATAGTTTAAAGTCAAGCTTTAATAACTTAATGCTACATGTATTCTCTAACCACAGAAAAAGCATTACATACGTTTACACTTCCCAATTTAGAGGAGGTTATGCTGCATTAAACCAAGCAGGAAAAATAAAGTATTAAAAAAAAAAAAAAAAAAGGAATGCCAAAAATGTTTACTGCAGAAAATATGCACAAAATCAAAGCATCATTTCCTCTGGAGCTCCCTTTCCCCATAAAAACAATGCATTATTATGCTTTTTGAAACACTAGCACGTTTATGCTAACTGCTACGTTAAAAAAATTTAAATAAACAACTCTCTTGAATCATAAGAAAATAAAACACAATTTTACATGATCCTGGAGACGCTTTTAAATGCCAGTTATCTGGTCTCCTGGCTCTGTGTGTCCTGTGGCTAAAAACTCCTACTACTTTGCAGCCAGGGTTGGTGGAAGAAACAGCAACTCCGGGTAGGTGGAAGAAACAGCAACTCCGGGTACAAGCGCCTCTGTACCACGCAGAGCGGTGCTACTGCCACAGTCCTAAGGGAGGGGCTGAAATATTTAATTTTTTTGCAGTTTACAAGTGCTCTGAAACCCTTGTGTGGAATTCTAATGGGATTTCCAACCTGGTTTTCACTCTTTTAAGATAAGAGCCCCAGAGCTTGATGCACCTACATAGGAGGGAAGGGACTGAAAATCAGGCAAAAATGAACAAGCGTTCTTACTCTGTTCAGCTGTTAAAACTGTCACTGCAGTTTTCACAACATTAGGGTGTATAAGACAAAGTCCTTCGCAGCGTTGTGCAGGAGGACGAAGCTGCGGCAAAGGGCTGCCAATCATCTACTCGTCACCCTTCACAAGGGACGGCTCTGACGTCTCTACATGCAGCGTTACGCAGGTGGGGCTTTTCAGATGCTTTGGGATTCCCTCAGCATGAACCCAAAACACTGTGTGCCTGATTTCTGTCTGCAAACGAGGACACACAAAATACCTGCATAACAGTTTTCCTGGCCTGAATTTGAGATGACTGCGTTTTTTGGGAGCAAAGCTCAAAGCTGAAGCCCAGCTGTGATGCGCATGTGTGTGTATGTACATAAAAATGATAAAGACTATAGTTCAGCTTTAACAAATAACAACTCAGGCCTTTTAAAATTTCTTCTAGCTGTTCACAGCCAAGGTATTACTATCATACTTTTCAGACAGAACCACTTTTTGGGTCGCTACTATTTTTTTCAATTAAAAGAAAACAGCTTTTTTGTACATCAACATTAAGTCTGATATATTATGAACCACATAAGCTAAAATTCGGTGCTCCATCCTCCTTCCAAACAGCTGTGGTAACGTACTGTCACGATATACAGAACCCAAACACTGCTCTAGGAATGGGGGCGGCTTTGGTGTGTTCTGGCTGAGGAACTACAGAGGATCTTCCAAAAACTGAGTAAGAAAGGCAAGAAATTTTCCTCTGTTCCCAGAATACTGATTAAAAAGTAATTTTCTGAATTTGTTACGGAGCTTTTAATCCTAGAAATCCAATGGGAGATGGATCAGCAGCGAGGTCAACTGGCCAAAGATGTACAACAACTATTTCTGTGTGTATACGTATCTACAGTCACTAATCCCGTTTAATCAACACACGCAGACTCCACATTTACTAGTGGCTGCTGTAATATTGTTTTAATGTCACCTTCCTGCAAAGAAGAGTATAAAAACGATGGGCATATGCCAGGAAGACGTACTTGAGATGAGGGAGAGAAGGGAAAGAATTACAGAGGGAAGAAACCAGGAAAACCTGAGCCGTATCTGGGCTAACCTGTAGTCAGAATTAATAACGTCCACGCAGCCAAGTGAGAAAGCAGGACTGCAAGGCAGGATCAACGATTGAATCTTCTAATAAAATGCATTTGATTGGAAAAAGTATTTCCTTGCCTGAAAGTATTCGCACAGTGATCACGCTACGATAGAAGTTGTCTCCTAAACATCAACTTGCCTCTTGGTGTTGCATGATCACGTCCCTCACTCTCTGCACACAGAATATAAACACCATGGTAATTACAGTGACTGATGAGACGTAAATATTTAATACAGTTTAGTTTTTGTCTTTAAAATGCGTTTTAGAAAGGAAAGTATATTGGTTGCTGGAGCTGACTCTGGAACTTACTTATGGAGAGTAAGTACTGAAAAGCAGAGAGTCAAGGCAAGTCGTTTTGTCTGCCTGGCACTCTAAATTTAATGGAAAAAATACTTGCTGGTGTAACCTGCATTTCTAATTTATCAAAATAACTCAGAATTAGATCTTTTTCATCAAAACGGATGCAACAAAGCCAGTTCCACCACAATATTTTATTTATTTATATACATTTTTTGAATCTGCACATGTGCCAAATGCCACAGGACTTGCTAACCACTTAATCTGTTTCCTTTGAAACTCCTCATCAAATGCTCATTTCTGTACAGTTAACGGCAGGCTCTCTGTAATGTGTTTTCTTTTTAAAATGTAAATCCAGTCTTGGGAAGGCTTTTTTTTAAAAAAAAATAAATAAACCCCACCAACCTATGAAGCCTCATTTCATGTTTTTAAACAGCAATGATAAGTACAACACATTAAAGGAAAAAGATGTGACTGATTTGAAAATTCTTTAGAGTCTTATTTCCCCTTCTACAAACTTCTAATATATTATTATTTTCCAAAAGAACAAAATCATAGCCTTTCCATCTGTTGTTTAAGCAGCCCTAAAATCCGCTTTATCTTTAGCTTTGAGAAATTTATATTTTTAAGGGAAAGAGAAAGAATGAATGAATGAATAGGTCATGAAACATCCTAAAAACAAACAGCAAGAAAAACATAATTTTGACTGTATTACAGCTCCAATTACTACTTACACCCCATTTTCCTGGGCTAGACTGTATCTTGATCAATGATATCCCAGCTGGTTTTAGTTGAAAAAGTTTCCATTTCTCTCTCTCCTAATGGTGCCACTGATAAAGAGGGAGAAATCCGTCGCGTCTACAGCCGAACTGAAACTCCATCGAGGGATATATATTCATACACGCATGCATGAACTGAAACCGGCAAAGAACATATATATATTTATGAACCCTTGTCCATGCACATAACATTTAGCAATACAGAAATCCGAACAGGGAAGCAGACTGCAAGAAGCATACCAGTATTAAAAAATATGCCAGAAAAAGCACTGCACATCTCACATCTCCAAATGCTGAATAAAAGATCAGTGGAAAGCAGGACCCTTCTGCAAAGTTACACAAGAAACCCCCAGCTTTGCCGTATCATCCCGTAGCACAGGATTTAATTCCCACTTCTCTACGTTTCTAAGAGCACACTGTCTGCAGATACATATGCAACAGTTAGACAAAAAGAAAAGAATACGTGGAAGGTTAAGCACCCTCAGGAAGTGACTGCTGCAGCTCAGCTGATCCGGACACTGTCCCCTCCCTTGTTTTATTGCTTTTCCAATTTACAGTGAAGTACAGGTATAAAACAGCCTCCGGAAAGGTGGCAGGAGGATATTTCCACTCCCTGCATCAGTAGCTTTGGCAGGGAAAGGAGGCACGACGAAAACATGGTAGCCTGTTTTAAACAACCAGTTTTCTTCCCCACGTAAGCTGAAAGCGTGAGGGGGTCGGCACCGATCTCTGCTGTGCCCGGAGACCTGCAGCATCCCCATCCCGCCGGGAGCTCGGCACCTCTCCCCGCAGCCTGCTCCATCTAGAAATCAGCAACAACATCGGCGTAGGGGGAAAAAAAAAACAAACCAACTCTAACCAAACTCGTCTGAGGTTTTGCTTCTCTCTGCTTGTATTGAGGATTTTGGGTGCTTGTTTCCTTTTTTTTCTTCTTTTTGGGGAGGGGGCGGAGGGGAAGGCTTGGCCCGTGTTCAGAAACGGCAAATAAACCATGAAAATATCTCACCACATGCACCAAGGCTGCAAACTTCCCCCCCCTTAAACATCGCTACTGCATGCTTAAAAGACTAAACGGAGGAGCGTAGAAGCCAAGATTTGGCTAATAGGAGTCAGCTGTAAAGCCCAATTACTTTCCACAGGGTCCCTTTCAAACTCCCATTCATCTTCCAAGCAAAGCCAGCCTGGCACGGAGGATTCAACAAGTTCTACGGTAACTGGGAACTCGTCTGTTCTTAAAATCAACATTTCTTCTCTTTGCGTGGAAATCTTTCAATTTACATTTTTGGAAAAAAAAGCCCCTGGAAAAGTATACTGAAAAAAGCTGGAAAAACCCCATCCTAGTTTGCAAAACTGAAGATACAGCAAGGAAATGAACCTGCACTACGATGGCTGTAACGCAAACACTCCCTGTCCACCGCCACATTTAACTCATGTTACGCGCTTTTTTTAATCCCGGGTTCGTCAATTTAGCAATGAAGAGCCACAGTAAACATGAAAACTTAAATAACTGCATTTTTGTAGACTGCATTGTGTTTACGGCCAAAACAATCTGTGAAACAGAAGGAAATAGTTTTTTGGGTTGGTTTTTTTTTTTGCTAATGGATTAGTATAAATCTCTGTTCAAAGAATGGGCTGTGGAGGAAACCAAGGGAGTATCTGAGGTATTTATGTAATTTTCTTTAGATATGCAGTTTAGATATCCAGTATTTTGAATCATCTTCCTGAAGGTCTCTGTCTGTTCAATGGATTTCTAAGGATCTTTGATTCCCATTTGTAATCACATGCCAGATAACTTGCATATCTCTATTAGCTAGTGTGAATATTCCCATACATGTTTAAAGAGGATCCTGAGCCAAATTTCTCAACAGGAGCAATTTTGCTTTTTTTTTTTAAACATTTAGACTTAAATTTCAGAGCTTAAGTCTGCCTCCACATTCAATTAAAAGAAAAGTTAATGAGATTATAGTCAAGCAATCGTACGAAGGTTGAAAATACACTTTGTAGCTGAAATTACTTTGTTCTAGGTTTGAGTATATATTTCAACATTCACTCTCCTGTACAGGCAGCACATCCCTGTCTATCCATTTTAAATGTTTTGTGTTCCACGCACAGCTCTTCCACAGCCAAAACCAGACTTCCCAAGCAGGCAGAGTTCGGTATACCAAAATCACAGAATCACAGAACGGTTTGGGTTGGAAGGGACCTTAAAGATCATCTGGTTCCAACCCCCCTGCCATCAGCAGGGACACCTTCCACCAGACCAGGTTGCTCAGAGCTCCATCCAACCTGGCCTTGAACATTCCAGGGAGGGGGCAGCCACAGCTTCTCTGGGCAACCTGGGCCAGTGTTTCACCACCCTCATGGTGAAGAATTTCTTCCTAATATCTAATCTAAATCTGCCCTTTTTTAGTTTACAGCCATTCCCCCTTGTCTTATCAAAATCCATGTTCATATTACAACCAAAGCACATAATTTGATCTGTGGACATTTTATGAACTACGTAGCCAAATTAAAACAGCTACCAAAAGCCCAAGCCTGATTTCCTGCCTTTTCTGTCCTCATTTTTCTACCGCATCACGTTAATGACCAATTTTTCCATTGGATCTCCTGCTGTCTAAGGCAGGGACTGACCTGCTACTCATCAGCTGTTCAGACACGGCACTGTTTACTTCAACCAGCAACGTGAGATTCGAATGAAGGCATTGGCTACATCTGAAGGTCCTCACATGTGTGCAAGATCACACATCGAAATAAACACAGCTGGGATGAATTTTGACACGTTGAGCGCTCCAAAAACCACGTTCCCATTACGCTGCTGGTGAAGATCCAGGGGGCAACACCTTGCTACATGCAAAGCTATTGTTTGGTGTGGGGGGAAAATTACACACCATGGGCAGCCTGTGCACACACGATTTAGAATGAGCAACAAACTAGCTAGAATCTGGGAAAACCCCCTGTTTAGAGCCAGTAAGAAGACACCATATTAATGAAGTACCATCCGACACCATTTTGCTTTACCACAAATAAATGCTGATCTTGAATATACAATAAAGGAAGCTTAATGGACAAGCATGCAATTTAGCAAACATTAAGCACAACCAGAAAGTATTACTGGGACCCCAAGGTTGGTTTTCGTCTAAAAGATGAAAACCCAGGGTAGGTTTCTAGAGCTACCATCACTGTATCTCACGGGGACTGCAGTTCACGACCTCTTTTTTATTTTCCCCCTCCTTGCTGTCCTCTACACATGCAGCTTTCCAACCAGACTGTTTTCTCTGGTTTACCAGCACAGCTTAACAAAAAGGCACAGTGATTTGAATGAAGAAACCAAAGCCCACCCAGGGAACCCGGGCCACGAGGAGAAGGCACACGAGTCGACCCAGCAAGGACTTCCATGCAGCGTTACAGCAGCATTTCCAAGTGGAAACTCTGATTTCTCCCTTGGAAAGATTTTGGTCTACCAGCATTTGCTGAAAATTTCACATTTTCCCAGAGAAAGCCAATGTAACCTTCTCCTGCTTCCCCTCCTCTCATCTTAGACATTTTTAAACCTTTTAGGCTGCTGCTGGCTCCAGTCCAGCTGCTGCAAGTGGGACCAACAAGCACAATTTCAAAGGGGAGAAGACAGGCAAGCACTGAAGCAGCTAAAGCTCTCAGTAAGAACTTTCGTGGCAAAAATACCCTGGTATTTATATTTTATTTTATTTTCTTCCTCTTCTGGGTTACAGGCAAAGGATAAAAAAGCAAGGACCTTTCCTGCTTTCAGTAAACCTCACATAATGTCGACAGTTGAGCATTTAGTTTCCTTAGGAGCAATGAGAAAAAACTGTAAGTGGTCTTTGCTATCTCTGTATTTTAAAGCTGGTTAGAAAATGGTTTCCTGCGAAGAACTCTTCCCTACAAGAAAAAAAAAGTTTTCTGGTTTACCACAAAAAGGCCGTTTTCTACAGAAAGCAAACTCCCTTTCAAGAAAAGTATTAGTGCAATCGAGAACCTCATTTTCTGTTAAAGAATAGCCTGTAAATTTTTTTAACCAGCTGTTACAGTTAATACTGTACAGAATTGGTCATCGTTTACTGCTTCCTGCATTATCAAATCCTACATCTGATGCCCTGATACTGAGCTTTTCTGGGCAAAACCTGCCCCTTTGTGTGCACGCAAAGCATCCAGTAAATGCTGCTTGAGCACTAAGTAAGTCAGGGGCACTAATGAAGTTATGGAAACATGAAGATAATGAACTCTTCCAAGTGCTATTTCAATTTATTTTTGCCACATAGAGCATCTATTTATGTTCTAAATTAGGTTCTAAAACTCTACACCAAAATATTACATTGTTAACATTTTCTTTATCATAGAAGTAGTCTGCCTGAACTGAAGGATAGACAGAATGGTCACATTTACCCTAACACCCTTTAAATCCTCGCTGAAAGCTGAACCCTCTGAAGAAACATCTTCTGAAATGCCAATATAGAATATTAGTTTCTATTTTACTGGCATGCCACGAAAAATAACCACACAGTGTAATCTGATGCATCATCACCTCAGAAGCTAAACGCGGTGTCGAATTTACTGAGCCAATTTAAATCTGCAGGAAACTGGAACTCTTTTATTATTAACACGGCTTCATTCTGGTGCAGGTTTCCAGGCCCACGGTGTATCTGAGGTTCCTTCGTACTGGCCAACAGCAAATCATTTGGACGGGAGTCAATAGCAGAGAGAAGAGAGCGTTTCGGCGGCTCCGATCCCCAGGACCAGCAAAGAGAAATGGTTCAAACCCAACGGCGTGCTGACTTCTTTGCCGAAACCTCTCTGCTCCTCTCCCCACCTCCTCCGAGCCGCGCGGCTCCGTCTGGCTGCCGCTGCCTGGGCAATACGAGGGACGTGCCAGCATGGAGCAGACAATCATCCCGTTAGCGGCAGCACTAACTTTTCACCTGGGTATTCACACGTGGATGAAGGCGGTGTGCCCACCTACTGCCCAACCTCTTCTCCCCCAGCAAAGCCCCTGGTCTTCCCTGTGCCTCTGAAGGGAGCAGAGCAGAGGACTCCACGTCCAAGCTTAGGTCACTGCTTCAAAGAAGCGTCTATGAAATAAACGGTTATCAAAAACAACTCCAACAGATCTCAAGCTGAGAAAATAATTAGTTCATGCTACGATTGTTACAAAAATGAAGAGGGAATGAATGACCGAATATAGCTCTGCACATGCACTGCTCCAACAACTGTAATCATGAAAAATATTCCTTATGCTTCTCAGTCTGGTACTAACCAGCAGCAGAAGAGGTAAAATGTCAGACTGTTCAAGAAAATGTATCTATGTGAGGAAACAGGTGCCACTTACAGTGCCAAGGGGTTCTTACATGAATTTGAAGGTGTCTTTTCAGAGTATGGAACTCTGGTCCCATTGCCACAGGACCATTTAAATATCAAACAGAAACAAAAAAGTCATAACATACCCTGTCATCTTGGTGACATATGCATGTTACACGTGGTTACACGTATGTGTGTTTCTGTGTGCATACGCGTTTTGTTTTACCTTAAAAGACTGGTTACACTGTCAGCCCATCTGGGGCAAAAGCCAGTTCAAGTCACTCAGTCTTCACATTTGCGGTATCACAGCTCCCTGCAAACACAGCGGAGCACAGCGAGGCCTCGGTCCAGCCTGCAGCCGCTGGGCACTGTGCTGCTGTCGCAATTTTCAGAAAGGAAAGCAAAACTGGAAAGATGCAAATTATCTTATAATTCATTGTTTGACACCAAAGGCCCCTAAAAAGTAACCCAAAAATAATATAGCAAAACAACAGCAATTTGACCTGGATTCTTGATGCTGGCTTCTGCACCAAGAAAACATCCAAAGAGCAGTTTAGCCCCAGAGGCAAAAAGCCTGTGGCACCACCCCAGAGTTGGTTTTAGCAGCTAGGGATCAGAGACTGCTTGGTATCTCAGCTGGAAAGGAGACAGACTCGAATCCCGCTCCCAGATCCGAACGGCGGAGAGCAGCTCCAACCCGCACCTCTCGGCCTCATCTAGGTGAGAAGGAAACGCGGCACCGCGGTACGTGGATCAGCTTTTTAGAGCTGTTGGCGGCAAAGCTAAAAGGCCAAATCTTGACCCAAAACGCAGTTAAGCACAGAAGAAGGGAACGCAGAACACTGTGTATTGGTACGGGGGAAGTGCAGGACCCCGTGTATTCGGGCAAACTCTCCTGGTCCCAAGGAACGGTGCTTCTGACGAGCTCCCTGTTCTTTGAAGCAGCCCTGGTGTCACCTCCAGGCTTGGAGCAGGGGCACAACGCAGCGGTGGAAAGGAACGGGAGAGGGAGAGAAGCCTTGAAGTTAGAGGAAACGAGCAAAGGAGAAAAAAAACCAAAAACAGACGTAAGGAGTAAGCGATGGAGTTACTGAAGTGGTTTCAGTGAAAGGTGATCACCACCTCCTCCCAGCAGCACCTTTAATCATCCTTGATGCAATTTCACTAAAGCAAATTCTATTTAATTTCATTGTGCCTGACCAAGCAATGCAATTCCTACTAGCTGGACACTTTCTAGCCTCCATCAGGCTTTTGCAATAGCACTCATTCCCTCGAATTTATCAGAGCATTTATCACAGCGGTTCCAAAAGCGCCAGCTCCATGAGGCAGAACCTGGTGCTCAATACTTTATTTGTATTCAGCAGATCGACCTTTGCATTCTGTCCTGGTACGCTGATAATTTCCCCTGTTTCCAAGAGAACTCCTACTGCCCTGCCACGTAGTCACTCCCTCATTTGACGAGCAGAGCGTTTTCCTTCACATAAGCTCCGGTGCCTTGCATATTTATACAGCTTTTAGCAGTCCAACCAGCCTTAAGTTTAACCCACAGATATTTAATTTTGTTCTGCTGCAAGAACAACAAAACTTGGTTATTTAGCTTACCGGATTTAACACCAAATTTAACAATTTCAGTGATCCTTTAGAGGAAAAAAAAAAAAAATCTTGTAAGAAAATCAGAGATCAATCTGAGAATCTCTACATACAGGATATACTTAAAAAAAAAAATAAAAGTATCTTGTAGCAGTGACATTTTTACTGCCAATCTAAAGGACACAGGGCACTCAAAAAACCGCAAGCCAGAGAATCTTTCCCTTCCAATTATTTCAGTGCATAATCACTGGTTAATAAAGCAGCAAGGGATTAATGCTGAAAGGAGATTATAAATCACATCAATGTGTACAGATACAGGTAAAAGTTCTTAAAAAAAAAAAAAAGTTATTCAAGTATTTCCCATGCATTACCCTGAAAGTATACCCATCATCATGTCAGCTCCTCCTTTGGAATTCAATATTTCTTCAATTTTGGGGTTTACACTTGCACCACTTGCCATTTTAACAGCAGAAAATGTGATCTATGTGATATAATTCATCTTTAGCTTGGACTGGATCCAGGTCAAAGAGCTCCGTATTTTCAGCCCATTAGTCATGGGAATTAGAAGTATTATACAGTTGCTTTTAATTGGTAGTTCATGCTCAACCACTGCAATCCAGTCTATGACTGCAAAACTAGCTAAATTATATTCTCTATAAAACATCATCCAGCCTACAAAAGACCTGTCCCAAAGCCAACTACATCTCACATGCATAAGTAAAATATAACTAGCTCCACAGTCAACGATCATGGGAAAAATGTTGATGACCAGCCGCAACTGGCCGCCGGAGCAAAGCCCCAGCGCAATGCCACGTTCCACCCCAGCTCCCTTTCAAAGGAAAGTCGTTCTCAATGCCCGACTGGTCAAACACAACATTAAGTAGCAAGCACTAAAAAGTTAATTGAATGTTTGCCAGGAGATGTATGCCCCATTTTTATACTAGGTAATTAATTTCTTTGTTTTTATAAGAATTTTAAAGAGTGACCAACATGCACCCTGAGGGTAATGATCTTCATTCAAGGGAGACCTCGGACTTTTTGTGACACGGGACTTATTTGTAGTTGGAAACACTCCAAGATTATTCTCGTGTAGGCGCTCGCTTTTAACATTACTCAAACTCTTTTATCTATTTCATCTTAAGCAGCTGGTATCTTCACACACCTCTCCTAAAAGAAGATCATTTCAGTTTAGGGATCTCAAAAATAATTTGTTCTTAACTTTGTTTTACAAGCACGGTGAGAGGCACAGGTGAAGCACCTTGGGCTGGGAAAACACTGGAAGACTACGGATGGCTGCAGCGAAGGGACTATCTCTACTTCTAGTCATGTACTTTAAACAAGACCTGTCCTTTCGCATCATGAAAGTCTCTAAACCCTATTACACACAGTAATGGGGCTTTGCTGTTGACAGTGTGAGCTATTCATTAAGATAAACTGCAGTTTGGGGGTTTAAAAAAAAAAATTCTTAGGTTACTATCAACCCTGTCAGGATTAATCGCTTTAAAGTATACTTAAACTGTCAAAACGGTTCCATATTTAGAGCCAGAAAGGAAATACGAACTATTACCATCTCACAGCACAAGCCAAAGCTTCAACGTACCTGCAGACTTCTGGTCTACTACTGTTTTGGAATAAAAAGCCAGAATTATCTTTACCATGGTTATGCCTTTGCTGCTTACGATGAATGTTGGTATCATTCAAAACCTGAATTGCTCCTGGACCGCTGCAATCTGTGCATAACTTCTATTGCTTCTGTAAACAAGTACTTTAAACAGTCAATCCCCAAATACTAAGGAAAATATTGACAAGCAAACAAGCAATATCGTGCCCCTTTCTTCAAACCCTCCTTGTGACGATTGTAGGAACTATTGCTGATTATAGCTGTCATGAAAATATACTGGCTGTGTACGTGGCATTTAACTTCCCTAGGCTTTGCTATTAAACGTGACCAACTGTCAGAATGACCGCAGAAACACCAAACTTCTGAACAAGCAAATTCTAAAATTTCTTTAAGCTTTCATCTGTTTTCTTTAAAAGTTTGCACAGTTTTTGGACTCTGATTTTTTATTGTCATCCCAACTACTATGCCATCAAAAATTATCCCAGTTAACATAATGGGATGGTTTTTACAATCAGTAAAACTAGAACCGGGACAGGAGACTGAAAGGGTAACAGGGCGATGACACGAGTTTAGCTGCTAACCTGAGCTAGTTCCTCCAGGTCTGAACATGTCCCCACTGCAAAATAACCAACATGCGCTCACTCTGCACGGGTGCCTCCAATCTTCTTACTGCTATCACTCCTAGAAGATCTTTCAAGAAGTTTTTCTTCACTGCCTGAATACCTGTACGAGAGCAAATTTTAGCTATCCATATCATAAAAGGCAAAGGGTGTAAAGCTGTTTGCTGATGAAGCATCTCGCTACCGCTAACTGGACCTTCTAACTCTCAGCTGGAATCGTTGCTGGCAAGAGGAGAGGTGTCAGCAAAATAAATTCTGCTGTCCACCGCCCTTGTGTCTGCTCGCTGTCTAGGTTACCCACACACTGGGGTATGAGCATCCATACTGTGATGACATCTTCCACTTACATCACTGTTGGGATTGCAATTTTCATGCTTGAATGAAATTTCACTGCACCTCCAAGTAAGCCAGAAGATCTCAGCTGCAGGGCAACAGTGGTGTTCCACTGGTGAGACTCTGGTGACAGGCACAAAGTTTAGCGTGGATATTCCCCTAAGGAAGCCGGATTTTTTTGTCCTTGCTTGCATCTGGAAATGTAGCCTACAGTTAGTTATGCTCAGTCTAGGGCTCTTTCCCAGTCCCAGCTGGAGGAAAATTTCCTTATCCTCCCAGGAGAATGGCAGGGAGACACTGGGGCATCACCAGCACGTGGATTGATGCCTGGAGCTCAGGGACATGTCCACGCATCCCAGCGCAAGCGAAGGCAGTACCTGCACCCCAGCAAGCAGCCCAGCCTAGGGCAAAAGCACCTACAAATCAGATCTGCAGGTCGTCTGCATGTGGATGGCAGCAGATTTCACTTCAAATCTAAATAAGGCAAACTAGAAGGAAAATCTCCTCTCTTCACACTACCAAAATGACAGAGATGATGTAAAACCTAGTAACTAGTTTTTTTGCAGAGCAAGAAAAACCTGTACTCTGCCCTCTCCCAGATCTTTGTTGACATGATGACAAATAAAAGAGAAAAATCTACTGCTTCATGTGGAAGTGGGAATATTTTTAATAATGTATGCACAGGGAAATATTTAGGAGCAGACAAAGCTGTGGTCGTGATGAGGGGCTCACAGTGTCCCACCAGCAGCCCACAGCAGTAATTCACTTTAGTGTAACACGCCAAGTGGAAGAGCTGGAGCAGCTACTGGGCCGGTGGCAGCTCATGTCTGAGGTTGTAGTAAGCTCAGGTTTAAACACTGCCTTCTGTTCTAAAATAAAGCATGCACATTTATTGATCAAATATGAATTACTTAAATGCAAATGTGCCACAGCTGTAGCCTTTCCAGACACTGTGCTACCATGCTATAACACTGCCACAGTCGAGTTAAAGCCGATATTCCACACACGCTGGCAATTTTCCACTAACAACAGAACCAAGTCTACTAGATGCAACATTTCAAAACGCATGTAAACTATTTAGATGAATTCTTTTTATTGGCAGTCCCAGGGGAACGAAGAGAAAATGATTTGTTTTACCCTCAGAGCTCAAAGCTCTCTTGGGAGGTAATTTCAATTGAAATTTCACATTCAGTCCAGCCAGGCAGTGATAAACAGATGCTTAAATTAGCTGCATTACACCACAATCAAATATCTTAAGAGGAGGGAAAAGTTTCCAATAAACAATGGGGGTGGAGGGAGCTTCCCAGTATTTTCAGAAGGAATGTTTTTCATACCTCTCTGAAGCTCCTGCAGCAGCTAGCGCTCCTTCAGATGCAGAAGCATCTGACAAGGCAGGGAACATCCCCACAAACAAAACCAAATGCAACCAGCATCTCACTGAGATCTCTAGCAGATCAGGCTGCCTGCACCCCCAGCCCTTCCTTTACCTACTACACTTCAAAGACGATTTCTATCATGATGTCCTGCTATGCCATGCTGCCTCTTCTCCAGTTTTACAAAAAATGCTTGTCTTTTTGTTGAAACAAACTGTTGCATAAAACCCTTGTACGCAGGGGAGGCAGAAGAAGTAACCAGACCAGGGTTGCTGTTCAGCATCTGCTGCTGAGATTCAAACACCTCCCACTGGCCCCAACCTTTCGCGCATCTCCATCCCCTGCTTCCACCACCAGAGTCACCAGGTCCTCCCCCTCCACCTCCTTCTTGGGCCTTCCCCACCCCGCCAAGCAAAAAGGCAGCAAGAGCAAGAAAGCGTGTGTCTTGCTCCCTGCTCTGTCACGAATGAGGAATTTATCCAAAATAACGAAATGCTTTGTCCGTGCGGGGAGGGGGAGGGGTGTCCCCTTGTCACTCCTGAGAAACCCCTCAAGGGCATGAATGGTCCAGGAGAATATAAAAAACACAAAGTGTATATAGTTCTTCCAACTAGATTTCCTAATTCAAGAAACTTCGGGAAATAACAGAGAGGGAAAAAAGCATATTAGAAGTTTTCCAAATTCTACCACTTTTTTTTTTCCTTTTCCCAAAAGAGGTATTTGGCGTTTCTCTCCGGACTTTAAGCACAGGTCCACGAGACTGCCTGAGTGATCTTGGCTTTCACTGCGAACGCTTTCTAGTTCTCATGGTTATGATGGTAACGTGCTTCAAGCACATCCAGAGGCTTCAAAAATTATGAGGAACAAAATAATCAAGACTATAATCAAGGGATTCCAATAGCAAAGATCTAATCACTGCGGAGTTTTCAGCTGTGGGGCTTGGTGCTCACTTGCCGTGTCGCTGCAGACCCGCGGCCATCCCTCTGCATCCAACACAAAATACCCTGAAACAGAGGGTCAGGTTAGCAGAGGTCAGGCTTTCCAACACTGTGTGTTTTGGGTTTTTGTTTTGTTTTGTTTCTTTTGAAGTTCATTGTCACTTTTCCTTATCAGTAAGCGCCCCTTAGCCTGCCCTGCCAGTGAAAGTATCTGCCTGCTGCAAGAGGTGCACACAAGCAATATCAGAAGGGAAAGTAAGATTTACAATTCCAAATGTCCTGGACTCCACATAAAGCAAGCTGATGAGAAATCTACTGCCTGTTATACTGAAGGTTGATGCAAATGTTATAATGATTCCTCTGGCTTAAAAGAAGAAACCCATGAATACGTTAAACTGATTGGAGGTTTGGTCTGGTTGAATCATCTTCTGCATCTGTAAAATCCAAAGCGTAAATGGCTCCTCAGGTTTGTAATACCCAAACCCAGAAGCTACTAGCTCACAAAACTTTCATTTTTCATTGGTCATCTTATTTGGAAAGTACTAAGTTTGAAGTACACCCAAACGGTAATACTGGGGGAAATTCTTAAAAAGGCAATTTGCCTGTCCTTCAGGTCAGCTACCACCTAAATTTTTAAACTACCTTTTGAACCAAGCATGCGTTCAGTTCACGCTTGTAACAGAGCCTTTCTTACAAAGATTAGATCGTATTTTAAAGCAGTATGGAACAATCTGAAAAATGAGTGTAAGAGCTAGTAGTTACTTATGGAAAGCTGGATTTCGCTGTTACCGATTCGAACATTAGGTGAACATCAGAAATGCGTGCGCTGGGTCAACTAAAACGCAAAACACTGCACTGAGCTTTTTAGTCCGTGGTAAAAACAAGCTATGCATTAGATGCTTAACAAGTCCTATTGTAAGATAAACATGGCACGCCATAACATATTTCTCTTTAACCCGCACTACTTCCCATGGCAATAGCTCAGACGAAGTTCTCAGCAGCGAGCGAAACGGGAAGGTAAAAGCTCCTTCCGACCGGAGGAGGCGAAACCAGCGGATACCGCGTATTTCTCTCCCCCTTAGTGCCAAACGCACCGGGAAGGAGCTGCTCTGAGCGTGCTGCGGCGGCAGCGGCGTGCCAGCCCGAGGCGGCAGCGCCGGTTCACAGGAACAGCTTGATCGACAGACGGACAGACCGAGTGCCGCAGTTCAAGTTCGCCTGACCCTTAGGTTACCACCACACTGCAGGCGACGGCGGTGGCGTCATTCTCTGAAATCCAATGCATCAAAGTATTTTGGTTTAGGGTTTTTTTTTTTCTTTCTTTCCTTTTTTTAAGGGATAGCTGAGTTTCCAACTTCATTTACTTGTAGGGTTAAGAATACACAGTAATTGCAGCAGATGAAAAAGCAGCAGGGAAAGGGTCTTGAATCAATCTCTGCTTCGTATTTCCATGTCTTACATCTTCTGCCTATGCTTTCATAAACTACACAGACTCTTTTAGTTACTCATCTCCTAAAAAAAATACTAATAAACCCCCCGAAACCCATAGCTTTCAGGCACCCAGTGCTTTTTAGTGTCGGTATTTCCAAATTCTATGATTCTATGAAACGGAACTCATGGCTTTAAAAGGCTCCATGAATTAGAATAATGCCATGAAATCAGTAATTTAAATAAAGTAACATTTTAATTGATTGTGACATTCGGAGACATTTCTTAGCATTGCCACCTCCTTCTGACCTTTCACTCAAGTGTGTTTCGCTCCAGTGATGGGGACCAGCTATTTATTGCTGTCTTTGAAGTTATAAATGCGCAGTAGCAAAATCTGCCCCCAAAGAAGTAAGAGGGACATTTCCCACTAATCTTACTGAGAACAAGAACTGGCCATGAGAAGCATAATAAAAATTGCTTGAGAATATTGAAGTAAAACACACAAACACATCCAATGAAAGGGCTACAAAATCAGAGGCCCCTTCAACTATTGTGGTTTCCCTTTATAGGAGGGTCAGGAAAAAATAATAATAATAGGTGGCTGTTACATGCCAAGCAACATAATACAGCAATATTACAGGGCAGCTAATTAGACCCACAAGGGCAGAACTCCCCGGCCAAAGCTGTGATACAACTATCCGGTCATCTTACACGCTTACTTAAAAGAAAAAAATAAAGGGGGGAGGGGGGCAAAAAAAAAGCTCTGTGTAGGTAGAGGTACGGAGAACAGAAGATAAATTAGGCATTTAATTCCCACAGACAACAATATAAAAATGCATCCTTTTTTCCCCCCATTCCCAAAGTGTACCACTAAATGCAGGAAATGCATTGCCAGAAACCTCTAAAGTTCGTTAAAAGCTTGGATGTAATTTGACACATTAAATAAGACTAGCCAAAGGTCTAACAAAAAGAAAGTTTCGCAGCCCTTATGATTCAGCACACACGCCTTACAGGGAGAGGTAACGGAAAATACATTTTTTTTTTTGTGGGGGTAGAATATTCTACAGTTGTCCTCCAAAGGTCATTTCATACTTTTCCGTGATATACTTGGAATTTGCCTGTCACACACAGGATAACAAACCAAATCCTCTATCAGCATACAGACCCGACGTTACAACACCTGGATTTCTGCATTCGTAAAAGTCAGAGACCTTTGTCATTCCAGCTCCTGTTGACTCCTATTTTCACTTCTGTTAACTACCAAATTCTGAAGAACTTGGTCAGCTTCTGACTCATCCTTTACCTAGTAGTTCTCCTCTTCCTCCTCCAACCTTCAGGTGACGTACCTTCCTTAGTGCTGTCTAATGATTTATCATTTTTCTAATCATCAGCTCTGTGGAAAACACAGAACTATCGATATTCACACGCAGCAGTACAGACATTTTAATTTAAGACTTTAGTAGCCTATATACACAGTATCCCAGGTGGTTCAGATGTACAACACACTACCATCTTCAGTAGATTACTTCTTGAGCAAAACTACCTAACAGAGAAGTAATGTTTCCATGTTTTCCCAGAGTGAATATATAAATACTCCTTGAGTGCAGTGAATCATCAGAAAATAGGGCAACAGGGGCAAGAATTCCGGCACCATGTACGAGAGCATGAAGTCTGCGAAGGTGGATGTGACAAAAGTATGAATGCAAACATGAAGTGTAAGAAGCTCCATGCAAAGCTTTACAATTCTCCTTTAAAAATTAATATTATTTTGAAAACTTTTATTTTCTGTACTAGCTGTCATTTGTAAAGTCAATCATTTATTTAAGCAACAACAAGTTATAATCCTAAATCATTCATCTACAGCCACAAGAGTGTTTTTATAAACTTATTATTATTTACAGTTCTACTTGGTTTTCCCAAACTTCATTTTCCGAAGCTGTGCCACATACCTTTTACATCAAGCACACCTAGTTTCACATCAATTAAATATAAGCAGTCCTGAAATTAACAGCTGAGCACACAAACCCCTTTACTCCTGCTACCCTACAACTGACGTAACCACCCTCGCAAGGAAGAGACGAAAGTTTCTCCCCCACCATCACATTTCTACATGTGATGTGAAGCACCCTGTTTCTCCCCGCTTTTTGATTTTGGGGTATCACAGGTTCTCCTGCCTACTCAAGCAACAGCAACGCGCTCACTTTCACAAGCTTGTGACCCGAACAGGCGCTTTAACAACCCTACTTTATATTTCTTTTACCTGCAACCGCTGCTAGCATGCTTTGGAAGCCCAAGATTAAAATCAACCGTAAAAAGAGAAAAAATACAATGCCATTTATTTGTATCTACCATCCACATGACAACGTACCTCCTTTGTCTAATCAACTCCCGAGGAAAGAAAAAAAGAAAAGGAGGTCAGGAGGTGAGATCTGACGAGAGGATGGAGCTCAGTGGGACGGAGGAGAGCAGAAAGCTCCCCGGACCAGGGCAACACAAGTGAGATACTGTGGAACCACAGGAAGGGGAAAAGGAGAGACTAGAGGTCAGATCCCAGTGTTTTCGCACATCAAACTCGCGCCAAGGCTGGTATTTCGCACGAGTGCTCTCGGGCTGCGATCCCAGGACGCCAGCGTCGAGGCAGGGATTTTAAGAAGGCACGGAGCTGTGTGCGGGGAGCCGAGGGGCTTGGGATCCGCCCCGGCCTGGCCCTAACGGGGTACGCGGCCAGGCAGGGGAAAGCGCAAAAAATGGAAAAGAAAGCAAACACGGAGGAGAAATGGAGAAACTGAAACAGAAGAGCAGTTTGGCTCTTGCTTTCCGGCCTCATAAATCCTTACTAGCAGCAGTCGGATAGAACAAAGCATAAATAAAGTATGAGGTGAGTTTTAACCATTTTTCAGGGCAGGGAGAAGGAAAAGCTAACCAGACTGCACCTCTCCACCCTCATTGAGATGCAAACCACACAAAGGCGAAAAACTCATCTTGATGCACTGGTAGTTACGCATGTAAATTCCAGCGCAGGGAGCGAGATAAGCCCAAAGAATGCAGTTTCTCTCAGCAGAAAGATTCAGCTTTGTGTATAACGCTGTAGTCTAACTACTGTAACCATCAGGACGACTCTGTTTAATATCAATAAAGTGAGCAATGCTAAACAAGCAGAAAACCCAGAGCGACCGATTCCCACAACCTAGAAACACCCATACGTGAAACAGCATTCAACTTCGCTTCAGTGCAAAAAAACCCCACTTCTTTCCACTTCAGTCTCTTCTTTCTTAACCTGAGTGGCGGAGAGAAGCCTGAAATGAGACCCCACTGGCGCAGCGCAACGCAAACCTGAAGTCTCCTCTCCTAGTGGAAAATAAAGTTTTATTTTAGCCAGACAGGCCCATGACACGTCCTTGTAGGAGCCCCGTAGGGTAACACCGACAGCACCACTTCGCCACCTCTTTCTCTTTCCTCCGCCTCCTCTCTGGCTAAATTTTTTTTTTTTTTAAGTTCTTTTGGCAGCTGCAGTGCGTACAAATCTGCACCCAGCACAATGCTAGTTTAGTTATCTAGATGCAAAATTTTTTATTTTAACCATTAACAGCAATTATGAAGCGTTTCTTTTGAAAGGTCGTAATTAGGGATGACAGACAAACAGTGGATGTGGCAGAAAAAGATAGTACCAGTTCTTTGATAGTACAAAGCAACTCACCAAGGCAGCGTGATAGTACTAGTTTCATTCCTTTTGGAGTTCATCAGTTGTGAGCGATTGAATTCTGCCTCGTGACTGATAAATGCATATTTTGATTTGTTTCCCCTTGAAAGCCAAGTACTCTTTTATTGGCAGGCTGATTAAAGTGGAATTAAAATGTTCTCCGAGGAAAGAGGTGAAAACTTGTCACCTTTTCTGCAATGCTCTTTTTTCCCCCCTTAGTAGATAAGGGCTTTTCTGAGTCACAGACACCGGATACTTGGGGGTAAATTAACCAAACTAGTCATGTTTTAAAAGGACAATTGTTCTATTTTTAAAGCTGTCATTTTCTGAATATTTGATTAGGGCTGCGTTACAAAAGATAACTTTTGCAAACGGTCTGCTCTCCGCCCCCCCCGCCATTAATTTTACATTAGATTTCGACTCTGTTCCAGCAAACCCCACAGTGACTCCCTGCTCCACCGAGGCTTCCATACCACAGCGATCTCTGCAGGATTTCGGCGCGGCAGAGTTCAGCTACATCAGCAAACAGGCAGCCAGCAACCTCAGGCCCCGAGCCGAAGCGCAGCTGAGCTCGAAAGAAATACAAATATTTAAAGGCAGCGCAAAGAACCAATAAAAACCAGGAAAAAAAAATATCCAGCAAAGCATTTACATGACATAAAGCTACTAGACTAAAATAAATGTGGCCCTCGTGAATTTGCTATACCAGAAGTTTAAGCTTCCCTCAATTTAAAATTTTCAAATAAAGAGACTAAGTACAAAGCCCTGGAGAGAAAAATAGTAGAAAGTAATATAATTATGAGAGCAACATCAGCCATTGCAAGTGATATTGTTATTCTCCATCAAGGAAGCAATAACTTTGATGAATAATCCCCTTAATGAACACCAAGATGGGGTTCTGCCTCCCTAATTAAATTAAATTAAAAGTGTCAGGTATCAAACCTCCGTGGTAAAGACGAAGAGAAGCTACACAGCAGCTTCTGAACACGGTATTATCAATCCCAATTTTTAATAACAAAGTATTAAAAACACAAAGCAGCAATCTTTGGGTGCTCTGGAGCCAGGAGAGGTAGCAAATGTACCTACAAAAGACAACAACAGAGTATTACTAAAAGACCCCCAAGTCGGTGACTGTGGCAAAGGTGGAAACTTTCTCCTTAACTTCGCCCTTACGCTACCACGGCTGCATCGCGTGGTTTAAAAGATCAACTATAGAAAACAGAGAAAGCAAAATGAGTTTCAGCGAGCCATGAAGTCTTATCAACAAATTATCTTTACCGGATATAAGTCAGATCTTCAGTATTACTTTAGCAGGATTTTTTTGTGGGTTAATTTTCTTGCTCGCTATCTGATGCAACAGAAAAATACAAAGCCTGAAGGAAAATAATCCCTATAATTTGCATTTTTAAATGCCCCTACATAAAATACATATTTAAGTAGATACATCATAATGGCTGGAATTATTAAGTTACATAAGTATTTAGAGAGATTATGAAATACTTATTGATTTAACTGCATAAATACGTACCTAGGGAAATTTATATCACAAATGAAACTGGCCTAAGCCACTCTGTCAAAGCCAAAATAAAGACAATTATCTTGTCAATAAAAAATGGAAGGTAAAATTCAAAAAAACTACTAGAGTGCTAAAAATACAGCAACTTTACAATCGTAACAGGTAACCTGGGGTAAGCCTCATAAATCCCTACACAGACACCCAAGTCAATGGAAATACTCATTTTGATTGTGTCCTAAGAATCTGTTAAGATTTGGGGGAGGAGGAGCATTAACCTTCATCACCATTAAAAAACACAAAGTTGTACATTTTTATATTTTTAAAAAGTACCTAACTCTCTAACTGCACAGGCCCCATTATAAACAACCATTTAGGGCATCCACACCACACCGACAGAGTCTCCCAAGCTTTAAAAATTCATTAGGATCTTGGCAATAAATATTGCCAATGTATTTTACTGAAACTGTATCGATCCTCATGCACTTGACTTATCTATAGAGATAAAACTTATCTTGACCTTGTCGAATACAAACAGTCTGGACTAAAAACCTGCGATAGCCTCTCCGGGGGAAAACATACAACAGATAACAGCCATGGAGATGATACAGGAGCAGTACATCAGTATTAATGTTTCAGACGAAAGAAGAATTTGCTTGAATATTAGCCCACCAAGCAGATGTAAGGAGACACTAATAAATACCAAACAATATGAAAGCAAGCCTTAAAGAACAAACCCGTACGTTTAATTAAGAGTGTTTCTGGGCACAGTACTAGTCCCCTTAGAAAATATGTAACGCCAGATCGTTACAAACTGCTGCAAAGCAATATTACTGAGCGTGCTTTTCTTTTTTTTTTCTTGGAGGCAATCGCCTCCCTCTGTGAAAGCAGAAGCCAGTTGCATTGCACTGCGTTGACAAAAAGCAACGCAACCAACTTTTGCCTTTGTTATTTCCAGCTGCAGTCCTAGGGGCGACTTCAGGCAGCTGCATCGGCCTTGAGACGCGGCTCCTGCTGCACGTGGATCCCGCTGTCTGCGGACGGGCCCCGCCGTCCCCAGGGACCGGCCGAGGCCACGGAGGCACCAGGTCCGCAGCCGGATCAGGCCCCGACCCCAGGATTCCCCGCGGAAGCCCTGGAAGGGAAGAGCCGTAGCGACCCGCACCGCACGCTTTCGTTTCAAACTCTTCGGCGTTCCTTTCCTCGCAACCTTCCCTACCACATTTAGCTGTCGATAACTTAATTAACATTTCCAACTCCAAAAAAAAAAAAAAAAAAAAAAGATTCCCCACTATTTCTAAGGCAACAGAGATTTTTGGAGAAGATGTCTTTTGTGGTTGATTTGTAAATGAACGTAAGAGTATCCTGCCAGGCAGCGGCAGAGCGTATCCCTCGGTCTTTAACGCAAACTTCTCCAGGTTGTTCGTGCAACTCAACCAGCTACGGACAAAGAGTCACTTTCTGAAAGAAAACCAGCACACGTTTTTTTTTTTTGCAATTAATTCTGTAGGTATTTGCCAACTTCAGAGCCAAACACATCAGAATATTAATAGACTTCTATCTTCCAAGTACCTTCTCTTCCCAAGCAGTAAGCGCATTCCAACGCACCGTAAGCATTAAGATTTAAGATCTCTAGTACCCCAGAAAATTATTTCTTTCTGACACAATGTTTTGTAGCTGGTCTTCATGAATTAGAAAAAAATTAGGATGTTTACAGGTATTTGGACAAGCAAACTATTTCTAGGTCACAGTAATTACTTTGCATTTGCAATTAATGAAAAATAACTATGCCTGATCACTCTGTAATTAATATTTCAATATGCTAAACAGCACCAGTACGGTACATCTTCTTGAAAGATACTGAGGAAAACAAATTAAAGGGGAAAAAAAAAAATCTGCCAAATAAAATCAATAGGTTTCCCACATAATTAAATATTATGGGTTGGCATATACATTTTTGACAACCTGCAAGTACTGACAATCCAACAATATTATAACACACGTTTGGATACAAAGGTAAAATGATTATGGTGTGTTAACTCTGCTATTTCCCGAGCCACAAGCAGGAATTTTAAAGGTTTGCTATTTACTCTGCACAACTAAATGAACTAACTACCCAGTTTTATATTTCCACCTTTAAAGACTGCTTAGCTTTGAGAGATAGCAATAAAACTTTCTACGTTTTGATAGGCAACAGTATTTTGCGTTGACTGAAGGCAAATAGAGACAAAAATAATACCATCCACAGCAGTGGCACAAAGAATAAGGCTCCATTGCTAATTATACAGGGAACTGAATTTAATTACATGGAGAACATTAAACACTTTCCAAAAAAAAAAAACCAAAACAAAAAACCCCCAAGAAAAGCTGGAGAGGAGCCTTTCCAGGGCCTTTAACGCTACAACAGTGCCCTCTGCTGGGGCACCAAAACAACGCTGAATTCTCGCAGGGAGCCCACGCAGGACACAAGCCCAAGCACCGCTCTTTGGGGACGGTTTCTGCTTCAGGCCAGGCACCCTCCCAAACCCGAAGGAAGCCGACTTTGCGCAGGACGCAGAGGCCAGCGCGGCGTTGCGGGAGGCGTCCGGTTTTCAACGACAGTCGTAGTTCAAAGAGATTGAAAAAACGATGTCTGAGGTCTGAATTGTTCCGTTCTCCCTCACGGGATCCAGCCAGCCAGGATATTCCCGAAGATTAACCCGTTTCGGATCCCGTACTAAAGCGCTGCTCTTCTTAAGATCCAACTCAGTTTGCGTTACGAAGGAGATAATGAAATGATACCAGAAACACTTTCAGAAGCAAAAAAGGCTACGAAATAATTCTAAACCAAACTAAAAAAAAAAATTTGATTTATTACTCAGTACATTTTAACAAGGAATCTGACTCCCCCCCAACAGTAAATGCCCCCAAACACCATCTGGCTCCTGACAATACCCCAGCAAACCAAACGCCATCCCAAGCACCGAGGGGAGGCTGGATGAGGATTTTCAAAATCCCAGCATCAGATGGCCGAGTGGAAAAGGGAAGGGGGAAACAGAAACAGGAGGCAAAGGATCTTAGCACGACCAAAAAGTGTAGCGCAGACGTTTCTGACAGCCCCCTTGCCATTCCTTGCCCCTTAAGGAAAAAAAAACCACCACCAAATGACACCCCCCCATTACAATTGGTATTTTTGAAGGACCAAATAAAAGTAAACTCTTCCCAAGAGAGTGGATTTTCACAATCTGATTTCAGTGGAATCATTCTAATTTTACGTGTTTGGGGGAACTATTTCAGCAGCACAATTTCAGAGCTATAAAAACAAAGGTTCTCAGGACCAGCCTCTTGCAGACACGAGGTAGGCAGACCCCCCCCTTGCATCCCCTGGCTTTCCTGCCTTTATCTGGGAGAAGAAAAGGAGCAAAGCAAGAATAAAAGGAGATCTCACTTTAATGTTTTTTTTTTTCTTTGACCTAAGTTTTAAGAATTTCAACGAATGCAAATAAACCACGGTTTTGAAAGTCTGAGCATCACCTTTTCCCCAAATGCACAAGTTATTGAATAGCTCTCTAACAAATAACTCACTAATAATTTTTGTCACCTGCAAAATACTACAGCCACAAGCACGCAGGTATTTGAGATGAGATCGTAGCTGTAACATTTAGCTAAGAGCAGACACTGTGCTCTCTGAGTACGCAGAGGAGGAAGGCGAACAGCATGAAAGGGCAAACGCAGACTAGGTTAAAACTTCTACCTTTCCACCTTAGGGACACCCTTTTTAAAACTGGGGGAAAATGGTGATCTTCCTGCTTTCATTTTAATAACAGCAATAAAAAAACCCCACCCATCCTATTTTTGAGAAATATTAAATTTATGTGGTTTTAAATGACAGAGAACATTCAATGCAAAACATAAACGCAGGCTGGCAGTCCTGAAGCGAGTTTTTTTCCCCAGATCCTGTAGATTACAGTAACTTTTCCACCACCTCGCAAGCCTCCCGAGAGGTGGCAATCTATCAGACACTCATCTAGCTGGCAATGCCGGAGAGCGAGAGCGGGACGCTCGCTCGGGCTTTGATACGGACACCGTCTTCTGCGATCTTTATCGAGCACAAACGGTTTGAAATCAGGATGCTAAAACTAGATATCAACCTTCAGGCTTGGGACTACCTAGAGGTGCTGCTAATTTCAAAGCAAGGTACGAGTTCTTCGCAATCCCGACAGCCTTTTCATTTACCACATACTGCCACAAGCCCTGGGCTTTCTGCATCCAGATCCACCTCTCTTTTGCCTATGTTTCGCATCAGCAAAGCTGGGATACTTTTGGTTAACTGTGTCCTGAAAAACAAGTAGAAAAATAGTATAGTAAAAGCTGAGAGACCAAAAATGTGGCTTTTTTTTTCCGAGGAGTGAGGCACCCTTCCTCACACCCCACTGATTTAAATTTCAAATCTGCATTGCAAGCCTAATTTTCACCAGTCTAATTTTTTATGAAGTTTTTTTGCCCCCAACAGGAGACCACTGCACAGATCGCCGCAGGTGGGGCTCTGCTGGACATATATTTAAACTCATGCACACCAAAGGTTAAGTGGAGGTGATGAAATTACTTTAAGCCATGTCAGTAAGCCAAGGCAAGCACATCTCATAGGGAAAAATAATTGGATATAATAGTAAATCTTCTATACGATTAAAAAAAAATGCAGTTAGCACTTACGCAACAGTGTCAAGATACATGCCAAAACTTTTTCCAGTGTTAAGGAGACATAAAAATTTAAACCTCTCAGATATGCTGAATCTGGACCACAGCAGCCGTCAAGTTTGGATGTAGCACCAGCCAGACAAATTAACAAAGACTCCTGCACTGTCCAGTTATGCAAGGAAAACCCTTTTGCCTTTTCAGAACACCACAAACCAGGGAAATAAAAGGAAACTCTAGTAAGAAAAGATTGTGAATTATTTTATATTTGTCCTTTAGCAAGAACTCTAGAGAAAAACATCTGCCTGTACGGGTGGCCATGGATTACAGCCACATCTCCATATCAGCTACCACGCGCAGCTGGTCCCAGGTACGAACCCAGGGCAGGTTTCCAGCAAGACGGGCAGGGGTGGAAATACAAACTGCAAACACTTTAAGCCTCTCTCTGTCTCTGTGCTTCATGCTGACTTTTCTGAACTTCTTGGGCAGTTTCCACTTTCATCTGCTTCTGCCCACTTAATAATATCTCCATATTTCTGTAATAAAACTTGTAGAGCAGAAAAGCTTTTTCAGTGATGTAGAATCAACCTATCGTACTTTTATTTTGCCTTTTTTTTTTTCATTCCGCGCAGTCTCATATTGTAACCATCACTACCAAATTCCAGAATTATAAACAGCCAGTCAGTACCAAATGGTGTGTATCCTGAACCCAAGAAACCTGTACACAGCAGGCAACGTTGTTTTGACACTGAAATAAAGAGCATCTGGATCATCTTGTCCTGCTGCTCGAGAAAATTCATGTCTCAAACTATCGTGCTGTCTCTATCAGGAGTTCACTAATTACTAAAGCTGCTTGTTATTACATGTATCTAATTAATATTATCAGTAAGTCCAGAATATACACACACTTCAAAAGAATGACCCCAACAACTACCACTTCAACCCATAAGAGAATTGGGATGTATTAAGAAAAAAAAACACTACAAGATTAGACAGAAAAAAAGAAAAAAGATAACTTGATCAATTTTTGGATTCTTCTGAAAGAACTACAAAAATAATAGATAACTGGAAACTATAATAGAAGCTTTAAAGTTCGATATCTGACAGTATCACATCATCTTACTTGAAAAGTCTTAGACAAAAAATTAAACATGCTGAAAAAATGCAGAGAAGTGGTAACGAACAAGTGGAGAGAGCTATCTAGTAACGAACCAGAAGAATATAATTCCAGCATTATATTTTTATTGTGGCATATTCTAAAAACAAGAATCATCCCATTTAATGAAACTTGTCACAAAGTATTACACTGGAAGTGTGGCACAAATGTTCAAGTGAAACGACACCTGTGAGAAATATCTGCATAAATAAACTATTCTGCTCAGAACAATGTAAGCTGATCTCCGCACGCAGCAAAAAAATACTTAATGCATTTCAAGATACCTGTTAATTAAGAAGAGGAGCGTGGAATACTTTGGCGTGGTAACTACTAGTAAGAGGCATGCACTGGCTGAGAGAAAAGGCGCTGCAAATTTGGCCACAGCATTAGGTCAGACTTAGTATTAGAAAACCCACGACACTGCACGGAAACAGTATAGAACCATTTGTTAAATCCAGGTTCCATCTCCAGCTGGGAAAATGGCACACAAATTAGAAGGGGCTTAGGAAAATCAAAAAATTCCAGAATGCTGGAAAGACTGAGCTTTGAGGGGAAAAAATTAATTCCTCAACAGGCCAGTTCAGCAAAGTAATACGTGTAAAATTTGAGATGAGGGGGAAAAGTACACGAGGTTTGCAAAAACACTGGGTAACAGAGAAAACAAAAACTCACTGAGCACTAACATCACTTAGGTCTGTTTAGTCCCTTTCGGTAACATACATGAGCACATACATACGTGCTCTCTTTTGCATTAAGAGTGAAGCACATTTAAATAAAAAGACCGTGAGATACTATCTGATAGCTCTATTGAATCTACTTTATCTCCCCGAATGGTTTAACTATAGCAAATTGATAGCGACACAACGGCGAAGGCTACGATGCCATTTCCATTCTAAATCATGTCTCAGACATTTATAATTCTCAGGGAAAAAAACCCCAAACCAACTGTATCTACCAGAAATACAACATCTTATGAATGGCTTCCACTTAGCAGCTGAATTTCTATGAGAAAGTTGCCGTAAGACTTCAGCTATTTGAGTTCACAAAATATTTCCTTCCACATTCCTTTTTCTATTAGCAAAATGCAGCTAAAATATAAAAAAAGGTTTTAAATCAAAGTTTATTGAATACATTATTGCACATTATAACTAGAGCTTTTGTTGCATGTGGAGAAGTGTTTAAAAATAGCAGAACTTGCAGCTGTCTGAAAACTACATGTTCAATCGCCTTAAGTCATAACTTCTCCCAACATGAGGCTTGGAACGACACTAGAAAATTTTTGCACGTGTGGTATCTGCAGGGAGAAGAGTGATATAGGCCTTTTGGGCTTTTACACCTTGGGATTTTCTAGCTAACACAAAGCAAGCTTACCGCGCTTTCAAGATGGAAATTCCTCTGAAAACAGTGTGCAATCTATGCATTTCTGCAGCCATTTGTAAAATATTACTGTTAAAAACACACTGATGCAGTCGATGCAGAAGTTTGAAGCAATATGATTATCGAATTTGCATTAAGCAGCAAATGAGATACGATAAACAACGGTGAAAAACCACAGCTGTGTTATTGGAAAACAGCTGATCTCATCTGCTTGAGTTTTAAGAGGGGAGAGGAAAATATCTGATTTTCCAGGCTATCTAGAAGATTGATGAGGAAGAAAAAACACCAGTGGAACATGTATTTTCTGTACAGTTGGCTCATTCACAGACTCCAAACACTGACCGACCCCCTTGTTTTGCAGGGAGAAAGGACATCTCGGAGCCAGTTTAAACTTGAGAGTGGTGCACCCACTTCCCCAAACCTTGCTCCGCTAGCAGAGACAGTACAGTCCTTTAACATGGCACTCCACCTGGACTGACGTACTCGGCTTCTCAGCAGGGATTCCTGCTCTTCCTTAGATGGATCCATCAAGGAACACTGACAGAAAAGATGGGGATGTAGTCTCTGAATAAAGTCGTCCTTCAAGCAGACATCGTTACATGCGTGCATGCTACAAGGGCAAGTTCTGACCCAAAGCATTCTCTTGAGCACTCCCAATCCAGGGCATCCACCGGAGCAGAAGTTCAGCTTGCCAAGCGCAGCTGGGCTTAGGTTCTTTTCAACAGTATAAACTGACCTGACAAAAGTCTCCTGTTAACATGGCTCTGCTGTTTCTAATACCCACGTTAATTCGTTTAGCACCATCAGCAGTATCTGTCACTGCGACAGACCTTATGCACACCCTTCAAGAGCCGGCTTACACCTCTTTTCCATCACACACCAAAACCTCCCCTTACTGGGCTACACACCAGAGCTACACTGCCACAGCAGGTTTGTGGGAAGGGTTTGGCTCCCTCCAAGTTGTCACCTCCCTTCCCCCAGCATCACCATGTCCTCAGCACCTCCAGCTGATGGAGACAGGCTGCGGTCCTGTGCTTTTCCCAGAGCGGTAACAGGAATGGTGGTGACATTGCCGACAGCTTGGTGTGTCCTGATGGCTCTGGTTCAACTCAACCGCAGAACGTGTTCTTCACTAGTGTGGACAGTGTTTTAGATGTTCTCCTTTTCCCCCAAACTCCAGCAACTGCTAGAGCCAGGCCACGTCGGTGTCTCTTTTTTTTGTCCCCCAAGGACAGAGATTGCTAGGAGCAACCCACTGGACCTCATGCTCCAAACTGTGCCAGGCGTATCACACACTAAGCTCTTGTTCTTTAGTACAGATTACTGCATAGTAACTACGAATACAACCTCCAGGAAGATACACCACGACTGTAGTTATCTGATCTCCACTGCTCAGATCTACCTGAAACATTTAATTTTCCTTGCATGTGCTCATCTGGCTCCTCTCGGCTTCCCTCCTGAAGTTTCCATTCTGAAAGCCAGCGTGTGGTGTACAAGCAATCGCCCTCCCTGGGTATATGCTCCTTTGTTTTGCTTTCAAGCAAGAAAAGAGGCAGTGGTAGAAAGAGCTAGTAAGCAATTTCAAGTAAACTTAGAAATAAACACATTTAATTAATTTTAATTAAAATGCAGTAAACATGAATGCTAGTCTTTTAGTGACGCTAAATTTTAAAAAATTGCAAATTTTAACACAAGGCTTAAAATACTCCACTTGTGCAATGCATTTTATAGCCACATAACACGTAGCAATATAAGATGCTATACGGACTCTAGATTAGAGAAAGCCTAGATATTTTGCATTATTTCCTTTGCCATATGTAACCAGATTATGCTGCTGTTATCTTAAGAACACATATTTTGCTATGAATGCTATGAGACATGCACGTAAACGGCAAAATAAAAGCTTGAGAGAAATGACTTGGGTTTTGCAGAATAAAAGTTTGAGCCTTGATACTCTATCAGCAGAGGGAAGGTAGGTGGGATGTAACTCAATCTAGATAGCTAACATTAAAGAAACGTAAATCCTTGATGAGTACGGTATCAATATTCTCTCAAATAGAAGAGGGGGGGAAAAAACCCTTTGAAAATCTCCACTGATATTTTTAACTTTCCTGACACTAAATCAGAAGGTGTGATGACAGAGCAGCTAAGGTGCCTCACTCTGCAACGAGGCCGAGTATCGCTCTGGATTTCTGCCAAATGTCACTCTTCATCAGCTCCATTGTAATTAGGAATCCGGCTCTTTGCACAAGGAAGCAAGACTTTTCTTTGCATACTGTTCCTTACAGAAACCGAACTGCCTTAAATATGTTCATGTACCATGTCACCTATGACCAGGAGAGGTTCCTGGTTTAACAAAGCTTTGGCTCATTAAAATGAAGAGGTTACAGCTGCTATCTTAATACTAGCGAAAGAAATGAAACACTGTTTAGAAAAAGAATGGCACTAACGCAGCTTTGGCTGTTCAAAAAGTAACCCCGACCCTTGCGAGATGCTGGGACACTAAACGCAGGGGAGGAAACAAAGGCACCCAATTCTGGAGAAGAGTGTTTAGCGTGTTATCTGATAGCTCGCGTGTTCTCTCCCTGCTAATGCGATACTAAGTGGACACGACTTCTTGACGGGATCTCTCATTCCGAAGCTTGCTCGTTCCCTCGTCTCACTGCCCTTTCATAAAAGATTATCTGGGAAAGCAAAACTTACACCAATTAAGGCACAAAACCTGCAAAAGTGGACACTGAGAAGCTGCAGTAACTCCGAGCGGTCCGAGCTGTAGTCAACTCGGAGTCACCTTTGTGACAACCAGCAGAAAGCATGTTTTTAAACCACAATTAAGCTTTTCCTTGTAAAACCAGCATCTAGACTTTTTGCCTTGAGATGCTACCGATATATTTCATCTCTTCTAAACAGCATTAACAGGTAATAACAGCTGAATGCAAAGATGTGCTGCACTGAGAAACAGATCTAAGACAATTAGACTGGAGCAGAAACCTCCTCTGCTGTTTAGCAATATGGAATGAAAACATTTTCATTTATTTTCACTTAAAAAGAAAGCCAGAGTCCTGTGACTGCATTGATAGGAACGATGTACACATACTTCTGGGGGTATTGCCTTGAACTGAGGAAAAAGGAGCTGGTTCTTTCAGATGGCGTGGCAGCGCACAGAATTCTTCGGCTCCGACTCCCTTTGTTCTCGATAAAAGCTTGGAGCAATGAACTCTCGGGAGATTAGCGTACACACAGGCTAGCTCCAAAAACTTTCGGCAGCATACATGTTCCTTTGAGTCCTGTACATGTGTTGTGTATAATGTACTCTTTTTGATATTAAAAAGTTGGTAAGTTGTTCTCCAGCTGGAAAGGGTTTTCCATTTAGATAAGGCCAACAGCCACTGCACAGAATAAGCACGTGTGGAACACTGGAGCCTGAAAGCGGCACAAGCGTTCGCTGTTCTACCAGGGCCTGATAAGAATTATTCCATTTCACAAAAACCCGACTGCAAGTTATTTAACCCCAACACGCGCATTGTTCTGGTGGCACACACACCACTGCCAGCATCACCTTCCCCCACCGCACGCCCGCCTTTCACAGCGGATTACGGCCAGTTGTCCTTCCACTCGGCTGTCTGCATCCCACCGCTCTCGCAGCCCACACACCTTTTCTATACGTTGACTGCTAAAATACCACATAGAATTTATTATCTATATCATACACAAAAGCAGCCCTCATACGCATGTGAAACAAGGAAAACTATTTAGATAACGGGACTCCACATTTCTATTTGTCTCAGTCCTTTCAGTACGTTCGCAGCACCTGCAGATCACGTACGGTTGTCTCCTTCGCAAACACAGATTTGATACCAGGATGGGCTCTACTCACTACCCTGCTCCAGAGAGAGTGTAACAACCTTGCATTTATTGATCATCACTCGCACATACAGGACTAGGAACAGGCTGCCCAGGGAGGTTGTGGATTCTCCTTCTCTGGAGATATTCAAGACCCACCTGGACAAGGTCCTGTGCAGCCTGCTGTAGGTGACCCTGCTTTGGCAGGAGGGTTGGACTAGATGACCCACAGAAGTCCCTTCCAACCCCTACTATTCTATTCTGTGATTCTGTGACTAACGCTAACCCAGAAAACACACATGCACTGCTGGATTTACCCTTAAAAAGAAAAAATACACTTTCTGCATGCATTCAGTCGACAGGATCCAGCCTTAACCCAGCATCACTTCAATTACCGCTGGTGGGAGGACGCAGCGGCTATTCAGCGGCACAGAGCAGCGCCGAGCGGTTTCTCCCCCACGAATTTGAAACTGCTCAGGGCATTTGGGTTGGCAGCACTCTGTAACCCAACGGGAACCGTGCCAGCAGGGTTAACATGCTACTCTTGAAAAGTGAGCCACTCAGGCTTTAATCACCGCGAGTGGCCAGGGCTTAATTTTTCATCTCATTTGAAATATGCCAGTCTCGACAGCAGACCAAGCGCGTTCTAAAATGCCATCTACTAATCAACACTATTTCCTGCTTCACTGGATTGCCTTGGACATCTCCCGTTACGAGCACTGCCGCAGCCCTGCTTGGCTCAGCCTCTGACCTAGCCAAATCATAGCCCGCTGCGGCAGGGCGCAGGACAGATGTCCCGCACACAGGGACCACCGACACTGCAGAATTCAAGCTCAGATTTTTTCTAACTCTCTTCACTTCCCATAGCAGTGGAAGCATTTTGTCTCTGAGCAGGCAGCAGGGTTGGTTTTTAAGCCTGCAGCTTCACACCGGCATCCCATCTGTATGGAATTACACGGGGGGTGTCTAGGAAACGTGTTGGGAGTTCGCCTCCCCCAGCTCTCTGCCTCTCCACGGGAGAGACGGACCGAAAACACATGCAAAGAGCTCAGCGTCGTGAGCTCACGTGAGAAGGAATGTTTGTGGGAAGGAAAAACTCCTTAAATTAATGGGCCATTTGTAAAACGGAGGTTTTACCCTGAGGTTTTGAAGAAATTCAATGTTTCAGCCTGAATCACCCTAAGTTTTCGACAGATGCTCCGCATAAGCCGTACTCTGTGAAAATCAGCTCATCTAGGAGAAGGTTGTTACCTACAACTTCTGCATTAAGACACATCATTTTTTAATTAGCATAAAGTTAAATTTCCCAAAGAGTCTTAACAAAATACTGAATTATTTCAATATAAGCAACATCGTGATAAACCCTTCACATGTCGCAATTTCTAAGTGTAAATGAACTATGTAGCAACACCGTAACAATAAAACTCCACCATGATTTTTCAGCTCATCACAACACAATGTGATTCTATATCATGTTTTTAAGGACTCTGAAAAAAAGTGAAGGCATGATGCTAAACGAGGATAAACAGATGGCTAAATCTCACCAAAAACTAAACAGATTTTCACTTTTAATTCTAAAATTTCTTGGAAAAAACATCCCAACTCCAGTTTCCTGAACAAGGATACGTGATTTTAATTGTAGCTTTTATCTTAGAAGAAAATAAATGAACATATGTGCATGTTTTGATCACATTGCAAATAATAGTTTGTAGAATATTTTATACACACACCCACCCAAAAAAGGTAACTGAATTACAGTAAGCCTTGCTGATCTGAACATGTAAAGCCTGTATTACAGAAAATTAAAACTGTTGCACATAAGAATGGTAAAAATCCATCAATTCTCTTCAAAATAGCAAAAGAAACTAGTTGTCTCTGAGAGATTACAGACGAGCTACCACCTTCACCAGCATTGTGATTTAAAATATCCAGAATAGAAAGAGAGCCTCTTCAACGAAGGTGTTAAAAGTTTCTCATGCAAAACCAAACGCATCCTTGTTTCGTATTTAATTTGCAATAGGATACCCAGCAGCTGAGCTATGAGAGCTTTTCTGGCTGGTGACTGCCTGCCTGCTGAGCCGGGCTCCGCTCGTAGGTAGCACACGATTGAAGACCAAATCCTCAGAGCTGCATCTCAGCTCCCTTTAAAGTTAATCCGAACACACCGGACTCGAAAGGAAATGAAAAGTGAGTTTCTCTCCCTTCCTATGGCACTGGGACTTCCTGCGTTTTAGCGATTGGTCAAGAACTATTATTTCCTCCAGACTATTCCCAATTGTGACTGTCAGACGTAATTACCGTTGTCCACACACAAGCGCAAAACACTTGTTTGAATACGCCTGGAACTGAAGTCCCACATGCACAGAAACCTGGAGAAACTTGGAGAATATTAAGGTTCAAGTATGCTGTACCTGAACGAACATGCTGCTCCGAACATTTAGAAATGCAAAGTTCATTTGCTGAGATGAATATCCACAAAAATCTATTCAAGATAAGGGGTATTAAAATTATTCACTCTCCAATTCAGGACGGATTATTTGGCCAATCTGTTAAGCCATACCTCTCAGACGCACAGAATCAGTACTATCCTCCTCCCCTCAGGGAAAAGAGCTCATAACGTTTGAAGAAAAGTATGCTTCATCCCAAGCGTACAGATACACATGAAACACAGAGCCTTCCTTGAACACAGCTCCTTGGAATGGGAAAGCAGCAGACATCAACAGTGCGAATGCGGAGGGCAAACAAGTTCACCAAAGCAAATAAATTAAGCAGAATGCTGCAGGTTGTCAAGTGGCCAGAATAAAGGCCATTTAAGTTGTTATTGGAGTGTTTTAAACACACACACACGCAGAGTTGAACTTCAGTTTATCTCTCCATGTAAAATACCACCTCTGGCAGCGTGGCGTCATCACTTATAACCATGATTGAAACATTAATCTCAAACCAAGTCAGAGAAATTTGTGACTTGCTGTGTTACCACCTGAAGACCCTGTGTTTTCCAGCCTTGGGCTAAATACAAGCCAGATCCAGCCCTGCTCAGGTTTGACGCTGCTTCTCAAAAACACAGGTATGCCTTGGTAGCTTTTGCTTAACCGATCCAAACAATATACATTTATACACAACATGCAAACAGAATTACATTTTACCTAGTCACGCAACGCACAGCTGTTCAAAGAAACAAATTCCAAACTAAAGAAATACATACAAATATCCTCTTGTCAAGTCATCAGAAAGCCATTAATGTTGCTAATGAGTGCAACTACAAAAATGAAAGATTCCAAAAAACCACTCGGTTACAGATGAACTTTAATTATCCAAGCGTCTTGCTACCTGAACCAGGGTCATGTCTCCAAATGCCCTCTAATTTGAAGTCTCCCTCTTCTCCATTCCAACTTTATATTTCTCAGGCTCTTGCAGAACGAAATGGAACTGCCTATGCAAAAATGAATTATCCCTTCCTAATGACTTACCCACTCATTAATATTCCCTTTAGTTGAGAGTTGGAGAAAACAGGACCATGTACCAAAGGTGAAGACTGGAAAAAGACTCTGAAGTTATGAGCTGTACGGTAAAGTTATAGTGCTTATCTGTGTGTGGCAAAAGACAAATAATTCAAATGAGCTTTCTTAGTCATAATTTTAAAAATCAGAAGGCAGAGTTCCTTGCTCTTAACCTGGACTCTACCACATACCTGTCTGCAGAAGCTTGTAATGAGTCATTCACCTGATTAATGCAAGAGAGATACGGGTCCCGTAATCCACTGGTGATCTTTGTCTAGACAACGGCTTGTTCAGATGCCAAGATCAAGGTTAGGCTCAGCTACACTTGAAAACACGCATGTAAACACCATGCAATGTCTATTCCTAAATAGCTCCAAGCATGGAGATTTTTCACAGCAGGAAAGAAGTGTTTCAGACACTTTAAAAGTGTTTAACTGAAAAAAATTACTCTGCAAGTAACTCTTCTCTGGACAGTGAAGTTATTCAGAACGACTGCCTGGAGTGCCATCTCCTGAACTCCAGACGTGGACCCTTCCCCGCGTCTACGTACATGCCACAGCCGTTCAGCAGCAGCAGGAGGATGCTGGCACTGCTAGAGAAACTTATGTCCACAGGTCTCAAAATCAGATATACATACGAGATCTCAACCAACTTGTTCTACCTCCATGTCCTTCCCAAACAATTCTCTCCAATATAATACAAAATTAAGGCTTGCCCTGGTTACGAGCCATTTCACAGAAAGTTTGGCACAAACTCCTGTGCATGGGGTACAACGATCAAATTTGTGGTTTTGCTTCCAGTAGCTAAAATTATTTTTCTTTGCTTTTTAAAGGCTAGGCGTTGTTAGGAATCACTGACTAACCTTTTCATTAAGTTAAAGCATCCTCAGTGCAAAAGTTGAAGAGAAAAAACACTAAAAGCGTTTGATGAGAATAGGAATAGCTCCTGCATGAAGCAAAAGCACTGAAAAATAACAAAGTTACAAGGTCAGCCCTTAAAACAGGCCACTTGTGCTTCTCCCTTCTCCTGCTTTGAGCTGTGGCTGGACTTTCCATTTGCCACCCTCTCCCCCAGAGTCACCAAAACTACTCAGCGCAGTAAGGGAAAGCCTGAAACGCTTGAGAAAAGTAACGCACAGCTATCAGACGATAACCTAATTTGAAACTTGTGCTTTCAAAGGCACAAAGGTGTCTGATGATCCAGATGAAATAAAACCCTCAAGTATAGCAGCAGTAGACAGCGCAGGAAGCAACGCAGGCGCTAAACAAAGTCACACATTGTCAGAAAAGGGAAAAAACTGATCTGACATGACGAGTCAAGACAAGTGACAAAAGTTTTGCTGAAAAAGGATCAGTAGGAAATTAAAATCACGACAGCATTTCTGTTTGAAATACACAAAACAATAGAATCCTTTTATCATAAAGTCCCATTTTCTCTTCCAGTTTTCTTACAGCCAAAATTGCAATTTGCACATCACAATGCAGTGAAAGAACCCATGACTTTCGTTCCAAATCAATGTAAATAATTTACTGCAAAAGGCTGGCTTGTCAACTTCTGCACTGTGCAGTTTTCATTCTGAATCCTTAAGAATCACTAACTACTTGTAAGTTATCTAAACAGGTCTGAAAAACAGAAAAATCTTTGGGGGTAGGTTTTAAAAGAATGATATCCCCTTGAAGAAAAGTCACATGAAGTTCATTCAATTCGCTATATGCAGCCAATAAAACTACAGAGCTAAAGAAGTTACAGAAATACATTACCACAATGCTGACTTTTTACAGTTAGTATTATTAACTCCTCGTTAGTACTTTAAAAAAAAAAAACTGGAGACTGCATCCTTATAAAATGTATTTTCTGATTTGGGTACAGCCAGGTTCCAGCTGGTTTATTTGTTTTGAAGGATACAACACTTAAAAGACCCCAACAAACATAACCATGAAAACCCATCACAAGTTCTCTCCCATAACCAACACAAACGCTTTCAATCCATTTCCTCCATTCCTCTCTTCCAGCTGCCACTCTGCTTCTTACAAAAATAGCAAGAGAGGTTTTTTTTCCAATATGTGAACAACTAGGAAAACTCAGATACTAGTCTCCTACAGAATATAAAAGAGCATATGCCTCTGTCTGCATAGTCTACAGATCCCAGCTATGTGATTCGGTTTCTGCCATGGATAAAGTTGTGTTTTTTTTAAAAAAATCTTCCTCATTAAATCCTTTCTTGCAGTATTTCACTGGAAATTATGCTTTTGACTATGGTACAACTTCTTAAGAAAAGGTAAAGATACAGTTGTCTTCCCAATTACAGCTTTATCAGCATGCCTTCTATAAAAGAGTTATTTTTCCGTCTAATGGCAAGATTTAAACCAGGCACATTTTCTGTACCCTTTTTTTTGTTCCTGTCTCATATTTTCCTTTTTCTTTGAAACCTGCCTCTCCTATTGGCTCTTTCCCAATGCCTTTCTTCTGTCTGCATCTCAAGCTTGGCTGCCTTTCTCATTTTGTCTGTTTCTCCTGTTGCTTCCTCCTTGCCAGGCTGATGCATACGTGAAGACTCCTTCGCACAAAAGCAATCAGTGCCGAACACTCCGCACACTGCACGGACGGCTAAAGGATGCTTGCAAATACGCCGCAACCAGGCACGGTTAGCAGCCGGAGGCAAAGCGTTCACAGGCTGGCAGGGCTTTAACTCTTCAAACTGGTTGACTACACAGTACCTGTTTCTTGCTGGGTGCTGGTTTCCTAACCAAGCACACTGGAAAAGCACTGTAGAAAAGCTCATTGCTGCTTTTAAATCATCGGTGCAGCTGTTAGAACGAAGAAGAGTTAGTCTGCGGGGTTAAACTACATCTGGGGGAAGGCAGAAAAAGGCTTAAAAACAACAACAGCGAGACCTGTGCTATCAACTTGGCAAAGTCGATATCCCAGTATCCTTTTTAAAACCCATCACGTGCTAATTTAGAAAGAGGCATTGGCTTTGTTTAACCCTTGAGGAAACCAGAGACTGAAATGATGCTGGGTTTGAGATCCAAGACTCGCTACATTCAGTTCTGGACCATGGCCAAAGAAAGCACTGCTAGACTGAGGGGGCAGTGACAATTTTAAAATCTGATCTATCTAGCCACTGGAGCTAGACACTAATGCTTTATATCACCATGATGCTTAATGCTTTACACAGTTACAATTCTAGGTAGACCCTAGGTATCAGATGCAAAAATCATGTTATCTTGATTAGCACCTCACTTCACAAGCACACCCCCCCCCCCCCCAGTCCATTCGAATACGATTTTTAGCAACTAACATTGTATGAAAAAACTAGCGATGTGCTGTGATGAGGTATAATTTGACAGCTGGGCTTCCACACTTCCAGCTGGCTGCAAGCATCAGGTTTTGGCAGGTAACAGGTCCTAACATCGCATCAACAGCAAAGAGGGGAAAAGGCAGGACCGTAAGAAGATGAACAGTTTCACGTTTTGATCTACCAGGGAAATAAAACTACCTGGCAGACAAGGCTACAAATAAATCCACATTTCTGCACTGCGCCAAGAGGTGGTCCTGACTCAGTGATCACAAATACAATGCCAGTGCTTGCACACACATTCCGAGGAACGAAAGACCACAAAAATTAATGCCCAATAAAAATGACATTTATTTCCAAATCATGTTTAAGGGAAAGGAACTGAACCTCTACGAAGTGGGAGTGAAGTGTTATGAAGCAGAAGACAGAGAAAAAGTGAAGCACGAATTGAGGAGGAAGTTTGACTCCCTACAAGCTACCCCTCTCCCCGCAAAAACTTTCAACTACTGGGAAGAGACTTTCATGTCTTTTCCCTCATATCCTTCCGATGTACCTCAGCACAAGTACACTGTAAGAGAGGAAGGAGGGTCTAATGCAAAGGTAACAGACTATGAACAGTATTGCATGCACAAAATCAACACGTTTTCTTCAGTCTTCCAGCCAGGGAAATAAAGATGGACTGCCTGTGACTTCAAAAAGTCAGAAAAACAAAGCAGTTGACAAAGTGTGTGTTTATTTTTTTTTTTAATTATTATTATTATTTGAAATGAGGTAATAATAAGAGGCAGCAAGCACAGGTAGAAATTCATTCCAGGAAGCTTAAAAATAAGGTTACCATGGCACATGCAGGATTCGCACTTCACTTTTCTTTGTTTAAATTATGCAGAATGAGAGATGTTCTTAAAGCACCAGGATCCAGGGCTCTCAACACTACCACAAAATGTAACAGTGATTAATATTAGCTGTGGAAAAGTATCTGGGCTTTCTTTACTGGCCTAGTTTCAGCACAGTATTCTGTTGCTTCAAATGCAATCAACAATTTCTATGAAGTTGATGTATTATTGCAAAATGTATGTTCTTTCACATTAAAGCACAAGAAATAAAGCATGACCATCATGTTTTGCAACTAATTTATTTTTTTCTCCTTTTTTAATCTGTCTTGCAAGTTTACCATGACATTTTAGTGACAACAGTGCTAAAATAACTCAAAAAACAAAAAGACGACTAATTAAAAAGGCAGACAGTGAACATCATGATACATTGGCATAAAATTATCCCTTCAGTGTCCTTTGTAAAAATACTGCTAAAACCCCAACATTTGCCATGGCAATACTGAATCAGATAGTTTTATAAAATATGTAATTATATATGCAGATCCTTGCAGTGCCAGCATTTGGTTAGTGCACGTTACTGAAATGAGGCACTCCATATTTAAGGCAAGAAAATGCTGTCTGCTTTCTTGGAACAAAACTTGTATTAGTGAACTTCCAAATAACACAAATTATAGACCTTGAAAACCTACTTGCCTTCCTCCCTTTCCCCCACAACTTCAGAAATCATTCAGGGAAGCTGTTTCAGCATTTCTTACTATTGAGTACGTATGAAGGCAACGGCTCCTCTCAGGCTGGACAGGACTTTTTGCTCGTACCGAGCCCCTGGCAATGATAACCAAGACACCTCACAAGCTGCCGGCTAGGGTGTACACTCTGAACACATCACCACCAGTTCGGGAGCAAGTGGAAATGAGTTAGTTGCATGTGCAGAACTAGCGGACTTTTGAGAAGGAGGTTAGCAACACCTGCTGGTCATGGTGCATACTGAACACCGCTTTGTTTTTCAAATCAGCAATAAAAAAGCGCTTTTTCTTACTAAAGGACCTAGCTAAAGTTACCTGTGAAGTCGGTTTGTCACCAGAGATAATACTTCTAACTAGATCAACTGATATAATTAAAATATATTACCTCTCCCAATAAACCTTGTTCTGCTCATACCCTTAGACCGTCATGGCTACAGTACTGCTAAAATATATCAACACTAATAACTTCTGAACCCTATCAGTAAATAAATACTCACAACATGAGCTGAGCTCCAGGCTTCAATATAAAATGGGACATAACGAGTCTTCCTGACAGTTCCTTTAAGTGACTGAAAGATTTACATTATACATCGTAACGTGCATGAGGCCTGCCTTCATTACTGACTAATTATCTTTATTGCCTACTCAAAGCAACTCAGATATGATGGACTGCACAATCTTAGCAGTAGCATGGGCTTTTATTCTACTCTATAAAGATCCGCAAACTATTCAAAACAGCTTCTGCAATTCTTCAGTATTTTTATGATGCATTCCTTTAATCTGCAAAAGTAGAAGTTTTTCTTCCAAATTTTACCTGGAGTAAAATACAACTAAACATATACAATAGAGTTTCTTAATCCACCTCACCCCTTCCAAAAAAAAAAAACCAACACCCTGTACGGTACAAAATTACAAACAGCATTTTCAGAAAACAATTCAAAATGAAAATGTCCTCAACTGTAAGTATTTTAAATCAACTATAACAAGCCTGCATTCAGCAGCTGTATTTAATGCTGGCTTTAAATTTCCATTTAAAAAAATATGGTATTCATTTTTTGAAGTTGTGTCTATAGGTCCTCTGATACACTAGCCTTAGGCATTAGAAGTTTTCCTGGTTCTCATCCAACTTTGGAAATAATATCTTCTTGCTTTGGGTGTTAAAAGGATTCATACATTATTTATAAGGACTGCTAAAATCTAACTCCTGGATCTAGCTTCCAAGAGAAAAGAGTATAAAAAGTTACATACAAAAAAAGCACACAACTGTCCCCATTTCGATTTTTAGCCCCTCTTTCTATGTCACATATCGCCAGACTAGGTCTGTAATACTCATCTCTCACTCCCCATGTTCAGATATTCATCTACAGTTGCTTTGAGCCTTGCTGAATTTGATCTTTCTTGTATATTTTTAAAGTATGATTTTCAAAAAAAAAAAAAAAAAAAAAAAAGCCCAAAACGCAAAACTGTCAGGTAACTTGTTACAGTTCAAAGATGCTGGATTTCTCTGACAGAATGGTGTTTGTTTACCTCCTGAAAAATCAGGCTGAAGTGTTTCAAGAAAGTAGCCACAACAGGGTAGCTAAAATCCCTATTCACTTCTCAACGTCTTCTTCCTCTACACTTTTCTCTTTAATGTTGTCTACATATATGATACTCACATTCTGTTCGTCTCTTCCCGGTTTAAGAGAGTTCATTGTTAGATTTTTAAAACAACCCTTTTAGCAAACTTCACAAGAGGGAGATTTTAGTATCTCCGCATCAACCCAAGAAAATATTTCTGCTTTGAACAGCAGTTTCACTTCCCGGGTTATACTAGGGCAAGAGATATTAAAATGCTATTGACTTATAACTATGTATTGTATGTAATTAAAGAAAACAGAAAAGTAAGGTCCACAGAGCTTTGGAAACACTCACCAGCATGAGCAAGTCCTCACATTGTTACGGATTTGTTCTGAATGCATTAAACCCACTGTATCTGACAGCCCTTTACACTTCAGATACCAGTTCCTGACTATAATTTCACTTAGTCTAACTGGAGCACATAGGAACAGCATCTATCTAGCTGAACATGATGTCCGAAAGACTGAACATACACTTACTACAGCTTACTAAATCATTGAGAAGCTGCCCCACGCAACATTTGTAGCAGCACAGCAGCTGATTTTGTTTACCCAGTAAGGTGATGTCATTTATGTTCATCCTTACGCTGGGCAGAATTTTTACACTTATTTCAACCGTCAGACTTTGAGACCTCAGTTCTTAATAAAGAACAATATGCATAATAGAGCACTACATCCATTCTGTCCCCATGGAAACAATAAATCCAAGTAAGTATCTTGTGAGGATTGCAGCTGTTCACTACACTTCTTTGGAAAAGAAGATTCTTCTGTCTGAGGTTTCTGTACTCAGTCCACAAGCTTACAAAAGTTTATTTCCCCACAAAGTATAGTTTTGTGATGCTCACTATTCAAAGGGAAAACTAGACTAGGTTGCATCTCTGAAAGGTTTATCTATTAGCAATCAAGTCTCATGTATCTGAAAAACAGAAAAAACGATTTTGCTGTTCAAATTCTCAGGCTAACTGCGGCTCGCAGCATTTGTATAGTTGGTTTCACTGTTACAGCGATCCTCAGCCCCTGCCTCTGTGGGGCAAGAGAGGGAATTGTGATGAGGAAACCCTAATCCACATTAGCAAAGAGAATTAAAAGCAAGCACCGCGCCTCTAAACGACTCTTACTTCCTTATTTTAAATCTGAATTCGTTCTAATTGGAAGAGGCTTATTTTTGTTGTTGCGGTTGTTAAATTTGCTCAAAGGAAGAAGAAACAGCTGTCAGGAGCTGGGAAAGCTGTGCCAGTCTCGCCAGCCTTCCTTCTTCTACCTGTACCACATGATGAAGCTCCTGCAGTATATGCAAGAGGGAGGCTAACACACAAAAGGAAATGTAAAGCATTAATTACTATTGTCATTCAAAAACTTAAAATTTAAATGCATTACAGAGACGTGTAGTAACACAGTGTATTTTGATGCTAGTCAGTGTTGGAGGAAAGTAAGAGAGTGGAAAGCAACCTCGCCACAGCACTGCTACCTGTTTTGAAACCACGCTTGTGTAACACCCAGTGGGTCCTTTCCGAGCGACGGCTGCGGGGCAGCGCAACTCGAACCGCTCGAGGATGCAAACAAATACACAAACACACTGGGACCAAAACTCAAAGCAAAGGATTAATTTCGCACCTTCCTGAGAGGAGACAATAGGTGGCATATAATCAGGGATGTACTCCTTCCTTTCTTCCGCATCCTTACTTCCCGGCTGGGGAAACTGCAGGACATTGTTCTTGCTGACGGGAAACGAAGGGATTTGATGTGCAAAAGTGACAGGTTCGATATTGTGTATATAATCTTCTAGCTCGTGCAGGTTAACCCCCATAAGCTTGAAGGCATCACCTACGTCATCCAAAATTGGATCTGTGCGGCCATCTGTAACAAAAAAGCAACAAAAGAACAACATTTTTGCAAAAATCCAGTTTAATAAAATTTGACCTGCAGATCTATGCTTAGAGATTACGGCCGGCCACGGCTCACCACCAGTAACGGAGATTACTGTCCCACACTTCTGCCCGGTTCACTGTTGGTCAGGCTATCCAATGTTTCAGGCTAAGAACGTGCTCTCATTTTAAAGTATTTTATTTCGATCCGTATCACTTTGTTTCAATTCCTATCCTTAAAGAACTGCACCTCAAGAAGCAAATCAAGCAGAACTGAGGGAGCAGCAACAGGCAGCTTTACCCAGCAACACTCAACGCAACACCACTCCAACCAGCTTTCAGTTTCATACTGTACACTCAAATGCATGACAGAAGCCCTCAATATGCAGAAAGGGCCCCTTGGCCAGTATGTAACAGGCTACACGTTATTTTTCAATCTAGAAAAGGAACAATTTCATGTTGTTGAACCGACTGTAGTTTACGGGTAGCAAAACAAGAAGGTATCTCGTATCTCCTGATAACAAAAATACTTCAGGTAGTATCTTCCCACCAGATGAAATCTACAGGCTTCATAAACTATGAGGCACTCTACCTACCAGTTAGATTTACCTCCCGGATGAAACACAAGAATATTAAGTAGAGGTCTGATGAGGAGAAAGTATTTTATACTAAACTTCAGGGCCTGATTTCCTGAGGTGCAATTTAAGTTTGACTCTACAGCAACAATCTTTTCCATAAGAAAAGCATAGCGAAACCTTACCAGCCAAGCAGTCAGGATCTTTATTTAATATGACCTCCAAGAAAACAGTCTAAGTGAGGTTGCAGTTTGTTCTTCACACATAATTTGGCTCAAAGATTTAAAACTACACAGCACAGAAGTCCTTCAAGTGCCTCAGTTTCCCTGACCTGACAGAGAGATATCCCTTGGAAGGCCTGCGGAGGGACAACTGTGATTTGGTAGCAGAGACACCACTTCAAGTCTCATCCTAACTTTTCATAATAACAGTAACACACAAAAAAAGATGCCTTAAACCCCAAACATGTTTGTTTGTTTTTTTTTAATTCAATAAAACTATACTGAATTATTACAATTCTGTATAGTTGGCTTATGAAGATAGTACATCCCTACATGATGATATGCTGTGATTCACTTCAAAAAGTAATTATGGAAAACCAGCTCGTGCTTATTGAAGGAACACAATTGCTATTGTGAGGCCCCAGTTTCAGGGAACGGGGGGGAATTCTCTTTTGTTTGTCCTTTAACCTAATCTCTTCTTGGTTTATCTTGAAGCCGAAGCAGTCGAGCAGGCTGGTTCTCACTTCACTGGGTGAATTCAAACCCCCAGCCAACTTATGCCTGCAGGTACATTTAGAAAATAAGAATTTTGTTCTAGAATTTCTCTTCTTAGTCTTGCAGTGAAGATAAGGGTAATACTCAGATTATGGTTTTGATTCTCGGCTCTGTAACACTGGCCTCTTGTGTGACTCTGGGCAAGTCGCTTGTGTTTTAATTCTCTCCGCAGCTAAAAGGGAGATCAGACCAAGCTATCGCCTCTTTTGTCCGTCTGCATTTAGAACGTGATCTCCGTACGACAAGAACCATCTTGGATTTTGCATTTGTATAATATCTAGTACAAGTGCAATACTAGTTTCCCCTGCAGACCCTACGGACAGAGAAGTGTAGAGACTGACAAATCTAATTAAAGGAGGGTATCATACTCTGGAGCAGTGATGAGATTCCTATAGTTATTGGGCATACGGAAGAGTGTTTTATCCTTAGAAAATTAAACTTAGATAATTGACACAGCTAAGAAGTTTTGTGTAGTCCCTTTTAGTTGCTTTTCAGACTACGAAGATACCTTTGAACTTACTGAACCACTGACCCCATCGCTGGGGCTCTGCGAAGGTGTTTCGAGCACCTTGCTCAGCGGGTGCCTCTTGACACCAGCACCCTCACGTGCTCAGGGTGAAAGTTTACTCCAGTTTATCACCGCGATACGAAAAGGTCTTTTCCAAGATCTGCACGTGATCTTTTTAACCCCCAAAAAAGCGTATTGACATGATTAGCAAGGCATAAACGCTAAAAAGGATTTCTTCCTACAAGTGCTCATCAAGAACGCATGGCAGAGAAGCAACTAAGTGTAACTGAAGCATGGCAATATTTAAGTAACCATATCAAAAAACAATCATGTGTGTTCAAAAGCAGGTATAGAAGGTGACCAAAAAACCCCTGAAGATTCAATTTGCCCACATCTTTGACATTTGCCTCCAAAGAGACAATGCCAAGTCATAAGATAAACAGCTGCCAAGTCATAAGATAAACAGCAAAAAAAAATGTTTAAACCTGCAACTGTCCCAGGGACGAAAGAACTGAGCAGTTAACCTCTTCTTTCCAAGAACGAGCGTCCGCAGTGGTAAAAGTGTACAAAGAAAGTTTCAGGTCTGTTGTTATATCTGAATTTAAATCAAAACACTTATCAGTGGGAAATATACACAGCACAAAAATGCATTAAATATAATTTCAGGTGATTCATCAAACAAATGCTTGTTCCTTTATACTTCTATCCAAACAGTTTAGCATTCTTCTTCTCTCTCTGGTTTACTAAAAATTCAGTAAAATAGCAGAAGCCAGACACATGAAAGAGAATGCTGACAAACATGTAACACACTCTCTTCTGGTCTTTCATTTAGACTTAGGCTTCTTTTCTGTAAGTAAATGATGCCAAAAAAAAAAAAAAGTTTAATTTGTGCATACTGAACTGCTCTCCATACTCTTCAGATATTTGTGCTATCCTCAGTTTAAAAACTCAGATGCTGAAGCCTTCCAGTGAAATAATTAATCCAATGTCACACAGCAAGTCAGTGCGAGATCACAAACAGCTTTGGAGCTTTTGGTTTCCAGCCTCTTGCTGTTCCCTATACCACGATGCTTCAAATAACATCTGCTGTCCGGGATTGGGAAGAGATGGAAGGAGGTGGGAACAGTTCATCCAGCAAGTTATGACTCTACTCCTTACCCTGCAAACAGTAAACTAAGCAAATATCTTTCTCACGAACTTTTAAGCTGTACTATCTCCTTGAATGGGAACTGTGCTTCCAAACTGATATAGTTGCACCAAACAGCAGAGCTAAATTAAGACCAGTCAGTCTCAAAACAGCTCACCAGAAACCTGTGGGAACGGCTGTGCTGTTACGATACTCTCAGCTTCCCTGCACATGAGAATGAATGCCGGGTGAGGAGGAATCTACACACAGAAATGGATCCTGAAGAAGTGCAGCACCAAAACTATGGGGAAACAGAATCCATGCAGAGCCAAGTATTTGGGTGGAAAGTTCTCCAGTCCTCAACGCTGCCGCTCAGCATCACCTGCAAACCCAGCTGTCCACAAGGAAAATCAAATCAAACAGAACCAGGGCAGGGCGCTAACTCCCCTTCAAGCAATTTTTAGAAGCTACTGAAGCCTAGTTGTTTTTGCAAAAGTCACAAGAATTCCTCCAGCAAATAAGCTGACCAATGCTTGCCATGCAAAGAAACTGGGGGGGGAGGGGGGAGGCTGGGGCGGGGTAGGGAGAAACTATCTTAAGTTTCCTTAAATTCAGTCTTAGGAGGAGCTGATTTACTTCTGTCAAACTCGACCCACCACCTTCTCCTTCCTGGCCTAAAGTTTGTGTGAACCAGTGAAAGTTTAACAAGTGAGTAAGTACAGAACAGAACAGCTTTTAGTTTCATGCTGGGTTTTTTAAAGGGACCAACTACAGCTCTGTAATAAATATATTGAGAAAAATTAATGAGTCACTACCCATGCAACAGGTACAGTCTATTATAAATAGCTCAGCGTTCACTCTCATGTCTGCTATAAAAGAGATTTTTTTTTTAATTTTATTTTAACCAGCAAATTGTTAGGTATAGCTCCTCAGTATATTCTATTACAGGCTCTATCACAGATTCCTTGTGCTCCAGCACATCACACAACCCTGTCACGCACTAAATACCCGTGTATCTACACTGAATAGTTACTTCACGATAATTCTGTCAAGCAGACAACACATCGCTTCCCTCCAGCATCCACAAGAACAGTCAGAAGCATACACACTCGATTATTCAATAAGTATACATGCCTGACTTAAGCATCCTTAAGTGTGGAAAAAGGGTCCTATTAATGTTGTTGCCAGGCAGGCAAAAGCATGTCCTTGCTACTGCTGTTCAGAGTCTGCTCCTTTTCCTGGTAACTTCATAAATGTCACGCAAAAACCCAAGTTGTCCTTCTTTATTGGTAGCCAGCAAGAAGTTAATTAGCTTAAAAACGCTAACATTTAAGGTTATCAGGACATAAAGAGGTACACTGCTTATGACAAATGTTATGGGCCCTGGATAGATACTTGCTGTAATTCTCATTCAGCATCAGTATAGGGAATCAGCTCGTTTACACTGACAATCAAAATCTAACACTTTGATAGACATCATTATTATATACTGAGAAGAGTGAAGTAACTGAGATAAAAGAACAAAAATGAAAAAATGTATGAGGTAAATTTGACATTTAATTAGAAATCAATAAAAATTAGGTTGACGCTAGTCAATTCTCTCCACTGTCATAATTCCCAGTGAAAATACTGGTCTGCTCTTTGCATTCTCCAAAGCAGAGATTTGCCATAGTGAAGTTTTACTTCACAGGAGATTGTGCAGTGACACTGGAGCAGGCTTTGAGCTAGTTCTATCTTGGCAAAATGTTTTGCAAGATCTGTCATTTTTCCTTCCAGTTACAACATTGTGCCCACCAGAGCAGAACCTGCCTTTTTAATATAATGGAGTTGCATTATCAATATCACTTTTAAGCTATTAAATATTAGTTGCATTTAATATAAGCTGTATTTTTATGTATATAATTAGTTTTAGGTAGTCCTGGGAGGAGCACAGAGTTGGTCTCAATGATCCTTATGGGTCCCTTCCAACTTGAGATATTCCATGAGTCCACGCTTACATAAAAATAATCTTCAAAAAAAGTTACACAATATGAAATTAAAGAGCAATTTCTAAACTATATTTCCTCATTGTAAGGAAATTTCAGCAGAAAAAATAAAATAATCACAGCTATCCAAGCATATGCTAAACACTGAAAATTCAAGGAAAGAGCACTGAAAAGCCCACTTCTAGATCCAGCAACTGAAAGTTACCTTGAAGTTAATTATCCATTTTATTACTCTTCTAGTTTTAGCAGCTGATGATCTAAATTTGTCCTGCTGAAATAAGCTTTAATCACTGAGGGCACCTGGGCCTAAGCAGCTTCTACTCGGTTGTTTTTTAAAGCAATGTAGTAAAGTCAGGCTTTTGGGGGCATAAACCATAATTCCCTTCCTCATCCCTCCCATGAATTGCACCACCCACATAAACAGACTGGAAGCTGAACTCTCTTACTGGATGTGCTAAATTAAGAGGTAAAACACAATGTATTCTGCATGTCTATACCCAACCACCCCACTGCCAAGCTGCATTAGCTAAATTCACAGCAAATCAGGTAGGTATCAGTCTGTCTTCACTGGACAGTTCCACAATATAAAAAACCAGTATATACAAGAAAATCCACAGCATTTAACCCAGAGCACCAGCTGTGCTGCCACCTCTATCAACCCACGTGAAACGTGAGTGCAAAACGAAGCAGCACATAGCTGAGAACTTTTCCCTTTTCACCTCTGTTTAAAACAACAACAGTGTAGAACTCTGCTCTCAGAAACCACACGATGACAGTTTGTTTTGTAGTTCAATACCTTAATTACATACTCCAACAGTGTTTTTCAAATATTTTATTTAAATTTTAAGATAAAAAAACTCATGTGAAGTGTACAGTATATTGAATAGGCTTCCTCTTACAAGCTTCCCACAAATTTGAACAGCATAACGAGGTGTACTTCAGTAGGAAAGCCCTTAGTTTCTCCTCTGCAAGTTCACTCTCTCCTCCACCCCCAACACTGTATTCAGAAGCATTTCATGGCATCAAACACATCTCAAGCCCGCTCTGCAAATCCTTTTGCCTTCTCTTCGCAGCCACAGAAGCTCCCATCAACTACAGCTACTGCAAATGCAAAGAAACAACGGCAAAAAAGTAATGAAAATCTTGAATGTAGCTCTCCTAATGGGATGTAACAGCTGGAACAAAGATCTAACACAGCTGGGAAAGACATCATTTGCTTTTACAACTGAAAAAATACGTGAACAGCAATGACATGCTTTTCAGAGCAATACCACACTGTCTCAATTACGTCAGAGTAAATCCATTCGGTTTCAAATACAAAGATTATGTCCCTCCAGCTGACAACCCTGCTAACTCAAACCCCACTGGTTTGACTCCGAGATAACACACTGACAATAAAGACACTACAAATGGAATTTAATTAATTCTACTTATGCAAAACCATGGCAAAATTCAGCTCATTCATCCAGAGCTGGGTTTGTACAGTAACTTATTTTAGGAGCAAAAGGAAACAATTCTGAAAAAGCAGGGAGACATCAGCTGAGCATTAAGATGTCTTTTTACAAACCTTTTAAAGAAAGAAATATAGGACTTGTTTTTTGTATTACCTCTCTTAAAATAACATATCACTGGCATGAAAACAGCATATTCCCCTTCTCCTCCACAAAAAAAAAAAAGGATAAAAAAGAAAAAAAAAGACTGTGATACTTGCTTCTCCACTCATAGTGGGGAAAAAATTTTCTTTGCCCACTCTCAATAAGCACACCCAAAGCAAGAGGGGGATACTCTACTTTTACGCACTTCCAGTTCCTCAAGTATTGAAAGGAAAAAATTGTATTTTCACCATCTCTGCATATTTTCCTCCCAGTCTAATGAACACTGGAGTACCTGTGGCAGAGGCAGCTGAGCTCGGGGGGCAATGCTGCTCAACAACTCATCTGTTGCACAGGCAGCAACCCAGTAACAAAAGCATCTTCCCCAATATTTGTACTAACCACATCAAAGGACAACTCTGACCAAGCCTACGTTAGCTCCCTTTTCACCCCATAACTCTGTTCTCCCAAACACTCCACTTTGTGCCCTTTAATCGCTTTACAGATCACTTCTGTTTGGATTGAGATACAGACTTCAAAGGTGCGGCAGCTGCGACTGTGCTGCTGGGGGACACGGGTTAATATTGCACAGTCCCATTTCCAGACTACTTACGCACAGCTTCACATACAACTAGCTCTTGAATTTGGGGAAAGCTTGTACAAGGAAGCTTATTCAACCTAGAATTGAAATCTGAAGAGTTTTCAGTGATATCACTAAGTCCCTCGTAAGCTCAGCTACACTGGCAGTGCCAGACTTGATCTCAATTATTCCTGAAATCATAAAGCGAAGGCAGGGCCAGGTTTCGGGTACATTCAGCTCATCGCTTTGCTTTACCAGGGATTGCTGCAGCAGTGAGAACTTCTGCTTCAGAGAAGGGACATGACCACAAGCAGCAGCACCTTCGGGCCACGGCAGCTCCTCTCCTCCACACACTCTCCAAATTCACTCTTACAGAGGAAGCCAACACCTCCAGCCTTCACAGTTCCTCTGATCCTGAGGCTGCACCCACCACCAGCTGACACCAACGTGCCTCTGCTACTCCTCTCATCCGTGGTTGTGACTCCCTAGCTAGCACAGCTCCCACAGCTTGGACAGAAGTGCTGGCAATTTTGCCATTTATGCAGGGCTGCCATCCCTGTTACCTCTCCCACAACCTCCCGCAGTCCCCAGCACATTCTCTGAAACTGGAGGCGGCTATGGTAGCCCCAAATCCACCACCAGTGAGTCACCCTCTCCTCACCCAGCACTTCAGGCAAGCAATCGCATTATGCACCCCAACTCCAACTCCTCCTTCCTCTGAACGCCTTCCCCGCTGCCAGGCCCAACTGCAGCAGCTCCGACCTCTGCCCCAGGGGCTCTCCAGGACTTCCCCCTCCACACGTACACACAGACACGTGGAGCAGCAGCAATCCACAACCCCACAGCTCCTCATCACGCCGAAAGAAGGGGGAATAGGGAATAGTCACCCTCGGCTCAGGAGGCACAAAGCAGCCCTGTCTCTCCATGCACATGCAGCACACACCAGGACCCTACAAGCCCTGGGCACCTTCGCTCCCCCCAGCCTCTTCGCTATGTGCGTCTCCCCCCCAACACTTCTGGATCCAGCAGCAGCACCCGCAGCTCCATCTCTGCACACACATCACTGCTGTCCTCCCCGTCACGTTACACCCTCCCTGCCCCACACGCAGGGCAGCAAAGGCCTCCACACACACAGACTCACAACCCTCCAACCGCACCGACAGCCTGAGCCTTGCTCTGCAGCCCCTGCGATGCTCCGTGTTCAGACCCCACAGTGACCCTGGCAGCCTCCCTCTCCCCACATCCCACCACCTCCCCATGCCCTCCCTCCCCAGCAGGACGCTGGCACCCCCTTCTTGACCTCCCCACACCCAGCAGACCCCTACCACCCTCTCTTCCTCTCAGTGAGGATTACTGACCCAGCGAGCAACTGGTCACGCTGCCCTCCCACTCCTCATACTCTGCAGGTACCAGCAGGTCATCTGCCCCGCTCAGCACCTCCACTGCAGGCTCTGCTGGGACGCAGACAACCCCGAGGGACACGCAGCTTCAGCCTCTGTCGCACTCCCAGACCCAGCAGTGACACCTGCCGCCCCTTCCCCATTCCACCCACACACGCTCCATGCACCTAAGTGACCCAGCCAGCAGTCCTCGCACTGAATTCCAGATCTCTCTTCTTTCTCTTCTCTCACTTGGTGTAAACTCACCCCTTCCACACTCCCACCCCAGCACAGCCTCACCCCAAATCCAGAGAGGCCCTGGTCATCCTGCCCCCCACCATCATCCCCAGGTCCTTCTGCACATGCCACATTAATGGCAGCGTTGGGTAACTCCAGCTCCCCAGACACTCCCCCAAACATCTTCCACTGCATCCACACGCAGATACTCACATCTCATGCCACATGCACTAAAATTCTCCCTAGCCCCATCCCTCCCGTTCTCCATACACATACTTCACACCTCCCACATGCAGCCCCGTCACTCTCCCCTGCCCTATGCACTACAGCTCCATCTGCCCCCCAAAACCAGTCTAGTGCATCCCTGCCTTCACACCCTGCAGCCCCACATCCCCCCTTATGCACATTCCCAGCCCCACAGTACCAATGCTTCCCCCTGTATGCACACACGCCCCAGCCTCATGTACATGGCCCCATGCGGCCCTGGTACATGTGCATCCCTGGTTCCCGTGTGCATCAAGGCCAGGCTGGACAGGGCTTTGAGCAGCCTGGTCTAGCAGGAGATGAACTAGATGATCTTTAAGGTCCCTTCCAACCCAAACCATTCCATGATCCCAACACACGTACATCCCTGACCCCACACAGCACAGTAGGTGCGCATCCCGCCCCAGCACTAAAGCCCCACACCTCCCCTTGCACACGTGCACCTCCAGCCCCACCAGCTGCTGCCCCCTTACACAGATATGCCCAACCCAGTGCACCCAAGCAATAGCGTTTCCAGCCATGTCTCTCTCTCTCTCCCCATGCAGGTGACTCCACTCCGCCCAGACACACCTCTCGGAGCCTGTGCACTGCAGCTCCATCTCTTCACCCCTTACACACACTCCAGACCTACACACTACAGGCCCAGCCATGGGGTTAACACCTCCTGGCTCCCCACCTTGTACACCCAGCCCAAACCTCGCACCCTACAGCTTCAGCACATCCCCCTGTGCCCACATCCCGGGCCCTACAGACACATTCCCACCTGCAGTGGGGCCCCCCAGCTTCCTCAGCCTTCCCCCCAGGGCACAGACCCTGACCCAGAAGTGAGCCAGGACAACACAGCAGTAGCATCACATCCTCCCATGCATACACCCTATCCAGCAAGGGCAGCTTCTCTCCCAGTATATCCCCTCCAGATCCAGCACAAAGCCCAAGTAGCATGGCCAACAGTCCCACCTTCCCCTCCTGTGTGCACAACCTCTGCTACACTGCAGCCAGACAAAGTGGAACAGCAGCTCCGTCTCCCCACACCCCAGACCCACTGCCTCAGAGCCCCGTTTCGACCAAGTCCACAGCCCTGCAGTCCCAACCATTCACCTCTCCCCACATCCCACGTCTTCCTTGCAGCAGGGACCCCCGTGCACCAGCAGTGCCCCACGGCTTCCCTCCTCATTCTATCAGCACCCTGCACTGCTCCACAGCCCACCTCCCCTTCATCTTCCCCCAGCTGGAGCACCCCACAGAATCACAGCAACACAGAATGGTGGGGGTTGGAAGGGACCTCTGTGGGTCATCTAGTCCAATCCCCCTGCCGAAGCAGGGTCACCTACAGCAGGCTGCACAAGACCTTGTCCAGGCGGGTCTTGAATATCTCCAGAGAAAGAGACTTCACAACCTCCCTGGGCAGCCTGTTCCAGGGCTCCGTCACCCTCAGAGGGAAGAAGTTCTTCCTCATGTTCAGATAGAACTTCCTCTGCTTCCGTTTGTGCCCATTGCCCCTTGTCCTCTTGCTGGGCACCACTGAAAAGAGCTTGGCCCCATCCTCCTGACGCCCACCCTTAAGATATTTATAGGCATTTAGAAGCTCCCTTCTCAGCCTTCTCTTCTTCAGGCTGAACAAGCCCAGCTCCCTCAGCCTTTCCTCATAGGAGAGATGTTCCAGTCCCCTCACCATCCTCATAGCCCTCTGCTGGACTCTCTCCAGTAGCTCCTCATCTTTCTTGAACTGGGGAGCCCAGAACTGGACACAGCACTCCAGATTGGGCCTCACCAGGGCAGAGTAGAGGGGGAGGAGCCCACCTCCCCACACACAGCCCCACAGACCCTAGCTCTGCCCATAGCCTTCTTCCCCACGCCCTCCTGCATTGCCCCACAGCCCACATCTCAATGACCCCCGCTGCAAAGCACTCCCCAGCCCTGCCTGACAGCCTCCCACGCCACAGCTGCTCTCCCCATGCCCCCACAGCGTCACCCCACAGCCTTCCTCCCCGCGACTCCCCTCCCCGCGGCCCACAGCACCGCTCCGCAGCCTCCCTTCACAGAACGGCCGAGGCTGGCAGGGACTTATGGAGGTCACTCGGTCCAGTCCCCCCGCTCAAGCAGGGCCACCCACAGCCGGCTTCCCAGAACCGTGTTCGAACGGCAACGACTGCGTCCCTTGTCCCCACAGCGCTGCCCGCCAGCCCCCGGCCCGCACTCACAGAGCTCGCAGTAACGGTGGCAGCCCCGGCCCAGCCCCTGCAGGTACCGCTGCAGCACGTCCGTGAGGAGATCGCAGGCCGAAACCTGCACCGAGTCCCAACCCAGCGCCTGGCAAATCTGCGCCACCGACACCCGCAGCAGCCACCGCGAGTAGGTCTCGCACATGCCGGCTCGGCTCGGCGCGGCCCGGGCCCGCCGCCCACCCTGGGCCGGGAGGGCCGAGGGAGGCTCACGCACAGCCCGCCGCCGCCGCCATCTTGGCGCCGCGCCTCCGCGCCCCAGGCCGAGCCGCTCCAGCGCCGAGCGCATCGAGCAGGGGCGCGTCGCATCGAGCGCTCGGCCGTCGGCAGGGGCGGGAGCCGCGGCGGGCGATTCTCGGCGCGGAGCGGGGCGAGTTTTCCTCCAGAAAAATAAAACCCGAAATTGGCGTTTCCCGCAGAGGTGTGAGGAAAAGTTGGTGCCAGGCGACCTTTCGGAGGGCCCTGGGCTGGGCTTGCCCCCGGGCGAGGGGCCGTACCCGTGAGGCGGCGGAGCGGAGCCCGGGCGCGTCGTTTAAACCGGCGGCAGCGCCGCGCGTTACCAGCAAAGCTGAAAATTCTGGGTCCGAACAGCTCAGCCGAAGCCCCGTCTGGTTATTTTTCCCTTTGTTTTCTTTTGTTCATCATCAATGAACTTCTTCATCAATGACCTGGGTGAAGAGTTAGAGTGCAACCTCAGCAAGTTTGCTGATGACACCAAACTGGGAGGTGTGGTAGATACACCAGAAGGCTGTGCTGCCATTCAGCGTGACCTGGATAGGCTGGAGAGCTGGGCAGAGAGGAACCTGATCAGGTTCAACAAGGGCAAGTGCAGGGTCCTGCACCTGGGGAGGAACAACCCCATGCATCAGTACAGGCCTGGGGCAGACCTGCTGGAGAGCAGCTGTGCGGAGAGGGACCTGGGTGTCCTGGTGGACGACAGGTTAACCATGAGCCAGCAGTGTGCCCTGGCTGCCAAGAAAGCCAATGGGATCCTGGGGTGCTTTAAGAGGAGTGTGGCCAGCAGGTCTAGGGAGGTTCTCCTTCCCCTCTACACTGCCCTAGTGAGGCCCCATCTGGAGTACTGTGTCCAGTTCTGGGCTCCCCAGTTCAAGAAAGATGAAGAGCTACTGGAGAGAGTCCAGCAGAGGGCTACGAGGATGATGAGGGGACTGGAGCATCTCTCCTACGAGGAAAGGCTGAGGGAGCTGGGCTTGTTCAGCCTGAAGAAGAGAAGGCTACGAGGGGACCTAATAAATGCTTATAAATATCTGAAGGGTGTGTGTCAGGAGGATGGGGCCAGACTCTTTTCAGTGGTGCCCAGCGACAGGACAAGGGGCAATGGGCACAAACTGAAGCACAGGAAGTTCCATCTGAACATGAGGAAGAACTTCTTCCCTCTGAGGGTGACGGAGCACTGGAACAGGCTGCCCAGGGAGGTTGTGGAGTCTCCTTCTCTGGAGATATTCAAGACCTGCCTGGACAAGGTCCTGTGTAGCCTGCTGTAGGTGACCCTCCTTCAGCTGGAGGGTTGGACTAGATGACCCATAGAGGTCTCTTCCAACCCCGAACATTCTGTGATTCTGTGATTCTGTCGTTTTGTTCTTTTCAGCTGGATGGAGGAGGCAGAGGTCCTCCGGCGCTCGGGTGGGAGCTGCGGGGTTGGGCCTGTGCTCGGGGGGACAGGAGCGCGAGGAACGGGAGAGGAGGTGTTGGGAGACCCAAGGACACGGGAAGGAGCCTGATTTAAGACACTTTAAAGCAAAATTGAGTGTAATTCCAGAAGACTTGTAGGGGAAATTTCTCCTTTCCAGCCAAAAAAAGACTGGTTTGTTACATTTCTCTCCTTTCGAATTTCAGTAATTCCTCCAGAGCTAAGAAAAAGAAGATTTTTGCGAATCTCTCCTGCAGCCACAGTTTTTCACCAAGCTGCGTGGTGCAGTTGGCACTCCAGGAGGACGGGATGCCATCCAGAGGGACCTGGACAAGCTGGAGAAATGGGCCTGTGTGAACCTCATGAGGTTCAGCAAGGCCAAGTGCAGGGTCCTGCACCTCAGTCTGGGCAATCCCAAGCACAGATACAGGCTGGGGGATGAGGGGATTGAGAGCAGCCCTGCTGAGAAGGACTTGGGGGTGCTGGGGGAGGAAAGGCTGGACATGAGCCAGCAATGTGTGCTGGCAGCCCAGAAGGCCAACTGTCCCCTGGGCTGCACGCCCAGTAGTGTGGGCACAGGGCGAGGGAGGGGATTCTGCCCCTCTGTCCCGCTCTGCTGAGACCCCCCCGGGAGTCCTGCGCCCAGCTCTGGAGCCCTCAGCACAGGACAGAGCTGGAGCTGTGGGAGCGGGGCCAGAGGAGGCCCCAGCAATGATGCGAGGGCTGGAACCCCTCTGCTGGGAGAGCTGGGGCTGTTCAGCCTGGGGAAGAGAAGGCTGTGGGGAGACCTTAGAGCAGCTGCCAGTACCTGAAGGGACCTATATCAAAGATGGTGGACATATTTTCAGTAGGGCTTGTTGCCATAGGACAAGGAGTAATGTCTTTAAACTAAGGGAGGGGAGATTTAGACTGGATATAAGGAAGAAATTTTTTACAGTGAGGGTGGTGAAACAATGGCACAGGTCGCCCAGAGAGGTAGTGGAGGCCCCATCCCTGGAAACATTCCAGGCCAGGTTGGACGGGGCTCTGAGCAACCTGGTCTGGTTGAAGATGTCCCTGCTCACTGCAGGGGGTTGGGCTAGATGACCTCTAAAGGTCCCCTCGAGCCCAAAGCATTCTATCATTCTATTCTATGATTTGCATGTGGTGGAACAAAAAAAAAAAAAGAAAAAAAAGAAAATAATTTTGAAGAGCCAGTATGAGCCAAATTGATGGGAAGTTTTGGGGATCTTCTGGGGAAGCGGAACTTTGCAAGATCACCTGTATGTAGGCAGGTATATAAATAATTAGATACAAGGCCAGGATTGCTTAGGTAGTAGAGACACTAACTTTAGAAACAGATGTAGCAAAATTGGGAACAAAGAGAAAAAAAAGTGTTTATGGGCGAGTTGTTTGAGGAAAAAAAATCAAGCAGGGAAAGGATGACAACTATCGTGGCAAAAAAAGGAGGATCCAGAGACAAAGATAACAGTTCTGAGTGATGTAGGAGTTAGAATGAGGAGCAACAGAGCTGTTACTCAGTGGTGGCTGCATACGCACTAAGACCAGAAGTGCTAAACTGTAACTCAGTAATCGTGTGTGAGTAATCGAAGCGCGAAGGACAGAATTGTAAAACAGAGGTCTATTATTAGAAGTCAATTAGTTCACAGATTAGCCCCTTGATTTATTAAGATGATTCTTAGCGTGCTGATGAGTCAATAAATGGCAGATCAGTCACATCTCGGGTCTGCAGCCTGCTGGGAGCCGGACCCAGGACAGAGCCCTGCAGCTCACCGTTTTTCAGGGCAGGTGGATCTTTACTCACTCCCTGCAGCCCGGTGAGAAGCTTTGGGCAGTTGTGAACTGGCGTCGCATTTCCCATCTTAGAAACGTATTTTTTTACTGAGCGCTCTGGAAAGCTGCAAAGGCACAGGCCCCTCTTTTTGAAACTTCACAAGCGTTCTTAATGGAATTAACGTGGGATTTAAGGGCTTGGAAAGAACTTTACTCTGTGGATGTGTTACTCCTTAGGTACGTCGACCTGACTCGGGCTGCGTGTGGGGTACTCCTTTGTGTCTTGAAAGGGAGAAGGGAAGGCTGGATGGTGCAGAAAGGTTTTCCTTGCCCGAGAGGAATTCAAGGACAGGATGAGTGGGGGGTGAGGAAGGGAACAGTCAGTGGGTTGGGGACAGCAGGAGGGTCCCTGATGGATATAGAATATATATATACAGAGAGAGAGATAAGGAAGAAATTCTTTACTGTGAGGGTGGTGAGGCCCTGGACCAGGTTGCCCAGAGAAGCTGTGGCTGTCCCCTCCCTGGCAGTGTTCAAGGCCAGGTTGGGCGGGGCTTTGGGCACCGTGGTCTGGTGGAAAGTGTCCCTGCCCATGGCAGGGGGTTTGGAACCAAATGATCTCTAAGGTCCCCTCCAACCCAAACCATCTGACGATTGTGTGACCCAGCTGGCTTGGTGCATCACCGCTGAGCCAGGCAGCTCTGCCCAGGGCCCACGCTGTGTTTTCCCCTTTGCCAACCATTTCAAGTAGACCAGCGTTTCTGTGCTCGGCGTCGCACACGTGCCATCCCTCCCTCCGGGATGACAGCCATGGGTGGCTGCCTGTCCTGCTGAGCCCAGCGGCTGCACGCCTTGCGCTGTGAGGTGGTGGCAGCAGGCCACGCAGCCACAGACACTGGGGGAAAGCTTCAGCGCTATGGGCATGCACCTTGGTTCACATGCCATCAGGGCAGGAACGTGGCGGTAACTGCACCATAAAGCCAGCAGTAGCCTTAAATTATTCCTTAATGGGGATATAATTTCACAAGGAAGAGAACAGAGGATGGATAAGTTTACAGAGGAAAAGGGGAACATAAATAATCAGGATTAACTCAAAAAAATGGAAGCTGTTTAAACAACAGGGCTAGCCCTCAACTTCAACAGAGTAAATGAGAATCCACTGTCGTTTTAGGCTTGCAGTTTCAAAGCAGTGTTTCCCACACTTATGTAGAAAACAAGACAGAACACTATTTTGAAGGGGTTCTAAATAAAACTAAAGTTATGCTTAAAAGAATTACAGGCTCAAGGCTGTGAAGTAGGAGTTGCAGAATAGATCAGGGACTTCTACACTATCACCACGTCCAGTCACTGGTTTTTCTTCCCACGTTTTAGGACCCCCTAAATTCACCCATTCCAACCACTCTGCCACTGTGTGAACAGCAGCAGCATTAGAACCATAGCTCCTTAAAATAAATCGTTAGAAGCTTTTTCTAAATATGTAACAAATCTGCTCCAAGACAGTCTCTCTCGTTTCCCCAAATCCCACCTCACGTTGCAGTCCTGCTCCCCTCCCTGTCCACGCGTACATCTCCGTGTACGCACCAAGGCAGCGCAGGAAGCTGCAGGGTATCAGCAATACGCCACTTTGTTCAGCCAACAAGTTGCCTCTGAGGAAGCACGATAGCTCAAGCTCAGCGCTCGATCGTACGGTTTCTGGAGTGCTCGACTTGCGTCCAGCTCAATCCATCCGCAGCCGGAGGGTGCGGGTGGCTGCTTACGCCTGTCCCTGCGTCCCATTCACCCACTGCTTTGAAGCTCAAGGCCATTTCCACTCTCTCCAGATTTCTTCCGCAAACCTCCTTCCCTTTTCCATCGCGTACATTACCGAGCCCTTCAAGGCTCTCGTCTCCCAAACTGGGAGCGGCAACTTTCTACTTCTGTGGTGTTACTGCACCACTACCATTTCTTCCTTACACTTCTGCTATACTCTTATTTTTCACATTTTATCCTTTCTCACATCCCTGTCACGCCCAGCAAGGGCTGAGAACTGCAGTGTTACTGTATTTTACAGCATGCAAATACATACACACACACTGACCATAATACAAACAGCACGCGTTCTAAATAAACACTGAAATGACTCATGTAATCAGGTCAGTTTGTTTTAGAATATGTACATCTAGAAACAATAGTAATATGGTATTCAAATGAGATAGAGATCAGTGTTCCAACTGCACGATGCACAGAGGTTATTCCACAGTCTCCTCCTTCTGCACACAATATAACGTACCTAACCATCCAACACTCACACACAAGATAAAGACGGGCAATCCCTTCCACTCTTCCAACGAAGAAACATCTGCTTATATGTTTTGCATGCCAGATACATTACAAAACGTAGAGCACAGCCTTTTAAAAATTACGTTTCACAGCATACCCAAGTCAACCGCAGATGTTTAGACACCAAGAGGACTGGCTCCATGGACAAGCAAGAACATTTGTTTCACGTAGGTGGTTTATTGTAAGAATTTACAGATTTCTGGGGCTTTGCCACTTCTTCACAAAATAACAGAGCAGTCTTCTTAACACAGACACAGGCAGGTTAAACCATATGCTCAGAAGAGCTCTTCTTCATCTGTAAGGAAAATTGAAGCAAATTAAAAACCCTTTTAATTATTTGGTTTTTTAATTTAAAACTTTTGTCTCCTCCAATTTGCACACTTCAGCTGACTCATATTCCTTACCCCTCTGCCCCCAAACTCTTCATCGAGTCTATTTTTCCTTGAAGTTTTACATTTTGAATATGCTTATTTCACTACAGAAACCTCTTTAGGTACAACGTCTTACAGACAGACATTTTTAAGTCATCGCATAAGGTCAGGGCATTATGAAAAAATTAAAACAGTAGTTGCAAATGAATCCAAAAACCCAGAAAAAGATCCACAGAAAATTATGTCAAATGTGGACGTATGCTATCATGGATGTATTTTGCTTAAAATTATTGACACTTCAGAACTTTTCGCTCAGGGAGATTCACACTAGCAACGGCCACTTTCCCAGCTCTTTGGGAAGAGAAGTTTGTCTGACCAATAACACTGAATTCCAACTTCCTCATCTGACTTCAAGATTTTCTGTGTTAATTCAATTTAAAACACAATCTAATTTCCATTTCATAACTTTACCTCTTGGATTTGGCTGAACCGCTTTTTCCGATTAATCCCTGGTTATGGTATTAGGAGAAAAAAACAGAACAAGCAGGTTAGGAAGCAACTCATGCAAATTCAGGCAGAGCTATGATGTATTTATAACCGCAGATGTATTGCGAGGAGCACAATACAGCACGTAACTGCAATACGGTACGTATCCCACGCATTTTGTAAACACGGAGGATATTAACACATGTATTTGCACCTGAGTACAGCACAAGTTTTTAGCTGTTAGATGTACTATGCATTAGCTACATGTGGTTACAAATCGTGGTCTAAGCCCACAGATTTGTAACCTGCAGCACGCACCTTCACAAAGCTTCTTCTCAGGGAAATAAGCAAAATACTGAACTTAAACTAAAATAAACATTCAGTATCAACAGACTCTGGAAAGAAATTCCCTCCTTCTTCCAACCCCACCCGCAAACTGCCCGCTTCGGATCACCACCACAGGCCAATTTATCCTAAAGCACTTCAGTCACCAGAGCTGCTCCCCCCACCCAACACTACTGGGCTGTCTGAGCAGACAAAGTAGGAGAAGCCCAGGTAGAAGGGAGGAGCGGAGAAATCCAATCAAAAAAAGGAGGAAAAACACTGCCCGTTCAGGCAAGGATGTGTGCTGAGCCTGAAGATCTGTTTTAACAGCTTTTTATCTGGCCAAAAAAGACTGTCAAACTTCACACTTGTTAGTAGAATGGCGCAAGCTGAAAAACTTGGGGGAGTCATGCCATGGACTGTCTTCCCTTCGGTTTTGGGACCTATGTGCCCTAACCTTCCCCGTTAACCCAATTGAAGCAGGACGTACAAGCATCACATGACTTTGCAACAACTCCTACTTCACGTTTATACAGGTACTCACAGAGCAGCAGCACCAGAGATGATTTCAATAAGCTCCTTGGTAATGACGGCTTGACGGGTACGGTTGAATGTCAAGGTCAATTTGTCAATCATCTCAGCTAGAAAAAAATGTAATTTAAACATATAGTAAGTATTCAAATAGAGATGAGGAGAAGCTGTATGAACAGAATATTGAAGAGTCTTGTAAATCCATGCAAACAATCAAGAGACTACTGCACTTTTCTGTATTTTTTTCCTACAGGTAACACTACTAGTACACAATCTCGAAACTTCGTCATTTGGCTTAAGGCATCACAGTTCAACATCTGAAGAACAGCTGACAGACTAGTAAATACCATGGTATACCATTGCTTATTTTAACGTAACACAAGCATGCATTATTTGCTTTTAAATTAGATTTCACTGTCAATTAACGACATCAGTATTTCCTTCAAGATACTGTTGTTCTGGCAAGAGGGGACAGATTTTTTGATTTTTCTCTTCAAGTTTTTTTTAAAACACGGAAGGCATCATCTCTTTCTCTCAGGACAAGGCGGTCAGCAGAGAGCCACACCTGCAGTTCCAGGTAGCCCAATTGCACGTGACAACAGCTGCCCTCAGTCACCAGTATCCTTTACGCAACACCACCTTCTTAGGCCTGCAGTCTTATCACCATGACACATTAAAAGCTATTAGCTGTCTCCCACTAATACCACCTGCACACTCTGCACGGCACTCAGCTTGGACACCTTCCAAGGGATACCTGTATATTCTCAACCTGTTGCATGACAGGTGGTAAAGTATTTAACCGTTGTTTCAGTTTCCCCACCTTTAAATTGGTGTAGTACTACTTACATTGGGCTCGCAAGTAGGCACGGGTTTACAACAATTTTGGAAATCCTCAGATCAGCCACATGAGAAGAGCGTAAAGAATATTTGGCCATTACAAGATTAGTGTAGTGTTTCATATTCTTATTAAAGAATCTGTTATTTCACTTCCAGTTATCTAGTCTTGTTTCTCTTATACTTGACAGCAATCCCACCTTCCAGGGACTAAATAAGGCTCACATGTTCAGAAAAGAATCCTGGTTGAACTGGCTCAAAAAAACTGACTCAAAATGGAAAGAACATAGAAACCAGTTCATTTCTTATAATTTTGGAAACAAAGAATTACACGAAGGGAGGTCAGTACTTTCACGCTAAACTGCTGACGTCGTTGGAAACCCACAGAGTAGACTTACAAGCATTTTTGCTAGCGTTGTCCATAGCGGTCATCCTAGCACTCTGCTCGCTGGTGGTGGATTCTTTCAGGGAGTAGTACAGAATATTTGCTAGTGTAAATTCCTGGTAGTTTCTCAGCACATCAGCATCAATATCATCATAGATACTTAGGCTTTCTGCAAAATGTGAAAGAGTAGACTTGGAGACATCCAAGATAAACAACTTCTAGAAAAACAATATCGTGTCATGTGAAAGACTACTAGGATAGCCTGTTTCTCTACTTAAGGCAATGCAGAGGGATTTTCTCTACATACGAGTACTTTCATTAGCAAAATTTCAAATAGCAGAGAGATGCAGTATCTTATCTGTTTTAATTCAGTTTAATACCAGGAAAGTCAGGTTCTGACCAAGGCCAAACACATTATTGGTGTATTGTGTTTAATCTTCCCATACTATGCTGCAGAAACATTCTGGGGTATTTTTACTGAGTAATGCCAAATTACTCTGTGCCCAGGCTGTTCAGTGCTAAAAACACTGGAATGGACAGGGTTTGGCATATGCCTAATTACTGCTTGAGTGAGCATCTCAAATCAAAATTAGTACAACCGTTATTTTAACCTTCTTGCGCCACAACACCTTGATAGGTCAGCCCTGGACTGCTAAGACAAAACAATCTGTTAAACTTACAATACATGCGACATAATAAGATGTTTTAATCCTATATTCCCTTGTTCAGAGTACTTCTTCTGCGATTTATCACTTCATATAGGTGCTGGTTTCTAGTTCACGACTTACCAGAACCAGCAACTGTTTCAAGGGAGAAGATTGGTTTTTCATCAGTCTTGTAGGAGATGACAGACCTGGATAAAAATAGCGCAACAGAGTTAGTTGAACTGAAGAGTCTAAATTGAGTGTTCAAAACCAAATCAGAATACACAACTTCTGGCCTTCCAATTCCACCAAGTCTTGCGATAATTCCAAGGATGAGATGTTAGGTACCACATAGCTACAATGACATGCTGACTGTACATGCAACAGCACCCACTGTACAAGTAAAAAGAGAATTTAAACCACGACTATTAAAAAAAAAGTAATCTCTTCACACACAACACAACACACTCGCTCCTCAAGAAATAAATATGCCAATTCACTGTCAGTTTTCATAATACTTCATTGGACCAATGTGATGTTTGAAGCCTTGTACCCAGTATTTTTCCAGTGCAGTTTCAGTTTAATCTTACCTGAACCGATTGTAGATGACAGAGCCTTCATCAAATTCATACCCTGAGTTTAACAACTCTGAGGCAATGACTGAAGCATCTCCAAAGCTCGGAGGTTTCCGTCCCACTTCTTTGAATGTCAGCAGCAAGTAATTGCCATGTGTCCTGCAGTAATACCAAATCTGTGTTAGAACAAGTGGATGCTCTAAAGTACAACTATGTGGCAGCAAGACTGACTTACTAGTGTAACTTACCAGTGTTCAGAACTAAACATTTTATTGAATTATGGCCCGAGAGAAATTCTGCGCTTTTTCCAGTTAAACTATTATGATAGCTTCACGACAAACACACACTTGTAGCCGTGCTAGCGTTGCTAGCTTTCAGACTTTTATTCCAAAAATATAATAATGCAGTTTCACAGACTCCCAGATGATCAAAAGCCATCTTAGCATATTTGCAGGTTTTGTATCTTTTTTTTTAAAAGGAACTTGAATCTGTCAGTTTCATGAAACGCAATTGCCTGTGAATGCCATGCAGCTTTCCAACCAGTCTTCAAATCTCTACCACAGAAAACAACCAAAACCACCAAACCAAACCCTTCTCCTTTTTACCTCTGAAGTAGGCCTCTGATCTTGTCACCTACTCCAACCACCATAACTTCTTTCCCTGCGTTTGAGAGGTTGGTAATCTCGTTCTTCAAGGTTTTAGCAATAGATGTATGGATAGCACCACACAGACCTCGGTCAGAGGACACACCAATAAGCAGGTGCTTCTTCTTGTCCTCAGGTGCCTTAATTTCTGCTTTCTCATAGAGAGCTAAAAGAAAGATGGATAAGTTATTCAAGGGCGCCAGGACGCAAATAGGTCATATCAAAATACCTTTGAATTATTCTAACTAAAACTATTTCTAAAGGGGCTCCAAATCACAGCCAGATGAATTTTATCTCCCCGACAATCATTCAAGTTTGCATGTGATCTGACCAGAGGTGACAAAGAAACAATTCAAAGCCAGCCATGTCTCTGCATTGCATACGACACAATCAGTGTCATTAATTAGTTAAGTTCACTGTGCAAGTCCACTGCCTCAGGAGCACGTGCAGCCCAAGAGTTCGCAGCAAGGTTTGGCAGTAGCTGCAGATGCTACAGAAATAGGACACAGTTCCCCTAATAGATAGGAGCAGGCCAAAAATTCTGAGTTATGATGCTTTTATGACTTACAACCACACAAAGTTAAAGAATTAATCAGAAATCACAATGAATTTCACATTAGAACTTTTAAAAATCACTTTCCATAAATTACTTATAAGGAATACTCAAAGTGACATTGGCCTGGAGATACAAATTCTTTTGGAAAAAAAAATCTATCAAAAGGTTAAAAAAGTCTAGGCATTTTATCACCACCATGAAAACTTTCCTCTTCTTTTCGCACGTCACACAGTGCAAAAGTCTTCTCTCACCCAGTGCTCCTGTTCCATAGACTCTAGCAGGCTTCAGCTCCCTCTCAGCTCTTGCATATTTTGCTGCAGAAACCATCTTCATGGACTTCGTAATTTTCTGAATGTTCTTGATGGACTTCAAACGCCTGGTAACTACAAGGTTAATAGTTGAAGGTCACAGGCTGTACTGGGCATAATGACATCAAAAACAAGCAATAAAATGCTAGCAACAGCCATCCATCAAAATCTTGCCTAGTTCCTCAAAGAAGAACCAACCAACCAAACAAACAATGTACAAATAAACCTCATAAAAGACCTCAACATTTACAGTAAGGAACAGTAAGAGCAGTAATCTGGGTAACCCAAATGCATCTTTACAACTGGTATGGTTTTTTCACCCCAGACATAACATTTCATTAATATTTAGCCCAACGTAGGGCCTGTTTACTATTCTCTTTCCTTCCACTTCTACATGTTTCAGAAATACATCATTTGAGGCTTGTCATCTTTTCCTAGATGATAAGGAGAGGAAGAAAAAAAAAAAAAGCCCCCATAACTACAAGAGACAGAATAAACCTCCTCCTATGTTCAGGCTGTGGCTAAATGAGATTCATAAAAATACTGATGCAAAAAGAAAAGAAAACAGGTGTCCTACAGACACGTGCAATGCCAAGACAATATCCCCCATACAAAAACCTACGAGGAATGGCTGCAAGAAGCATTTTCAACGTGGAACCATTCGGCCAACCTCTTTTCCCAGTGCGCTGCAGGTTCATATAGCAGTGTTATGGTATATCACAATCCATTTGTCCAACAGAGACTAACTGAAATTATATTTTAGCATATGGTTTTCCTGCAACATTTTCCTGCTCTCCAGAGCAAACAAAAGCAGTACTTACTGTCTTTTAGAGTTGCCATATTCCTGACTTGGCCCCTGAAAATGAATGCAGGAGAAATTAGAATAGTTCATTAGTTCTCCAGCAAACCAGCACCTGTCAAGGGCAGATCTCTTTCAGACGGATGAAAATTTAAGAATTGCCATTTCTTAAAAAGCATCTGTAGCAGGGACAAGCCACTCTACACCATGCCTTGTATCCAGACCCCCCTCCCTTCTCTTTATCTCTTGTGACACCATATACCATTTAATACATTATCCGCCACCTTGGACAACGGCGCAATGTAAACGAAGGCCAGACAGGACGGCATCAGAAGGGCACAACTTCCAAAAACCGTGGGTTTTTTAAAAAAAAAAGATTACAAGCAGCAGAGGAGGCTCCACCACTTCGTGACCAGAGCAGAGCCTCCTCGCACCGCTTGTCACCGACGAAGCTGCCCTCTTCAGTCCTCCTGCTTCACTCCTTCACCCCCCCAGGCTGAGCCCCCCTCGCCCCCTCCCACCGAGCCGCGGCTCAGAGGACGGAGCCTCCGTCCCCGGCAGGTCCCCTCAGCCCCACGGTCACCGCTCCTCCAGCCGCACCGGAGCCCGCAGCGCCTCAGGGGCCGGGCCGGGCCGGGCCGGGCAGCGGCCCCACCACCCCCGGGCGCTGCACAGCCGAGGGGAGCTTCGCCCCCTCCCGGGGCCGGCCCCAGCCGCCCGCCCCGCACCACCGGGACGCGTGGCCCCGTCCCCGCGGGGCCCCTCCCGGCCCACGCCCCCGGCCCGTTACCATTGCGGCTGGTAAAGCGCGACGGCTGCCCCGCGGGCCAACATGGCGGCGCCTCCACCACAGCCCCGCTGAAGGTCAGCGCGCCCGCACCGCGCATGCGCGCAGCCGGGCCCGGCGGGGGCGCGAAGTGCTTCCGGGGCGCGCACGGCCACTTCCGGCAGGGGCGGCGGAGGTGGGGAGGGGGTCGGCCCCGTCGCCGTCGCCGTCGCCATGGGGAAGTCGGATTTCCTCAGCCCCAAGGCCATCGCCAATCGCATCAAGTCCAAGGGGCTGCAGAAGCTGCGCTGGTACTGTCAGATGTGCCAGAAGCAGTGCCGCGATGAGGTGAGCCCGCCCCGGCGGAGGCCGGGCCTGCGGCGGGGATCGGGCCCTCGGGAGGGGAGGGCGAGCCTTCGTGAGGGGGCGCGGGGGGGCTCCGAGCCCCTTGTGGGGAGGCCCGGGCCTCTTGAGGAGGGTGGTTCTCTTGGGGATACACAGGGGCGTCGGATCTCCGCGGCTGGGGTCTTCGATCCCCTTGTGGGGGCTACGAGGGTGATGAGGGGACTGGAGCATCTCTCCTACGAGGAAAGGCTGAGGGAGCTGGGCTTGTTCAGCCTGGAGAAGAGAAGGCTGCGAGGGGACCTAATAAATACCTAGAAATATCTGAAGGGTGGATGTCAGGAGGATGGGGCCAAGCTCTTTTCAGTGGTGCCCAGCAACAGGACAAGGGGCAATGGGCACAAACTGAAGCACAGGAAGTTCCGTCTGAACATGAGGAAGAATTTCTTTCCTCTGACGGTGACAGAGCCCTGGAACAGGCTGCCCAGGGAGGTTGTGGAGTCTCCTTCTCTGGAGATATTCAAGACCCGCCTGGACAAGGTCCTGTGCAGCCTGCTTTGGGTGACCCTGCTTTGGCAGGAGGGTTGGACTAGATGACCCACAGAGGTCCCTTCCAACCCCGAACATTCTGTGGTTCTGTGTGGGCTCTCATCCCCCTTGTGAGCATCCCTGGTGCCATTGAGGGGGACACGGCGGGAGGCTCCGATCGCCCTGGTTATGGTCTCCACTTGTCTTGTGGGGCAGTGCGATCGCCTGAAGGGGGCATGGGGCCTCATAACCTTCTCATAGGATTCCCCTGTCCCTTTGCAGGGGGGGTACAAGGCTGGCCCAGATTCGCCTTGTAAGTGTCCCCGGTCTCCTTGTGCGGGTTCTGATCCCATCTGTGGGATGCCATCCTCCTAGGGAGCATCCTGGCCTCACTTGCTGGGAGCACAGAGACCCCTGAATTTCCTTAGCGAAGCATTAGAGAGGGCCCTTATTCTCCTTTTGGGGGTCCCCAGTCTCTCTTGTATGGACCATGGTCCCCTCAGGGGCAGATTGGTTGGACCTGGATGGTTCTCAATTGCATGGGAGAAGTTCTCATCCATTTTGGAGAAAACTTGTTGGCCCTGATCTGTCTTTGGGGGTGTTCAATCCCCTGCAGAGTGAGTGATCAATGTAGGGTGAGAGGGAGTGCAGGGTGGCCCCAACCCCCCCCGAAGGGTGATTCCCTCATACACACCTTGAGGGGTCAATGGCATGAAGAATTAGGTAGCTGCCACCCACCTTAGCGGGATGTTGAGGGTAGCCATGATTTCCCTTGGGGACAGGGTGGGTGCGGCAGCGTGCCCAAGGGTATGCAAGTGTGGAGCACTGTGAGGTGTCTTTTGGTAGAATCACAGAATCATAGGATGCTTCGGGTGGGAAGGGACCTTTAGAGGCCATCTAGTCCAACCCCCCTGCAATGAGCAGGGACATCTTCAACCAGATCAGGTTGCTCAGAGCCCCGTCCAACCTGGCCTTGGATGTTTCCAGGGATGGGATATGGACTGCTTCTCTGGCCAACCTGTGCCAGCATTTCACCACCCTTGTCATAAAAAATTTCTTCCTTGTATCTGTAGTTTAAATCTACCCACTTTTAGTTTAAAGCCATTATCCCTTGTCTGTCCCAACAGGCCCTGCTAAAAAGCCTGTCCCCATCTTTCTTATAAGCCCCCTGTAAGTACTGAAAGGCTGCAATCAGGTCTCCCCACAGCCTTCTCTTCTGCAGGCTGAACAGTCCCAAATCTCTCAGCCTTTCCTCACAGCAGAGGTGCTCCAGCCCTCTGATCACTTTTGTGGCCTCCTCTGGCCCCGCTCCAACAGGTCCATGTCTTTCCTGTGTTGAGGACTCCTTCCTTCTGATTCTGGCTTGGTTTCTTCCCTTGTTCTCCTGTTACGAAGAGATACTTTTTCTCTGAAGCTGCCCCCTCTTCTTTTCACTTATTTACTTGGACCCAGATGCCTGTGGGATGTGAGTGTCTTCTTCTTCCTGATTTGCAGCAAAGTTGTGCTCCACTTGGCCTAACTGTGCTTTTAGTTTTCCAGTCTCTGTGAATAGCCTCTTTGATGTGCCTTGAGGAAGTAAAGCATCCTGTGGATGTTTAATTGTCGTCTTCTTCAGCTGTTTCTGCCCCCCTCTCCCATTCAGCTGAGAAGCTCCAATCCTATTCTCTTCCCAGGGACTACAAGCAAAAAAGCTTCACTGCGTTACAACCAGAATCTTTTTAATAAGGGGGAACAGGGCTCCCATGGAATGAAACTGCCGTGGATTTAATCACATTGTGATGAAGAAGCATTATATTAGACAAAAAAAAGGATGTAGTCAAATGTCCTATGTCTGGGTGCTTTTTGGGGAACTCTGATGACTTCAACCCTGTGCCAGAGGTGGCCAGACTATCACAGTCCATAGCTTGAGTGCTCCCAGGACACCATCCCCTCCTCACACATGTTTGGTGTTGATCAGGTAGGGAGCCGGCAGGTATTTCCAGTGCTCACAAGCACCTGGATGTGTTCTGGGGTGGTGCCACGTCTATCCCATTCCACGAGGGATGAAGAGGATTGCTGGAATATCCTGTCTTGTAACCACTTTCACAGTTTGTCTTAGGGCTCTTGGCCTTGGGAAGAGTTTTATTTCTGGCTTGCCTGGTCAGGAGGAACAACCACCCCATGTAGGCTATGGCTGAATTAAGGTGCTTTCTGTGGCGCCTCCAAGAGACTGCATGTATAAAGCATCTTTTTTCATAGTCTTCAGCTGTGTGACTTGCAAATTGAGAGAAGGACAAAGTATTTATTTTTCATTTATAGAATGGCTTCAAATGTCATTGCATGTCTGAGTCCCACCAGAGGCAATTGCTGCTGGCTTCTGAAAATCCTCAGCAATTCATGGATTACTTTTCTGAGTAAGTTTGCTATGTGTTTTTACCCAGGTTTTCATTCCTGTATCAGCACAGCCATACCTCTAAGGCCCAGTCATGTCCCATTGAAGACAATTTATTCTGATACATTTTGGTGTCAGCTCTTTTTTTAATGGCAATTTGAAAATGTAGGTGATGTCACTTTTGAATGCGTGTAAGAGGTTTCGGAGAGCTGTGATATTTAATCAAATTTGACAGTTTTATCCTATGTCTGAGTTCCCTTTTAGGTTGCTCCATGTTACATCACTGTTCTGCCCCAGCTAAGTGACTGCCACACACTCAGAGTTACAAAGAGCTAAAAGAACCAGTACAGGGAGATAACAAGTCAGGCGTGTTCCGGTTTCCCCCAGTCCTTTGTCCGGCTGACCTGTGTGACAGCTGGGTTGACTGGAGCTGCCTTGAGCGCAAGTGAAGCGAGGCTTTCTGCTCAGGCCCTTGCATTAGCAGTGATATGAGTGATCAGTCTGCCCCATCTGCCACTGCTGCCATTTGTCCTGCCCTGTGTTTTGTGTCAGTCAACCTGGGAAGATACCTGGTAATGAAATACCAGCAGTTAGTGGGAAGTGTTTAGATTTTGTTCATTCTATTTTATCCCTTAGAATGGGTATTATTCTTTTGAAGATTTAAGTTGTGCGTGCATGTACCATATTGTATGTCTTTGTGTATGCATACAGGATTTAATGCTACCTTACTGAAAAAGGGAAATGAGTGTCTGCATTTCATTATGCTCAATTCAAAAGAATACTCATTTTTATACTGCAGATATTTCATTGTTAATGACAATAGAAGATTACTTTGTAACCATTAAAGTTTTGCTAAAATATTTTCTTTTTATCCCCTCAGGGAGTTCCGAAATGATTTCCTAGAACTGCTCAGGAGGCGATTTGGTAAATATTTTACTGTTTGCTTGTTTGTGTGTTTCTTTTTAACGTCTTTAATGCATTCAGTGCAAGTAGTTTTGGTTCCTTTCTCCTAGGTCCCATGTTTATATTTAATAATCATAATTCTGTATTTCAGGAACAAAGAGAGTCCACAATAATATTGTGTACAATGAATATATCAGTCATCGAGAACACATCCACATGAATGCCACGCAGTGGGAGACACTGACTGATTTTACTAAATGGCTGGGGAGAGAAGGTAAATGTAGTTGCTCAGGGTTGAGAAGTTTTAAAATTACCAAGTAATTGCATTGCTGATAAGTGATCAGTAAACATTTATGTTAGTTCTCCCATTTCCCTTTTCTTTCTTCCCCTCATGTATATATATTAACAGATGTCCAAATGTATTTGTGTGCTAAACCATTAGGAATTTGTTTATGAAAAATGTCAGAAGTCTGGGATAAATGTGTCAGTCAGGAACCTTTCTTTATTTCATCTGTTGGTCTATATTTTCTGGAGGTATTGCTAAATTCTGAATCAACTTCCAACAGTTGTCATTTAAAAATTAAAAACTATGATAGAACATTTCTTATGACTACACAATCCTTCTGTATTTAAAGGTGACAAGAAGAGAGCAGTCATTTTCATTCCTGGCCCAGTGAAAGTGTGAAAGCTTGAGATCCGCAGTTTTGTGTTCAGTGGGAGGAAGAGAGATTAAATGGCACTGTGGTAGGACAGAAAGTTTACTTTGGCTCTGATTGCCCGTGTCCTGCAGGATACGTTCATGAGTCGTATAGTGTTTGAAAAGTCACTCTACTGAGAGTAACAATAGTGTTGCATAGTAAAGTTTCCTTTAGTATGATGCTGTTAGTGGGTATTGTTTATATATGTTAGATTTCTGTTTTCTTCCTTGTTAAAACAGTGGGAAGGAAACATTTTCTTCGATAAGTATTATAAAACACTCCACTTTATTGTGTACTCTGGCCTATTTCCAAATAGAGCCAGCTAACTGAAGGGCAGAAACAGATACTAAAGATAATTCAAAGTCAATTTAATGAGGCCGGGAAGGGGTACAGTGTCTCTGGTAAAGTATCTGCATTGTTACAGTGAACATGGACTGTGAAAATGATCTTGATATTTTCTTTGTCCCTTGCTTGCTTTTATGAGTATTAGTCTTACTTTATCTTCCATTGGCTTTTTAGGTCTTTGCAAGGTTGATGAGACTCCAAAAGGCTGGTATATTCAATATATCGATAGGGACCCAGAGACTATTCGCAGGCAACAAGAACAAGAGAGGAAGAAGAAACAGGATCTCGATGATGAAGAAAAAACTGCTAAATTCATTGAACAACAAGTTAGAAGAGGTTTGGAGGGGAAAGAACTGGTGAGGAAAATTACACCGTATGTCAACCTTCAGCTCAAAACTCCTCCTGGCTAAGTTAATGGTGAATTTGATGCTGCTGGGATCCTTGCACTGGTATTTCCTTTGCAGTCAGTTAGAAGGTGATGAGTAAGCTTCGTGCTTCAGGTTACTAGCTCATCACCAGTTCAAACTCGGGAGCAGTGGGCTTATTTGGCTGCACTGCTGTTCTTTTCTAAGCCACCAGGGATAGTCTTCTCCCAGATACTTCAGACAGCAGCCTTGACTAACTTGTTTCTGTTGAAATTGCAACTTACTATGTTTCCTTGACTAACCAACTTGCTGGTGGTTTTTACAGCTGATGAACATCAAGATCCTCTATGGAATCACAGTTTCAAAAAATAAATAAAGCAGAAATTTCAGCTCCTTTTAGACTTGATGTGGTTTTGAAATCTGGAATTATATGCTGTGACCTTAGTGTCTGATCCTAGCTATTTCAGGCTTTGATATAGACTGTCTTCTGCCATACTTGACTCACCACATCAGTTCACTTACGTTCTGAATTTTCTACTATACAGCTATCTTAGATTATAACCTGCTTTGGAGGAAAACCTGGAGTTACTTTGTACCTGGCTTGCTTTAGTACTAAAGGAGTAATAATTACTGCTCTTGAAGTGATCAGTGATTTAAAATGACTCTTGAAGACGGGAGAGTAAATAATACAGTAACCAGCATGGCCGGTCTTCATTTATAGTATCTCACAGGTTTTAGGGCTGCAAATAACAAGTACCTTGTACAGTGGGGAGGCTGAGGTAGATAACCGGGGGGGGAAGGGGGGCTGACATAATCAAATCCACATAGTGAAAAGTTTTATTTTGATAGTGCTGGTGTGGTATTTGGGATCTGGTTATTTGGCATCTTTCCATGACTTCCATACATGTTGTTACCTGGGACTGGAACCTCCCATTTGATCGTGGGTATTGATAGGTACATTTACATGCTTTTTCTTATTTTAAAACTAATTGAAATTTAAACGGTCTGAGCCTTCAGTGCTGAAAATTTGGAAAAATTCCAGAATTTCCTTCTTTGAGTTATCAGTCTGTCCAGATACCAGTCGAATCATGCTCGTTCAAACAGAGAAAACTGCTACAGTAAGGCCACTTTCCTTTCATGCTGGAATCAAGCAAGTTTAGACAGCATCTCTGTAGAGAGTGTTAATTAGAGAATTTTGCACAGGAACCTGTAATGAGATAATGTTTTCAATTTATATAATCTTCTATGAATCAAACCAGGTTGAACAGTACAGCTACTTGAAATTATCTCACAGTAGTCCATAAAACTGAGCTGGCTAATCAACGATCACCAAAAAATGATACCTTGGCTCGGTTTTCTGTTTGACTCTTCAAATGTTTTTTGTGTTTTTTTGGCAGGAAAAGCCAGTCTATACTGAACTGAACAGAGAAAATGAAGAAGAAAAAGGTAACCAGATTTTGATACATGTAATTTTCTAGAGCCTACTGAAATTGATTTTGTGATTAAAACAAGATAAGCATGGAGGCCTGCTTGGTGCTTCATTAAGTGCTTTGAGATCAGTTGTAAAGAGCACTGAAGTATGGAAATGCAGAGTATTCTTTCTTATGAGGTTTAACATAATTTATTTTAAAAGCTGAACCAAAACATAGACTAGTATATATATTCAAATTTATGATCTTTTCCATTTGCAGATTTTAAAAATTGTAACATCCTTCAATGCAGTTATTTTTAAAAATAGAAATAGAGTAATGTCTTTTTATTTTTTAGTTGCATTTAATTTAAACAAAGGAGCAAGTACTTCAGTGGCAACATCTTCTAAAACAAGGTGAGGAAAGAATTGAAGGGCAACCCTTACTGTTGCAAAGCACTTATGTGACATTTCTATTGGCAGGAAGATGTATCTTGGAGTCTGATATGTCATCCTGCCATGTTATTCAGGAGGCGATGCTATGTGACTTTGTGGTTCCTTTTGTATTTAAAGTGGATGAATGGGTGTATCTGAAACGCATGCTGTGAGGAGCCTACTTGAATTCACTACGATTCCTGGCATATGCCCGTAAAGCAGTAGTCAGTTACAGGTTCCTCTAAGAAGATACTGTTATGTGAAAGGGTGGATGAGGGATCCCATCAAAGCATTTGGAGTGAATGCCATCTAGTCCCACCTGCCTTCTGTGAATGGGTATTCACGACTTGTTAATTTTTGTTCCTAAAAGGTTTGATTGCCCTGTCTAATTGGAGGTAATACTTTCTTCGTTCATCATTTAAGCAGCTGAATTTACCTGACTGTAAATCTTTCTAAAGCTCAGGAATGTAATTGTCATCATATAACCACAAGCAGCGCAGGACAAAAGGGATCAATAATGGAAACGATACTGACTTACAGCAGTCTGTGAAACTGTTTGATGAGCAGTACATCTTTTCATGTGAGGCAATATTGTAATTAAGTGTATTGGAGGTAAAACGAAAGCTTTCCTCTCATCACAAGCTCAGCTCTTAGATAAGGTATCTGATGGGAGATATGCCAGGCAGAAGATGAGACAATAAAGTAGTTCTTTGCAATGATAGATACAGATTTCAGGCTTTGAGGAAGACTTGTGAATTATCCCTAAGCATTGAGTTGTGCTTAAGATGAGGCTGAAACTTAATGCAGACACTCACTTGAATAGTTTCAGCTACAGAATCCTGGCGCTTGTATATCTTGAGTGGGGTGCAGAAATGGGACCAGGAGATCGTGGGTAGTGGATGACAGAGGTCTGAGGGCGTGGGGATACTGGTAGCTGGGTACAGAGATGGAGCTGGAGCCGTGCTGAGAAGGAGAGTGAGTGGGGAGGTGTGCCTTCCCTTGAGCATCCGTGTGGCTGACATAGGGATAGGAGTCACCAGTGCCGCTGCGGGCACGGCTTCAGATGCTGGCTGCCATGAGCAAGCTGGGAGCCCTGGGCTTACTTTTTTTGCTCAAGAACATACATCCTCAAATCCTTAACTCAGTGGACAAGTAAGATTAGAATTACTTCCTGTTAAGGAATGAGCAGAAACTGCTATCAAGGTCACTGACTCCTGTCTGCAGTACTGGAAGTGTAGCAGTGTACAGTCCTATCCACACATTGATCAGCCTCCATTGTACACAGTTAGGGTCTGCCCAGCCCTGTAATCCCAAGGCAAAAGCCTTCAAATCCTGTTTGCTCTGATGGTTAGGACCTTGTCTGTAATTTACCAGGTAAATGTAGTCATGCCCAGTTTATACCAGTTCTTCTCATGTGGGTATGGGTGTTTGACATAAGCAGTTCTTTTTCTCCCCAGTGTTTGCTTTCTCAGTGTCTTTGTAGAGAACAATTTTAGTCTCTCAGCCTTCACTGTGCTGCACAAGCAGGCCTGCACGGTGCTGGCCTCATCTCCCTGTTCGCCGGGTCTGCTGAATATTCTGGTTTCAGCTAATCTGGAACAGAGGAGCTGATCGAATTTCTGCATGCTGCAAATCAAACATCACCATGGCTTATGCAAGGCACTAACGCTTGTCCGTCTTGATGCTTCCTAGGATTGAATTTGACTCTTTCATGACTGGTCCACACTGGTAGCTGTCATCTGTGATTATAGACAGACCCCTTTCTGCTGTTGTTGTTCTTAAACAGCTCCCAGTAGATAGAAGGTAATCAGAGTAAACTTTTCCAAAGTATGTGAGCTTACATAATGTGCTGTTGAATTTTGTGAGTTTTAAAACATGGCTTTCAAGATAAACCTCTCCCTTTTGGCGTGCAGTTCTTTCTTGTGTCCTCTGTATTGATGACACATCCAAACAGTGTTGGTGGTCTCCCACTCCTTGTCCCAGGGTCCTTAATGAATATGTTAGATAAGATTTGTTTTAGTGTTGACACCCAGGAATTCCTTAGTAACCTCGCAGCTAGATATGTTTTGCTTCTTATATACAGGCACTGCAGTTGTTACATATTAATTGTATGTTACCCTTTATGAAATGTTGTTTTAAGTACTTGCTGTTTGATTTGTGATTTAATGTGCTATTGCTTCTAGAACTCTGCTATGGAGATTATCTAGGCTTCCTCTGAAAAAGAATTTTTCTCTCAATTTTGCTTCTACTGCCATTTTTGTGTCTTCATTCCCATGGTGTATTTTCCCTTTGCTAGTATATCCAACGTCCTCACTGCAGGCAGAATATGCAGTTTGTTGTAAGGCCATACTAATATTACCTTACTGTCCACCACACAGCAGCCTGCTTCATCTTTGTGGCTGAAAGAGCACCTAAATTTTTTTACTGCATTCAGTCTTTTGTAAAAATGGCTTAACTCGGCTGCCTTTAGGCACTTCTCACTTTGCCTAGATGTCCCCTGATACCCGAGATGTAACTTTTTGTGCTGATTGCTGTTTTCTTCCATAACTCAGAGGCTGTTTACCTGTTTTGAATATGATTGTGAAGGTGGTGTTTATTTGCTGGGTGTGGACCCCTTTTCTACAGATTCCCATGTACTTTCTCCTTCTGCCGGATAGGTTAAGTATCTCTGCCTGGAAGGAGTTCTAGAGGTCTGCCATGTTTGAGAGTTGGTCTGTCCAGGTGACTTTTCTAAAGCCACAAACTTGCCCTTTTGAATTTGAACACCTTGTTTGCAGGCCTGCTTTCGTCTTCTCCATTCAGCTCAAGCCCTGGATCAACTGTTTGCTTTTGCACTGGTGAACTTATCGTTAGGTTGTTTTCATTCTATACAACTGCTAGCACCAAAAGTCAGTGGACATGGAGTTTACACCTCAAGGAGATCAGTTCTAGCTGCCAAATGTAGTCCTAGAGAAGGAGGCATGCAGGGTCTGGAAGGTGACTTACACAACTGAAATTAAATAGATCATCAGGCCTTTTTGCACAGCCAGCTCTTCAAATGCATCTTGGTAGAGGAGAGAATGTAAGGTCTGCTGTGAAAACATCATCTTGCTCTTCCAGCAGTGTCCTTGGACTGAATGCACTGAAGATGGTGGAAGGGGCAGTTAAAAGAAAAGAATCCGCTCATAGCTCTGGTCAGTCCAAAGAGAAAAAGAAGAAATCTGCACTGGATGAGATTATGGAGGTAATAATCATGCAGGATCTGTGTCTTTATAACCCCATGCCTATGGCCATGTCCACTTTACCAGGGCGTCCCTTTGAAGTGACCTCAGACCTTCAGTTCGTGTGGAAGTCAGACTTTTATATGTTATCAGGCAAAATGATTTCACTTTCCCATTAAAACTGGTTTCTGCTGCTCATCTGTGCCTATTCCCCAGACGACTGAGATATTGGAAGTAAAGGAATACAGATTTTGGAAGAGAAGAAAATATCTAGAAACACTTAACAAAACAAAATATAAATCTCCATCATTTTGTCATGGATTCCTGGATCTCATCAGATAGATAGATTGATTTTTATGCAACAAGCACACACTGCCTTACCCTTATTTAGTTTGGGGAGTTTTTTTATTCCCCACTTAATGTGGGGCTGGAGAATTGGTTTAGCTTTTCAAAGGCATGGGAAAGCTGCAGTGAAAGGAGGAATTAAATGGTGATTATTTGTTGTTCTGTAGCTTGAAGAGGAGAAGAAAAGAACGTCTCGAAGAGACTACTGGTTGCAGCCTGTAAGTGTCTTAAAAATTGTTATTGTACTAAATACAACCAATTCTGCATCTCTAAAGCTGCAGTTGATTTATGTGAAGATCCATGAGCAGATTCCAAACTGAAGTCACCCATATTTTCCAAGCTGCCAAATGTGAAATGTTACAGTATCTGGGAGGAATTACTCTTCTGATTGAGCATAATCTGCAGTCTGAAGCATCGTATGCCTGATCTCAGATGGGGTGGAATTCTGTAATTAAAGAGCTGGTACTGTGAGTCCCTACACATCATGTTTAAGTTATGACATTACAGCCCTCTTCTTTCTATTTAGTAGTTGACTTACACAGAGATGTAGAAGTCAACATCGGCCTTTGAGCTGAGACACCCCATCTGAGCTTCTATTTATTGACTGGACTTCTAGATCAAGAAGTCCTGCCCCTGCCCCGTTGTGGGCTGTCACATCATATCCTGAATTCAAGTGTAACTGTATTTGAAAAAAAAAAAAAAAAAGGTATTGAGAGATGCTACTTTGAGGCAATAATTCGAGGACAAAGACAAGTTCCTGAATGCTGAGTCTTTACTATCATTGCTTCCTGCGCTGTGCTGTACAGGCTGTGCTTGGAGTCAGAGCGACCTGAATATGCAAGTAGTTTAGGTTGTGTAGTTGTTTGTATATTTTGGCATTTTATTTTTTTTTTCTCCTTTCAAATCTTCTAGGAAATCATTGTAAAAATTGTAACAAAAAAGCTTGGAGAGAAGTATCACAAGAAGAAGGCAGTTGTTAAGGTAAGGTGTGCAAATGGCAGCATGTGGCATTGGCTAGGCTTTTCTGGTATCGGATGGCATCTGAAATTTTGTTTCCTTGTGCAAGTTGTCGACACTGGCAGAGGCTGAAATGTCACCTTAACTTTACTGGGACTTATTCTTGGCTGGGACTGAGTCCCTGAATTGGTTTAATGACATTTACTCAGTGATTCTTTCTTAAGCACTGTTTTGTCTTGCATAGTTTGTCCCTATTAACACATCCATCGTGGAGAGTAGTCACTTTGTCAGTGTGATATGACCAAGAGCAGTCTTTCCCCCCTCCCATGGCAGAAAGAAGCCTCTGATTAGGCTCCATCTTTGAGAGAATAGCTAAGATAGCCAACCCGAAGGTTGACAAACCTTAGGACAAGACCAACAAAATTAGTCGTCAATTAGACAAGTCATTGATGCTTGAGAGGAATCCTTTTAATCTAGCCTTAACTTTAGAGTGGGGCCAGTCAGCCCTTTGTGAAAGCTGGATGCCGTTAGGACAGCTCAGAAGGCCTTGCTGCTTTTGAAAATGCAGCCGTGCAGACTCATGGTCCTGAGTGTTGATTTTGAAATGTAAATTTACGGATAATTTTTTTTATTTTTCTGATTGGCCTCTGCCTTTCACGACAGGAAGTGATTGACAAATATACAGCAGTTGTGAAGGTGATTGATTCTGGAGACAAACTGAAGCTTGATCAGACGCATCTGGAAACTGTGATACCCGCACCAGGTATAGTTGTTTTGTTCATTTTTCAGCTTAGCTGTCACTGCATGACTTAAGTGTAAGTTCTTTTAAACTATAATTCACCCACTCGAAAGTACCGTAACAGGAGTCATCTTGCTTTTTGGGACAGTGTTTCATAAGATATTCTGGTCATTTATCAAATATCCTCTGGTTACTTTCTGGGGAATTATTTTATTGCTTCTGCTTTCACACAGAATCACAGAATGTTCAGGGTTGGAAGGGACCTCTGTGGGTCATCTAGGCCAACCCTCCTGCCGAAGCAGGGTCACCCAGAGCAGGCTGCATAGGACCTTGTCCAGAAGGGTCTTGAATATCTCCGGAGAAGAAGACTCTACAACCTCCGTGGGCAGCCTGTTCCAGTGCTCCAGTGCTTTGAATCTTCACAGTCCTTTCTTGTAAGAATTAGATTCTTTTCTGAGAAGACAGAAGTACTTTAGGAATCAGTTCATTTGAAGAGATGAAAGCATCTCTCTTCAGCTGCCAGGAAGCATCTGTGGGAGCCCTACAGAGCCCTTGGTCGTATTTACCCTGTATCTTTCCTCCAGAGTTGTGTCTTAAATACTGTGGGTACTTGGCAAAGCTTTTGTCATCTCCTGTTTGGTTCAGTGGCATTTCGACAGCCCAGCTCAAGTGCATCTACACCACTGCACGTAGCATGAGCAATAAACAGGAGGAGCTGGAAGCCATTGTACAGCAGGGCAGCTATGACTTGGTCGCCATCACAGAAATGTGATGGGATGACTTTCATGACTGGAGTGCTGCGATGGATGGCTATAAGCCCTTCAGAAGGGATAAGCAAGGAAAGAGAGGTGGTGGGGTGGCACTGTATGTTAGGGACTGCTTCAATTGTATAGAGCTCAACGATTGTGATGACCAGGTCAAAAGCTTATGGGTAAAGATGGGGGGGAAAGCCAACAAGGCAGACATCCTGCTGGGAATCTGTTATAGACCACTCAACCAGGATTAAGAGGCAGATGAAGTTTTCTGCAAAAGGCTGGCAGAAGTCTCACAATCGCTAGCCCTCGTTCGCTTGGGGGACTAACTTACTGGACGTCTGCTGGAAATACAACATAGAGGAGAGGAAACAGTCTAGGAGGTTCCTGGAGTGTGTGGAAGATAACTTCCTGACAGAGCTGGTAAGTCAGCCTACCAGGAGAGGTGCCTCGCTAGACCTGCTGTTTACTAACAGAGGAGGACTGGTGAGAGATGTGGTGGCCAGAGGCCGTCTTGGGCTTAGCAGCCATGAAATGACTGAGTGCTCAGTTCTCGGTGAAGTAAAGAGGGGGGCCAGCAAAACCACCACCATGGACTTTCAGAGCGCAGTCTTTGGCCTGTTGAGGACGCTGGTTGAGAGGGTCCCCTCGGAGAGATTCCTGAAGGGCAAAGGAGTCCAGGAAGGCTGGACATTCTTCAAGGAGGCCGTCTTAAAGGCACAGGAGCAGGCTGTCACCATGTGCCGCAAGACGAACCGGCGGAGAAGATGACAGGCCTGGCTGAACAGGGAGCTCTTGCTGGGACTCAGGAAAAAAAGGAGGGCCTACCACCTATGGAAGAAAGGGCAGCTGACTCAAGAAGTACAGGGGTCTCATTAGGTTGTGCAGAGAGGCAATTAGAGGGGCAAAAGCCCAGCTAGAACTCCGGCTGGCCACTGTTGTAAGGGACAACAAAAAATGTTTTTACAAATGTATCAACAACAAAAAGAGGACCAAGGAGAATCTCCATCCCTTATTGGATACGAGGGGGAATATTGTCAACAAGGCTGAGGAAAAGGCTGAGGTACTTAATGCGTTCTTCGCCTCAGTCTTTAATAGTCAGACTGGTTGTTCCCAGGGTAGTCAGCCGCCAGTGCTGGAAGGTAGGGAAGGAGTGAAGAACAAACCTCCCATAATCCAGGAGAAAGCAGTTCATGACCTGCTATGCCATCTGGACACTTACAAGTCTATGGAGCCGGATGGGATCCACCCAAGCGTGCTGAAGCAACTGGTGGAGGAGCTGGCCAAGCCACTCTCCATCATCTATCAGCAGTCCTGGCTACCAGGGGAGGTCCCAGGTGACTGGAGGAACGCCAGTGTAACACCCCTCTACAAGAAGGGCCGGAAGGAGGATTCTGGGAACTACAGGCCTGTCAGCCTGACGTCGGTGCCGGGCAAGACTATGGAGTGATTCATCCTGAGTGCGCTCACTGGGCATGTGAAGGACAACCAGGGGATCAGGCCCAGCCAGCATGGGTTCATGAAATGCAGGTCCTGCTTGCCCAACCTGATCTTCTGTGACCAGGTGACCCGCCTAGTGGATGAAGGAAAGGCTGTGGATGTCATCTACCTGGACTTCAGTAAGGCCTTTGACACTGCTCCCCACAGTATACTCCTGGAGAAACTAGCTGCCCATGGTTTGGATGGGTTTACTTTTCGCTGGATAAAGAACTGGCTGAATGGCCGAGCGCAGAGAGTGGTGGTGAATGGAGTTAAATCCAGCTGGTGTCTGGTCACGCGTGGTGTTCCCCAGGGCTCAGTTTTGGGTCCGGTCTTGTTTAGCATCTTTCTCAATGGTCTGGATGAGGGGATTGAGCGCTCCCTCAGTAAGTTTGCAGATGACACCAAGCTGGGTGTGAGTGTCATTCTGCTTGAGGGTAGGAAGGCTCTGCAGAGGGACCTGGACAGGCTGGATCGATGGGCCGAGGCCCAACTGTATGAGGTTCAACAAGGCCAAATGCTGGGTCTGGCACTTCGGTCACAGCAACCCCACGCAATGCTACAGGCTTGGGGAGGAGTGGCTGGAAAGCTGCCTGGTGGAAAAGGACCTGGGAGTGCTGGTCAACAGCTGGCTGAACATGAGCCAGCAGTGTGCCCAGGTGGCCAAGCAGGCCAACGGCATCCTGGCTTAGATCAGGAATACTGTGGCCAGCAGGAGCAGGGAGGTGATCGTGCCCCTGTACTCGGCACTGGTGAGGCCGCACCTCGAGTGTTGTGTTCAGTTTTGGGCCCCTCAGTACAAGAAGGACATTGAGGGGCTGGAGCGTGTCCAGAGAAGGGCAACGAGGCTGGTGAGGGGTCTGGAGAACAAGTCTTATGAGGAGCGGCTGAGGGACCTGGGGCTGTTTAGTGTGGAGAAGAGGAGACTGAGGGGAGACCTTCTCGCTCTCTACAACTACCTGAAAGGAGGCTGTAGTGAGGCGGGTGTTGGTCTCTTCTCCCAGGTAATTAGCAATAGGACGAGAGGCAATGGTCTGAAGTTGTATCAGGGGAGGTTTAGATTGGATATTAGGAAAAATTTCTTTCCTGAAAGAGTGGCCAGGCATTGGATCAGTCTGCCCAGGGAGATGGTGGAGTCCCCATCCCTGGAGGTGTTTAAAAAACATGTAGATGTGGGATTTGAGGATGTTGTCTAGTAGACATTGTGTTTTTGGGTGGATGGTTGGACTTGATGATCTTAGAGGTCTTTTCCAGCCTATGATTCTATGATTTGGCTGGTACACGCTAATGTTTGTGTGTAGCATCTGATTAGTATTTCAGGGAACGGTCAGGGTAGCAGTAAGTAGAACAATGTCAGTGTAGGGGGAAACAGGGTGTAGGATTTTGGGATTCACTGTTCTTGCAGCAGTCCTGCTGCGTTCTGCATTTCTGTAGCTGATGAAGAGCTGGTTGATGGTGTCCATGAGTGCCGTTCGGTGTAATGGTACTTGTAGGTGAGCTCTGCCCACCCTTGCTCTAGGGTTGATCTCCTGAGGGACTGCCTTCGTGAGACAGAAGGCAAAAAGGAGGTACACTGAGCCATTGGCACAGGGAATGGGATGTGGCAGAAATAGATGTGGCTTCTTTCCTTGATGTGGTTTCAGTAGTTTCTGCCCGTAGCGTCAGTGTAGCCTGGAGCACTGAACTGAAGTGCGCGTTGGAAACGGGCAGGCTGTAAGGCCAAGCTGGGTGCTGCTTGCTGGAGCTGCTGGGGAAAACCTCTCCTTCAGCTGTCGGTGGAGTTGAACACAACGCCATCAAAAGCAGCTGGGAGCCCTGCTGTGTAACTGTTTTCGTATTTCTCATTTCAGGCAAGAAAGTGATGGTACTAAATGGTGGTTACAGGGGAAATGAAGGCATCTTGGAATCTATCAATGAAAAGAGGTTTTCAGCGACAATAGTCATTGACTCTGTAAGTATCAAACACCGGAAGATCTAGTTTGCGTAGAGAGCTTTTCATCTGTACATCAGAGAGCTTTCATGAAGAAATATCATTAATCCTGTCTTACAAGTGGGATTTATGGTGTGGCAAAATGCTGTGGTCACCCTCTGCCTGTTCCCAACCAGTAGGAAAACAGCCACGTATTCCCCACTGCAGACTGGTGCTCTGCTGTTTGCCTTTAAAAAGGTGCCAGGATGCTGAGTTTGGCAAGTTTTGAACCTGAAAGAGACTTGCAAAATATTTTGTATGGTTATTTTGAACGTGGCTGCTTTACTGATTTGTGGGAAGGTAAAAAATGTGAAATGTGCAGGGAGGGGAATTTTCCTGTGCGTTTGCCAGACTGGACATGAGGCTTTATGTGGTTATTTGTTGTCTTGTTTATGATTAGCATTTATGGTTTGTTTTGTTTTGTTTTGGGTTTGTTTGGGTTTTTTAATGTATCGCCTTTCTCTAGGCTAAAATCAGGCCATGTCTGCTTGCGTGGCCACATCTTTGCTCTTTAAAAAAACCAATCTTTAAACTCACTGATGCAGCAGAGAGAAAATTGGATCAAAGAGGAATTTCTTAAAGACAACTTGCAGGAGAGAGACCCTGTTAGGATCCCATGCAAAGAAGGGATGCAGCAACTCAGCCAGTGTTGGACTCTGGCGAATTTGCTTGAGAAGAGACTGTAGAGATGTCCTAACCACAGAAGGAGCTTTGGTTGGAGACAAGGATCATGATAAAGTTGGTCTTGGAAAGCAAGGGTAGTTTTTTCTCTAGTTATGATGCTTGTAGGTGTTAAGATTTGCCCCTCCTGCATTAATTCTGAGTCTATATGTTAAAAAATGGGTGGAACTACTCCTGGAAACAGTGAAGTCTGTGAGAATTTTCTTACTGATTGTAGGGTGACCAGGATTTTTATATATAATAAGTTTGCATTCAAAATTAGATCTTTTACTACTTACAAGTTCACAGTGAACTAATTCGAAACGGTTACTTATGTTTGCTCCAAAATTGCAAGGACTTTAACTAATACAAAAAGTGTCCTGAAAGTAAAAAGATTTCTGGGATGGTGTTGAGGCCCTGTCACATTCTCTGGCCGGGCTGAAAGTAATGAAACAGAAAACACTGTGTCACGAGCAAATCCCAAACTTATAGTTTCTTGAGTGCATTCTGCTGTGCATCCCCTGTACGGCAGCCAGTGTGCAGCTGTGTGTGGCTTTTGGACAGAGTGGTTAAACAGAAAAGTAGTCATTGTGCTTCTGCTGTGTGCAACACCTGGTAAAAACGCTGATGCCCATGATTTCCAATACTATTCACTTTGGTTGTGCTTCTTGAAAAATGTCTCAGTGTGGCAAGATTTCATACAGCCCCTTTAGCTCGCTTACTTTAAGCTCCCTGTTGGGAATCCAACAAAGAAGTTTATATTTTGATCTTATTACTTCTACTATGTTATTTTCCAGGGACCTTTAAAAGGACGACGAGTTGAAGATATCCAGTACGAAGACATTTCCAAACTCGCCTGAGGCGCTGATCGTGCATCAGAGAAGATTTTGGTTCCCAAAAGCGTCTTTCTGGGATCGTGCAGGCAGACACAAGACTCTACCATGTCAGGGTTTTTATTGTGTGCGTGTGTATGTATTTATAGTGTATATAGAAATTAACCACAAGCGAACTGGATTTATTTAAAGATCACTATGGATTTGTTACATAAAATGTGGAAATCTTATCAGTGGAAATATTTCATCTGATTCTATATCAGAGTTATGTTACAATATTTGGTTCAGTTTCCTTTTGTAAAACATAGGAGATAACTGCAAGCTGGAGTATTTTATTTACTGAAGTATGTCAGCAGTTCCGTAAGAGAGGGAATTACTTACAAACAGCTGCTTGAGGCAGGCAGTGTGTGTCACAGCCAGTGGAGTTTAAACCACACACTTCTCAGTCTGCAGCCAAAATTGAGTTCTGGCTGCAGGAACGAGGAAAGGGATTAAGAGAATAGCAGGAAGGTAACAGTGCTGCAGGGGATTATTCTCCTGGATGTTGTGAGAATGGTCTGGTTTATGAAGTGCCATCACCGACTTACTTTTGGTTAGCGCATCAGCGATAGTAGAGTGCAAGTCATCTCTCCTCCATCATCTTGTTTGTCAGGGTTCCTAATAATGCTGGCCTGCAGTCTGTCTTCCGTGGGCGCCAGGATGGGTGTCGCTTGTGGGGTTTCTGCGCTGCCGCCACAGTGCGTGCAGGTACGGACTGGCGATTGCCGTTGTGGTTTTCCGGAGCCTTTTCCTTTGTTCAGGCTTCCATCGTTGCTCTGCTATGTGAGTAACGTTGCTCATGCTAAATGATGTAACATTGCTTTTTATTTTTTTAAAAATGTCATATTTTGTACAATGTTTAATTTCTAAGGCCGTTCAGGAATAAACATAAACCTTTCTTAGGTCTGTGTATTTCTTATCAGCCTTGTAAACACCTGAGGCGTCGGTTGCTTTATATCCACCAAAGATACAGTGAAGCACCCAGTTGCTGCCTTATTTGTGTAAAAGAAAGATGCAGGTCCTCCCAGGCGAAGTGCAAACCATCACCTGATGGTCTGGCCTGCCCCTGGCTAGGCTGTGTGTCTCTGGAATTTGATGGAGAGAGAACCAATGTCCCCTGTACCCTCTGGAGGAGATCTCCGCGGAGGGTTGAGGAGCGCAGGATGCTGTCGTGACGTGCACGTTGCAGTCTAAAAGTTCAAGAGGCAAAAGTCACTGTTCCTTGTCCCTTTCCTTGCCTCAGAGGGTCACTTTCTTGACGATTTGTGGTTTCCAGGGGACCCCTTCAGGAAAACTGAGAGACTGCAGAGGTGTAGTGAAAGCTGCTGCCTGGAGCAGCCCGACACAACCTCACGCAGGACGTCAAATGGCTTTCCAGGGGTCCCGGCCCGAAGTGCAGGGCAGCGTCAGGCAGTAGAGCAGTATCTAAGGAATGGGGAGCTACGAGGAAGGGAACTGGAGACAGAAGACACACTTGTGTGTAAATTCAGGCTCTTTGGGCAACCTGGATTGTGTGAACAGCTCTGCCTTCTCTCGAAGGAGGTACTGAGTGAGAAGAGGTGTGCGGGAGAGTAGTGAGGATAAGCGAAAGGACAAAACAGCTGCTGTATCACTGAGAATAATTACACGTAAAATTCTGGAGCCTGGAAAATTGGAGTGAATATAATAGATGTGTTCAGTTATGAATTCTGTGGAGATGAACAAAGAATGACTTTTTTTTTTTTTTGCCTTGCTTGTTGTCACATACAAGCTAGGAAACAGGCAGTGGAATTACCAGTATGGGGATTTAGAAACAAACTGGTCAGGTTTTTCCTCCCCTCACAGGGCCTTGTTAAGCCAGGGAACTCGCTGCTGCGGGATACTGTGGAGGGACAAGCTAATAAATGAGTTCAAAGAAACAGTGAATGGTTTGTAGGGAAGTTGCTTACGCTTCCGAGAGTTACTCTGCAGAAACACTTAAAACACATTGATCCTCTCTCTCCTGACACCGTGGCTTCAAGAAAGATCACCCATCAGCCTTTATCTCGTAAGTGAAGGAAACTAAAGTTGAGAGGGGCAAGGAGATTGTGTGAGTGCCCTTCCTAGATGAGGGTGGCTGAGAAGAATCTGGCCAACGCTTCTCTCTAAGGCTGCTGGACAGCAGGGTTTTGAACCTGGCTCTGGGTACATACACGAGTGTGTTTGTTTCACTACTCATCTCTCTCATTGCTGAACGCTCCTGAGGAGGAAGGTGTCTTCTGGGAGCTAATCCCACTGGAAGGGAGGCTTTTGGTACTGGTGGTGATTTCTGTACAGTCTGAATGTTTCCTGCTTTCCCAGGTTTGTGTCTGTGTGTGAACTCCACTGTGATGTTGAAATTTTCACAGAAAAGTAGGCTGGAGGTTGTCTCAGGCTCGTGATTATTTTTCCTGCAATAGGGCAGCGTTAGTTATTTCAGGGACGTTCCTCACCACTGGTTAACCCGTTTGTAAAGACTGGAGACTCCTCATTCTCCTCCTTGCAGAGCCGATGTTCCTTTCCTGTTAAATTCCTTTTACATCTAATGCACATCCTCCTTTTTGCCTAGTCCAGCTGTCCGTGAACTTAGGTTTTCCCAGCAGTCTGAGAAAGCAAAGGTGTGACTTTTAAATCTGGTCGTGTGTGTTGCCCACACTGCAGGAGCCACAGGGCTGTTATGAGTCTTCTACGGGGTGTGTATTACAAAATAGTTGACATTTTTAACGGAGTTTACTACCCATCAAATCGGACACGGCAAGAGCAAGATACCTACTACAACCAAGCATGTCACTTTATTACAGATTTCATTTTTTAACAGAAAAGGGGGTTACATTGCTCTGAGACGCTGATCATTTATAAAGCAAATGGTGGTGAAGTCACCTTCAGCTGATCTGGCTTGATAGGCTGACAGCTACTGTTCGGAAGAGTTGTTTGGGCGTGAAGGAGCCAATAAGGATTTTTTTGTCATAAACTGTTTTTTGTAATAAACGGGGGTTTTTTTGAGCATTCAGGGTTTCTTCAGAAAGCTGTACAGGTGGGGGACGAGGTAGTCCTTGTAGTGGCCGTCTATGAAACCTTTCCCGCTGTTGTGCACAAACCAGCACTGCACGTCGGTCCCGAGCACGCGGTCCGTCCTGTAGTCCTTCTGCAGCCCCCTGTGAGGAAGAGGCCGCCAAAACGCAGGTCATGACAGGACAGGTAGACAAGAAGGCATCGATAATTGTGCTAATTGCGTGATAATTGTGCTAATTACGTGATAACTGTGCTAATCCTGATCATTCACGGCGCTGCTCTACTGGAGTGGTGAGGTGTGTGTCATCCGCCGGCAGCGAGTGGAAACGACCACAGAATGCAGTGAATTTTACGGTTCTGTGACCCTTTCATGGGGGTCCCGGGCACTTTGACGCGGGCTGTCCAAGGTCAGGTGCTGGGCAGCTGTACGGTCAGGACTCTCATGCAAAATTATGAAAGAACCCAGCTTGTCCCAAGCCTTTCACCAACAGCTAAACCCAGTCTATTAGCAGAGGGCAAACAGGGTCGTCCCCCCCCCCCCCCCCCCGAGATCCTTGAGAGCTAATAAGCTTACAGTCACTGACGTCGAAAGAAGTCAGAGCGATAAAGCGCATTATTCTTACCTGGTAACAGTGAGCTTGTTGCCTTTCACTTCCATGGTGGCCTGTGGTTTCTCTGGAGCTTGCCCAGGCCTTTGGTGGTGGATGTACACTTCTGGTTCCGACGTAAACTGGCCTGATCAAAGAGAGGTTGGAAGCTGTTGGCGTGTCCTCACCTTTGAGGCTTTCATGTGAGTTGCCGCTAGGCGCTTTTGAAAAATCAAGCTAGCTGCAGCAGGCAAACCCCTCCTGCGTGGATCACAGGGCACCGCATCTCCAGCGCTATCGGATCCGCCACGCTGGGACGGTAAAAAGCTCTGCTTTTGAGCCAGGCAACTGCTCCTAAGCAAGCAGGCTGGAGCTGCGAAGAGTGTTTGGGAAAACAACTTCTGCTGCTCAGGATTCCCACATCTCCCAAGGAGCCTTGGGTGGGCCCGGGGCTCGGGGGGCTGATGTTCCTCACAGACAGAGCCCTCGCTTGCATTTCATACCATTGCCAGAAAAAGGCCGTTGTTCAAGGGAGAGCTGAGTTACAGATGTTGGCACAGATGCCTTCTCAGAGAGAAGGTTTGAGGGGTTTCTTACAGTTGTTTCACTTTCGACCTGCGGCAGATTAACCTGGCCAGTAAAGCCCCGTCATGGCTAGCCAGGCCCATTCTGAAAGCACCCTCCCCAGCTGGGATGAGCAATAATCTCCTGATCCCTGATGTTCTACGATGTCCTTGGGGCTTCTAGGGCATTACAGGAATCTCACCCATTTCCTATTCGAATCTTCTCACGCCTTCCCCATCAGGACACAGAAACCAAGGAATTCAGTCAAAGATCCAGCAAACCTCGTGTCCCGCTCTTCCCACCGCCCGACACGCAGCCCTTACCTATCAGCCCGTGGGCTGCAGGAGAGAACTGGTTTTCAGGGGGAATGTAGATTCCCAGGAAGTCAACGTTAACTGGGTGGTTCTTCCACACACGGTGCAGCACAACCATGAAGGACATCTCCTCGCCCACGGTGATAGTAATGTTGCTTTCTTTCTTCACAGACACGAGAAGCCTAGCAGAGATGAACCAAAGGAAGGGCTCAGTTCAGCTGCCCACACATAAGCTCTCAGGCCCCTTGAGATGCTCTCAGGCATCCAGAACCACCGCACGGGGCTGGCAGATTTGGCAGAGGATCCATCAGAAACCCACAGCCTTGGGAGTGGTACCCAGAGGCCTGGCAGGACAGGCACTTCGTGCCCGTATTCAGGCAACCAAATCTTGCCTTTATGAATTTAATCTCTTGCTACAATGAAGGGAAATTTTGGAAGTTATCGTGTTGCCTGAACAGGTGTCTGGTGCTGTGGGGTGTCCAACATGGCTGCTAGCTGTTCATCTGCAGGTGAAGGTCTCCTGGATGTTGTGAGTCATGTCTCCCATCGTGTCAGGAACCCTGAAGGTATCTCAAATAGCATTAGGTGCTTGTGTTTAGGCATCTGAATCCTGGTCTTAGCTAACGCAGTCAGCAGTGAGGAGAGGAATTCAGCTCTTTCTACTTATGTCTGCTCAACTGAATCATTCTCTTGGCCCTACTGCCTGATTTCATTAACTGTAACGAGAGCTGAGGCATCTAGCTGAGATTCACACACCCATGTGGAGGCACGCTGTGACCTGGATCCCACCCGCAGCTGGGTCAGTCCAATGCTGTGTTGCATAGGGTTTCCATAGGGTGGACAACAAATGCTCAGCAACTTACTGTTTCCGAATGATGTGCCCCGTGTCAGACCAGGTCAGCGTGATGCCGTAAGATCCATCTTTCAGCGTTATCGTTTCTGTGGTGATCTCCACTTTCAGGCCTTTGTTTTTGAAATAAAAGCCAATTTTGCCAAAGTATGTGTTGAGTTTCTTATTCTCTGTTTTCTTGGCTCCGACGAGTTGCCCGTTGACCACGACTCCTGTGAAGGGCAGAGATGCAGACATTGCCTAAATCTTGGAGCACCACCTAGAGCCTTGGAGTTCTGATCCTAGCAGGGAGTACCATGGGATCAGCAGAAACCGGGACCCCTCTGACCCCCTGTTTTTCTCATCTTGCCAGCCAAGAGAAGAGAATAATTTATTAAATCACCTCCTGATGCTACTGTCCACCCCTTAGTGTAGCAATCTGGTGGGAATCGATGTTAGGTCCTGCTGGTAGCATGAGCTCATTTGTAAGCTATTTGGTCCCTTGCTGTCTGTGAAAGGCACGGGGCGGAGGGGCAGTGGAGGAATGGCACCACATTTCCAGCCCAGCTTAACCTGCCTCCAAACGCTCATCGCTTTTCACACATATTCCAGAAGTCAACGAAAATGGGGGAAGCCCGCTGAGAGGAAGGGGCTGGTTCCCTTTGATTCCTTTGGGAGTACAGTTGCACATTTTTTCTGCCTGCCACCAGGGATCCCTCCAGTTTTATTTCTCTTTCTCATTTTCCACTTTCTTCTTTAAAAGTACAGACAAGAGAGGGGAATCCTCACCTGTCATGGAGATCCCTCATTCTGTCTTGGCTCCTTTCCCAGTGTTTGGCCATCCTCACAATGAAAAAGTTTTTCCTAATAGCTCACCCCTACTCTGAATTTTAGCTGTTGCAACTTGTTTCTGTTGCCTCTTGTCCTTTATCTTGGAGATGTGCCAGGTTCCATCTTTGCCTTCTGATTAGGTGCTTGTAGACAGTGACAAGATTCATTGTGGGTCTTCTTTTCTTAAAATGGACCAAACCCAGCTGTCTCAGCCTCTCCCTGTATGTCCTGTGCTCCAGACCCATAAGCATCTTGGTGGCCACCAGTGAATTTATTCCAGTTTGTCAACACCTTTCTCGTACTGGCAATCCTCAAACTGGGTGCAATACTTCAGAAGTGGAGGGAAATAACCACTTCCCTCAACCTGCTGGCCACACTCCTGATGAAAGCACACAGTCCTTCCTGGAAGCATTTTCCCCGCTCCCTCTGAATACCAGAACTGAGGGAAGAAATGTGTGCTGTGAAATAAACCATGCTTTATTCCCTTACCAGTACCAGGATCAGAAACCAAGTTTAGGATCTTCCCAGGCTCTGAGTTGATGTTGAAGCAGATGTTCCTTTGGCTCTTGGGCAGGTGTATGATGAAATGTGGGTCATTGTCAACTGGAACATAGACAAGAAACAGGTATGAGAAGCAGGACGGTACCTGCCCTAGAGGTAAGGGACACAAAGACTGAGACACTTTCCTCAGAGGATTTTGAAGCACTGTTTGGGACTCCTCAGAGTAGGATGAGGGCCCTTTCCACCCCTGCAGTAACTAAGGAAGTTCTTAGGTGCTCCTTACAAAAACCCCTCGGATACTTTCACCTCATATACTTCGCCTGTTTGAGGAAAGGACATGACATTATTGGCTTGAGAAGCACCACCAAGCTCAGTGAACTACTGATTTAACTGGTCAGCTGCACACTAGGGTGCCATAGGCTTAACCTGGAGTTAAGCCAAGCTAAATTTCTTTGTGATGGAAGCCAGCCTCCAGGTGAGACCAAGGACCCATCTGCACATCAGATAGACAGAAATAGCTGTTGCCTATTTCTGGAAGTGACACACTCCCAAGACATCACTCTCTCAAAGACAGAAGCTCCCAGATATGTTACAAGTCCACACCACCATACTGATGTTGGGTGAAGAGACATCCTTCCTACCAAGTCCAGGACCTGTTCTCACAGTGTGTTGAACAACCTGGTGGGATTGGGCCCCTCTGAAAGTCATATGCTCTTTAAAATTGGCCTGGAATGCGACAAGCGCTTGCACCAGTCACTGAAGGCAGCTGCCTCCTGTCTCCACTGCCCAGCTCTTGCTGGTTTGGTGAGGGTTGGCATTTCCCTGTCAACACTCAGAGACGTGCCTGTAGTCCGTGTTACCTGTAGGGACAGCCAGGCCAGCTTCCGTTCATTCACTGGTGTTCCTCACCTTCTGGAAGAATTAAAGTCTTCCTGTGCACTGGACAAATCCTAGACCCCTGACCAGGAATCTTTTCACAGGAAAAGCAGGGTAGGTACCCTCCCAGGGGTGAAGGAGCTTTTGAATGTCTTGAAGCTTTGGAATATATTGAGTCTCTCGAATATAGCTCTCAACAATTTTGCCCTATTTTCACAAACTCCTTGATCTTCTTCAACTTGATGCCAAGGCCTGTTCTGATCAACATTTCCAGGAACAAAAAGAATTTCCAGTGCAAAATACATGTATAAGATGGACAGGTAACTTTGCCTGGCTCACCTTCCTTTCCAAGCAGTTTATTGACTGTCCAAAGTCTTAGATTAAACCTTGAGCTATACTGAGAAGTGGGTTGATAGCTCTTTGTTTGATAGCTATGTAAATACACACATCCACACGCAGGCACACTCCCAGAGTTATCGTAGTTACACTGCTCTTATAGGCGATGGTTCTCACAGCTGGTTTGTTTAAGCAGGCACTAAACTGTGGCGAAGGCCCAAGCATTAACGGGATCCATCAATCATCAGCGCATTCAGAGATTTTTATCTACCACAGAACATTCATCTGTCATTTACAACAGCAGTAACTTTACATTAGCTTTGCTACTGCAGAGAAGCTGAGTGTGAGCTCAGTGAGCAGCCCCAGCCTCAGGGAAGCATGCAGCAGAAGATGGGGATCTTATTAGGATCTAAACTAGTCTCCTGCTTGTAACTTAGAGCATATTTTTACAAGTTCATCTGTTCCAAGTCAAAATTATTTTTATAACGAAAATCTTAATCCTTGGATGCTAGAAGGATTTGAAAAGTTTTGACTGAGGTGGCTGTGCTTTGGGATGGATGTGATTGTGCCCTGCTCAGACCTTCAGCAGGGGCTGTATCGAGGACCTTTCACACTGATGTCCTCTGCAAGAGCAGTGAAGTACCTTCGTCAGCTAGTCATAGCAGCAGATTTATTTTCTTGTGGACTAGTCCCTAAATGAAGATACAGCTTTTACAACAACTCAGAAAACTCAACAAGAAAAATTAGGACAACTGAGAGACTCCTCCATCATTATTGGGCTTAGCATCTTGTCATGGAAGCTGAAATTCCCAAAGAACCCAATAACTTTGGTTACATTTGTTTGTTGATTAGGTGATGCATGTTGCTGTCTGGTGTTTCTTTGCAGAGAAAGACTGTAGCTTTTACCTCTGTTTATGCTCAGAGAGGACACAGGAGGACTCCTTTGCTCAGGCATGAAGCTGACTGGTACAGCTGAGACATTGGCCCAGGCTGGGATACCTTTGTTATTATTAGGTGCATTTGGAGTTAATCCTAGAGTACCTGTTAAATGAGAGTCATGATTAGGTTTGTGTTAGTGCTGACACGTTTAATAGTGTAATTTTTAAAGTCATGCAGTAGATCAGAGCCTGATATCATTTTTTCCCTGCTCATTGCAGGGAGTTGGACTAGATGACCTTTAAAGATCCCTTCCAACCCAAACTATCCTATGATTCTGTTGTTTTACACCAATGTAGAGCAGGCACGATACCATTTACAACAAACAGATTTGTATAATGGAGTTAGGATGGATTTACTCCAGTGTCTCCACCAGAGGAATATGACTTACCAGGGCAGTTGAACTAACCATAAGCTGTTGGTGAAAAATGGAGCCTGACTTTTTAACTTTTATTGATGTGAATAGGCCCCATTTTAGCAAAGCTCCTGTGCAAAGGCTTAAGTGTTTTGCCAAATAAAAAGCCTCATTTTAAAAAAATTTAGCATGTGGTAAAAGCTCTGCCAACTTGGGTCCTGAGTTTGGGGTGCCTGAGAAACAGTAGGACTCTTTCTGCATGCCCTAGGGTGACCCACATGCATAAGGGTTGAAAATAACTGCGAGAATTTAAAATATGATCCCCTAACATGTCCTTTTCTGCTGGAGGTCTCTGCCTTTGACATGACAGAGGCAGGAGAACGTAATGTGTACCCTCTGTCTCCCACATAGTTCATAAAGCAATATGGTCTTAAATGGTCCGTGAAACTTGGTTTAATAAGTTGGGCTGAGAATGGCAAGAGCTGAAGCAGGGCACATATTCTCATCTGCTGGCCCTGCTCTGAAGAGGAGTAGGGGAAAGAGGAGCTGAGGGATAGAAGATTGCACAGCTAGGTCTTGTAAATCTCTGTCAGCATCTTCTTTCTTGAACCCCTAATTCAGACCATAGGCTATTTTTACTTAGGCAGTGTTATTTCATTTGCACAGTTGCATGTGAAGTCAGTGCAGATAATACAGGAACTAAAAACTGGACAGAGAGTTCTGAGTTTCCAGGTCATATTAATTTCACAGACTATTATGCATGAAGAAGTTTTCCCATGCGCAGTCCAGCTTTGCAATAAGTCTGTTGTGATAAAAGAACAATTAGTCAATCCTTTGCGAAGTGAGTGATTTCAGTGGAAGACCCAGTGTCCACAAAGACAGACTGCGGAGCTCTGACAGGAGTTGTGACAGAACAGACAGAGGAATATATTTCAGATTACCTGTTCCATGCCTTGTATATACAAAGTTTTTGTCACAGCCCATGTATTGAAAAATCCTAAGCACAGATTTACTTTGATGTTATTGTACAAGCTCTGTCCTTTGCTAAGGCTCAAGGGTCATGTCCCACTGTCCCTGAAACCCACCGATGCCTCGATCCTGATTTCAGTGCTGTTTTGACTGTTCCACCAAACACAACGGCACAAGAACCTATATTAAAATCACTTAAATCCTCTGCATCATCTAAATCAAGATAATTATGGTCTGAATTAATCAGCTGGTACCATGCATAATGAATTTATTATACACGAATGAAATACATGTGCATTTCTGTGCAGAACTGCTTGGTTGTTGTGAGTTCATAGAATCATAGGATATCTCTTGGATATAAGTTGGAAGGGATCCATAAGGATCATCAAGTCCAAGTCCCTGCTCCTGGCAGGACTACCTAAAACTAAACCCTATGACTAAGAGTGTTGTCCAGATGCTCCTTGAACCTGAGTTGTAGCATGAAAAATAAACAACAACTATTTCATTTCTCTTTGGGTCTCAGCTGCAGACTGTAAAATTAAAAAGAAGAATAAATGAACAAATAAATAGCAATTGACAGACATAAACCCCTCATTTCACTGAGCCGACATCGAGGCATTTTTATAGTTATCCAGGAGCATGAGAACTGAGCATGCAGGACACGCGCTTGGGGTTTCAGCAAAGTCACAACTACTTCCAGAGTGAAACGCCAGGTGGATGATGTCTGTTACTGTAGTGTAGGTTGTGTCTTTCCTTCACGACCAATTTTAAACTCTCCCGTTTATTAATAGGTTTTAAACCGCCAGACTGGGTTGTTCAAGGAGTCAGTCTTTCACTTTCATTTCTTCCACTGCATCTCTCTGGCAGCGTTTCCCCGACAGCAAGTCATGCTTTTCCGAATCGCTGACTGGGGAGGGCGCAAAATACCTGCTGTGAAGCTTCATTGGGAGCACGTGGCTGTGCAGGGATGACTTTGGATCTGCTAGACACCCACGGATGTCGACAGCTATTGCTTTGAGACTGACTCTACCGTGTAATGCCAGGACAAGCCAACCCCGCCTCATTTGGCTAGGCATAAAGTTGCTGTAACAAGGACCTTGCAACACATATTGAAGTAATGGATTTAAAGGAGAAATCCAGAAGTTTAATTAATGAGGGACTCTGTTGTTCAGACAACTCAGATTCCATGTAGGCTTGTGGTTATTTGGTAACGATCTTAGGAAGATTCCAAGGCTTAAAAGTGGAGATAATGTAAGGTTTAGTCAATTCTCCAGATTTAGTGAGGGAACTAGGCCTATCTATGCCAGTAAGAAGACATTCAGCCTGTGACATTGCAGGCTAATTGGAAAGCTTATCATTGCAGTGTTAGCACATTCAGTCCTCACTGAAGCGAATGGCTCCAAACAGCACTTGCTTTCAAAGTGGCTGAAGATTTGGTCAGCTTTCACTGAAAATACAGACTATCCTGGTAGCACAAACACCTGGAGTGAACAATGAACACAGCCGTTCTTCCAACACAACATCAAAGCCAAAATGAGAGGTAGAGTAAGACAGACTGAGGCACTTTAGGCTGGAGAGCTGGGCAGAGAGGAACCTGATGAGGTTCAACAAGGGCAAGTGCAGGGTCCTGCACCTGGGGAGGAACAACCTCATGCACCAGTACAGGCTTGGGGTGGACCTGCTGGAGAGCAGCTCTGCGGAGAGGGACCTGGGTGTCCTGGTGGACGACAGGTTAACCATGAGCCACCCGTGTGCCCTGGCTGCCAAGAAGGCCAATGGGATCCTGGGGTGCATCAAGAAGAGTGTGGCCAGCAGGACAAGGGAGGTTCTCCTTCCCCTCTACACTACCCTGGTGAGGCCTCATCTGGAGTACTGTGTCCAGTTCTGGGCTCCCCAGTTCAAGAAGGATGAAGAGCTACTGGAGAGAGTCCAGCGGAGGGCTACAAGGATGGTGAGGGGACTGGAGCATCTCCACTACGAGGAGAGGTTGAGGGAACTGGGCTTGTTCAGCCTGAAGAAGAGAAGGCTGCGAGGGGACCTTATAAATGCCTACAAATATCTGAAGGGTGGGTGTCAGGAGGATGGGGCCAAGCTCTTTTCAGTGGTGCCCAGTGACAGGACAAGGGGTAATGGGCACAAACTGAGGCACAGGAAGTTCCGTCTGAACATGAGGAGGAACTTCTTCTCTCTGAGGGTGACGGAGCACTGGAACAGGCTGCCCAGGGAGGTTGTGGAGTCTCCTTCTCTGGAGATATTCAAGACCCGCCTGCACAAGGTCCTGTGCAGCCTGCTGTAGGTGACCCTGCTTCGGCGGGGGGGTTGGACTAGATGACCCACAGAGGTCCCTTCCAACCCCTACTATTCTGTGATTCTGTGATTCTGTGACTTACCTGCGCAGCAGCCCCTTCTGGGGTCTTTGGGCTGGTCTGCCAGCATTATCTCATCCTTCTCGGGGTTCTCTATCAGCATGGCTGTGAAGGGGGTAACAATATGATGGTCAAGAGACATCTGTAGGATGGATTTGGTGATGTTCCTCTTCAAAGCTGCAGTGGGAGCTGTGTTTCTGGGTGGAAAATAAAACAGAAGGCACGGTTAGCAGCTCTGAGGGGAAGCTGTGATGACAATGTCCCCACAGAGGGGTTGTAGAACCAGTCTGGCAGGTTGCAAGAAGGAAGGGTTGAGGGCCTACATGAATGCACTCTTCATATGAATTCTTGGCTTCTGTGGGCTTTGGCCTGGGCTCAGAGAAGCCCAGCCCTGCTCCTGGTCTCAGCATGAGACCTCCTTCTGCTTCAGGGGGGATTCATCCTAAACTGCTCCATAGCTTTCACTCAGGCTCTGTAAGGGAAGTCTCCCATTCATTTCATTCACTCAGGCCCACAGCCAGGTCTCTTTAACCCTTATTCCTCTAATTAACTGCTCCCAAACTCTATTCCCTGATATCCGTGAGTTCTAAAGATAGGAGGAACGTGGCTTAAGATATCACTCACCTCTGTTTTGATTTGTTTACCTTACCCATTTGAAACCCTGTGGGGAGCCTCATGGCTGTGGTCTTAGAGAGGACCAGATTGCTCTCAAGCTTCACTTCCCTCCCATCACAGACCACATCTCACCTCTCTGCCAGCATCTGGTTGACAGTCAGATAGGCCCACAGCTTCCTAGTGAAATCAGGATCCGCGTATTTGTCTTTCTTCATGAAGCCATCCAGTTCTTCAACATCTCGCAGGGTTTCCATGACAAGCTCTGCATTTGCCTATGCAATCAGCAAGAGATAAAGATAATGGAGGGTGACCCAGGAGAATGGGGTGGCTTTGAGTTCCCCTCTTGGCATGGTTGGCATTAAGGACCCATGCTGGCTCTGCTTGTGGTCGCTTCCAGATCAGAAAGTCCCAGCACTGTTGGCCTGACCACTGTGGGAGGGGAGCAAGAACTTCTTCTGTTAAAGGTACATTTAGTGACAGTGGATTAAAATAGATAAAGCCGATGTCAGCAGTAGCCAGAGAGGCTGCTACCATCTGCCAAAAGAAGAGGCAACTTTTCTTCTGCTGTTAACAGAGCTCTGCCATTCTCACCTCAGGCTTTTTCACATCGAATGCCTACCAAACAGGAACCAAATTCTACTTTCTCCCACAGACCCTTGGACTGCACTGTGTTTTGACAGGAAAGAATATTGAATGCATTTGATTTTTCCAGCAAATAACAAATGGTAACTCCCGAGCCCTGTAAGCTTGTGGATATTTCGGTTCCTCCTCAGAAAGCAGGATCTGGATGTTGCATTCCCACCCCATCCCTCTCACTTGGAAGAGCAGCCCTGAAACACGAGGGATGTCTCATCACACCTGCCACAAGGCAGAGCGTAAAAGGACAGTGCTAGGACTTGACATATTGTAGACTCACCAGCTTGAACTCCCCCAACAGTGGGAGGTTTAGCCATGAAAGGAGTTACCTGAGGGGATCTCCCCTGCAGCTTGACAAAGCATGACGACAGACTCCATAGCCTTTGTCTGGTTTGCAATTGAATTTTGTATGGTACCTTTATTAGAAGGAAGTTCCTCTGGCAGGCTGCAGGTACTGGCTATTGCTGTACTTGAAGCTATTGTGAAACATTGTTGGACAAACCCCTCCAGGAGTTTCCCCATGCTCCCACCTAGGACCCAAGCAGACAAACCACTCTGCTGGCAATAACCTCCAGCAAGGAGACTGTGCGCTCGAGTGAATGAACCAGCCTAAACCCCAGGAGCAGGTATCCTAGGGACACCTTCACTCACTGCTGTCGCTGTGACGATGCTTTCCAAGTGCTGCAGGTTTTCCGTGTCGACCTTCCCCGCCACTACTATCTCTGAGCCACCAAAATAGTTGTGGAAGCTGCTCTGGGTGACATCTGACACTGACTCCTGGGGGTAGTTGAACTGAATCTTCTTCAGGAGTGGGGTGGAGACCTGGTTGTAGAAATTCTGAGGTGGAAGGAGACATAGAAGTGAGTCTGTTGTACCTGAAGCAACCCTCCCACATGCACCACTCTTACTGAAAGGACAGCAAGTGGCAAAACCCAGAACCCCAATGGGCAAGAGGGACTTTCCTTGTCCCAGAGAATGCAGATGCCTTTATACTTAGACCTTAGTACACTTGTAAGAGAGCACAGCAAGAAGGTCTGGCCCAAGTCTTGTGGAAATCAGAGGATCATAGAATCATGAAATCAGTATGGATTGGGTTGGAAGGGACCTTTAGAGGTCATCTAGTCCCACCCCCATGCCATGGGCGGGGATATCTTCAGCCAGATCAGGTTGCTGAGAGCCCTGTCCAACCTGATTTTGAATGTTTCCAGGATGGTCAGAAGACCACGGGCTGTGTTATTCCTAGACCTAAAAGGCTGAGCACAAATGTGTATGGCCTGAAGCTATTATCAGGTTGGTCAGCTCTTTGCTGCTGTGTAAGACACACAGGTGCTTCCCACCTAATTCTTGCCAAAACCTAGGCCTGTGTCTCACTTGTATTTGCTTCTGTGCTTTAGACTGTCTGCCCTTTTCCAGCCCTGTTGTACCTGGCTGATGTGAACTGGGATGTGTACACAGTTGGATTTAGCATATGGAAAATATGCTGGCAAATTTTAGATATGCTGGTAAAATCCAGGCCTTAATTTTAATTCAGAAAATCTTTTTTATGGTTAAGACTGTTTTGTAGAATGTAAATCCTACACAAAGCAGTAAAGTATGTAGTATAGATACTACAAAAATTCTGACTAGGAGCACTGAAGCTAATACATGATTATCAGCTTGCAGGACTTTCCAGAAGAAACGATGATTTTTGTGACCCTCCCCCAGTAACTCTTCTCTTGCTAGTGGAGTTACCCAGCTCCACAGCTGTGAACAGAACTGGACCCTCAGTTTCAGAGGCAATGGGCCAGAAACACACCTTCATTTGGGCCGAAGTCTCCTGATTTCCAAAAATCCTCTGGGCCATGCCACGGTTGTCAGTTGCGATTCTTTGCAGGAAATCATAATCTACATCAAACCCAATCCCAAGGCAGAAGAGAGAGAATTCGTCCTTTATGCTCTGCTTCACGTTCTTCTGGATCGTTGTCAGCTTTAGCTCACCTTCGAGACACACAAAGAGTGACATCCATCTGAGCAACGGAGGAAGTCTCCATCAAGGAAAGCGCGTTCATGCTCTTCCAGTGTCTCTGGTTCTCTCTTAACATAAGGGGAGTCTAGACAGCTAGCTCAGATGCCCGATCTCCATTTTACAATGCCTACAGTGACATTTGAGCTTCTTCTGGATGGAGATTAACAAGTTATTTCCACTGAAAATTATTTCTTTGAACTCCTTTTTGGTATCTGATGCATATTCTTTGTGTATCCCGGGCTCTTATAAACTTCCTGGGGAGTTTGTAAATGTAACACATGTAGACTTCTCCCAGAATTACTGCTTCAAACTCTCTGCAGACTAAGACATCTCCATAAAGGTTTTACTTTGTTTCTTGTACTTAAGATGTTCTCTGCCACATCTGGGACAGACTTGTTTTTCAGACTTATTTTTAATGGCAGCCTCTTCTGGGCTGGCATCTTGCAGTAAGCGGTTGTTTTTGACCTGTACCAAATCCAATCCAAATTAATTTGTTTTCTACTTTATTTTCCCAATTTTAACGTTACACTTGGCGCTGAGTGGATCTATATGGGCTAAGGTCATTGGAAGGGGAAATTTTTTCTAAGGTTGTTGTAACTACCTCTCCTACAGGACTTACGCATTTCTGTAACTGCAAGAAGTAAATAACTTGCATAACATAATCTGCTCATCTCTTGAAAGCTTCTGTGCAAAGCCCCAGGCACCTATAGCATTTGGCAAAAAAGCCTCACAGGCAGTGGAAGAAAGGGGAACAAAATCTTTTTTAACTTACTGTCAAAGTGTCTACATGTTGCATGATTTTCTCAGGCTAATCCCACCTAATCCCACTGGCCTTTCTTCTCACCTAAAGCAGGATCCTTACCTACTGTCGGGTCTCCATCAGACACCAATACAATCATGGAGACTGAGTTAGGGTCCAACATGCCTAAGTTCTGGGCTTCGTTCAGGATGAATGTGGCTCGGAGAAGAGCTTCATTGATATTTGTGCCTGTCAAAGACACAATGAAGAAAACAAGTTTGATTCTTGTCGAATCCAGATCAGTTTTAAGATTCTAGTGGAATCAGTCATCATGGACAAGACCTGAGATCAAGGCAGCAAAACCCCTCCTCTGTGATGTTTACAGTACATCTGCTTGCACTCTGGTCCCCTTTTTCATGTGACACCCCATCCTCCCTCACTAATTCCAGTGGGACCATTTGTGGTGTTGGGAACTATTTGCTGTGGGGAGAAGCAGTGGGTTAGTAGGCAGGTGGTTGAATGAGAGCATGAAGAAACTTTCTTTTCTGGCATCAGACTGTTCCTTGGACATCTTGATTGGAAAAGGAGAGGTGTATGTTTACTGAGCCTATCCAAAGGTTTGGCTTGTGGCACAGAAGGGACAGAATAAGAAATTAGTGTGAGAGGAACAGGAGTAGGAAGGCTGAGCAGTCAGAAAATAGGTATTTTCTTTGTCAAGAAAGAAAAAAATTAGCTCCAGAGACAGGATAATGAAATGCTGCATTGCAAACTGGCTTTGCTGGATAGGGGCAGGTATCTTAGCTTGTCTGTCAGTTCTTCTGCGGTGACAAAGTCAGACTTATGAGGCATTCATATATCCAACATAGTTTTCTGTTCCCAGCACACTGATGACCTTGGACAAGTCTGTAACTTTGTGTTGATTCTACCTTGCGTGTTGCCAGTGAAAGCTTCAGGAAATGAAGGTGCCACAGCACCAGAAGGCTCTGATGTTGGGGAGAGCCTGTACATGCTATCTGCATACAAATAACTGAACAACTAAAGCACAGCTGCACTTCAGAGAGCGATTGATTAAAATGATCATGGGCCCCTTCTGTACAAATACCTCAAACACTAAGAAACGAAGCATTCGAAGTGCCGTAAGGCTGAGAAAGGCAACTGTTGTTGTTTATCAGACAGGGAATGGAGGCACCAAAAGGATGAACAGTTTGCCCAGGGTGGCATTTAGCACATCACAGTGTAGTCTACAATTTATAGCCAGTGCAGACCCTGGAGCTGGGCTGCTTATGATCTGCTTTACAAAGGCCTTGATCATTCAAGGATATTTGGGATCTGTAAGGCTGGAGGCAGGACCTATAGATTAAAGATAGCTGTTCTGTTGTCTATGTTCTATCTGTCATAGCTTGCTCAGGAGAAGGAAATGCCATCCCATACCCCAACACAATAAACTGGAATCCTTGCTCTCCTTTAGTCCCAGGGCATGCTTTTTGCATCTTGGTAATCAAAATTTTTGTTAGGAGTACTCTGCCCATCTGAAGGTTGTCTGAGGAACCCGTTCCTGTGATATTTAACTTCCATGAGCACCTTGCAATCAAAAACCTCATACCCCCATTGGGATGGATTGTCTGGATGTACTTCTTAGCATCTTCAACCTGCGCTGGGGTGGCTGAGACTAGATTATCTCTCCAGCATCGGACATTGTGGTTGAAGTCGATGAGGGAGAACTGATCAGCAGCACGGAGCTCACTCAATATTGCCTTCATGGCCTCAATGGTCTGAGAAGAAGAAATTTAAGAGAAGAGGAGTTTATGCTTCCTATTGCTGCAAGCATCTTCTTAACTTGTGACTGCAGGCAAACAGATGCCTCTGATGAATAAGAACAGGAGCTCTGGAATCCAAAAGAGCATCTGCTATCCGAACCTCTCCTTTTTTGCACTTCTTGCATAAAGTTGAACTTTTCACCAAAGAAACACAGAAAAAATGCAATTAGCAAGACAAACCCATGTGACTCAACCCATCCTTGCCTAGCTCCTGCTAACACAGAGTGGGATGAGAGAGAGAAGTAGTTTGTGAGACACTGTTGTTCAGGAGAGAGGAATTGCTCGTACCAGCTCAGGAGACATAGCTCTGTCTACAATACTGTCATTTCAGGCTGGGTAAAATCTGTTTGAAGATGTGTGATTTAAACAAGTGACAATTAGCCTGTATCCCAGTCTCGCAGCAGTGATTTCCCAAGGAGGCAATCTGCCAAGCTCTGAAGCAAATTCAAATATACCTAGATCATCCCCAGGTAATGTTTGTCTAGCCAGTTCTTAAAAACCTTCAGTGACACATCATATACCATCTCCTGAAGTCCCCTCTCAGCACTGCAATATTTTTCCTAATATGTAATATAAATGTCTCCTGCTGTAAATCTATCTGATTCCATCTTATTCTGCCCTGGGTGGGCATGAATGTCAGTTGATGAGATTCCCTTTTGGAACAACTGTTCGCGTATTTGGGTGCTGATTATGTCTTTCCAAGTCTTTTCTTTTGCAGACTAAAACATCTTATTCTTTGCATTTTTCCCCCCCAATGGGTTACTTTGTCTAAACAATCCTTACTGCTGTTCAGTGAGCTGTCAGCAATTTGTCCGTAACTTTTTGAAAGCAGAGATGGAGAATCCCAACTGAGACTTCAGCTTTCCCAGGATTCAGTAAACGAGATTAGAGAAAAAGAGGGTCAAAGCCTTTGCAAAATGTTTTGTGATCTGTCAATTAAAGTTTCAATTTAGAGCTAAAATTCATATTCCAATGGCATCACCTCTTCCTTACAACATGGAAGAAGCATTACAAATAAAGAGTGAAATCATGAAGTCTTTGATTCATCAAATATTCTCCAAATTCAGTGAGACTTTTGACGGAGTAAAGTGCAGAGAACTTAGCCAGTAATTTTGAGTGCCAGTCTGCTACAGAATTGTATAGTAAGGCACATGGGAAAACTTGGCAGGAGATTCATTTTGCAACAGAGGTCAAACACTTACTTGTTTCATTTTCAGTCCCCACATTGAGCCACTGACGTCTATAACAAATAAAATGTTTTTGGGCAGAGGATCAAGATTTTCCGGAGCAAAGAAGTGAATAAAATAGCCATTAAAAATCTACAAAGCAAAAAAAAAATTCACAGTGAAGTGAGCTATAGTAAAGATGTCAGAAAAACTCAAGACAATAACAGAGCAGAAAATGTTCTTCTTTATGGGCCAAATCTATCTTTCAGCTCTGCACGTCTCTGTATTTGTAGCCTTACACCATTTATACTCTGTAGTATTTACTTTTTATGAAGGAAAGCAGAGCCTGGTTCTCAGACAACTGACATGCACTAGCATAGGGGGGAATGAAATATATTTTTAAAAAGACTGTTCTGTCTGTGATAGTTCAACCCCATAACTCTGCTTCATGTTAACATAAAAATAGTGATGTTCTGGTTGTCTCCTTGTGATGTATTGGTACAACATCCAATGACTCTGTCCTCCGATTCAACATTAAATCACAAGCGTGCTGCTAGGTACAAAAGACATTGGCTTTGAACAAGACAGGAATCTCCTCCTGACTCTAGGACCTCGTCTTAGTCATAAATTAAGTAAATCCATTCTGCCCATTTAAAATCTCTGTTCTTTCAACTGAATACAGAGCTCTTTCTCATGCTTATTCTCCTGAATGATGAAGTTTATTTAGCACTGTTTGCTTAATGAGAACAATCCTTGTATTTACAGATCTCCCATTCCAGTTAAACAGCAACACTTACTTCCAATTCTCCACCTGTAGTTTCTCTGTTCACATCATATTGCACCACAAAATTTCCATCTACTGCTGTGGATGAGCACGTGGGGCATTTTCGTTGCTGAGCCATCGTTGGCTTGAAAGAAACATGAGCCTTGAAATGAGAAGTGATCATCAGTCAATCACATGTTGTGTGAAAGGTGGATCATTGAAACAAAAAGAGTTCATCTATTCACAAAATATCTTCTTTCACTGAACGCTTTTCTTCTTTATTTATTTGTACTCTTAGTTTATGTAGCAAATGAACTTTGTCACTTCAAAAGAAAAACAGGACTAAGGTTTGCCTGGATATGCTGATGCAGTAGTAGCAACTGTAACACAAATAAAATGACCCATCCACAGCACCAAATATTTCAGCTAGAGCTGTGCAAACCATTTCTAGAAATATGTTGGCTTTTTTAACATTTTCCTGGTTGAAACTATCCATAACTTTAGCAAATTTTTTAATAGTTTTTTAAATGATGTTTTCCAAAACAAATAAGCGCTTACAATTTGTCTGTAAATTGAGCACTAGGAATCATTTTCATTAGTCACGTGATTGGTTCTGCAGGCTTTGTGGCATTATTTCTCTGCTTTGACTGGATAACTTAAAATTTCCTCAGAAGATAAGACATAATATACATAGCCACACACTATCTTTGAAACAATTTGCTAAAGTGGGAATGTGGGTGAATAAGACATAAAGTGGAGTCAGGACATCAAGAAAAAATACTGCCTGATATATTATTGTGGTAGTATAGACAGACATTTTGGGCCTGGTTCACATATCCTGTATTAGATGTCTGTGAAAGAGTGAGAAGAGTTGTACCCTCCCCAAGTCACTGCTTGAAGTTTCTTGAGAAAAGCTTCTCTACTGTTGGAGGGTTTACTTATACCCAAGACCTATGCTGGAGAAAGGTAGAGTAAGAATGTTTAGGAAAAGAGCAGAGCTAAAATGAGCCCTTATGCAGATGTTCTCAGTTGAAACTGAGATTGTGGAGTTATTCCAGAATGGTTATTCTACTAGGTATTCACCACTTACCTTTTTCATACCCAACAATCTCAGTGCGTTGCTCTCTCAGAATTACAAATTAAAAGCTTTGTGCAAACAGATGGACTACACACTAGTTCTATACTGCTGTCACTGTAGTACTTGCGCATCTTGTGCATACATGTAGGTATCAATAATGAAGACACTATATTTTTGCCACATTTTTGCATGCTTCCAGCAGGAATGGAAAAATGCCATGACTGCATAGGGGAAAGTGTGAAAACTGAAGTGTTCATGCTATTTCCAGTCTGTGAATGTTACCTTTTTCTCTCCCTTGGAGATGGTGGTGATTCCATCAAAATGATCTCCAAGTGAATTAGGAACGTGCACGTAGCGAAGTCCCTGTGGCTCAATAATGCGGACATCCACCTAAAGGCGGGAAGGGAGGACATTAGTATGAAGCAGTGCCAATGATGTACCAGGACCTCATGAACCCTCCAGCTGAGGGTTGGGATGCTCTTGAGAATGCTTCTGTAGGGCTAGTCCCATTCGTGGTGGGGATCCATGCAATGCTGAAAATAGACTATGATGAAGAGGCAAAAATAAACATGTCCAAAGAATAGAAAGAGTTTGGTGGAAATGTTCATTCTTCCTCTCTCTCCCACCCTGTGGGGGACATGGTGGGATAGGAGTCAAGGGTGATAGCATTGTTTATGTTGAAAGCACGAAAAAAGCATGAAGTGACTATGCCTAAGTCTTGCTTTGGGTTAGAAGGCCAGGAGGAACACTCGGTGATGAGTTGTCTCCCTCTCTACTCATGCTATTCACAGGCCAGAGAGTATTTTTGCTTTGGTATGGGTGGCCAAGGTGATCTGGAAAATAAGAGTTTTATCCTGTCAGTCTGAGATAAGGGCGTTTTCTGGTTGTGTTTCTGAATAGCTAGTAATAATACTAGGAGGCAGGACACGGCGTCCTTTTCAGTAGGACTAACTCAGGCCTTTGGACAGCTTTAAGCAGATCACAGCCTGTACTAGGGAAATATGAGCAGCAAACTTTCATGTACAGCTTGTGCTGAAGCCATGGAAACATGAAGAAGATGTTTATGAAACAGAAAAATAAGAATGGCCAGATGGAAATGTCCAGCTAGCCCTGTATCCTGTGTCTGTTGATGGATGACAGAGGACCCATTTGGATGAGTGTAGGAAAGAGGGTAGGAATAAGACTACAGGCCGCCAGATCAAGAGGAGGTGACAGACGAAGCGTTCTTCCTCCAACTCCAGGAGGCTTCGCGCTCACAGGCTCTCATCCTATTGGGGGACTTCAACCACCCCGACATCTGCTGGAAAAGCAACATGGCAAGCTGTAGGCAATCCAGCAGGTTCCTAGAATGCATTGAGGACAACTTCTTAAGCCAGGTAATAAGCACCCCTACCTGAGGGGATGCGATACTAGACCTGGTGGTCACCAATGTGAGTGAGCTCATTGGGGATGTCAAGATTGGAGGCAGCCTGGGCTGCAGTGACCACATGCTGGTGGAACTAACGCTACTGAGGGAAATGGGAATAACGAAGAGCATAGTCAGGACCCTAAATTTTAGGAGGGCAAATTTCCAGCTCTTCAAGGAGATAGTCAGAAGGACTCCCTGGGAAACGATCCTCAGGGACAGGGGAACAGAACAGAGCTCGCAGGTCTTTAAGGATGTATTCCAGAGAGAGCAAGAGCTCTTGATCCCCAAGTGTAAGAAGTCGGGCAGAGAAGGGAAGAGACCGGCATGGCTGAGACAAGAGATGCTGGTCAAACTAAGGAAGAAGAGGGAACTGCACAGGCAGTGGAAGCAGGGACTGGCTTCCTGAGAAGAGTATGGGGAAGCTGTCTGGTTGTGTAGGGATGGGGTCAGGAAGGCCAAGGCACAGCTGGAGCTGAACTTGGCAAGGGATGCGAAAAATAACAAGAAGGTCTTGTACAGGTATGTCAGCCGGAAAAAGATGGTCAAAGAAAGCGTACCCCCGCTCATGAGCGAGACCGGCAAACTGGCAACAGCAGATGAGGAGAAAGCTGAGGTACTCAACAACATTTTTGCCTCAGTCTTCACTGGCAACCTCTCTCCTCACCCCTCCCGAGTCGATGGATGGCATGAAGGTGACCAGGAGGGTAAAATCCCTCCAGCTGTAAGTGAAGACCAGGTTCGGGACCTCCTGAGGAACCTAAATGTACAGAAGTCCATGGGACCTGAGGAGATGCATCCCAGAGTCCTGAGGGAACTGGCTGACGTAGTTGCCAAGCCACTCTTCATGATATTTGAAAAGTCATGGCAGTCAGGGGAAGTCCCCAGTGACTGGAAAAAGGGAAACATTGTGCCCCTTTTCAAAAAGGGTAGAAAGGAAGACCCTGGGAACTACCGACCTGTCAGCCTCACCTCTGTGCCTGGGAAGGTCATGGAACAGGTTCTCCTAGGAGATATGCTAAGGCACATGGAGGCCAGGGAGGTGATTCGAGACAGCCAGCATGGCTTCACCAAGGGCAAGTCCTGCCTGACCAACCTAATAGCTCTCTATGATGGTGTAACAACAAGTGTGGACAAGGGAAAACCAATGCACGTCATCTATCTGGATTTTTGTAAAGCCTTTGACACGGTCCCCCACAAAATCCTTCTCTCTAAATTGGAGAGCCATGGATTTGATGGGTGGACTGTTCAGTGGATAAGGAATTGGTTGGATGGTCGCAGCCAAAGGGTAGTGGTCAACGGCTCAATGTCCGGATGGAGACCAGTGACGAGTGGAGTCCCTCAGGGGTCCGTACTGGGACCGGTGCTGTTCAGTATATTTATCAATGACACGGACAGCGACATTGAGTGTACCCTCAGCAAGTCTGCAGATGACACCAAGCTGAGTGGTACGGTTGAGACACCAGAAGGACGGGATGCCATCCAGAGGGACCTGGACAAGCTGGAGAGGTGGGCCTGTGTGAACCTCATGAGGTTCAACAAGGCCAAGTGCAAGGTCCTACACCTGGGTCGGGGTAATCCCCAGTATCAATACAGGCTGGGAGATGAAAGGATTGAGAGCAGCCCTACCGAGAGGGACTTGGGGGTACTGATAGACAAAAGGCTGGACATGAGCCGGCAATGTGTGCTGGCAGCCCAGAGGGCCAACCATGTCCTGGGCTGCATCAAGAGAAGCGTGGCCAGCAGGTCGAGACAGGTGATTCTGCCCCTCTACTCTGCTCTGGTGAGACCTCACCTGGAGTACTGCGTTCAGCTCTGGAGCCCTCAGCACAAGAAGGACATGGAACTGTTGGAGCGGGTCCAAAGGAGGGCTACAAAAATGATCCGAGGGCTGGAGCACCTCTCCTATGAGGACAGGCTGAGAGAGTTGGGCTTGTTCAGCCTGGAGAAGAGAAGGCTGTGGGGAGACCTGACTGCAGCATTTCAGTACTTAAAGGGAGCCTATAGGAAAGACGGGGACAATCTTTTTAGTAGAGACAGCAGTGACAGGACGAGGGGTAATGATTTTAAACTAAAACAGGGTAGGTTTAGGCTGGATATAAGGAAGAAATTCTTTACAATGAGGATGGTGAAACACTGGAACGGGTTGCCCAGAGAGGTAGTGGAGGCCCCATCCCTGGAAACATTCAAGACCAGGTTGGACAGGGCTCTGAGCAACCTGATCTAGTTAGTGGTGTCCCTGCTCGCTGCGGGGGGGTTGGACTAGATGACCTGTAGGGGTCCCTTCTGACCCAAAACTTTCTATGATTCTATGATTCTATGATTCTAAGACGAATCATCTTCTGGTAGCCAGTTGTGGAGGGACTGTCATTCAGAGAACACCTGCTTTCATAGGATACTATCCATGAAGTTGGGATTCTTGTGAAGAGCACTGTTCCAAATAGCAAATATTGTTTGTTTTCCTTCAGTCAAGGCAAATTCACACAAGGGTATGTATAGGCCAAAGCTTGTTTGCCCAAGTCGTTCTGATGTGAGTCCGTCATGATTGAGAAGATGCCCAACTCTTAGTACAACAGAAGGCAGGACACATTTGCTCCTCACTCATATAGCTACATAGCTCCTGGTTTGAAGTCTGTCATACTTATCCACACAGTGGCTTGAGGCTGTTTGCACCGAGCCCATATGAAAGCAAGGAGCTATAGATGAAACGTCTTGCTGTGGGGCTCATAGGAACCTTGGATGCTTGAGAAAGCAGCTGATTCACCTGTAGGGTGCTGCCTATGTACACCAGCTCTACCTTACCTCCATGTGCTTTGCCAAGCGACCTGGCTTCACAGAGATGACATGCTCATAGGAGCTCAGTTTCCTTCGAATCATTTCATGGTAGTGAAGTTCGAATTGGATCCTCATCCCTGGGGGCACATTCACTTCGGTTTTGAAGTTTTCCATATCCAAGGCATTGCTCCTGAAAAGTCAGCTATGGGGTTATTTTGAGAAAGAGAGCTTCTTTGCATTTTGGTTTAGAGTTATGCATTTGCTGGGTCTGATTCTAACTGTGGCCTATATCAGTGATCTGCAGTTTTCTATTAACACAGTGTGTTTTGTCAATCTGAAAGCAGAAACACAAGCTAAGTCCTTGGCAATTACATATCAGAGTCACTCTAAGTAAGTAACCCATTTTCCTTCCCAGAGTTCCCCCCTCATCTCTCCTCTTGGGATGGGTCACCTCAGTTCTCCTATGAATAAGTTCAGTACAATACCCACACGTCAAAATCTTTATACCTTACTATTCCAGCAGCTTTGCCTTTGGCTTTTGCTTGAGAGTACATTTTTCTGGCTTCAGATTTTTCCTGAATTTTGCTGGTAAATGTTATACCATTGATATCCCTAGGAGAGAGAAGCACAGTCAGTTTGCAAAAGAAACAACTTTACAATCAACGACTGTTTCTTTGCTTTAGAAAAACATCAGTGAAACCTAAGCTGGTGGGAAAAGAAAGAGTAAGGCTCTTATTTAACCCTAAAGTAATGAAGTCTGTTTTCCACTAGATCTGTATCTTTTTCCCTACCTGCTTTTTTGTTTCAAGTAGCCAGCACTCTTGTACTCTGAGGAGGATCTGCTGTCCCCCACCACCTTCACACTTTCCCCATCCTTTGGGCAGGGCAGGCAGTTACTCATGTCAAGGCTGTTTTGAAACGTGGATCAGGACATGTCTGCTGACCTGCAAGCTGGCTGCTTGAAGCTGCTCTGAATGTATACTGAACCAGGCTAGTCCCTTTCAGTTCAGTGAGGGCTCTGATTTTGGTCTATCTCTCTCCCCTTTGATCTGGTGCCAACTTGCACAAGATGGGTAGGAGCTTAGGCTATTTGAGACTTCTGTCCTTTTGTCAGATTTTGTTGATGTTGGCCAATGGCCAAATAATTACTGGAGAGGAAGAGATGAACAGACAGACAGTATGATGACATGAGCCTTTTTTCTTTAAGAAAGCCTGCTAAAATTACTCTAAACCTGGAAAACAGTGTTTCACTTTTACAAATACCTCCCTCCCACCATGTTTTGCCACTGCATTGAACCCTGCCAGAGCACAAGGCTGATACCTGCCCACTACTTACATAGTAAAGTTGTCAATAAAAGCTCCTTTGGGGACTTGTACATCAAACACTATGTGCTGGGGATGTTTTGCGTTATTCACCATTTTGGCTTGGATCATTGTGTTGGCCAACCGTGACGTTATAGTGGATTGAACTTTGTAGCTGTAAAGACCTATCTTGTCATCGTCCTCCACCTGTAATTGACAAAATTACTCTATAAATTTCAGACACATCTAGAAAACGTTCCCTAGAGGGCAATATCAACCCATTTTATAATCACAGTTCCTTTTTTTCAACTGCTATTCATTACAGTATGACAATCAGAAGGGACATGAACTCACGTTCAAGGCACTTCCATATTTTACCTGGCAATTGTGTCAGGATACTCATGTGAATATAGATCATAATAACATTTCAGCTGAAAGGAGGAATTTATTAAGCTGGAATGTTTTCCTTCTTTTGACCATGCAACCAGTCGTTGGAATGACTCGGTGTAATCCAGCATAGAAGGGTACAGAGTAATCCTTAACATCACATCCTGTGGAGGAGAGAGCTTACATTTTCAATAAAAGTGCTAAATAAAGGAGACCTGAAGCATTCATTACCAACCTAGTCTTGTAAATAGTTAAACCATGGCAGCGAGAGAACAGCGTTAAACTGGTATATTATGATATTGTCTTTGTCTAATCACTTTTGATGCTTATTTCTTCATATTTACAATACCCTACTCCCTCCAAGAGCAGTTGTATAAACAGCATTGTGCAAACAGTGCTCTGTTGAAAGAAAATAGGTTAATACCCAACCAGCAGTAAAAACAAGGAACTGAACAAACAAAAGGATTGATTTCCAAAAAATGGTTAACTAGAAAACCACTTTGTTCACTATTCTTTTCCACAGAGGAAGAAAAAAAACTCACCAGATCTCCAACATACCCCCAGTCGGATGTGCTTCGCTGGAAAAGAAGGATATGGAGAACGTGTTTCAGCAAAGCTAAGAATACAGATTATGGCTGTTTAAAGACAGGGATCAGACAGCGGCAACACCTAAAAGCTGCTTTCCAAGATGATGAGAATTGGTCTAAGTTCTGAGACTTTGTGTGCATATTCCTTTTGTCCTATTTTATGTATTTATACATGGGATGCTGGAGCATGTGATCTCCCAGCTGTGACTTAGAGGCTATCAAAATCAGAAGGACAGCTCTCTTACTTTTTTTTTGTAGAAAACATTTTCTTCTAGGACAAAAAAATTTTCCTGAAAGCAAAATGTGCTGGCAAAAAGTCATACTCAGAAATCCTAGCTTTTAACAGAAAAAATTGCCTTATTTTTTCTAAGAAAAGTGATAAAAACCTCAAAATCCAGACCTTTTAACCTCATTTTGTTTTCATATATTATAGATTATATCCTTATGTTATTGTATTATATGCAATATGGATGTATACAAAAATCTGTTGCATAGTTGATATTACATTTACATTACATATATGTAAAGTCAGTTATGTACGCACTGCTTAGAAGACCTGAAACTGTTAATGGTGGGGTTTTTTTCACTGCCGTATGAGTATTTCCATTTGGAAATCTCTATGGAGAGGTGGTGACATCTCGTGGCCATTGGAATCATTCTGTTTAATTCCCTAAAACTTCAAACTCGCATGAGTAACCCTGGGATGGGATTTGGCTCAACTAGTTCCAGGGGCAGATGCAATTGATATCTGCCTCGGTCTTATCATCACAGCTGGGCAAATTTAACTCTTTAAAGTCAACGGAGCGACCCGTTTCATCTGAAAATTGATACTCCCCTTTGGTTGAATGAGTTCTGCCCTAAACTGTGCTGACGGTACTGGTTAGAGGAGCGGGTGCTCAAGGGTACCACCCTGGCCTTCAGCTGGATCTCTAGGAGGTCACAAGGCTTGCCTGATATCTGATAACCAGCGAGATGTCTAGATCCGTGTATGAAGGCAGATGAACTGAGCCCTTCAACTCCACTGATTATGATCAAGAACTTAGGGACATTACTTCATATACTGATGGCTGAATTATAAAAAAATGAAAAAAAACATATCGATCTCATCTCTGGTTTCAGTAGCACTTGAATCCAAGAGGATCCAAATTCAACGAAGATGCTTACAGTAACTGCTTTAGTCACATGGTACATGTAAGGCTTGCTCTACAGTTACTAAATTCATTTGAAGCTAATTAACATACTGTTACCAGGACAATCTTGGGCTGCATAAGAGATGATACATCTCTTAGCAAGATCATTTTAATGAGGTGATTTTAAAGATCCTTTCAAGACAGCTAGAGAGACTGCAGGATTTTTGCCTGAGAGAAAAATGCAGGGGTTTATCTACTGGCTATAGAGGGTCCATCTGAAACATTCAGACTAGGATTTCAGGATCTGGAAGTTTATGGCTCTCTATAGACCTTCTGCAGAGCCTGGTGGATTGACCCTTGCTCAGACCATCCTGACACCCCACAAACATCACTGTACAGTGAGCTGGACCCTTTGCATCTGGTAAAGAACCGGACCGTGAAGAATGACTGTTGTCCCCACACATACTCTTTGGGTAGGAAACATCACCAGCACGAATACAAATTGAGTATAAACCAACCTCAACTGAAACAAATTAAATTTTGAAAAGAGGAAGACCAAGACTTTAGAGAGAGGGGATTTATTTTAATGTGGTACTTTTCTGGCTCTCAGAAGAGCTCAGGGTTCCTGACTCACTTTACAAATGGTGCTTAAAGCTCTCAAGATGCTCGAGTTTCCTTCCTGTTTGTTTTTGTGAGGGTGGAGGAGAAGAGGGAGGCACTGATGGAGATGTGAGCTTATCATTTGCAGCTGTAGTGACTATCACTGCTGTTGTTAGAGATTAGACATGGGATGGGCCAGCCATGCCCCTAGGATCTCAAAGGTCACAGAGGGCCACCACTCCAACAGGTCAGGAGCTGTAGACAACTATTCTCCAGGTTTGAGCACTGGTGTGGTTACTGAGAACATGGGCTTTGCAGGGACTTCTGTGGCACATAAGACTCGTGCTGTTTCTAGATTCTTGGCTGATCCTTGCCTTTAAACGGCATTCAGATATGCTGATGGCTGCACTGGAGAGAAACTACCTTGTGCAATAGTTAATGGGTGGCAAATTGCTGATTAGAGTGGAGACAAGAAGTGCCTGAGGAACTGTTTTAAGGATCTGGTCTTGACAGGTGCTGGGCCCTATGTTCGGGTATCAAGACTCATCTTCTCCTGACATCTGTGCAGGCTGTGGATATTTAGCCCTCCATAAATGATCTTTTTTCAAATTACTGTGCATGAATACTGCAACTACTATGGTGTCTACCATCAAGAAAACATTGGGTACTTCAAGCTTACTTTTATCGAGGGCTGCTGGCCCTGACTTCTCCTGTCCTGTCTGTGGAAGAAGAAGCCATGGTGTCTAAGCGAGGAATGCATTACAAGAGCTAATGCATTACAAAATATTGCAGGTTTTAGGTCATCTATGGGATGCCTAGCTTACCATTGCTTCCAAGTTGCAGTCCACAGGCTACTTCTGAGGTGTGACTTAGTAAAACAAGGAAAGCAGATTCAGACATGTTGTACTGCATTTGAAGGAAATTAATTTTCTACTGGGGCATGAAAATTCCTGGGGAAAGTCGTAAGAATCTGTAAATTAACAAAAAGGTTGAAAAGCAGATGCCCAGCATGCTGTCTCCTCACAGATTCACTTGTTTTCGTGTGAGTCATTTCCTAAGCACTTTTAATACACTGCAATCGCCTCGCAACTTCTTCAGACGCCTTTTGGGGATCATGATCCTTACTGTGAGGTGCAAGAAGAGCAATTTCAAACCTAAGGCTTGGCAGAGCTTGACTTCACAGTGCTGCAGATGGATCCTGGTCTCTCTAGTTGCATTTATACCCTGGGAGCTGGAGGCCTCTCCAGCCAGCTGATTCCATCCTCTCTCCTTCCATATTTCTTTCCTGCGCTGGTTCTCATGGTGAGGAAACCAGGCAGGCAGAGCAGTGAGGAAATACGTGTGATCTCAGCTGTCTCTGGACAGCCAGAAATCAGGACCAAGACTGGGGGACATGCTACAGAACATCCCGCCTTACAGTCTAGACACAAGCTCTGTTATCTATCTCTAAAACAGAGATAATGGCAGTGCACCATCACACAGATGTTCACAAGGTTACCTGCATTCTAGCCCATGGGACACTCCGTTTCTGTGGTCACAAGGACCATTCATGTACCTGAGACACTGTATTTTTTGAATTACACAGGCACAAATATTTTTCACCAGAATACCTGATCTGGACCTAGAAAACAATTCTTTCTATTTAGCGCTAATTAGGAGGGTCTGGAGAGGAGCTCTGTGGTCTTGTTGCCAATGGGTTAGTGGCCTCAGTATAGAAAAACGTAACGTTAAAACAATAGTTTGGAAGACAACCTTCCGCTAATAATTAACAGTAAGTAACTGTGTGCCTGCTGCTGGCTAAGAGCTACTGTCTCAAGATGTTTCACGTAGTTCATATTTACCTCATTTACTAATATTTTATTGTGACTCAACTAACATAAAGGTAGCTCAGCCTATAGCTAAGATCTTAGTTCTACTGGTTTGCAAAGACTCATTTGATAGGTAAAGGATAGGAAATCATATATGGCAATATAAGGAATAACTGGTATAATAAAACCACTAATAGAATTATAAATAACTGCATGTATATGTGTATATCATTATGTACCCACAAAGTTGGGGAACAGAGGCAGCGTAATACATAGGGTGCTAATACAAACATGTTGGAAAGAGATGATGCCCTGAAGAAGTGCAGCTAGAGAGGATTTAATGATTAAATCATGATTAAATTATTCAAATACTGGTCTGGCAAATGTGAGCTGCCTTGATTCATATTTGTGCTAAAATCTTCCATTTTTCTGGCCGTGTAATGGGAGCATTAGGTGTCAATAATTTACATTTACACTCTGTGTGAAGCACCTTTCAAAAAGCCTGAGGATAAAGAAGAATCATGTTTGCCGGTGCTTAACTTAAAAGGTGCTGGGAAATCCAACTTTACTCAAGAGGATCTTTTGTTTTAACTATATTGAACAAGCTCAAGAAAGGCAGCACCAGAGCTTGGTGGAGGACAAGATCCACTCTGATCATAATTTCTTTCACACAGTGTAATAAAAGTTAATACCTTCAAACAACTGATTTCATTATTATTATCGTTAATTACTACTGTTTAAACACAAGAAAACTCCTGCAATGCTGTTTTAAATGTTTTTGTTTGAGAAGCTGACAGACTATAATAATCTGCAACCCATCAGCATACTGCAAACAAATCTTCTTCCCTGGTCTCAGACTCCACCAGTTCACTACCCATGTGACAATGTGATGCAATCTTTTTACCCTACTGGAATGTGAATGAATGGACTATCTGCAGGACTGAAATGTTTCAGCCTACATTGCCAGTGGCTGAAGTCCTTTGCCATTCCTTCATGGAACAGCCTCACCAGTATCAATGGGATTTTTCCCACACATCAAGTTAGACAGATAAGTAACTCTGTTGTTTAGCATCTGCAGGAGCTCAGATGTGGAACAAAGCCTTGCTGTGCTAGGTAGTGCATAAAGGATAGTAGCAGCTCTTATCCCAACAAGAGATACGGAGGTCTCAATGCACTTAAGGACCCGCTGGTCCCACCTGGTTGCACACTCACAACCCTTGACATGGAACAAGCCACCTGGAGAGAGCTCCCAGCCATTCTTTCTTCCCTTCTTTTGAAGCATTTCTGAGTACTGTACCTGGTACCTGCCACTTCTCATCTTGGAGCTTGAAGGAAATCCATCAATTTCTAAATCAATCAGGTTTTCTACTTCCTAGAGGAGAAAGAGGAAGAAAGAAAGAGGTATTTATGCTGCCTTAATGTTTATCACTTGTTTTATTATTGATTAGCACTCTAAAAGACTTCCAAAGGGAATTTTGGGAATCCCCTTGGTGCAAATAGGGAGCAAAGGTGAAAACCATTTGAGACCAAAATGCTGCATCCTCACACATTCAGTTTCCACCTGTGGCCAAGTAGCCCTATATACTCTCATAAGACCATGACCTTTACTATCATTTTACAACCTTTTCTTCTGAAACATGGAGTAATGTTTAACACACTGAAATGCCCATAAAAAGCAAGAGGCCGATTATCATCGGCTTGGGTCCAGCCATCGTAATACAGCATTTCAAATACTGATCTCACTTAAACCAACAAATTCTGAGAATTTCCGACCAAACCAGTAGAAATTGTCTCTGGTTTTATACTAATATACCTGAGAATTAAACTTGTCCCATTGACAGCAAAGAAACATCAGGTGTTTTCCAAGCACAAAGCTGCACTTATTCAATTAGAAGTGTGGTTCTTACACCACAGCAAAACCCTTAACTGAAGTTTTTTAGAAGTTTAATTTATGGCAACAGAAGTTTAAGTTAATGAATTGCTCTCCAACTTATGTGACAGCATACCCACAAAGTTTTGCACAAAATTAACTGCATTTGTTTAAGCACATTGATGTTAAACTGATATAGCATCTATGGTTAGAAAGGACCACAGATCTGGAATATTTTTCCTGGGAATTATAAACTCAGAAAAAGCTATCCCTGCTCACTATTTCTTTTTTTTATCTTACAAAGGAAAATAGATCTTCACACCATCCCTGCTGATTTTGCAGAAATACTGCAATACGGCAATGTGGAAATGGCTGTAGACGCCCAAATTTAAGTTCACCTGAGTCCGGGGGTTTAAATTTGGACTAAGTTTCAGAATCAAACCTATAACTATACTTCTCTTCATCATTGTATTATCCTAAGAAATTACAAGCTCTGCTACAAATTCTGTCATCTGTCTGATGAGGGATGTACGGTCAACAGGATCTTAACTCCACATTCGAATTCCTGTTAACAAAAACCTGAGTCCATATGAAGCTTTGCTGAAGTTCAGAATGGTTCATACATGAGATCCCATCCACAAAGATATCTAGGTACTCTGTTTCTGCCTATTCCAGGGAAACAGTATATAAAATATGCTGAAGGTCTGAGAATAGAAGCCCACTTGTAGGATTAAAGGTTAAAACCAGCAGAGAAGCCAAAGCTGAGGTAAAAATATGAACCCTGCTTGAAAAGAAACTTGGAGTTTTGCCCATATTATCCCACCTTTAATAATATTAAAAAAGCAGCACTGCGAATGACAGGTGAAAGCCAATTACCAGAAGAATCCCATTTACAGCTAAGAGAAGAAGGGAATTCATGAGATACAAGCAAAGCTGTGAAGCAATGACCCAATTCTGCTCCCACCGAAGCCAGCTGCAGCTTCGATGTCGACTTCAGCAAGGAAGGAAGACCTAGGCCTTGCCTGGAAATACTCACATCTGGGATTTCGTCGATAACAAGATCAAAGCTTCCTACTCCAGAAATGAGGAACAAAACCAAGAAGCAGAGCAGATGCTTCATTTTCTTCCTGCTTGTCTCCTGAGAGCAGCCCGCATAGGTACAAGATCTTTCCTTCTCTGAGACAAGTTCAAGGAAACAGCTCAGGGTTACGCGGTATTTTGAACAAAGTTTTGAAACACTGACTTTGTTTAGGCCATAGGTAAATATTTGCCTTGCAACGTAAGTCTGAGCTGTGGTGCCTGAGCAAGGGTTATCCAAATAATGTCTTCACTCGCCTCTGCCCTTGATAACAGCTCAGGCTTGGATAGGCTCACTTCTTGCTTTTGTAGCTTCCCAGGATGTTTGACTAATTTCCTGCTAGGCGCAGACCTTGGAGTATCCAAAACTTTGACAGATCAAAGCAAGAACTCACTCCTAGCTTGTTTGTTTGTAGTAAATGAAGTGAAGACTGGTTCTCAGAGTGATGGATGCAGCAACATTCTGCTTCTCCAAGGACCCTCCCACCCAGCCATCTCACAGGGGCTGGCAGAGACCTTTGGGCTGGATCCTGACCCACACAAATGCCCTTGTTCCACTCTGGCTGGGAAAGGATCATAGCTGATGGTGGAATAGTTCTAGTTTTTTAAAGTTACTCATGTGAAAACATCTGATGATGTTTTAAGACGCATGTTGTACAGCTCCTGAGTGCTTCTGAAACTGTTTTGGCCTCCCTGCCTCTTTGGGTACTTCAAGAGGTTGGATAAAGTCAGCGAGCAAGGCAAGAGGGGGAAAGAAGGGACAAAGCAGGTTTCTGGCAAAAGAAGCTGGGGTCCCACTTCCATTCCTCCGGGAAGAAAGGAAATTTGCAGACATCTGAGTAACCTCAGTGGAAAAGACTGAATTACCATGTGGACCCAGCGACTAAACAGCAGACAAGATTATGTTATGTTATGTTATGTTATGTTATCCTGTGTTATATTACACTTCTCTGATTCAGTAAGATTTATGCAGCAACAGTCTGCTGTTATACATCTTTTCAACATGTGGTTTCTCATACTGAGACCTGAAACTACAGTCAGAGGTTCACAAGGAACACAAGCAGTGACCTTTCAGCTCACTGCCATGTAAGAGCTGCCAAAGGTGCTCGGGAAAGGACATAAGAACTGGAGCAAGCACGTAAGGTATTTTCCAGAGACGCTACTAGTTTCCAGCTACTTGTAGCTGTGGTACATCCAGATCAGGAGTTGGTTTCCATTTATTTAGCAGTCCTTAGTTCATTTATTTTCAAAAAAACTATACTCTCTGAACAGATTGGATTAAAAATTAACAATCACAGCATCCTGCGAGTAGTTCCACACCTTAAATATGCATGGAACAAACCATCGCCTTTTGGTCACTTTGAACTTGTCACATGGTAGCTCCATACACTGTTTCACAGATGTTTTGCTGGAAGAGGCATGGAATAATTAGTCCTGATTTGCCCTCACACACAATCTTTTGGGCAATCCCGGATCTTGAACTTGGAGATGACATCACAGGTCCAGATTTGCTAGAAAGTTTAGGAGTCTGTAGGCTGTACCCAAACCCGTACAGAGCCTTCACAGCACATGCATCTTGTTTTTGCATTGATCCATCCACACAGTGGTTCCCCACATCACCTATTTATTACTGGTATGCACGGAGAAGGGGAGTGTACAGAAGGAGCATGGGAGGATGTGAGAAGGATTTTCCATTAATCATAGTATCATAGAATCATAGAATCATTTAGGTTGGAAAAGACCCTTAAGATCATGGAGTCCAACTGTAAACACTGCCAAGCCCACCAGTAAACCATGTCCCAAAGCACCATGTGTACACAGCTTTTACAGAATCACAGAATCACAGAATAGTAGGGGTTGGAAGGGACCTCTGTGGGTCATCTAGTCCAACCCCCCTGCCAAAGCAGGGTCACCTACAGCAGGCTGCACAGGACCTTGTGCAGGCGGGTCTTGAATATCTCCAGAGAAGGAGACTCCACAACCTCCCTGGGCAGCCTGTTCCAGTGCTCCGTCACCCTCAGAGGGAAGAAGTTCTTCCTCATGTTCAGCTGGAACTTCCTGTGCTTCAGTTTGTGCCCATTGCCCCTTGTCCTGTCACTGGGCACCACTGAAAAGAGCTTGGCCCCATCCTCCTGACACCCACCCTTCAGATATTTGTAAGCATTTATAAGGTCCCCTCGTAGCCTTCTCTTCTTCAGGCTGAACAAGCCCAGTTCCCTCAACCTCTCCTCGTAGTGGAGATGCTCCAGTCCCCTCACCATCCTTGTAGCCCTCCGCTGGACTCTCTCCAGTAGCTCTTCATCTTTCTTGAAGTGGGGAGCCCAGAACTGGACACAGTACTCCAGATGAGACCTCACCAGGGCAGTGTAGAGGGGAAGGAGAACCTCCCTCGTCCTGCTGGCCACACTCTTCTTGATGCACCCCAGGATCCCATTGGCTTTCTTGGCAGCCAGGGCACACTGCTGGCTCATGGTTAACCTGTCGTCCACCAGGACACCCAGGTCCCTCTCCGCACAGCTGCTCTGCAGCAGGTCCACCCCAAGCTTGTACTGGTGCATGAGGTTGTTCCTCCCCAGGTGCAGGACCCTGCATTTGCCTTTGTTGAACCTCATCAGGTTCCTCTCTGCCCAGCTTTCCAGCCTATCCAGGTCACGCTGAATGGCAGCACAGCCTTCTGGTGTATCTACCACACCTCCCAGTTTGGTGTCGTCAGCAAACTTGCTGAGGGTACATTCTAACTCTTCATCCAGGTCGTTGATGAAGAAGTTAAACAAGACTGGGCCCAGTACTGACCCCTGGGGGACACCACTTGTCACCAGCCTCCAACTAGACTCAGCGCCACTGATGACAACCCTCTGAGTTCTGCCATTCAGCCAGTTCTCTATCCACTTCACCGACCACTCATCCAGCCCACACTTCCTCAGCTTCCCTAGGAGGATATCATGGGAGACTGTGTCGAAAGCCTTGCTGAATTCGAGGTAGACAACATCCACGGCTCTCCCTTCGTCTACCCAGCCAGTCATGTCATCGTAGAAAGCTATCAGATTGGTCAGGCATGATTTCCCCTTGGTGAATCCATGCTGACTACTCCTGATAACCTTCTTTTCTTCCACTTGCTTCATGATGGCCTCCAGGATAAGCTGCTCCGTCACCTTTCCCGGGATGGAGGTTTTAAATACCTTCAGGGGTGGTGTCTCGAGCACTTTCCTAGACAACCTGTTCCAATGCTTTACAGCCCTTTCAGTGAAGAAATTTTTCTGAATATCGAGTCTAAACCTCCCCTGATGCAACTTGAAGCCGTTTCCTAGATACACCAGAAGGCTGTGCTGCCATTCAGCGTGACCTGGATAGGCTGGAGAGCTGGGCAGAGAGGAACCTGATGAGGTTCAACAAGGGCAAGTGCAGGGTCCTGCACCTGGGGAGGAACAACCTCATGCACCAGTACAGGCTTGGGGTGGACCTGCTGGAGAGCAGCTGTGCGGAGAGGGACCTGGGTGTCCTGGTGGACGACAGGTTAACTATGAGCCAGCAGTGTGCCCTGGCTGCCAAGAAAGCCAATGGGATCCTGGGGTGCATCAAGAAGAGTGTGGCCAGCAGGACAAGGGAGGTTCTCCTTCCCCTCTACACTGCCCTGGTGAGGCCTCATCTGGAGTACTGTGTCCAGTTCTGGGCTCCCCAGTTCAAGAAGGATGAAGAGCTACTGGAGAGAGTCCAGCGGAGGGCTACAAGGATGGTGAGGGGACTGGAGCATCTCCACTACGAGGAGAGGTTGAGGGAACTGGGCTTGTTCAGCCTGAAGAAGAGAAGGCTGCGAGGGGACCTTATAAATGCCTACAAATATCTGAGGGGTGGGTGTCAGGAGGATGGGGCCAAGCTCTTTTCAGTGGTGCCCAGTGACAGGACAAGGGGCAATGGGCACAAACTGAAGCACAGGAAGTTCCGTCTGAACATGAGGAGGAACTTCTTCTCTCTGAGGGTGACGGAGCACTGGAACAGGCTGCCCAGGGAGGTTGTGGATTCTCCTTCTTTGGAGATATTCAAGACCCGCCTGGACAAGGTCCTCTGCAGCCTACTGTAGGTGACCCTGCTTCGGCGGGGGGGTTGGACTAGATGACCCACAGAGGTCCCTTCCAACCCCTACTATTCTGTGATTCTGTGATTCTGTGTTACATAGGAATTACTTGCAACCTCCTTTCAGGCCGTTGTGGAGAGCAATAAAGTCACCCCTCAGCCTCCTCTTCTCCAGACTAAACAACCCCAGCTCCCTCAGCTGCTCCTTACAAGACTTATTCTCTAGACCCCTCCCCAGCTGCGTTGCCCTTCTCTGGACACGCTCTAGCCCCTCAATGTCCTGCTTGTACTGAGGGGCCCAAAACTGAACACAGGACTCCAGGTGCGGCCTCACCAGTGCTGAGTACAGGGGCACAATCACCTCCCTGCTCCTGCTGGCCACACTATTCCTGATCCAAGCCAGGATGCCGTTGGCCTTCTTGGCCACCTGGGCACACTGCTGGCTCGTGTTGAACCGGCTGTCAACCAAACTAGCATAATGAGGGATGGGATTACCCTACTGTACATCTTTTTCTCCCTTTTTAGTCCATGGAAATAAATAGATATTTTTCTGATCATGTGGTGCCTGATTCAATTTATTTACCTGTCACACCATAGAATGGGATGAATCCTGCCCTTGCTGGGTCTAATTCATGCCTTGTACAATATAGGGAGTCCAGTCAGAGAGCTCGGAGGAGGACACCAGCTCTGGGGAGATCTACGCTTCGTCAGATGACTTCTACCTCCTGGAGTAAGCTGCTCTGCATTTACCACCATTGTAGGCTTTCTGAGCGGAGGGGAACCTCACCGTGAAGATCCCAGGCATGCTGCTTCAAACAGGAGGTTGGCTTACAGCTCTGTGGTGCATAAAACATCCAGGTTGGCTTTAAATTATGTAGTCAAGGCACTGACAATCTAACCATACTGGACTCAGTGTTTTCTCAGCCTTTTAGGTGGATTTTGCTCAGTGTTATGTGCCTGTAGCCCTAGCAGTATTTAAGTTAGCTACCTTAAAGTTGTCACCTTAGGAACACCTCCGTGAGTGCGGTCGGAACTATGGCTATGACAGGGCTTATCCAGGACTGCAAGAGCAGCAGACATGGGGCACCCAGTCTTTGCTGTGTTAACAGTATCTGCTACAGCTTGAATTTTCCATCTAAGCTGAGTTCTGTTCACACGTGTGCCCCTACTCAGAGTGAACGGTCCGTTCTCATCAGAAATGTAAATCTTCAGACAGCTGTTCTGGAGGTATCTGGGACTCTGGACTGGGAAAGTAATCACTTTTGCTCTGAAGAGATAAAAAGTCCTTTTAGAACAGAATTTAATTTAAACATTTAATTTAGTTATTTCAGTCCTCTCATAACCAATGTGGCTTCATTTTTTTCTGTAAAAACAACGAGATTGGGAAACCAATGTGACCACTAGATGGCACGAACTGCTCAAATATATTGTCCAAAAGAGTCCAAAAAAGCTGAAATTTGTCAAGGAGAAAGTACAGAAAATATGTGTGAGGAACAGGTGGTGAGGATGCTCAGAGCCCTTCCATTTGCTGTCAGGTTAGGTGAACTTCCCCAGAATTTCACAAGGAGGACAGGATCTCAGCAAGATGTTCTGTGGTGTGTATCTGTTGGGCTGTTTCATGACTAGCCCTCTCCATGGCTGGGATTCCTCTGGAAGGAAGTTTTCATGCACTGTCCTCCCTGAAGCACTTGGAGTTACTGCTGGGCAGAGTCTGTTCCTCAGAATGATTAAATTGTGTTGTCTTGCCTTGCACCTGGGGAGAAATGCTCACAATTTCTGTGTCTTACGAGATAGCCAATTTCCTCTTCCCGTATTGAATTTTTTATCTGAACATTTCCACTGATCCAGGTAAGAACAGGGTGTACCTGCAAGGCAACACACATACGTACGGTGCCTACTGCACTGACATTCATCCCACTACGCAACCATTCTGCAAAATGATATTTGGACATATAGAAAAGGTTTTCTTGGTGCTTCAACTTTCCTCCCTTTGTACTGCCATTCAACAGAGACGTACCAGGCACCAGGACTTGGCAACCTGCCTGTCTGCCGTGATGACCTCTTCCAAGTGGGTTTCACAGCAGTCACTCAGACAGAGTCAGAGATTCCCAGCACCAAGGCCCTTTGGCAGAGACTTTGAGCACTTATTTCATCAGAACAATACCAGATTTTGAAGTTCTGGAATGCTTTGCTGGGCCATGGTGCACACAGCTAATGGCAATGGGGAGATCAGCAGTGATGGGGACCCCAGGAAAGCCCGCTCAGGAACACAGGTGTCTCCCAGATAGTGTCAGAATTGGGGACCATCAGGTCCTATCCAGATGTTTCAGAAGAGACAGAGTATTTTGCCTCTGGACATTTATCTATGTTTATGTCTATGTAACCCTTTGGGACTTTTACCAATTTCTTGATCAAATTGCTGGCTTTGAATGCCCCTAAATACTACAGTTTGTTAGTGTTTTGGGTAAATTTAGTTCCTGTTTCAGACACTTCCACTTGGGCATTCAACGTAGGTGTCTCTATGTGAGATGGGTGTCTGGTGTCTCATTCTTTTACCTAGCAGAACAGAGAACTGGAAATCTTTAATTTATGAATCCTTGCAGCCATGGCACCAATGTTGTAACCAAATGCAGCTCTCATCTTGTTCCTTCAGCTTCAACCTGGAGTCTGGAAAACTCCTGCTCTTGAGCTAGAAAGTGCTGACACTTTCTTTAGCTTCAACACTCCCTACAGGGTTTGTTTAACTGTTACAGTGAAAATGAGGAAGACTCATCCTACACATGAACCTTGCATGGAATTCAGAGGGGTGCAGATCTGTGAAGGCAGAACATCACCAAAGTGCACGTTGTTATGTCAACACAGAGATTCATTGACATAACGTGATAGTTTCCAGGTGAAACGTGTGTGGAAGCTCAGCTGTTAGATCATGCCTCTCTCCAATGTCTCTGCTCATACTGGCCGCAGGCATGCCAGGCAGTTTAATTTGCTGAGCTCCCACCCAAAGAACAGCTGCTCATCTTGCTAAGTCGGCAAAAGTCAGCATCAAACATGTCTAATGTGAACACACCTGAGTAATTGCTTATCTTGGTGTTCAATGGCATCCCTGGAAAAGTGCCTACCGCGTTCCCCCATATACCAGGAGACCTGATTCCAAGGAGGTGGAAGAGGGGTTAACATGAACAATCAAGACCTCGGGCATAATGTTCACTCACCAAACCTAACTGCATCTGAACCACATTAAAACACACCTTGGTCTTACTTGGCTATGTGCTGTGTCCTCATGTGCCCTTGATGAGGAAATCATGAGCAGAATTGGCTGCTCCTGATCATCTTGGGAAGGGCAGTGCTTTTCCCAGCTCATTCTCTCATGTCCATTGGTTATCCCATACCTGCTTTAGGGTCCTGATTCTTCTCCTTTCACCAGATGAGCCTAGGATCAGCTTTACTGCACTATCTTTGCACTGTCTCACAGTTTTGATGTACTCTGGCCCTCAGCTCCTCACTGTACAATGGGAGAAGCCGAGTGGCTGTAGAAACAAGCTGAATACTGATCAGAAGGCAAAGAGTGATAGCTGATGAGAGCTGGATATTTTGCCAAATACATTCTGACTGCCCAATGGTTATTTCAAACTGGCAAACATCTCACCATCCTGCCAGGCATTGCCCTTACGTCTAGGGTTAGCAGGGTAGTTTCAACTTGCTTTTACAGGGGTGCCTTATTTTCCTCCAGGTTTTCCAAAACAGTAGGAAAATCATCCTATAGGTATTGTTTTAAATGCCTGTTTCCAGTGTTTCTAAGCATATGCTGTAGACCTGGAAGACTTTTATTCAGCTGTGGCCCCTAGTTAGTGAAATATAGACAGAGTGGGCTGAGGAGCAGCCCACCCTAATGTCAGTAGTGAGGGCACAGGAGGCTGCAGCCCTACTTCTCACCCCTCTCATCTGGAGCCCAGGAGTGTGCTCTTTCTTCTGTGTCTGAGCTGGACAAGACATGCAGAAGCCAAAATAAACTGGACTCAGGTGAAAAATACTTCAAACTATTTTTTGTGTGTCCTTAAACCAGGTCTCAGCTTGAACCACTGCTTTGAAGTCTTTCTTCATTCACAAATGGATGGTTGAGCCCTCTTCTCCCTCCCTTTGAAATGGTGAGGAGCTGAAGATAATGCCTTGACCATCTTCTGGCAGGGACCAGATCAGTGCAGCAACCATTTGTGTGGTCTCTGGGGGCATGAAGCATCTCGCCCCAGCCTCCCTCCAGCTTTCTCCCAGCATCTTCTCTTCTCCAGCCGCATTAGCTCTTTGTCATTCCATACAGTGCTGCCCAGCTCTGCAGCTCTCATCAGGGATATGGCCACTCCAAAGGCCCTTGTATCTGCCAGTGGTGGACCGGTCCCAGTGGGAAAGGAGCTGGCCAGGCTTTTGATTCTTTCCCTCCTGCAGGCAATGCCGCAAGGGACCTGTGTGTGAACATGGTGTGGCCTGAGCCTGAGCCACCAGTTTGCTAAAGGGAGCTTCAAAGGCTTTGACCTTGATGTCCCTTACCCCATCTCTAGCTCCCCTCATCCCTTCTGTATGGGGAGCAAGCACCTTCCCTCTCCCCCATTGTGCATGCTAGATTTGGAGGATACAATGCTCCTGGAACATATGCTTTCAGTGGACCTATGCTTTCAGGTGGGTGCACGTGTGTCTGCCCAGAAGGAGAAACTCCAGTGGCCCAAGGGTGTGTTTATACATCCCAGCAAGGCTGGAGAGACATTGAGCCACTCACTGGGCTATCACTGCCATGGACTGGAGCTGAAGGAAAACAGCTTCAGCCCCTGATGACCCAGAGCTGGAAAGGAAAAAGAAAATACAGTGGCTCAAATCCTGACAGGTTTATGCGTGCATCACCTAGCACCTGCAAAAAAAAAACCAACCCAAATAAAAAGAGAGAAATTTGGGTCTGCTGGGTTTAAGAAGTTGCTGCTGGCATGGAAGAATGAAGTAGTAATGTGTCTAATTTGGCGTTAGGTGAGTGCTGCAAGCTCGCGAACGCCTGGGGATGAGGCATGCCCGGTCGGTGCCAGCTGGCACAGCCTTGTCTGGGAGACCGTCCCCAGCAGCCGAGCACTGGGGAACGTCCCTGGCAGCCCAGCAGCGAGGATCCAGCCTGCCCAGCCAGCCTTGCGGCTGCTCGGGGAGGAGAGGGCTCTGCCTGTGGGAAACGAGGGAAGAGCCGCAGGCTCACCCCAGCTTTGCCGAGCTGATTAATGGAGTCCAGATGACAAGGCAGAGGGGTGAAAGTATGGGTCTCAGGCATCTTCGCTGGTGGGGTGCCAAGGAGAGGGTGCGGAGGGAGCCCTGCCCTGCGCTGGGACGTGGACCCTGGGGCAGCTTTCACAAATGAACCAGGGCTCTCCCGACCAGGGAGCAGGAGAAGCTGTCCCTTCACAGAGGGTGAAACCGAAGGGTTTTACCCCTCCTGGGTAAAGCCCCAGCCTTGAAGCGTGTCCCGAGGGGGTGGGTGGGAGAGTGCTTTTTCATACAGACTGTGGCATCGGCCATTCAGGCTTGCCCAATGCAATGGCTGACCCCACGAGGAGACAGCGTGACCCTCCGAGGGGAGCAGCTGCAGGATGGAAACCCTGCCGGGATCCCCCGCAGCCGACCGGAGTGAAAAAGGGGCAGGTCCCAAGCTGGGAAGGAGGAGAAGAGAAGAGGGTGGGTCATCTCGCCTGCTGTCAGCCTCCTCGCAGCCCGTCCAGCAGCGCAGGCAGCAGCCGAAGGCAGCGGGACTTTCCTCCCACCTTCGGGGCACGGAGCCCCGGCCGGCTCTCCCCGTCCACCATGATCCTTTGGCTGTGGCTCTGCTGGGGCTTCTCCACCTCGGCGGGGCAGCCCGACTCGGAGCTGATGGCGAGGTACCTGGAGGAGGAGCTGATGGCAGACTATAGCATCATGGAGCAGGTAAGTTCTAAGGAGGTCATCGTTGGGGAGCATCTGGTGGCCGGGGCTGGCTTGTCGCCTCTTAACCATCAATATTGACGTGCAGCGCAGTTTGCTAAAACTGCATTTATTGCACCCATCCCTGCAGCGTGCCCACGGCTGCGGTGGCAGCTTGGCTCAGCGGGAGCTGCTTCTACTGATGAGCAAGGCAGCTGGTGGAGGTGCTAAGCCAGGAGAGCACCGGCACCTTCCTGTGCTGGGTGCTCCTGCCCAGTGATGGGTTCAAAGCTGACATCCCCGCAGCTGTGCTAACGAGGTGTTTTGCAGGGACAAGGGAGTTAACCCAGTGTCCTGGCTTCGTGCCAGCCTGAGTAATTCAGAGTATTTCAGGCTCGGAGGAAAATTTTTCTGCCTATGGTGTCAGCCTTACTGTACTTGATTTTTAACTCATGCTGGATGAAATGAACCCCATGAATTTCAGCTTGTAAAATGCTTCTTGACTGGGGGAGGAAAAAAAAAGTATTCTGCAAGTGAGGGCTGTTATGTTGTGTCATTGTGTGGCTTTGAGATTTTTGGGAGAAAAAGGGTTGAAAGGGCAATGAACTTTTTGCAAGTTAGCAAGAGAGTTTGGGTGATGGTTTGGGAGGCTTTGATTTAAAAAGCTGCACTTCAGATCTGTGCTCACAACCTTTGGGTCCATACCAGCTCTCATGTGTGACTTTGGGTCACTTAAGGTATCAATCAGTTATCTAAATTTGATCAGATCTGAGAGGCTTTGTAGTATCAGAGGCACCCATGTGGGACTGGCAGATACGAAGCAGGACCTATGGAAGACCTATGCCTTGCTGGAGGCCAGGCTGGATACCCTAGCATCTCTAAAATGTCAGTGAATGCCTGTGTTTGGTATCTTCTGCCATACAGTGAGCGGGAAGAGTGGGACTCTTCACATGTATCTGTACCCGTCTCAGAGCTGGTCGTTCAGGTGCTCACCCCACCCATGCTAGAATGGGAAGATTCTCTCTCCAGAAGTGCCCACATGTCTCCACTATGAGGACCTCAGCAACTTTGTTGTTGATCCTGATTGCTGTGAACACATATTCCTTCCTGGGGAATTCAGCCACAAACCAACATTTTCTTGCAGACCCACCTGTCCAAGTGGAAGAGAGTATCTCCACCGCTGTTCTGCCAGTGGAGTGGTATCTGGGAACACTCACTCATCTGCTTTAGGGTGAAAATCAGTTGCAAGGCTCAAGCAACTGGCTCACAGTGTTGAAGTAACCTGGCTGATCTTGTTTGAGGCAAATAAGTGTGTATTCACAGGAGCAGTGTTGCTGGCTGATGATTGGCAGCAGTAACTTCCAACAGAAAAGCAGTGATGTATAAATAGAGGTGGCAATCTAGTCCACTGGAACAGCCAGATCTAGAAGAGGACATCTGTCTGTCCTCATGGAACATGAGCCAGGTTAAGAAGAGGCAAGTGCTTCCCTAAATCAACATACTACATTCCCTATAAGGAAACCTCTAACCAATTCTGGAGAGCATGTAAGGCAGTGTTTAAATGGAAGGATCTTCCTACACAAAGGCAAGTACAGGCACAGGTCTCTGCAGGACCATTGTATTTGTAATGAGTGTGAATTACTTGGTGCCTCATCCAATGGTTGACCACTCTGCTAATGTGGTTGACCACTCTGCTAAAGTAGTTGACATGGTTGCTAGTTATTACTGTTGCACTAGAGATAGTTCTTCTGGGCAGCTCTTCACAGGTAGTTGGGTTGCTACTGTCCAGCTGATTCTCTGTGTACCATGCTAAGACTAGCAGATGGCAACAGCTGTGGGGTCACTACTAGCAATTATTGGGCTTTTATGAGTACTTTGGAAGGCTTTAAAGCTAAAGGTTGATGGTAACTTGGAAATTCTTCCATTAGATGATGCTAGCAAAAGCTGGCTGATTCAAAACAGTTCAATGGACTGATCAGTATCGTAAACCCTGCAGCAGTGCTTTGGTAGTAGTCACGAAATTCTAGCAAACAATACTGTTATCTGGTGATCCTTAGCTACACACCGATGTCTACTGGTTATCCTCAAGTCATTAGAAGGTAGCTTTTGAAGAAGCCAAGTCATACAAAGCCTTTCTACGCAAATAAGCAAGCAAATAAAATGAGTATGTGGTGGGGAAAGATAGAAAACAAATTTCCAATTTCACCAAGTAGACAGTAAAAACCATTGTGACCGTTCCACACAGGACAACGGGTAGATTTGTTCCAAAAGGTAATCCTTTAGTAAAAAAAGTACTGAGAAGCACTGATCTCTCATTGCTGCCCCTGCTCTCAGCAGGACCACCTTCACAGACATTTGTCTGGCTTGTTCTGAAGAACGTACAGTGATGGAGACTCTGCAGCCTCTCACAGCAGGCTCCTGAGGTGCTTTACTTGCCGGAGATAACAGACCCAGACAGAAAATTTCTTTCAAAATTTAAACTGTAGAGAATTCTCCTCTCCTCTCCTCTCCTCTCCTCTCCTCTCCTCTCCTCTCCTCTCCTCTCCTCTCCTCTCCTCTCCTCTCCTCTCCTCTCCTCTCCTCTCCTCTCCTCTCCTCTCCTCTCCTCTCCTCTCCTCTCCTCTCCTCTCCTCTCCTCTCCTCTCCTCTCCTCTCCACTGAGAATTTCCCGAGGGAGCTGTTTACCCTTGGTTCTAATGTTAAAACACGTTGGCTAAAATAATGCATAAGGAAATAATAAAGATTCTAGCAAAGGAGACAAATTTCTCCATTGGGCTTTCCTGAGCTTTTCAATGCATGATATAAACAGACATCAAATCATATCTTTGGCAACGACTGCTGTTATTTCAGTGTAAATCAACAGAAAGGGCAAATCAGGTAAAAACAGATAGCATCCCTCTGCTCTCTTGAGTTTCACTGACATTTTAAGAAGTCACTTGGCTTCCTTCCTTGACAAGAGACTTGTACTCTCTGTTTTGGGGAGGGATTTGGTTTGGAGATGTTGCTAAGCTGAGACTTACACCATGTGCAGGGGAGAAGTCAAAGGAGTTGTTGTTGTAAAGGGCAATAAAATGAATATGATTGCTTTGTCATAGGTGAAATACTTCATTTTGCAAAAAAATCTGCAGCTGAGTTCAAATATCTTTATTGCTTTTTTGCTTATAACTAGTGCTTTTCTGTCACTGAGCAATAAATCCACAGGACCTGTGGAGAGTTTTTAGGCAAAAGATCTGCTGTTGCGGTAATACTGATCAAGCTGATGTGGTAGCATTAATTTACTCAAGTCCTCCCGTGGAGCGGGTTCACATGTGCAGCAGAATGGGGTTGTGCTTGCTAAGCTCCAACACGTGGGTGCTAGGTTTTAACCTGGTCGCTGCTCAAGCTCGAAGCAGCCACACTGTGTTGAGCTGCACACAGCCTCAGGTGTCTGGGCTCATCATACCCTCAGCCCTCTCCCTGCCCAGTGTCTGTAACCCACCATGGGTGCCAAATGCTCTTGCATGGGTGAAGACAGCTTCTGATCTGGGGAATGGGCTTTGGCTTTTAATTACCTGAGGAGGTAGAGGGGCCCTGTGTGACGTCTGATGAGCATCGTGGACCATCTAGCAATCCTTCTCACCATGTGCCATATACCATGCAATGGGCCAAAACCGGTGACACAGAGCCTTCGTGTGAGTCCATAGGAAGCTATAAACGAATACACTTCCAGGGCCAAGACACAGTGTCCAGGGCTCAGGCTAAGGGCTGAGGTTCCTATCTTCACATAGAGGGTCTCCTGACAAGTAGCATTTGCAAAACACACGGTACCTCCTCGCCTGCGAGAACCACATTCCACTGCTGAGCTTTGATCGATGGGTCTGTTAATACAGAAGAGATTTAGGTTTTAATTTTAACCAGAGGAACATTTGAACCTAGCCACGGGTGACCAGTCACACAAACCTTTGTCTGAACTTAAACAAGTGACATGTCTTCTGTAAGTTGACCAGGCTCCATTAACTCCCTTAACTCTTTGCAGGTTGCACGCCGTGTTCCAAGACAGGCCAAATTTTTGCAGAGGCTGGTACGTATCATACTGTGTCTTTATTTTACCTCATGGAATCACACTTGCTCTATGTATATATGTGTGTGCGTCCCTGTGCCCAGGAATGAACTCTGTCAGTGGGTGATGGTAGGGTAAGATTCTAGGTATAAAAATCTTCATTTTGATCAACACAACAGACATAGGTTCTTGTAACACTTTGCAATCCATCTTCTCGACCCCAGATTTGGACAGAGAACATTCAAAGTTACAAACCTTAACCATGCAGTGAACAGAAGCCTGATGAAATCTCGTCGAATTTGAAGAGAATGGGAGAGTTTTCTTTGAAATATGAAGATCTCTGTTTTCTCTGTCGAAAATTTACTGAAGAAAGGAAGAAAACAAGGAAGCCGATATCCTTCTTTCAGCAAGGGAACCTAAGCTTTAGACGTACAGCAAATCTGTGAGATCTGGCTGTCTTTTTGCACTGGCTGCTGCATGGCAAAGATCAAAACTTTGGCTAAAGAGGCAGCCAGGGAAATTGCTGTTCATGGCCAGCTATTTTTCTGGCTTTTCTGAGCGACAGGATCTTCCCAGTTGAGAACGGGAGGAAGTCATTTCACACACCGAGCAGCCATGATATGGTAGTAGCTTCGGGTCCCTTTGATCTCTGACAGATCTGAATCAGTAGCCTAGAGGAGAGCACCTCTCAGACTTATTACCAGTTTATTACTTCTAATCTGAGATACGGTCAATTTGTTTTGATGAAAGCAACTGATAAAGGTAAAAACACAGAGTGTATTTCACTTATCTTCAGCTTTCTTCTGTCTTTCCAAACATTTGATGTAAACAAGCATAGAATCATTTGTTTGGCGAGAAAATTTCAGCTCCCAGTTCATCATAATAACTAGGACACCTTCATGAAACATCCAGCCAACCTGCCTCATAGCAGTGTGCTGATATGCTGCCTTGGCATTCCCTAGCTTTATTTTTAACAGGGATAATAAATCACAGTAATAATAATATTAAATGAATGGTTTGTTTTTGTTTTTTCCTTTTTGATGCCTCTCATCTTCTGAAGGCCTTAATAAAAAATGAAGAAAACAAACAGGCATTTGCACAGCTGTAAGTCAGAGCATCAGTTGCTGATGGATTGTGCAAGAGCTCCAGGGAATGCACAAGAATCACAGACTGGAACTCGGGCTGCCCGCCAAGCCCGACCTAGCAACCTGTTTGGAAACCGCCTCTGCCCCCAGCGTTTATATTTTCTATATACAAAGAATGGCAGATCCCTTCCAGGGATGGGAGTATGAATCAGTTCTTTCATCCTCTGTTGTATGCAAAGCCCTTGTTCAGTGTTTTCTTTCTCCAACAGCAACTCCTAATCACCAGGAAGAGGGAAAGGTGTTGAATATCTTTTTTTCATTTGTTTTTCCAGTTCCTCAGTCTGTGAGGATATCAGAGCTTGAGCTTGTTCAGTGGGACAGAGAGATCGGACAGAGATCAGTTGTAGCCAGCAAATAGTAGATTCAGCAAAAAACCCTAAGTGATGTGGTTGTTCATGTAAAATACCATTAAGCTGTGGAACTCCTTGCTACAATATGTTATGGATGCTAAAAATTTACAAGAATTCAAAAAGCAGCTGTGTAAAGTTGTAGAAGAAGAATTCACAGAGGTTTACGCAGCACAGAAATACCAGCCTTGGCTCAGGAGATCCTTCAGCCACAAATTACTGAAAACAGAGAGAACATTTGTGGGTAGTATCAGTGCAGGTTGGACGGATTTTACACTCTTCTCTAAGCATGTACTGTTGATCTCTGTCAGTGATAGCTTACAGGGTTAGAACTGCTTTTGTTCTCACCCAATACAACCATTCTTATGCTTTTGTCATAACAGGGGCAAGTCCATGTCTTCTGTCATATTCTACAAACTTTCCAACTTCAGGTGAATCCTTCACTGCATTCACAGTGTTAGACTCGGTGTCAGATCTGTCACTGAAGAACCACTTGTATCTCAAGCGAAAGGCAAAGGGCTTGATCCTCTTTTGCTGTTGAGCTGTCAACTGTGTTTGAACCCACAGCTTATGATGAAATGCAGAACATGGGAGTGGATGCAGAAGATCTGGAACCAAAGAATTTGCTGTAGTTTCAGATTCTTTTACTTCTGTTGTTAAATCCTCTATACATCTTGCTAAGCCACAGGCAATTAGTGATGTGGAAGACTGAATGAAATGTCAGCTCATTGTATCTGGAAATGTTCCTACAACACTACTTCTGATCAAAACTCCTCATCCTCTCCACCTTCAGAATAATGAGACTAGAAAGCCATGCTCATGTATCAGGGAAGGTCCTAAGAGCAGCAGGGTCTAGTTCTAATCAACAATGACTGAGTAAAAGCCACTAGTGACCTAAGGGGAGGACATTAGATCCGAGCAGATGTGTTCTAGTCTAGATCCATCGCACTGAGCTGTCTGAAATCAGTGAGACGAATCACACCCTAAATGTGCTGATTTCTTGCCATTGTGCTCCGTGGGAGGCGAGCCTGTGGTAAGCAGGATGATCATGGACATAGAGAATATCACATATTCTCCAGCTGTTCAAGATATCTATCATGATTAGGTTCATCTGAGACACATTTATTAGAGTCTTTCCAAGCCTTAAAAGTGTAGACAGGTGGGGCTTTATTCGAAGTCTATTGACAGTTTTGTGTTTGTTTCCACTGGATCCTCATTCTTCCATTTGCCTGGAATTCACTAGCCCAGCAGCTTGGTTAGTTGGGTGCTCAGTAAGAATACTGATTCTGATGCCATCAGCTACTGCAGAAATGTTCTTCTTTCATACTTCTACAAACACTTGCTGCCTTTGTTAAGCCATTTGTGAAAATTATTTTTGTTCAGGAAAAAAGCCTGGAAGTGCAGCTGAAGAGCATGTTCTTGTCTTCACAAGTCTTACGTGGCTGTGACTTTTTATCAACCTCAATAGGAAGTCTCGCTCTATTTGGCTTAGTGAAGTTGCTCTGTATTTGCAATGTATTTTACCCTTTAGCTTCCTTCTGCTTTTGAGGATTTCATCTTTGACTGTTTAAGGCAACATACAGAATTTTTTTTCATGGGCTGCTTACAGTTAAATACACTGAAGTCTTCCAGAAGGAAAACTATTGAGCTCCATGGAGACACTGCTGTCAAAAAACATGTTAGACTGGAGAAATGCTCCAACCCAGGACTTGTGCACAAAAACACATTCCCAAGAAGCAGAAATTGGCTTTCAGCTTCCATTGCTACATCATGTGTCATTCATTGCAGTCTCTGCTGCTTCTCTGCTGGAGGGAATCCAATGTGGGCTAAAAGGCTTAAAATATTTTGCCTGAGACGTCACGGTGTCAGTGTTTCTTATTAAGTCTTTTCCATCCGTTTTCTGAGACCTCCAGGATGGATTTTCAGCAGAGGACAACTCAGTCGACTCCATTGACAGCTAACTTACGAATTTGATTGTATGAATTTGAAGACACTGCTTCATACACGGTGATTTCAGTCTTTCAAGAGGTCTTACATCTGCTTTTGTGCACAGTCCGCAGGGCTGTTTCTCTGACATCAGTTCTGGACCCTATGGGGACATATTTTAGGCTTCTCTTCACAGGCCATAAGGGACTAATCCTGATCCTCTCACATGGTTGGAGTTGAAGGGTGTAGTTTAGGACACAGGTGGATTTTGTCAGCATGTTTCTGGCATAATCAGAGCTCTCATCCCACCCGGACCCTTCCCAAGCATTGGGGAATGACTGTGGCTTTTGCTCTTGTGTGTGAACAAAGGCAGTGACACGTCTCTGGTTTACCTTTTGCAGCTCACCTGAAATTTCGAGGGCAGGCCCACCTGGCCTGCCGTTGACTTTTTTTCATAGAGGAGCCTAATACTCATAGGGTGTTTATTTGCTTTAGCGTATTAAGTATTAAACTCAGCAAAGTACTGAAGGGGTGAGTTATCTAGCTGTCCGTGTTAATAGATAACCTTTTGATACCTACAGGAAACAAGGCCTCGGATGTCCGAATTCTCTGTGAAATCCACAATCATTTCTCGATATGCTTTCACCACGGTTTTGTGCACGATGGTGAACAGTGGGTCGGAAGCACGAGAAGGTGTGTTTGAGATGCAGATCCCAGCTGCAGCCTTCATCTCCAACTTTACCATGTAAGTAAGTAATGCTGACGGCCAGGTGGAAAATGTTTCTCCCATCCCACAGATAGGTCTCTGAGATTTCAAAAACTGGCTAATCTGCAGTGTGACTGTATCATCAAGGCCTTTTTGCATTTCTTTGGGAAAAATAAAACCACACATGAGCTATACTCCATCCAAGACTGGACATGGCCCCAAAGCACAGAGAAAGTTCTTGGATGACAGGATGCTAAGATTCAAGTCCTCAATGTAGATAGGGAAGAAAATTATTCTATTTCCCATCTAAGTGTCTTTTAACAACTTCTTTCTCCTCCTCCCTCTTTGTTTTAGACCAGAAAATCTCTCCTAGCCCTCAGAAACCTTTGCAATTCAAGTTTCAGCAACACAGGCTCACAATAGTTATCTCGCCTGACTGACTATGGTGCCTAAGGAAGTCCCTGTTGTTCCAGGTTCTCCATACTGTCAATGGAGGAGGACAGTCAACAACAAGCAGATAGTTTCACTTGCTGCTGGAGGTGCTAGTCATTCTCTGAGGATAACAGAGCAAGTAGAGGGCAACCAAGCTGATACTGAAATGACTCGCTAAGGAATAAATTGGTTTCAAAAACGTTTGGTTTGGTCATACTCAGATCCCCTCTATGGGTAGATATTGGGGCCATAACTTTGGACTTGACCATAGCAGATGGAGGACCAGCTCTTTTAGAAAGACTTCCATTTGGACTGAATAGGAGGAAAAGCAGTCTTTTGCCATCGGCCAGACAAAACATATGTTAATGGCTGTTTCATTATGGAATCTATGGGCCTGTAGATCATTCCCAGGGAGAAGCATTTTAGTTAGGGAGGCAGCTAACTGAGAGCAGTCATCCTGAATACTGCCATGTGTATTGACACAGATGGTGGATCTGAGAACAGTAGAAAAAAAGTTCTCGTTGGGATTCTTGGCAATTGCTTTGCTTTCTGGTTTGCATCCTTGTGCTCTGGAGATTACCTACTGAATTGTGATTTTAGAGAGGTAAACAACTGGACTAAAAATGTACTCTGCTAGTATAACCAGCCAGGGAACCTCTATGTTGACTTCTCAGTGACTTAAGTGGACTCCAGGAGAGTTACAGCAGCAGCACACTTAGCCTATTCACATGTGCACAGTCTGTGAACCCTTCTGCAGCAAGCTGTACTGCTGTCACTGTATATGGGTGCAGAGTGGTCATGCTGACATCTCTGGTCTCTCCAGGAGCATCGGCAACAAGACTTACTATGGGGAGGTCACAGGGAAAGAAAAGAAACAGAGCAGTGATGACAAAGCAAGGCAGAAGAAACCTCCGAGTCCTACAGATGGAAGGTAAGTGTTGTGCATTTGTCTGCCTGCTGGGAAGCAACATACTCTCCTTCCACATTTATTTTGGCTGTTTTGGCATACCCATCCATGGATTTATAGGAAGAAGCAGCTAAATGGAACATTATGTTCACTGCCTGGTGTCATGCCCATGCTACAAGTCATGTTGTAGTGAGGTGGGTGTTGTTGTCTTCTCCCAAGTAACTAGTGATAGGATGAGAGGAAATGGGCTGAAGTTGCACCAGGGGAGGTTTAGATTAGATATTAGGAAAAATTTCTTTACTGAAAGAGTGGTCAGGCATTGGAACAGGCTGCCCAGGGAAGTGGTCAGTCACCATCCCTGGAGATGTTCAAAAAACATGTGGATATGCCACTTCAGGACATGGTTTAGCAGACAAAGTGGTGTTAGGTTGACAGTTGGACTTGATGATCGTAGAGGTCTTTTCCAAACTTTATGATTCTATAATTCTATGTAAAATTGCATGTGGCCTTTTCTAGCCCTGTTACACAACATTTCACATCCAAGATGCTCCAGGATGTATTTGTCAGGGAAAGAAACCTTGTTACTTCCTGAATCACAGACAGGAAAATTAAGGCACACAGAAATTCAGTGAGTTACAACTTCAAGACTACAAAGTTAGTCAGTGGTAGAACCACACGTCGCCTTTTGCACTCCTGTGTACTTGCCTTGTTCTTGGTGCTTGACTGTGTTTAGTCCTCTTGGCCATGTACTGGCAGAAAATCCCATTCCTTTAATGATCTAAAATCCTGTATGTTCACCTGAATGCACAGCTTCAGCAGCACTATGGGCTGTTTTCCCAGGTGCCTAAATTCCCCCAAAATGTCTTTGAAAGAGCTGTACCGTGGGATGGATTTTGCTGCTCTGGAAAATCCTACACTATTTGCAGTTACCTCGGATAGTAGCACTATTCCAACACAGACTGTGATTTTCAGACCAGAAAAATGATGAACTGTGGGGGGAGAGAGAGAGATCTGAACTAACGAGCAATACATGGAGAATAAAGAATCTTCATTTTCTGTCTTTTATAGAAAAACTAGAGAAAATTGAATGAGATGATCAGATGTCAGGTTTAAACCAGCCAAAATAAGGTATTCTTCACATAAATTGTGTTTCTTGCCACTGGAAATTGTGGATGCCAAATTAAATGTGGGTTTAAAAAGTGACTAGACAAATGTATGGCAGGAAGAATCCACCATGAATCTTTAGCAATGGATGCTGTCTCAGGATCCAGACACAAACTGGTAGAACCTGAAAGAGTGGAGGAGAAGAATCACTATATTTCTCTTGTCCTGCCCTGTTTCATCCTCTTCTGTAGGCGATTATTACCTGTCATTGTTACACTACTGGTATGACCCAGAGATGTCATTCCAACTGTCCTAAAGGCATTAAAAAAACAAAACCACCTTTTAATAAGTGTTAGCGGAATCAAAGTCTCAAATCCTTTCAGATACTCATTGAATTCTGGGCATCACCAAAATCTCACATCAGTGAGTTCTGAAGTTACCGCTGCATGGCATTAAAAGTTTCCATTCTTGTTATGCAGCTTTTTTATTTTCCCTTCACCAATAGTAGTGCCTGGCATTGTATCAGTGCCTGGTAGCTGGACGCTGCAGTGCACCGTATGGGAGGCAGAGCATCTTAGGTTGTCTCTGTCTAACAGAAGGGCAGGTGAAGCCAATAAAGGCTAAAGGTGGGAATTCATCTCTCTTCAAACTAGCCAACAGAAAGCTGACTGTCAGTTGTGTGCTGGGTCACTGATGGCGCGCTGTGGCTAATTGGAAAAGTCCTTTTAGAGAGGTCTCCAGTGGTGAGGAAATAGGGATCCTATTTGTCCTCATTGAGTATGTAGCTATAAATAGGTAATATTAGGGAAGATGAATTCATTTGTACTTTGCTTAAGATATTGCCATGAGTCAGCAGGAGAAAAGTCAGGAATTAAATATGGGTCTTGCAAATCCTCTGTGTAAGAAACCAAGAGACAGCCTTTCCTCTGGTCCGGCTCCATGTTATACATGTCTGTCATATTCCTCTCCGTAAGCAGTCATCTCGTCTTGTAAGACCTTTCCTCCAGTGGAAACCCACTATGTGCCCAATGCTTTGTGAAGCATTACGGTGTTTTCTTTCTTGTTGCCTTCACATATTCAGTGATAGGAAATACTTTTATTGGACCAACAAAATCCAGATTTGGCATTCACTGGACGAGGTGGTGTGTGATGTGTATGGGGTGTGAAGGTGTCTTTGGATTTTCCTTCCAGGGAGAATGGCTATGAGACATTCAAGGCTTCTGTCTTCATTCCTCGCAAGATGCAGGCCAGGTTCCTACTGCATTATGAAGAGCTTTTGCAAAGGCGACTTGGAAAATACGAGTATACAGTCAGCATCAGGCCCCAGCAACTTGTGGGGAGATTACGAGTGGAGGTGAACATCCTGGAGAACTCAGGCATAGTTTCACTGGAAGTGCCTCCCCTTCGAAACAGCAAGCATAAAGGCAATGGGAAAGCTGCAGGTAATGAGAGATTTTTTTTGACCTGAGGTTCTATGACTTGTGGGGCCTTAATCACTTCTCAAGAACTGGGTTGGCAGTGTTGGGAGTTCTCCAAGGCAATCTTGGATAATTGTGTAGACTGGTGTTTCATTCACTTTCCCTGCACTCCAAATGAGGCATTAAACAAAACTCCAACATTGTATTAAAGCAGCTTTGTCTAGGATCAAGAATGTATTAGAAATTAGGGGACACATCTCGGGAAGACAACAAGAAAAATAAGTGCTAGCAGCTCGTTATGCATAAACTATTCTGGCAAATTCCAACTATGACTTTCTTTAGAAAGATACATTTTTTACTTTCCCTTCTTTACTCTTGCTGCACTCGCTGTACGACAGGTACATTCCACCCAAGAGATGGCTGCATTTCAGTGACAAGCAAGTCTCTAAGCACTGCAGGCCATCAGCAGTTCCTGTTTAGAGGTCTCTCATTCACTGGCAGGGCAATTTCAAGGTTCATGAAAGTTGATATAATGGCTACAACGTGAAAGGGATTTCAGGATTACGAACTCTGTGAGGTTCAGTGGTGGGAATTCAGTCTTATCATAAAGGCTGATGGCTTTTGTTCTGTTTTCTATAGATGACTGTATCTGTGTGGTATCTGTGCATAAGAACGTGAGAACTTTGAAGCTTAATGAGTATAGGGCTGACCCCGTTCAACTCAACAGGAATTTTTTTTTTTCTATTGTCTTTATGAGCTTTGAACTGGGCCTTCAGGCCTTGTGCTCAGCATTTGAGCAGGGTCTTCCCTGGCTCCACATCTCCTGAGATCTGTTTATTTGAAGTGAATTGTTTTTTCCATCCATCCATGCCAAGGCAGATAGGAAATCCTGCATTTTAGAACATGGGAAATTCCAAGAGGAAAATCCATGTTTTGCCAAAGCACTAAGTGCAGTCTGAGTATCTGCTCTTACTCCCAACCGTCCTCGCTCACTGTTCAGAGAGTGTAAAGGTAGATTTTCTAGTGTAAACTAACAGTGAGGAGTTCAGGACACTGTGATTGCTACATGCTGGCAAAAAACCCTCACCAAGGAAAGAGGGTGAGTTGGTGCTGGAAGTAGGGTGTAGAATCTTGTGGGACTTGATCCTCAGTTATTCTACATGACATAACACCAGCAAAATCAGTGGAGCTGTTCATGTCTGCCAGGTAAGGCCCTAAAGCATGTGAAATGGAGTTAAACTGATTGCGTAGTGTGATCCTACTGATTTCATCCAAAACACATCGAAATCAAGGCTGTCAGTGACTTGGACTAGCTTCAGGTCAAACCTTGTACAACTAATTAATCTCTCTGCTGTACACCCATGCACTGTGTGATAAATGTGTTCGGCCTGTCACCAGGGGGGATAGGAAAGCTTTTTCACCTATCAAGGAGTACCACAGTGCATTGTCATATACGGTTTCCTGCAAAACATCTGGCATTGATTAAGGTTAGAGACAGGGTAAGCAGAGCAGACACACTGCTGGCCTAGTGCAGTATGGAAATTCCTATATGTAAATGACATACAGGGAAAACTCTCGTAACTTGCTCTCCAAATGGCAGCCTGTGAGCACTGATCATTCTTGGCACTGTGCTTCACATTTAGAACAGTTCATATAAAAATGGTCCCGAGCTCTAAGATTCCATAATCCTCCCTAGCCAGTAAAATGTACACAAAATAGATGTCCCATTTCAGGATGGGTAAAGCAACAGAAACTCAGGTTCCCTGTGCTTTATCCTTGCTCAGAATTCCATTACAGACCCTTTCTATCTGGAGTCACACTATACAGTTGGTGAAAACTATTTACTGTGACGAAATCACTGCTACGGAAGTCATTGAAATGCCAAACACACTTATGGGGTTCATCATGGGCAGTCAGGAGTGGGCTGTGTCTCTGCCAGATCAAGTCTTCACTGGTAGTCAGGTGTGTGCCACTCAGAAGAGTGGATAGGGTTAGTGAATTCAGTAGGTTTGCTGAGCTGCTTTCTGTTCTAAAGCAAGATGAGGAGATTAGGACATTACCAGCAGCCAGACAAAAAAAAGAAAAAAAATAAAAAAAGAATTGGCAGAGGGTCTCAGAAGGGTCTAATGTAGGTCACAGAGAGGGACAGCTTTTTTTGGATAGGAGGGATTTATTGCTTGTGACTTCTTCTGGCCAACAAGATTAATCACACTCAGAGCAGACAACAGGAACTTCCTGCCTTCCTAAACACAAATGGAAACCACAGGAATACTCCTAGGGAGGGCAAGGCCAAGGCAAGGAGCACTTCACTTGGAAATCCACTGTACTCCAGTCAGCTGTCATCTCTCAAGCTTGAACCAAAAAGCAAAATATCTGAGTGATTAGATCCTCCCTGCAAAGCCTTCTTGCTCATAGGACATGTAAAGACCCAAGAGCATGAGATCTGCACATCCATTGAGACCTCCAGGGAAGGCTATGGGTTTTTAAATGAAAGACAGGTGAGTTGTGAGTCTTACATTTAAAGAGTGGCTGCTTGGCAGGCAGTCTGCAAATTGGGAGTAAACCAGGAACAAGGGACTGTCTGGTCTCTGCATGGATTCCCGTGGCTTAAATCTCTTCAGTATCACTTGACTGGAGAGCATGGTAGCAATCTAGTAAGTGGCCAGCAAAGGATGCCAGACCAGATGCTGCCATACTGTGTTACCCGTGCTGCCCTAAATGAGAGGTCATGACTTAAAAAAATGACCAAATAATGAATGGAGACCTGCACACTGGAAAATGATAATGCCTGACTGGTTTGAGTTTAAATATATCATGAAAACTCTGTTCCTCAATTTCCTATGCCTACAAAGATATCTCACATTTAATGAGAAAATGTGAGATTTTGATAGGTATTAATGAATTACTTTGAGAGTATTGGGTGAAAAATGTATTGTGACATCAAGTCATCAGTTACATGGCTTTCTGAGTAGCATGTCTAAAGTATCACCAACCCGAAACCGTTGTTGAGGATGGGATATAGCCTTACAACTCATTTAGATACTTTTGACTCCGTCTGACCTGGACAAGAAACTACATTCTTATTCTGAGTACAGGTCCTGGCGATCCAGCGTGGGATAGGAAAACTAAGCTGAAAATCAAATATGTTTGGCTTTGGAGTCATCCATAGCTCCAGATGATGAACACCAGCAGTGACTGATGTTCATAACTGAAATGCCAAGCTGTTGAGGCAATAAAAGCTGTTAGCAAAACTAATGAAAAAGAAAACCCCAATAATTTAGCTGACAAAAAATGGAGGAATGGCGGATCTGCCTTTATTTCATGGACCAATCCTCTTACATTTGTGGTGCTTTCTGCCTGCTCTCCATAGAGCCCATGTACCACCCAGGAAGTATAGTGGAAAAAATTTCTCTGTTTAATGGTCATTCAGGATTTGCAATTTTTACTCCAGCCGAATTGCTAGCAGCCATACAGTCTGTGACGAACAGAAGAGATAAAACTTAAAGACCTATAGACAGATGTCCCTTGATGAGAAATAGTGAAGGACACTTTTTTTGCCATTTATAAAACAGCACAGAAATCACAGCTGTAGGAGCAGAAGCAGTAAAGAGTCCAAATCTGCCTGGTTTTGGCTGCAGGGGCCCAAGATACAAAGACTGGACTTGGTTTCACAAACTTCCAGTGATTTATGAAAAGTAAAGCTGTGCTTTGCTATAGATATAGGCTCTTTTGGAAAGTCCTGCGTACATCCTCTCTGAATATGGAGCAGAGACAACATGACGAGAGGTCTTTCCAGGATATTTCCTTTGTCAGTGACTCCTGTGCACACAGCTCCATCTGGGAGTTGTTATTTTTCCCAGAGGAAGATATTAGGCATCTGAGTTTTGGAGAGTGATCTTTTGGCATGTGCAGGTGTTGTCTTCTGTCACATACAAACCCCATAACAGGAGACATTGAGGCCAGTGATCCTGTCCTCCTCTGGTGACCTCAGAATGAAGCCATCTTCTGAATGATGTCCTACCTAGTATCCACAGGGATGACTGTCCTCAACCTTTCCCTCTGGCGCAGCGGTATGAGAACTAGTCATGGACTCTGGCAGGGAGACACTAGGCTACTTCAGAATGTCTATTTCTCTTCAAAGTCGTAGGTCTCAGCAAGGTTTTTATTTCTTATCAGAGTTGTCTGGAAGTTTCCTCGTGTTAGCAGAGGATGAACTTTGCATCTGAGCTCTAATCCTGACTCTGCCAGTCTCCAAAATAATTTAGGTTTAACTGTTCGTCACGTGAGGACTACAGTTTCATATGAAAAATGCTTTCTCCTGCTCTGTTTAATTCTTTAGCTGAATTTGACGGAAAGTTTGTCCAAAGGCCCTATTAACTACCTCAGTGTCAGCATAGACCAGCTCAAGTCTTTGGCTCTCATCCATGCTGTGTACTCTGCAATATCTCATAGATTTTCTCCTCTCAGTCACTTGTTTGAAATGAACTGGGCCAATAAACAGAGGAGACTAATTGTGATCCAGACATCAAGTGCTGCCTAAAAAAGAAACCTCGGGGAAGACATAAAACTGTATTCAAATATATAATAGTCTGCTGCAAGGAAGAAAATAATGCTGTGCTTTCTGTGTCAATAACAGAAAGAACAAGAAGTCATAGGCTTCTAACCTAGAAAGAAAAACATAAATTAGACATTGAAAATGTCTAACAGTGCAAAAATGAAGCTCTGAAAGGACTGGCACGGGCAGGTACTGAGTTTCCGTTACCAGAGGTCTGGAGCATTTCCAGACCGCGTCATAAAACCAAGTAGGAAGGGATTTAATCTGGGAACATAGGATTAATCAGACAACCTGCCTTTCAGACCTGATTTCTATTATTCCAGGGAAACAAAAAGTTATTTTTGACCTTTTCTATCAGACCAGTCTTTGTTTTTAATCTCTGTCCTGGAGATGGGAGATGAGTGGCTATGAGGAAGATGGGAGATCTCTTCAGCTATTCTTGTCACTGACAACGGCTATGTGAGGCAGCCCTGGAAACCTCCTCTCCAGGGGTTCCTAGAGCACTGTCTGTTGTGGGAGATGACATTTCTCACCTCCAAAGAGTGTTTTCAGGACGAATTGAGGAATTCAGTTTGATCCAGATGACCCTATCTAGATTCCACGGTGCTTTACAAAACTGGATGGATGTGATTATGCCCATTTAACAGGTGGGGAAACTGAGGAATGGAGTGACTACCTAACTCAGCTAATTTCAGGTGATCAGAGTCCATAGAAATGCTAGGACTGGAACACATGCTGTTGTGGCACACAGCATATTGTGCTCACCTCAATATATTTATGGCAAACACAGACATGAAGTCCACAGATGTATATGTGCAGTAGGTATAAGGAAAGAGCTTCTGTTTCCAGTCTGAGACTGACTTTCACTAACCCAGATGTGATATGGCCAGGCATCCTAACTGATGACAATGCTTGCTTTTCAGCAATCAAAGAGAAATAATGTGAAACCCTCAAATAGACCAGAAAATATAAATCAATTGTTAAGCTGTTTCTATGAATTCTGGGCATTTCCCACACATTGGCAGTGAAATGGGATCTCGGAAGTGATAGAAGACAGATGGAAAATCCACGAAGGCCAACAGAAGCAAATCTGATGCATTGTGTATTGAAAACATATTACATCTGTTGATTATCAGATCAAAGGGCAGCTATAAAAGTAAAAACAAATCAAGATGGAAGTAAAATCCTGTAGAGCTATTGATTTGTGACTTTCCTCTGCCAGGCAGAATCTGAGCTGTACACAGATTTTAGAAAAATTCTCAAAGCTCTGGGCAATCATTTTATAAGCCCCCTTTAAGATCCATCACTAGTGTCCTTAAGTAATTTCAATGTACTAGCTGGGGACTATGTCTCTCTTTCCATCAGGATGGATGGATTGGAGTTGGTGTAGTCAGAGAAGCCAAGATGCAGAGTCAATTCTTGACTTTACTGAAATTGAGTAGTGTCTGTCATTCAGCCTCTTTGATGAAGACTTCTGCCAATAAGCTTGTTTCACACTCCAGGTTCTCTGACTGTAATCTATTTGTGTAGAAGCTGGGCCTATGAGAAAACCCTTCCCTGCCTCAGTGGTATGGTCTTGTGCCTTTATTCAAATGCACTCATAGGACTGCTGTAAAAGTAGAGTCAAATCAACATGGAAGTAACATCCTAGAGTGCTATAGATTTATGACTTTTACTTCACAACTTTGCCTAGAAGAGTCTCGATTGTACATAGCACTTTATCAAACATCACAGCTTTGGCTAATTATTTTATAAACGCACAAGAACCCTAGTCCCAGCATTTCTATGGACTTTGACCTGTGGAAAGTCAGGTGAGTTAGGTAACTGCTCCATGCTTTTGTTTTCCCACTTGTTAAATGGACATAACAATATGTAAATGTTTTGTAGTTTTGTGATTTTGTAAATCACTGTGGGATCTGGATGTGAGATGTATTGCATTCAATGTTGCACACAGATGTCACAATGCATTCTTCTAATGCTGCTCAAAGCATTTACAAAGGTGCAGAAATGCCACTCCTCGTTACATAGACTATGTTATAGCAGTACACGGAGAAGAGCTTTCCAAGACTGACAGCACCTTGTCATTGTGATCAGTATTGTTAATGGGGTATAGCACATAAGCAAAATTATCCTAAAGCAATGTCTGTGTCTGGCTAGATGTATCATACCCTAGTCTGCCCTGACACTCTTGACCTGATCTCCGCTGAGCATGACGGAAGCGTAGAAAATAAGCTCAGAAGTAGGCACTTGCATTGTGAATACCTACACCAGAACTGAATCTCACCCATCTTTTCCTTTCCCTGCCATACCACAGACTTCTTGGGCAATCTTTGGCAAAGATTTGAGATCCTCTCCACACAGCATAATCAAGCAGGTCATTCCCACCAATTTTAATCAGCACTTGAGCAGATACAATAGAACTTCTGTCCGTCAGAGGTGTCTTGGAATAATCACTGTGAGAGTTGAAGCACCCAAGAAAAACATTAGTTGAGAATCTATTTTGGTATTAGAAAGGCAAAAGCCCAGCTAGAACTCCGGCTGGCCACTGTTGTAAGGGACAACAAAAAATATTTTTACAAGTGCATCAACAACAAAAAGAGGGCCAAGGAGAGTCTCCATCCCTTATTGGATGCGAGGGGGAATATTGCCAGCAAGGCTGAGGAAAAGGCTGAGGTACTTAATGCCTTCTTCGCCTCAGTCTTTAACAGTCAGACTGGTTGTTCCCAGGGTATTCAGCCCCCAGTGCTGGAAGGTAGGGAAGGAGTGTGGAACAAACCTCCCATAATCCAGGAGGAAGCAGTCAACGACCTGCTGTGCCCCCTGGACACTTACAAGTCTATGGAGCCGGATGGGATTCACCCAAGCGTGCTGAGGGAACTGGCGGAGGAGCTGACCAAGCCACTCTCCATCATCTATCAGCAGTTCTGGCTACCAGGGGAGGTTCCAGGTGACTGGAATTTCGCCAGTGTAACACCCATCTACAAGAAGGGCTGGAGGGAGAATCCTGGGAATTACAGGCTTGTCAGCCTGACCTTGGTGCCAGGAAAGATTATGGAGCGATTCATCCTGAGTGCACTCACCAGACATGTGAAGGACAACCAGGGGATCAGGCCCAGCCAGCATGGGTTCATGAAATGCAGGTCCTGCTTGGCCAACCTGATCTCCTTCTATAAGCAGGTGACCCGCCTAGTGGATGAGGGAAATGCTGTGGATGTTATCTACCCAGACATTAGTAAGGCCTTTGACACTGTTCCCCACAGCATCCTCCTGGAGAAACTAGCTGCCCATAGTTTGGATGGGTTTACTGTCTGCTGGATAAAGAACTGGCTGAATGGCCAAGTGCAGAGAGTGGTGGTGATCGGAGTTAAATCCAGCTGGTGGTCGGTCACGAGTGGTGTTCCCCAGGGCTCAGTTTTGGGTCTGGTCTTGTTTAGGATCTTTCTCAATGATCTGGATAAGGGAATTGAGTGCTCCCTCAGTAAGTTTGCAGATGACACCAAGTTGGGTCGGAGCGTTGATCTGCTCACAGAATCACAGAATCACAGAATCACAGAATCACAGAATGTTCGGGGTTGGAAGGGACCTCTGAGGGATCATCTAGTCCAGCCTCCCTGCCGAAGCAGAGAAGGGAACGAGGCTGGTGAGGGATCTAGAGAACAAGTCTTAGGAGGAGCAGTTGAGGGAGCTGGGGCGGTTTAGTCTGAAGAAGAGGAGGCTGAGGGGGACCTTATTGCTTGCTACAACTACCTGAAAGGAGGTTGTAGTGAGGCGGGGGTTGGTCTCTTCTCCCAGGTAACTAGCGATAGGATGAGAGGCAACGGCCTCAAGTTCCGTAAGGGTCGATTTAGATTGGATATTAGGAAAAACTTCTTTACTGAAAGAGTGGTCAGGCATCGGAACAGGCTGCCCAGGGAGCTGGTGGAGTCCCCATCCCTGGAGGTGTTAAAAAAAAAATGTGTAGATGTGGCACTTCAGGACATGGTTTAGCAGGCATGGTGGTCTTGGGTTAATGGTTGGACTTGATGATCTTAGAGGTCTTTTCCAACCTTAATGATTCTATGATTCTGTGATTCTGTTCAGTTAGAATAAGGGGGAGAGCCCTCAAAATCTGGGGAAGTTCAAGGCCAAATCTGACCTTTGGTCAGTCTCCTGTAAGGGTCCTTACAGAGTTCAGAGGGAATGAACAGTTGGCACCCCTAAAGAGAGTGAGGTGGTATTTTGGCCATGCAGACAGACAACAAGGAATCTCCGTATCCCTCAGCTTCAGAAAATGAACACAGCTAATGAGACAAGCAGAGGTTCCTTCAGGGTAACTCAGACCTAAATTATTGTCTTCCTCTGAGATGCACTCTGAAAGGGACATCTCCCTTCATTGGCTCAGGAAGGGCTCTCTCAGAGTAGAGTGAGTTACATCTCAGGGATGCAGTTTGTGTGACTGCACTCACAAGCGTTGGATTTTGTCTCAGAAAGACTGAAATTGCAGCGACTATACTGATAACTCTTTTCTGAACTTAAAGGCAGCTAAGATGACTTGTTCAGATGCAGACGTTACACATAAGACACTCATCAGATCAAGTGATCAATTAGTCCGATCAATCTCACCCCACATGCCTAGAGTACATCTGAACAAGTCACCTCAAGAACTCTTTATAATCAATAGGGACATATCTGCAGTATGATTCATCTAATCCTAGAGAAAATGTTTGAACAGGTCAAATGAATCATACTTGCATTGACTGGCAGGGTCTCAGGTATAGGATCTGCATTCTAGATGTCTAGAATTGGCTGGAATGAATACCACATACATGTCAGAAGTTGCGTGTTCATTATTTACAGAAAACAATTAACAGTCATGGAGAGAATATCTGTCCTTTGAGTTCAGTGACCTCCAAACAGAAGCAAGCACAGGAATTTTGCCTAAACATTTATATCCCTGACAGCATTGCAATGTTGGTTTCAGTTTAGAATTAGGGAGGAGGGTTATTAAGTTCTTGTTTTATCACTGGTGAGCTGAGTCTTTAATCTCAGTACGTAACTATGCTAGTTGACCTGACTCCGTGGTAATACTGCGTGCGCTGTGCTTAGTCATCTGTAAAACAAAGGGAAAAACTTGTCATAATGTGGTTTTATCTCAACAGGCGATGTTTCTCCTCCTCCTTCTACTGTAGTTGGACATACCAAAACCTTAGCTAAAGTTACGTTCAATCCCAGTGTTGTTGAGCAAACCAGGATTGCCCGAAATGGCATTTTGGGAGACTTCATAATTAGATATGATGTTAACAGGGAGCTGAGCGTTGGGGATGTTCAGGTACTGGACACAACTCATTTTTCTGTTTTATTAACTATACCTGAGATAATTAAATTGTCTTGCATGCTCCACATGTCCTAGAAAATGTTTTCCAAGTGAAGGTTACTTCTCCATCTTGTAAAGACCTATCCAAAATAAAACCAGTAAGCTCGCAGCCACAAGATGGACTTAAAAACCACAGGTACCTACTTCATTGAGTATCTGCTTTTCAGTTTTTCAGTATACTGGCTGTATATATCGGGATACAAGGCCAGTTCCCCAAATGTATGTTGTGGTTCTGATCCCTGAGTACATATGTTCTATCATTACTTCATTTGGAAGGAAACTCCAGTGTGCACCATGGAATGAGATGTGGAGATCTCCAGTAGGCTCCTCCAGTCTCGATAAACAGGGGACCAGGATTAAGAGGGATACCAGGAAGCACTCATATCCTTCAATGTAGACACAGATCTTGAAAGCAGGATCACGTGTGCCCAACCAAATATCCCATCAAGATATGTGTAGAACACTGCATCATGATCTACCTGCGATTCCTGACTTCCTTGCTCTTCCACAGATTCTTAATGGGTATTTCGTGCACTACTTCGCCCCCACAGATCTTCCTCCGTTGCCAAAGAACGTTGTATTTGTGCTTGACAGCAGTGCTTCCATGGTGGGAACAAAACTGAAGCAGGTGAGGTCCTTGCATTTATTATAGACTGGTTGGCTGTAAGGTTGCAGAGAGCTTGGTTCAGTCTCCGTCTCACCAGATGGGTTCTTCTGCAAAATGTTTGCTATGTCTGAGGTGAGAGGAGGCTCTGAAGAAACCTCAAAGTGAGATGATTTACCTGCAACAAGAAATCATCATGTTAGTGGGAATGGAACTTCATCACTCTGTAAAAAAGGTCAGTGTTGTCAAAACTGAGTTAAGATGCTGCAGATAGGATTATTCTGGGCAGTTCTGTTTTGGGCAGTTTAAAGAGAGGCAAAATAGGGAGGATTCCCAGCAAAATGCATTCAGCAGACTATTGTATCCAGCTTAACAGCAGAGAAAAGATACTGCTGTCTTTAAATTATCTTGGCAAAACACTTAGCAATATATAACTCAATGGGTTCTGCTGAATGAAAGGTCAGTTTGTCAAATTTGAGAATCTGAGTCTTCCAGCACAAATCTCAGATCTCTTTCTAGGGCACAGGTCTTGACATGAGCCAACGTACAAAGCTGAAGGGCACATCACCAATGCTTAAAACTGACCTTTGACATGGAGGGTTCGGACTCATGCCTAAACATTTTTGCTTCTTCAATCTTCTGAGCTGGACAGATAGAAACCATCCCCAGTTCGAGAGCCAAGTAGTTGGCTTGGAAGCGCACTGTGCCTGGGGGAATATACTCTTTCTCTCAGCACAGTGTTATCAGTGTAAACTAGAAGCAGACTGTGCCTGGGTTATACTCTCTCAACACAATATTATCAGTCTAAACTAGAAGCAGAGATTAATTAAGACTTCAATTCTGTTCTGAATGATTTGACAGATATACTTCAGGTCTGTACTCACACTGGAGAGGTAAGTCCAGTTTTTATCTTACATACCTGTGCAGAACAGGAGAAAAGACGCGGTAGGGTTAGTATTGTTTCCTTCCTTTTGACGACTTGCCCCACGGACATGAGATATGGAGAAATCAGCTGGCTTCTCTCTGGTGAAGGGCCACATCTTTACCTTCTACCTTCTTACCATGGCCAAGCTAAAGACAGTGCAAAGTGACACTTTCCACATAGGTTGACACCAACATGGGGCAGCTTCAGCTTGTATGGATGGTGTGATGTCGTAACTCTAATAGAATGACTGAAGGCCAATGTCTTGGACTTGTATCTTGGCCAGTTAAGGAGCTCTAATTAGTCCATTCAGGCTCCTTGTTTGCCTGCTTGGAACATGCCGAAATTTCTGGAAAGTGTGGTTATTTAAGAGCGTTTTTATTTTGGCTTGACCACCAACACTAGCTGAAATGTCCTTGAAAACACAGACCATGGCCATTCTCTGGCAGTTCTCTGTCTTTGAACAAGGACATTGGGGGTATACATGCCTTTGTCTCTCTGCTAAAAACTTTACTATCTGTTTTCAATGGTGATCATAGATCTTTATTTAGAAGCTGTCCCCCCTATTAAATCAAATTATCTCCACTGTGAGCTAAACTGGAGTATGACTTTTATGGCTCCTAATTATCTTCCCCAGTGACTGGAGTAGCAAACAGAGTGTTGTTAACAAACATACCTAGTACCATGCTGAATGAGGTCTTGAATGAAGATGCCTTTGAATCTTTACAAATTCCTGTGGACAGAGTGGCTCTTAGCTTTCTGTTATCCTGCTGCTAAAACATGTCTGCCTTGCCTTGCCTTGCAGAATAAACAAATGTACAAATGCACCCAAACCTGCATGCTGAAAGCAGACGGTCAGTGACAGAGCACTGAACCAGGGAGATTAAGACTCCAAAGGGCTTTGGTGCTAGTGTGTGCTGTGCAAGTAGGGCCTTGGGTCAGCAGATTAACCTTGTACTATGAACGTTTTTATTCTCCTCCTGAGTGTATTAGCTTTTCTTTTTTGTATACTTGCTAGAAACAACATGGCCATTAACCCTTGAAGGTCTGCTTTATACCCCAGCCAGCTCCTACTGCTAAACATGAATCTCAGGCTGATTAGATACAAATAGGTGCCTTTTGAGTCTGAAGTGAGGGAATTGTCTAGCCAGAACCTTTGTTGAGGGTGTACCTAACTTTTTGCCTGTTATCTCAGTATGCTCTTTTTATGGAGAACCACTGGTATGTTATGGAGGCGCGCTATGTGCAGGAAGGACTTATCTGCCTCTGATTTCAACTGCTCCAAAAAATAGACCTTCACAGAATTATGACCTAAAATATAAAAATCCCACATAGATTAGTCAAGGAAAGACGAAAATCTAGGACTGGCTGAATAATATGTGTCTTCTGGTACACTAAGAACGTGTGATCAGTTACAGCCATGGCCCATGTCTGCTCAGTGGCCTTTTTACCCAATTGTTGTTGTTATTAAGATGTTTGTTAAATTACAGACACGTGCCCTGGTGGCAGGATACATCTGAGCAGAGGAAATGGTTCCTTTTCTTCTTTTCTCTCGGACTCTTGCAGCTGTGGTGATCTATGGTGGTGTGCTGAGAGCTGGGCATTCCCTTGGGACTGCCTTTCCTCATTTCTCTCTACTGAGTCACAAGCAAGATCAGCTAAAAATACAGTCAGCACTTGTAAAGAATGCTCTTGCAGGTCAGCTGTGGTAGCTATGACAAAGGACAGTTTTTAGGGTTGTGTAAGCAAGGATGAGAAACATCAGCTGTGAACTCTTTCTTATAGTAACTCAAGGAGACTTTGTACTCTTCAGTCACCTGGCTTCATGAAGTTAATGGCAAAGTGACACACATGGGGGTCAGGATTTCATGCATCCTGCATTTCCCACAATCTAATTGTGAATCATTTCTCTCTTCCTCTCCCAAAGTTTTCCTTTACATACATGAATTTTTATCTGTTCGTGTCATCCCTTTCTTCCTAAGATGCGTTAGTCTTTGAAGCAACAAGATGTCCAGACCCAGTTGTAAACACATATAGTGAGACTGACTGATTAGCTTAAATCAAATCATTAAGACCCCTGAGACATTCCCCTCACATCACTGAGACATATATTAGCTTTGTGGGGAAGACCAGCTAATGTGCCTGTTCCTCCTGCAGTTTTCACAGCCTCTGAACTCTGGTGATGTCTAACAGACTCAGATGTGTTACAGCAGTCTACCTCCACCGAGAAGCTGGGCCTTTGTGACAGTCACCTTCTAGCATTGGCAGGGAGATAAAGTTCAGGAAAAGAAAACTCTTGAGCATGGTAATAAAAAAATTCTTTATGTGTTCAAGACTTTGCACGTCACTACTGCTGTCCCAGTGGCAAGGAGAACACTGTTTTTGTCCTCATGAGCATTGCTCCTTCATTTGCAGAGACAGTAAGCTCTGTGCAGAGTGGTTGCTTTCAACAGGAGCCAGAAGAGACCGGGGAACAAGTCATATCTGCAAGGTTTACTGGAAAGCAAAATGATTTGCCCTTTGAGCAATCTGAGCTGCTGATTCTTATGGTACCTTTGGCCAAGTAGAGAGTGACATAGTTTTACATTGGTATAACTAGCAGAAAGAGGGGCCAGATATAGGTTCACTGCTTTGTGATTACCATGATTATCTACGGCTTCGCTAAACATCATGAAAAAGGACCTTTATCAGTCTGCAATTCAGTGTTACAGAACAAGCATGTTCCAAACTATGAATGTATCCACAAGAGGATGGACTTGCAGATATTTTGCAGACATGCAGTGAAATGTAGCTATTTCAATCACAGCTTTATTTCACCTTACCTTTTCCACAGGCAACAAATGCCCACACACTCAGTTAAACAGTTGGCTACACCGCAAGCCTGGCAGCTTGTCGGTGGTAGCGTGCCAGACTGTTATTTTCTGTGAGGTTAACTGCACTAGGAGGAACTCAACTGAAGCTGGGACCTGCTGCGTCTTTGCAAATGCTTCAGTTTATTTGCCTGCATCCATCTCGGTACCCTTGATCTGTGACCCACACTGTCTGAGCCCTTGTGAGGGCCCGAGCACCTCATATACGCAGATCCCTAAACCTCTGTGCCTCAGCACACAGACACCCTCTGAGCAGTTCCAGGGTGGTGAGGCAGCAGACGAGCACCCCAACACTTGATGTTCTCCCTCCAAACTCCACTGACTTCTGCTGGTTGCTGCAGACCTGGCTGCGGCCCTGTTGACTACTAGTCCAAATAATGGCTGCTGCCCAGGAGAACTACCTTAAATCACCAGGGAACTTCTTTGGAAAAAATGCTGATTCCAATTACAGCCTTTAGTGAGTTTAAAGCTAGTGTGAAGCGGAAAGATTTCTCAGATTTTCTATTTCTACTGGAAAACAACAGCCTGAGTGAATGCAGGATAGCTGTACGCAGTGTCTCCAGCACCAACAACTTCATGCAGCTGCTTCCTGCTCAGGAATACACCACAGTCATGTCGTCTCAGTCCTCTCTTTAGATATAAATATGGAATATAGGAACCACTACAGTAAATAAGACATCAGATCCACATAGACCTTAATTACCCAGCTTCCAAAAAAGGTGCAAGCACTTGTCATACAGCAAAATAATGTTCCTTCCCCAAACCCTAAAACTTATAAATAATGACAGGGTCATACAGAGAAACAAGGAGCCTTCAGAGCAAGATGCCCTCAGGACAGAGAATGTCTGCTTCTGGTCTCAGGACTAACAGCCAACACGCCCTCAGCTGATCTGCTCCATGCTGAGACAGTAGAAGTAGACAGAATTTCCCAGCAAAACCCCAGCCCACCCATAAATAACAAGCACCTTAACTGGGTTCAGAGAAAACAGGATGCAAAAGCAAGTGCAGAGTTTGGCATGGAAATGCTGCTGATGCTTGAACTGAAACGAAGACACTAAGAGTTCTCCCAAGGGCTTCAGCGGGACCTTTGTTGAATTCATCAAAGAATGAACTGAAAACAGGTGTGACTGAAGTGACAGACACAGCCCAGCAACCACCAGACATGTCTATAGCAAAAAGGAAGGGGCTAAATCAAGCTGGGAAATCAGTCCATGGATCAGGGTCACTGATGTCTGTGACCTGACATAGCCATAACAAATCTAGAGACAGCTACAGCATAGCTCTTGGTCTGAGCCTTAAATGGGCAGGAGTGTGGGTGGAGGCCCCAGGTGGGTCTCGACAGAGCCATCAAAGCCTATTAGTATGCTCAAGGCCCTGGCATACACATGCAAGTCTATGAACCTACAGGTCTGAGTTTCTTTAAGAGTACTTTCCAAGCTGGGATCGTGTTTTTCCAGTTGTTGGAGCAATACCTGGGAGCCAGACCTGGCTTCTATTCATGTTTTCATCATGGATCTGTTATGTGAACTTAAGTAGGTTATTTTGTTTGTCTGTGCTTGTATCTTTGCAGAGTCTTGTCTGTTTAGCTGGCAAACCCATGGCTGAGCTTATGACTGTACAAGATCCCCCAAGTCTAAACGATGCCTGATCTATGCCAAGACTTAAGCGATTAGTCTAACACTGCTTGCAGCAACCCTACTATTTCCAAGTAAATACCCCTTCACCCTAATATAGGGTGTGTACTACGCATTGCTCAACTGGGACAGTCTGTTTCTAACTCTGCAGTGCAGTTAAAGCTCAGAATTGCTTGTGGGACCTCGTGTGGAATCCTGCTGGAGTGAGGTCTTCCATATCCTATTACTGTATGAAGTCGCCAAACAGTGTTCACACGCAGTTCTGACTCTGAGGTCCACATGATGTAATTTGAGGTCCCTTAGGAATGAAGACTATGCTGCTACCTGTGTCATGAGAAGGGAGCTTTTGCTTGGATAGTTACCCCTGATGTAGTTACTTCATCTTCTCCAAAACATCTGCTCTCTTCTCTGCAGCGTTTTGCGCAAAGATTTGGCCTGTGCTCAGGTCTGAGGCAGTGGCTTGGGATAGAAGTGGGCAGCGGAAGGGTTGGAGGCAGAGATGTGCAGGAGGGAGTGGGGATACTGGAGCTGGAGATGCTGAGGACATTTGGAAATGAAGAAAATGGGAATGGGAGCAGGTGTTGGAGGACTGTGATGGACCTATGGCACTCTCAGGTGGGAAACCAGCTAAGTTTGCTGTTTTTAAAGAACAGTTTAGTGCTCTTGTATTGCTTAATGCTAACTCTGAGCAAAAGTGCTGGGTTTTCGCTCCAACCAACCATTGTCACCACCCCTCAGTGACTGGAAATGAAAACGGGGAAGTTGCATCTAAAAGTATTGGGTATCACAGTCCAAGGAAAAAGGGCCAGGGCTACCAGAGGAGGTGACTACAGAGTCACAGCCTCTGCAGAGGGATAACAGATACTTCATCTCTGTGAAGTACAGCACTCCTTTTCATGGAGAAATAACACCTCCTCTCTGAGTAGCAGGGGCGCAATCTCTCCTTGGTGAAATAGCACAGATCTTTTCTCCATGGAGATGAAACATCTCTCTGTGAAGGAGCAATGCATCTCTCCTACCAGGTTCTACACACACGTAGGATGTTCTGAGAAAGGGCTAGAAAGCTTCAGACCAGCAGGCTTCTGACTGCTAAGCCACCCACTGTGAGAGAGTGGCTACATGACGAAGAATGGAGGCTAATCAACATGAAAAGCATAGCAACCTGTGTCTCAGCCCAACTCCTGCTGCAAAAAGTAGCAGCTAGTGGTTGCTAAAATCAAGGGCATGTGCTGTGGACAGCCTCTTGGGCATGTTGACTCTTCCCAGAACTGTGTTGGTGGCTGATCTGTGTGACAAAGAACGAAAGGCCCGAGTTGTTGGAACAGTTTACTTGCGCTGCGACTAACTCCATCTTCCTAGGACGGGCAGAAGGAGAGATGTCAAGCTCTGCATTGGGAGCATGGGGCACTTTTCCCTTGGTGTTGACCTTTTTGCTGCTAGCTCCATGGAAATTGTTTGTCATACTGACAGGGTGGGGGTTTGAGTGTCCAGCTGGCATGTTATGGGATGTGATCCCACTTTAAATGAGCTAGGCACAAGACAAGAATGCGGCCTTCATACACTGCTGTGTCAGTCTGGCTGTCTGCCTGGGTAGCCCTGTTGTTTCCATTAGGGTTATTTCAGTATGGCACTGTGTGGCAGCCTTTAAACTTTTCCCTTTGACTTACTGTATGGCAATGTTTACTGCATCAAATGTAATCCGTACTGGACAGTTGATCAATGCTTGAAGTAATGATGCTTGGTGCTGGTAACAGCTTGTCTCCTTAAAACTTTGTACAAGCATTTATTTATACCCTCAACACTGCAATGATTTGGCAAAGACTTAGCACCTACTCTGCCCTCTGGGCACATGAAACTCCGGTTCTGGAGAAATCAGATCATCTTGCAGTTTTTCACGTATTTATCCTCACCGTGCTGTTGGGTGCTAGAGAAGTGAGCTAATCCCAACTGCCAGCTAAACTTGTCCACATCCTTGAAGACAGCTTTATCTTCCACTGAGCGGAAATCCAGTGCTTAAATGCCTTGGATGAAAGTGAAGCTGAGTGATTTACTCAATGTTAAATGGAAAACTGTTTTCAGAAAAGGTAATAGAAACTGTTGCTCTAAATGATGAAGTATTTCTTTTGTAGACCAGAAGACTACAAAGCAACTTTTTCTAAGGCTTTATAGGGAGTCAGCAATATTCAAGCTACTAGCAAGTGATCCTTGATGTTCAGCTGGGAGAGACTGGACCATGGACTGGAGACAGACCTTTATTGTCCAAAGCTCTACAACCAAACTCCCTCCAGTCACAGGCCAGCGTCAGTGTAAAACAAAATGCTTGTTGTCCAGAATTGTGAAGGAGTTTTCCTTGGTTACATGATCAGTGTCTGCCAGGAAGAAAGCACAAAGATACATTGACAGGGAGAGGGTGAGCTGCAGTCCCTGAACTGCATGACGTTCCCTGCAGAGGAAGAAAGGGCAGATTGTCCTCCACAAGAGGAGTATGGAGGAAAGTAAAAAAAAATTCAAGGATACACTTCTGGGTTAAAACCCATTTTTGGTACAAAAGTTGCTGTTGCTGGCAACTGGCACGTAATCTGCATTGTGTGGGCAGAAAGGAAACTGGGTCAGAGATGAAAGCAAAACTCACCAGATGTGGCTTCAAACCTCAGTGGGCAGGACAATGCCCAAACCTTTGCTCTCTCTGTACCTCAGCTCATCACTGTAAAATGGCAGTGGAGCTCACACCGCCTTCCCCTTGGCTCCTGGATCCCAAACCAAGCCTATGGCTGTACCTTGTCTGACCTCGATAGCACCATTTCTGGGGCAACTTTGATGCCAGCCTTTGCCTGAGTCACAGTATTAATCCCTCTGATGGACTATGGGCAGATTTGACCAGATATTGCTGTTGTAGCTTGGAAAAGCCAGATTTGGACCTTTTTAACACCTGCCTGTGCATGTTTGGAAAGGGAAAGATAGGAACCAAAGCACAGAGGATATTGAAGGGGAGGGGGGAGCTCTTCTGTTTTTTCTCCCTGTACTTCCTTGCAGTGTTTTGCCAAACAACATATTTACTTGTACTTTTCTGCTTCTCGCTGTAGGAGATCTGGTTTCTGAGCCCTTGGACAGAGCTGTGGGTTCCTAATTCCCTGTGAGCTTATATCTTGTGCCTTAGCTCCTTTCTTGTCAAATACAGCCTCTCACAGGGGATCTGGAAAGACAAAGTAAAGCCTACTTAAATTTTGTCTTCTAGTTGTGGCATCCTTCAGTATATGGTTGCAGATGGTTCCATGTCTGTTATCTGCAGACTGTCCTTGTGCAGATACTGCTTTCTGAAGGCTTTAGTGATGAATGCTGTCCTCTCTACTAGCCATACTGTTTAGACTGACTGGTCTCAAGCCCACGTGGCTCCCTGGTGTGGCCTGAAGCTGGAAAGGGTCCGTGTTGCTGGAGTCGATGTCTCACTGCCCAACTATTATGAGGGCAGATGCCAGCCCTGCTGGGGCGTGCAGGATGCAGCTGAGGACTGCCCAGTGATCTCTGAGGCACTGATGGGGTGGGTGCTGGGAGAGGTCCCTCTGCATCTGGAAGCCATTTCCAAGAGGGGCTGAGATACACTGCAGTGCTGCAGAGACCCACTATCCGTACAGAAGTGGATTCAGCATGAACTGAAAGTCTCTTGATTTTTTTTTTTTAATGAGCTGGCATGAAGCTTGTGCAGAGGATGTGGGCCTAGCATGAAGCGCTTACAAGTTCTTCTAGGCAATGGAAAGTGTGAATACGTGGGCTTGAGACATGCATTATAATGAGGTTCTTGAATTCCCCCCTTGCTTCATCGCAGGGCCAATGTCTGGCAATACCATGGCATCTAACAACCACACATTGTCTGCCTTTGAACTGCACAGCTTTCAGGGTAGCCAGGCTTCACCCTCACCCTGCTCCTCAAACAAACAAGAGACTGTGAGAGAAATGTCACCGGGATTCAGATTCCCACTAAAAGGTACCCAGATGGTCTGACATCATCCCAGATGTCTCTGAGGCAGCTCTTTGACCCAAGGAAGGGCTGAAGGCTCTCAGCTCTCCCATGGGAGTGTGTCTCTTCCCATGCTTTGCTTTACCAGTGTTTAAGCTAAGTGGGGTCTGTCAGAGCTAGCTCCAAGGGCCAGGTACAAAGGTGACAATTCACAGCCGAACTGGAGTGTAGCTGGGGGAGTTCTCCTCTTTCTGCTGTTACTGGGGGTTATACAGCCCCGAATCATCTTGGCCATGATGCAGGGCCCTTAGCAAGCCAGCATCAGAAGAGCAGCAGTTGTGTTGCATGTCCAGGTATTGGTGTAGAGGTGACAACAAAGACTAGAGTGGTGGCTAGGAGATGGCTTGTCTCTGACCTCCTAGGCTTGAGAATACACTATCTGCACATCAGTCATTCAGACAGTGTGAACCCATCTTCAGCTTCTCATAAAGGAAGTGATCGTGTCTCTCTACTCGGCACTGGTGAGGCTGCACCTCAAGTACTGTGTTCTGTTTTGGTCCCCTCACTACAAGAAGGACATTGAGTTGCTGGAGCACGTCCAGAGCAGGGCAACAAGGCCAGTGAAGGGTCTGGAGAACAAGTCTTACAAGGAGTGCCTGAGGGAAATGGGCTTGTTTACTCTGGAGAAGAGGAGGCTGAGGGAAGACCTTATTGCTTGCTACAGCTGCCTGAAAGGAGGTTGTAGTGAGGTCGGTGTCGGTCTCTTCTCCCAACTAACTAGTGATAGGATGACAGGCCAGGGCCTCAAGCTGCGTCAGGGGAGATTTAGATTAGATATTATGAAAAATTTCTTTACTGAAAGAGTGGTCAGGCACTGGAATAGGCTGCCCAGGGAAGTGGTGGAATCACCATCCCTGGAGGTGTTCAAAAAGCATGTAGATGCAGCGCTTCGGGATATGGTTTAGCAGGCATGGTGGTGTTGGGTGGATGGCTGGACTTCATGATCTTAGAAGTCTTTTCCACCCTTAATGATTCTATAATCTCTGAAGCACAGACAAAAACTGTGATCACTCTCTGGCAGCCATAGTTATCCCACCTATCCTCAGCTGCAGGCCGTGACTCTTCTGCTCCAGATTTGGAGAGTGATTATTTTGTAGCCCTGGAGGTGGCTCTTTCAAGCCCTAGGTTCCAGCTGTGCTGACAGCTCATTCATCAGCACACCTTCTCGACTCAAATGCACCGGAGTGGCAATTCAGTCTCCACCTTTCAGCTTAATTTCATCCATGCTAATTTGGGGGAAACTGAGGAATTTTCCTTCACTGAGTTATCCTCTTTTAAATCTTGTTTTAAAAACTCGTGTCTGACAGCTACAAACCATTCCCAACTGGGAAAAACGGATTTTTTTTTCAGCTGTTCTGTATTTTAACTTCCTTCCACCCTCTCCTTTAATCCTTGCTCCACCTTCCACACAAAAATGCATCTACCCAGGCAAACACGTTGGGAGAACTGTTTCATCTTACAGCACCTGGCACAACGGCACTAGATCCTTTTAACTGGTTTTCCTCAGTGTGAGTGGGTTAGATCTGTGCCCAGCTTATCCCCGAAATGAACCAGTGTCATACGCGCAGTTGTGGAGGAACGATCTGGCCCTCACCAGGGAAGAAACAGTTAATTTTCTGCCTCGCAGGAGAGCGCCTTTGGCACTGAGCTTCAGTGCAATGACTCAGTGGGGCCAGGCAGGAATGGAAGTGCAAAGACCCCATCCACAGCGGAGCAGCCTGGGAATCCCACGGCAGCCTCAGCTCTTGGCTCCTCGGAGCCAGGAGAAGTTCCAGCTGTGGCCTTACAAGGACAGAACAAGAAACCTGCTGCCGTGTCCCAACTGAAGCCGCTGCCAGGCACCCTCTGCATGAAGAGCTCTGGAAATCCTTGCCTGGGGCTGCTGGAGTTTGGAGGGCTGGGCACCAAGAGCACGCAGTCATATCTGTGTACTTAAGGATTTCAAGCAGTGCACTTTTACCACGATATTTTCCTTATTTAAAGTTGCTTTTGCCTGCCAGCTGCTGAATCATATCCAGCCCTGCGGAGGGAATTCACTCAGAGTCCATTTATGGGTGAGGGATATACGTAGCAACGTGTGTATTGCCACCCCGTGAGGACTGCAGTCTTTAGGGTAAACCTGGAGGTCTTTATGAGCTGGGAGGAGAGGTGGAAACACACAGGATGAGCCACTCAGTTCAGAGCACTCCGGGCGAGGTGGAGAGCCAGTTCAGCTCCTTTTGGCACCAGTAAGCACTGTGGTGCTCAGGACTGGGCAGGATTTGGTCCTGAGGTGAGTTCCACCTTCTCTAGAATTGAGCTACTCAGTCTCTTGGAGGCAATGCTGGGAGACCAGCACTTCCAGACAATGACTCAGCCCATCCTAAACCCTGTCCAAAACAGATGGGATGGATTACTCTCTGGAGGTGTCCTTCCCTGCCTAGAGAGAAATTAGATGCAATGCCCAGCTTTCTGATGACTGAGTTGGGAAAGCTGAATCCCACCCTTAATTTTTACTAGGGATGAGGTAAAAGCTACAGGAGTATGAACCATATGGCCTCCCTCATTCTGTTTATTTTGGAGCAAGACCATGTGCGCATACACACACTTGTACATGTGTTGGTGTATATATATATATATATTATACAAATTAGAAGTTTGTTGGTTGTTTTTTTTTGGAATTGCAGAGACAAGCACATGATAGAGATGCCAGAATCCAGGCTGTCTGTGCATCTGCATTAAAATATGACAGAATATTTTCCTGGGCAAAACTGACTCAAACTCCATGGAAATGACTTAACTGTGACAAAAATAAGGCACAAAAAGGAAAAAGAGAATGAAAGAAGGAGAGAGAGAGATGGCCCTAACTCCACGTTTGGGCCCTGTATGAGGGTGTGGGGAAGTGCAGCTTTTTCTAGGAAAGTCTGCTTCAGTTCCCACCAGAGCCCTCTGCAGTTCTAGCTTGGATGCTGCGTACACACAAACTGCACTGCTGCTCTGCGGTCCTTCTCCTTTTCTTTTCCTTTACTTTTGGCTGAACACAGGCAAGAATGTAAAAAGGAATTTCTGGGCACACTGGAGGTGAGACACAGTCTCTCTGCAGGAAGGCCAAGGGAAGATTATTTTCCCTCTTACCTTGTTCTCAGAAACAACAGAGATGTTTGGGCCAAATAAAGCCCTCTGAGAAAAGTGTAGTTTGATAGAACTGCGAAAAACTGAAAACAGAGGGTTTGTAATGGGAAAGGTCAAGGGATGTTAATTATATTCAGAGCTAGAATATGGATAATGAGATCTGGGGAGTTTCCCTCCAAATCATTGCTTCTAGGCACCTCTGTTTCTCTCCCTTGCCTACCCAGGGTGGGGAGCTGAGGAGAGATGTTGCACGTGAGGAGCTGGTGTTGTCTCATTGTTGCTCAGTTTAACATCCTGCCCAAAATTTCCATCAGCAGAGGTTGGCATGAGGGCCTGGTCACACTCATGCAGGATAAAAGCTTCTTCATTTTCACTTTCTGCTTACTTTGATCCCATTTTTTGAGGGACAAACGCATAGACCACTCTTGTTATCATGGAATAAATCCAAGAGTCCTTTTCTCCACTGTGTGATTGCTGCTTTGCCCTTCTATGCATGCATGAGAGATGGTTTGGCCTATTGGATTGAGAGCTGGAAACTCCCAAGTTTTGGAAAGCTCTCCATTTGTGGCCTTAACATCATTACTAAAGGAGCCTGTGCCTGAGTTTTGACTTCTGTAAAACGGAATTGTGAATATTTGCTTTCACGTTTGGGGCAGGCACTCATCTTCTTGAAGGTTTATTTTGTGCACGTGATGTGAGCCTGGTGAGTTTCTCCCCTCCTCTTTGAAAGAGTCTCTTCCACCAGCATTTGGTTTAGTATTTTTATCTGCGAAACATTCATAAAACACATGGTGGTGAGACGTGGAGCAATGTTCCAGCTAAGCAAATGGAGGGATGAATCCTGCAATCTCTACAGAGGAAAATGGTTTATACAGCGGACAGAAACAGGCAGGGAGGGACTCCAGACTTGGCTCCAAAATGTTTGAAGCTATGGGAAATATTCCCCTTAATTTCAGATGAACTGGAAGCCAAGTCACCAGCTGGGAGGATTAGAGATTCCACTGTGGTGGGTAATTTATTTGCAGTTGCTTCATTGCATCATCAGATTCAATGCAGAATCCAAAGGGATATTGATGACTGCTTCATCAGTCCTTTGAGCTCCTTTACAAACTGTCTTTACCTCGCAACATCAGGCCTAGAAACATGTGGTTTCCAGCACTGCTGATTACCTTTTGTATTTTTTCTGGACAAACTCTTCACATATTTCTTTGATAGGCATGTAAGAAGCCTTTAAATGCTGATGAGTCCACCATATTATTTCCTTGGAATTTCAAAGGCTTACTGGTGGCCAAGAAGGGGCAGAGCTGAGAAGCTGCTGATCCCTCTGCTTACAGATATTGCCTTTTATTCCTCCCATGTGTTTTGTATTCCAATGTAGGGTATGTCTGCATGGACAGAGGCTGCTTTTGGGCATCTTCTCTCAGATGGTCTTACTAAGCCGAAGTTTGTCTCCCAGTGAACGCAGCTGCATGGCTGCTGAATCAAAGTTGGTCACATTGGGGAGTACTGGACATATCTGCACTCTTCCTGTTGACTTAGCCTCAGTGGTCTGTCTTTCCCATCACCCAGGAACCTCAACATCTCTCGCTATGAGCTTGTCTTGATACCAGCTTTCCTCACTCTGGTTGCCTATATTTGCATAGGATGATGAACAGCAGAGCAATACAACTGCTGGAAAAACAACATGCCTGGGACAAAACTGACTACTAGGCAGAATCTTCAATGATTAGTCAGGGCTTCTTTTTATATCTTATTCTATGAATTTATTAGCTTAAACATTTGATAATCGCTGGAACTATTCACTGGAGTATGTCGGTATCCTAATTATAAACAGAGAATGTGCATCCTGGACATATTCAAGTAACATTTTCAACCACATGCCACTTACAGCTTAGTACAAGTCTAGAGGACTTTAGAAGAACTTCATGAGGATTTTGTTACTAGTCAACGTTATGCAGTAACTCTTAGTTCAGTGCATGGTTCTCCCAGTTACTGGGAGCTTTTACCCTAGTTGTCATATGTGATTTTTAAGCTTAGTTAGATCCAGGCATGTCTCACATCGTTGCAAGATCTTTTGGGCAAGAGTCATTCTTTCGTCTTCTATTTACATCTGGCACCACAGAGATCAGGCCTTGAGACAGGGAAGGACATCCCAATTCTCTTCATGAACCAAACTGGCAGTGTAGAAGTATCTATAAGATCAGTAAACCTCTAAGAATTAAATTCTTTCCTACTAAAGCAGTGACAGTTGTGCCTACAGGTCTCTTTTCTCTTCTCTTTCTAGACCAAAGAAGCTCTCTTCACAATTCTCCAGGACCTAAGGCCTGAAGACCACTTCAATATCATTGGCTTTTCCAACCGAATAAAGGTCTGGCAGCAGGACCGAATGGTACCAGTTACTCCAAATAATATAAGAGATGCCAAAAAGTACATTCATAACATGTCGCCTACTGGAGGTATGATCCAGAGATATGAACAGGATTAATTTTGCTATCCAATTAACCACACCAGAATGGAGAGTGGTGAATGTGGTTCTGTAGCATGTAGCTATAAAAAGACATCGGGACTTAGGTCATGGGACGAGGGGTCCCCTTCGCTACCTCCACTCAGGGTTATGTGACTATGTGACAATGATATGTGCCCTTTATCAGTGTACATGATGGCAAGGTGTCCCCAAACCCAGTCATATGACCTGATATACTTATTAAAGCCAACCTGGACCCATTCTCCCGTTTATCTGGTGAGGCTCTCAGGCTGGGAAAGTTCCCAGGATTGTTTCTTGAGGACACAGGAAAAAATACCATATCCTGGTGAAGGACACACAGGGCCTGTGCTTGTGCAGTTTTTGAAAGCCTCTGTAAAAGCAGGGACGTGATTTTGTCTGGACTGGAAACTCCATGAATGGACTACCCAGTTTGGGCTGTGGGACTGCCTTCTGGAAGATCTGGTTTCTCACCTAGTACAGTCATCTTCTTGTCTCTACCAAGGAGCAGCCAGAATGACATTTAAGAGTTTCTTGTCCATTTTTGATTGTGCCTTGTTGCCAGGAGTGAAGGGGGAGAGGAGGCGAACCCTGAGCAGTGGCAAAGTGCAGGCATGATTTTGAATTTGATTCAGTGGTCTCCTGTGAGGCCATGGACACTAGTATAAAAAAAAACCCCAACAACATAGTGAGGTTTGTAATCAAACATACTTTGGCAGCTGTGCCCATCCTAGCTGAGCACTCCCCAAGTAAGCAGAGCTGCAAAATGACCTATGCAAATTCTTCCCTGTGCAAGCTGTCACAGCTGGTTGAAGGTCAGACAGGGCCTTCCCATGGCTGCCCCTGAGCAGTGACCACTCCTAGCAAAGGAAACTCTCTGATGGAAAACCACAGCAAACAGGATGGTTTGCCGTACTGTTTGTATTGTGAGAGGAAGAGTTTAGGAAGTGGTCAAGGGACCTGCCCAGTTAAACAATCACCAAGAGTGGGACTAAACTCAGAGTATAAAGCTTTTTACTCTTGAAGTTCCAAAAGAGCTGTGCAGGAACCAGCTGAGTTTGCCCATGAACCTGCCAGAGAACAAAAGTAAAAGGAAATGATTAACTCGGGTTCAACAGCAAGGTGCAGTGATTCTCCGCGGCAGGCCAGCAGTACTTTAGTTTTGGCTAACTCTGCACTTTCCCTGTAAAGGTGCTGTTGCTTGAATATCTTCCAGTGGATGTGAATGCACTCAGGCTCACAGATTACACACACAAAGAATGTGCTCTGCTTACGCCGCTGTGCCATACTGGCACACCAAAGAAACTGGAACAAAATATTGTTGCTAAACATTCGTGCATGTGGCAAAAGGCAGTTTTCAGTGCTTGTTGGCGCTGATGTGGCTGGGTTTGAAATGACACTATGTGCCACATAGTGTGGTTTTCTTTTGTTTCTGGGGTAAAAATTCCTTCTGCAATTTTGGATCTGGATATAGACTGAGAGAGCATTAGGATATTTAGATGTAGGGTTTTGGTTCAAAACCATTTTGCAAAAAACACAGTCTGGATTTTGAGGACGTTTAAGAAGTCTTAGCCCCATTGCTGTTCCTTGTTTTGCTGTAGTCACTGGAGCTGTGGACGCTAAGCTTCTATGTACATGATGCATGGTCAGACCTGCTAGCACATCCTTGCTGATAACCTCCCTAGATCTGCCATTCTGGACCCCCAGGAGTCTGTTGTGTATGGCTCTTAACCCATTTCACCTGCTTTTATTCTGAGGGCTGTTTTTAACCCAGATGTACTGATCTCACAAAAGTTCCACAACCAATCCCTCTTTACTTTGACTCAACAAGAAACACATGGAGCAAGGAGATACTTGTACTCATTTTCCTGCTTTCTTTTTATCTGAACATGCAGTAGGCTTAAATCCTTTTCGTGGTAATTCTTCTAGCATACATATGTTCCCTCATTTACTTTCTGTTTTCCCCCTTTCTCCCCACTTCAGGCAGCTCCATTCTTCACTAACCAGTTGTTTTCTGAAACACACTCCTCAGCTAACAAAGCCATTTCCCTTCCCTTTAGACTTTGTTAGCCCCTGGGGTTGGAAGAACAAACCCAGCCACTTGTTTTCCCATCTGAAGGTTTTTTTCCTCTCTTCAAATCTTATGCCTGTCAGACAAAGTGAGCAGAACTTGTTTTCCTAGCTCAGATATCATCTGGGAGAGTCCAACAATAAAGTGTAACTGTTTTTGTAGGTACCAGCAGGACATGGTATGTGCTGTGACTTTGCTTACCATGGCTGATTATTGTACATTGAGACATTGAAGGATACAGCAATTTCATGTAATGAACTGCAATTTGTAATTCAATTCATAAGACTATAACCAGCTATCCCAAGCTGATGCTGAGTAACAGAACTGAACTGAATTAAAGGGCTAGTGCAACCTCATGTAGAGAACAGGAACATCCTGATGAACAGAGGTGCTGTCATTGTACTAAAGGGAGCTTAGTGAAATTATTTTTACCGCTCTTGGAAGGAGAAATGAGCTAATCATTCTGGTACCTTCCCAGGGACTAACATTAACAGTGCTCTCCAGACTGGTGCAAAGCTGCTAAATGATTACATTGCTCAGAATGACATTGATGCCAGGAGCGTCTCTCTGATCATCTTCCTTACGGATGGGAGGCCCACTGTTGGGGAAACACAGTCGTCCAAAATCCTCAGCAACACAAAGGATGCCATCCGTGATAAATTCTGCCTCTTCACCATCGGCATCGGCAATGATGTTGACCACAAGCTGCTGGAGAGGATGGCACTGGAGAACTGCGGCATGACGAGGCATTTCCAGGAGGACGAGGATGCAGCTAGCCACCTCAAAGGGTTTGTTATGCTTTTTCTGTGTTTATATCTGCACTGGTTCCTCTGGGCAAGGGTTTTAGGAAGGAAAATCCTCTGAGACATCACAAGAAATGGGAGTTTCTCTGAGGCTCAACTCTGGTTGAGAGAGGCAGAGTATGCTCAGATACTAAGGATGCCTACTCAGAAATTGTCTCCTTCCTAGCAGATCCCCTGAGCTCTACTGGAGCTTCCCAGCCCCTCAGAACAAGGCAATTGTTTCCCTAATTCAGGTCATTATTTTGGGCATGTAAACCTGGAGAGATGGGAGGCATGAGTGTGACCTCTCTGCAAGTGGATGGCGGCAGGAAAGGATGCATTGGTCACTTCAATTTGACAACACAGACAGCATGGAGGGGCTCAGGAACGAAGATCCCAAATTGGCGCAAAATATTATTTATTTTTTGAAAACGATAACCTTTTGCCCAAACACCAAAATATTTGACTTTGAAAAATACACTAGGGTCATTCCTGGGATGATCATATAGTCACTTCATTCCCTCATTCTTTGTGACCCAAACTCCTATCAAGTTTTCTGTAACCCTTGCATTCAGTAGGACCAGAGATCATGCTCCTTTAGTGAGGAACAGTGAAAAGATACCTGAACCACAGCTCTGTCTATAATGTCAGGCAGTGTTTCAGCATTTCCAGGCAAAAATATTTGGCTTTCACTCCCAAGAAGTTAGTGTTTTGAACCTCAGAAACCAAAAAGAGACAGTCATTGAGCAGTGACCTCTCACCTAGCTAGGGTCTATTTCATCTGGAGCAATGAGACCATGCACCTTGCACCAGAGCTTTTCTTGCTGTGGTGGTTATGCATGGGCAAGAGTGTCTTCCTTTTAAACGGATTTTGTAGATCCATCTGCCACTCCGCCCACACCATTTGCGTCTCAGCTCATGCATTTTGGGCAGCAAGTGGCATTCCCTGGCAGATGAAGCATGTGCTGATTGATTGGGCTGCAGGAACCCAGCACTGCAAGGACTTGTTCAAACACCTCTACCCGATAAACAGCTCACTGTTTGTCAAGCTCAGTGGTGGCAAACCCGTTTGGCATCTGGCGCCAAATTTATACAGAAAAGCACAATCACTTGCTGGAGGCCAATTCACACCACTGTTGGAGGGAAAATCTACATGGGTGTCAATGTAATTTCTGATTTTTTTGGTCAGTAGATTGTATTTTTACACAGATACTTCCTTGCATTGTACTATAAGACAGGTTGTATCTCTCACTCCACCATTTGTCACAACCCAGGAGTTATTTCACAGAGAGTTCTCAGGTTTAATTCACTCATGTTTTAAAATGTGACGAGGTCTCTGCATCAAAGACACTGAGTTCTCAGAGAGACTTTAAAAGAAAGTCAACCAATTCAGGCTTTGAGTTTCCTTGGAGAGAGAATAAAACAGAATGTGTCACACTAGCTTCCAGACAATCTGTTTTAGCAGATGTGAAAAATAAATGCAGCTTGAATTAAAAAAGGGCTAAGGCCAATTCTTTATTTATTTACCAAATTAGACTCAAAAGACTTGCCAAGAGATGAGGAGTCTGGCATTTAAATGGGAAATATGGCGTTCTTGGAGCAGCTTGGGAAGATCCATTAAAAGCACATTGCTGCAGGGAAAACACAGTACTGTAAACTTGGGCCTTGACCCCTTGTAAAAGCTTTCTGGCCTGTCCATTGCACGGCATACTCAGAAGTATGGCAGGTCACGTTAACAAGGCATTACAGGGTTAAGCTCTTTGGTTCCACAGAAGCTGTGTCTTGCTCCAACAGAAAATCAGCAATAAGGTAGAAGTGAGATCTCTTCTGCCTGGCCACCTGTATTTAGTAGCTATGATTCCTGCATTCCTTGGAAATGTCCTCATTTTATGGGGGCATAGTGAGATTCCTTCTTGATTTTCTTCCTCCTTTGGAGCTCAGAAAATTGTATCTCTGCCTGTCCTACGCTGACCATCCCAAACGGTAGTATCTAGGACTCTTCCAGTGATACAGAAGCTTTGGTTCCGACACTCTCCAGCTTTGGGGAATCTAGCGTCTTGGTCTTACAGTTTCTGGTTCTGGAATACCATGCATAATAACACTACAAAACTGTGGGTAACAGCCTATCTTCTAAGTACATTTTGAAATAACTAGTGTGTTTTCTGTGAGCCTGAGAAGCCAAAAATTCACTTTTAATGGACAGGTGGTCCTAAGCAGACTTAAGGGGTCACAGATATCTCCTTGCAGAGATGTGGAATTGTAGTGGGAAGTAGATGACTGCGAGGCCATGCTGGGATGCTTCTGAACATACTTAAGAGACTCTGTTTAGATGCTTAAGAAACACTGAAAACTAAAATGAGGTGGAGAATAATTTTGGTTGAAAGGGACCTCTGGAGGTCACGTAATCCAGCCTTCTGCTCAGAGAAAAGCTAGCTTCAAATTTAAGTGAGGTTTCTCAGGGCCTTGTCCACTCAAGTTTTGAAAATCTCTAAGGGTAGAGATTCCCTCATCTCTCTTGGCCCAGTTACAGCGGATGCAGTAGTTAAATTTGAGGCCTGGTATCTCTAGCTGCTCCTGAATGTCTTAGGAGCCATATTACAAAGTCTGATTCTATCTTTGACCGTGTGTAAGCGCAAAAGTGCATGCATACACTTGGATGAACAGTACTAATGGAGAGAAATGTGTCTTTGTTTAAGGTTCTATGATGAAATAGGAACACCCCTTCTCTCTGATATCCGTGTTGATTACCCTGAAGACAATGTGGAGCAAGTCACCCAAAACTTCTTCCCTAATTACTTCAACGGCTCTGAAATTATAATAGCTGGGAAACTCATCAACCGAACCTCAGATAGTCTCCACGTGGAGGTGACTGCCAGCAACTCCAAGAAATACATTCTCCTCAAAACAGATGTGGCTATTGACCTGCCAAGCATGAATGACATCAGAGGTGTCCCCGGCCTGGAAGATGGTGAAGGTGATAAAAATTACATTGAGAGGGCATGGAGTTACCTCACCATCAAGGAACTGCTTAACTCCCGGTTGAAGAGTGATGACAATCAGGAAAAAGACTATTTGATGGAGAAAGCCAAGTCAATGGCCCTGACTTACAATTTTGTCACTCCCTTCACTGTTCTGAAAATGAGAGAGGCTGGGCTCCATTCAGAACCACCTGAAGAGGCATTTATCAGCCCTTCTACTGATGGCATTGGTGAGAAGTTACAGAGCTTGCAGGGACACAAGGCACCACCAGGTACGAGGGAAAAATAACCATGTGCTGGTAAGAAATCTTTTTGCATAGGTAACGTCTCATGGCTGACTTTGGCAACAGGGATGATCTAGCCACTGAACCGCAGGGTGGTAAAGAGAAAGCTGAGGTTTTCATATTGATTTTGCTAATTGTGGGCTGGGTGACCTTGAGCAAACCTTTTAGGCACCTGACTCGCTCCCTGGAAGCACTTATTGCTCTGTAGAAAGTATTGAATAAAAATTGGTATTCTAAATGAAGCTTAAAGTAGCTGCAGGAATATGTCCCATAATCTCACTGAATAATATTTTAGGAATGTTATTATACTAGTATACTACTCTTTCTGCTGCTCAATAAGTAATTGTAACAGCCTTCCTTCCCCACTTCTAGGTATACGCAGACAGCAAGATAAACAAAGGATTAAAATCTCCAAAACTTCAGGTCAGTGCCTGTTTTCATGTCTTTAATCCTTTAATAATCCAAATTAATAGTGGTTGATTTATGGAAGACTTAGTTACATGCCACTGTGTTATAACCATCCCAATGGATAAGCCAAAATTGTATTTACAAGACCTGCAGGGTAGGGAGGAAAATGAAAACAAAACGTAGAGAGGATCAGTAATGAGAAGTGGTGTGAGGAAACGTAGCAAGGCAGATGATCTACAATACTTGCTCCTCATGTCTGAGACTTCTGTAGATTAGGGGAGAACAGGCAGCATGTTCTGTCTGTACTATAACTAGTCAAAAAACATTTTATAAAGCAATGTTGCTGAAACATAAAAAATGCTGTTGAAGGAAAAAAAAAAGAAAATTCTATAGCGTGTTACTATTTTTCTGTGCGTTCTGCACCTCTGTTTAATATTCTTTTCATACACTAAACACTGAAGTATCAAGAATTTAGACTTGAATTTCACAGGGTAAGGTCAAATTTACCTTAAAAACTAATAATAAGACAAGCCAAAGCCCTAATGACACCTATCTGGTAATTGATGATAGGTCAAGGATTGTTGAAAAATTAAGATTGTGGGATTGTTTAATATCTGCTGTTGACTGCTCCAATCTGATAGTGAGGGCCAAGAAGCTTCAGTGCAAGGTGCGCCCATGCAGAGTCCTTGGTTAGAAGATAGGTTTTTCTGTGCTGGGGGGGATGTAACCTGTCAACTAAGTATGGTGAAGAGGAGTATAATCCACCTGCATGACAATTCCCATAAATCACTGAAATGGTATTCCAGGAAGAAAATATCCTGATTTTCACCTGAACTGCTTTGAGTTTTGAGTTTTCATTGAAAACCCAACCTCTTCTGTGAGAAAAATAAAACAAAACAAAACAACTGTTGTGAAAAAATAAGCAAAACTTGGCATTTCCTGGCAAACTCCATCTGACCCTCTAAAAACAACAAACCGGGAGGTCTTACGAAAAACAGGGACAAACACACTTTGAAAAACAGTTTTGTTACGTTCTTGGAGCTGCAGTTTTGTGTAAGTCTCTCACATTTGTCTCGTTTTCCATGTCTTGTCAGCGGATGGAGACCCTCACTTTGTCATTGATTTTCCCTCCGGCAAGTTCTCTGTCTGCTTCAATATCGATGGAGAACCAGGGGACATTCTCCGACTGGTCTCTGATCATAAGGAATCTGGTGAGCAGCCAAGGAAAGCAGTTGCTTGTGGAAGAAAGCTGAAGTGCAAGGCCAGCTCTCTAGCAATAAAGATAAGCACCAAGGTGCTTCGTAGGCAAGAAAATGGCGGGAAATTAGAAAAAGTTGCTTTTCTGGCCAGGCAATGGAAAATTGGTGCACACCAGTTTTCTGGCTCTAATCACTTGGATTAGAAGGGGAAGTAAACTGTTCATTTGCACTTACTGACCTCCAACTTTATCATAGCTTATGGCTAAATTCACAGCAAGCCTAAGCAAGAAGGAGGCCTGGCCACTGTTGCATATACAATTAGTCTACAGAAGTGTTTGTCAACAGAGTAGACCTAACCATAGAGAGAAGCGGCCTTCAAGTGTATCCAAACTCTTCCTAGTTCAGGTCTTCATTGACTGGAATCAAGGGAACAGCAATCACATGTAAGCAGCCAAGAGACCCACCTGAGTGCATGAGGAGCACGTTGCACCCCTTCAGTTCAGCTGGATTGGAGAGCTCAGTTCATGCTCACTAGACCCAGTGTGACCTAGGGGTTGCACGTGACCAGTGCTACAGCAGCCACAGCTAAAGGAACAGCCACAGGCACTTTGCATACCACACGTGGCCTTTGCGTAAGCCATGCGGCCACCTCCTTGCTGAGAGATTACACAGCGGGTTCAGATTTCTGGTGCAGAGATGGCGCATTTCTTTGATGGTACAACTTCACCAGCCTTCTCATTACAAAGTCCCATCATGCACATAAAAGATTTACTTACAGTGCTGCTCGCTGTAGGACAGAGCGAAGTATCCAAACAGGCTAACCAAGCACTGAGGCTGTTTCAATGAAGAGACTACCAAACTGGTTACCAAGTCATGACAGATTTGAGAAACCCCACACAATTCAGGACCTGCTTTGTCCAAGCCAGTCTGAGCCCCAGGGGCCCAAACTGTGCTCTGATCCGCTCTGATCCGATCTGGAATTCTAAGCAGGCCAGCTAATAAGCAGATTATGTCCTGAGAAGGGAAACAGTGGGAGGAAGGGGTAGCAGAGCAAGAGACAATGCACAGACTTGTTCTACAAAGAAGATAAACTACCTCACACTGAAGTTATAAGAATTCTGTTCTGTGTAGCAGTGGCCTAGCCTCCATATTTCTGTGATTATGCCTGCCTTAGTGAATAAGATCCAGCTCCTGGCAATGTTCCTCTTAAACTTCTTTCACAGACTATGTTTGTGCTACCGCTTGAGTGATTTTGTGGCTCAAATGTGGAATGAGCTTCAGGAAAACAGAGTCCATAGCCCTAGCAAACTGAGTTTAGCAAGACAGAAATGAGAGATTCCCTCAGCAATGATGGAATAAGGAGATACTTCATCTCTCTGTTGATGGGTTGGATTAACAACAAGCCTCCTCCTTTATTGTTACTGACTGGTAGCTGTTCAGAGACCCATGGGAAGCGAGACACTGTCTTATGGACAGCAAGTCACAAAAATCATTAAAATGATTGGGAATCTTGCTCTGGACATCTAGGCTTCACTTGACTTGGTGGGATCTGCACCTTAGACTGCTTAAAAGAGTTTCTTTGGGGGCAAAACTGAGGAAAGGTGGAAGAGCAGCACTGGTGAAGCTGAAAATAACGCAATGGGAGTGCAGGATTCAGGGTCCTCTTCTGCAGTGACACAAAGAGAACCTGAAGTTCTTACACTGCTGCCTGAGGAGGTTTAGCAGACTGTTGCAGGTCAGGCTAGTCCCTCTACAGGTCTTACTCAGTCTTTAGTGTGTTGGACAGGATAGTAGCCCTTACTCTGCGGCTTCCCAGGCTAGTTTCTCTTCTTATAAGTCAGGTAGAGAGGAGCATCAAACTGCAGCTGTCTACTACCCTGAGAAGCTCTGAGGCAGCAGTGTTCAGATATACCCACGTCCTCTTCCTAGAAGTTCAGTCGCTATGCCAGTTGGTGACATGAGGAAAAGCAGCCCTGCCAGCGGCTTTACTTAGTCCTCCAAGATCTGGTATGTTTGCGTAGGTTTGAGTAACGCATCAACAAATAGGTGGTCTAGGTAAATCATACCACGGTTGGTCAGGCTATAGCATTCAGGAAGATAAATATTTGTCTTATGTGGATTAAAATCCCCACACATCATTGTCTCAATGACAGGTAGATCTAAGTTTGGATGGAGCTTAGGAAGCGTCTATGCTGAGAGGCAGCTGATCCTGTGCTGTAGCACTGTGTACACAGTGTTAGGACTAACGGGGCTGGGCGCACCTGTCTCTGGGGAAGGCCAGTATTTCTGAGCTTGGTTAAATTTAGCTGCCCTGTATAAGGTAATAATTTTATAACAGACTGGTTATACTGTTTTGAATACTGATATGTGAAATAATCGAGCATGAGGTGGTGAATCTGCATGTCCTCAGTTGCAAGGCTTATATCTTTGAGAGAATAGATCTATTCTTGGTTCCAGCTTTCATTTATTGATTGTTTTCCCGCAAGGTGTAACTGTGAATGGGCAATTAATTGGAGCTCCTGCACCACCCAATGGCCACAAGAAGCATCGGACTTACTTCAGCACCATCACTATCCTCAGCAATAAGCCGGAGAGATCTTACCTAGAGATCACACCCAAAAGAGTCATCCTGGATGATGGGGAAAGACTTCTTCTGTCCTGCGGTCGCAGTGCCATTGTGCGAAGTAGCAGCCTTGAGGTGTCCATCTCTGCCAATTCCAACATCACTGTGACGATACGAGACACAATTAGCTTTGTCATCCTCATCCACCATTACAAGAAGCCGGCCCCATATCAGAGGAATCACCTGGGGTTCTATATCTCCAACAGTAAAGGCCTCTCTTCTGACTCCCACGGTCTACTGGGTAGGTAACAGGTTCTCAGGTTCAGAGCTGTAAAGCAGACAAAAATGATCCTTCCAAACATTTTAAAGGATGGAGACAGGAGGTAGTGAACAAGACAGGTGGGGATTAAGTTCCAAGGTGAGACTTTCACATCCATTCTCAAACAACTTCTCTATTGATAGTATCCCCAATTCCTCTCCCATCTTTTTCTGTATGACCTATCTCCCACAGTCCTAGCTATGTGGCTGTGCCTGTTTTTCACATTTCCACTCTTTTTATGACTGTTTAATACAGTTGTCATTAGAATACACTTACTTGATGCTCCCAATACAGAGACAGAAATCGAGTATTCCACAAAAACCCTGAATAAGGCGCCAGTAAGAGATTCTCTAATAGTAGCCCTAATTCAGAATAGCCCAGCTGCTAATGGGCTCTCAGGAACATAGCCAAGTAGGGTCTGACTCTAGGCAGAGAGGACAGTCAGCTGAGGTCTTGCATATTCTGAAACAGAGCTCACACATTGCTGCAGATCATTGGCTTAGCCTTCAACTACTGCACTTGCACATTCCCAGAGGGTCTGTTTTCACAGAAATGAGCTGTTTACACCAGAATCTGACTGAGATCAAGAAACATTGGTACTTTTTGTGGCCCCTTTCTTTAAAACGTGAAGTGAAAGAAGAGCCATCCCCACATTTTGACAGCAACTATGCTTTAGGTAGGCTCAGAGAATGACTAGATGGTTGGGTTCTTTTAGCCAATGAGAAGTAGTGATGCTTATGTCCATGTACAGGTGCAGAATTCTAAGACTGAAGCAATAGTTTCCGTGACATTTGGGCACCCCCAGGTTAAGCAGGAGATGATCCCTCATGAGTGGGGTTTTGTATTCAGGCCACTTGCATGCACAAACCTCTAAATCCACACTTAGGTTTGGCCTAAAAGAGCTTGCCCACAAGAAGGCAAAGGAGGAGAACTTGCAGCTTCAGGCCTAGATCTTTCTGTTTGCTGATGGGCATTGTATATAACAGGGTTATTATCTGCTAGTAAGCATGGCCCACAGAAGGGAACCTACTACTAGCAGCTCAAAAAGCTCTTTAGCACAGCCAATGTATCTTGATGAGTGAATAAAAAGAAACAGCATTTTATTCTAATCTCTGTCCCTATGTTTGTGCGATTTAGAATAGAATCACAGTACCTAGATTCCTCCTACTATTGCACAGAAGCCCTTTACAACCCCATATGCTAGGAATCCTCAGAACACAGCCTATTAAGAAAACCCAACAAACCAACAACTTACAAACAGGCACAAACCAGCCAGTCATGGACTTTATTTTTCTTGCCTTGCAGGTCAGTTCTTGAACCATGAAGTTAAACTTCTTCAGGAATCTCTACACACAAGTCGTCAGCAGGTTGGTCAGAATCAAACTGAAGCATTAAAGCCGAACCCTACAAATACGCTGAAAGTGAAAGGACGGCTCGTTCCTGTCGTATGGAAGCAGAGGAGGATCTACAACGGCCAGCAGGAAGTCGACTGCTGGTTTGCCAAAAACAATGCGGACAAACTGATCGATGGCAGCTATAAAGACTATTTGGCTTCTCATCCGTTCGACACAGGGACCAGCTCTGGAACACTTAACAGCCTGTAAGACCGATCAGAGCAAAGCATTGCAGCAGCACGTGTGACAGCGGTTCCCTTCTGAAGCCTCCAGAGCAACTTACAAATATTTCTTTACTTTTTTGGTGCCAAAGAAACCAAGGCTTTTTTCCCTTGGAAATCAGCTGTCTCTCTTTCATGCTAGATTAACATTGTTCATCAAATCCTGAAGACAAGGTGGTTTGGGGGGGAGGAAGGGTTGAGAACACGGTTAAAGGCGTGATCGGTGCTCTCCTAGGGGGAGACGAGGAAGAAATGGGCCAGTACTTGTATCTAAGAGTGCAGAGAGCTGCTGGCCTTAAAATAAACCCATCCAGGGATCTGTGCAATATCCCCAGGGGCTGGTGAGTCACCCGGTGAGACACACAGATCATACAGCACAGTGCCTATCTAGAAAGACAACATTGGGTGATATGCTTTGCAAAGAAGTGAGTTGGAGCACCTGCTCCAACCACTGTCCCTGGGGAACGACGAGAGAGGAGAGGTGGGTGGATATTAATCTGCAGTGACCCATTAGCATCAAAGAGGTAACAAAGAAATCAAAACTTTCAATCAATAGGTCACAAGAGGGTATTTCTTGCTTGGTTATTGGGATGGGGTCTGGATTTGCCACAAAGCATGGTGTTCCCTGAACCACTATGGACCCTTGAAACAGTTCATGTAGTTCATTGCTGTCTCAGCACACTGGCTGCATGCTTGAAAAGCACCTCTGGTCTTCAGCAGCAAGAAGAGTGGTGCAAGCTCCCATTCCATGAAGCATCTAATTTAAATAACGTTGCAGGTTTAGTTATTTCTTGAGTCGTGACTCCCTCAGAGAGAAACAAAGTTCCACTGTGAGCTTCCAACAGACCTGCCACCTCCTTGAGCAAAGCATCACTTCTGCTTAGCAGAGATTTAAATTCTCTAAAGGATGATGAACCAGCACCCACGATAGCTTATGACCCTACGAAACAGTCTCTCGAATTTAGACTAGACATTTGTAGCTGCTTTTCTAATCAGGGAGGAAGTATCTATTCATTCCAAATTGTCAAAAATTTTTTATCCCAATTTCCCCGGCTCCTTCTTCCTCACACTGCAGGAATTCGTACACAGCAGGAATTTGGCAGTGTGAGGTTGCAGAAGGGTCCGCCAGCCACCCCCACTGCAGGTGGTGCTGCTCTGCAAAGAAACCTCCAAACCCACACTGCAAGGCTGTGGTCTATTTTAATGTGAGACTCACTGAATAACGCTATAGCTAAGCCAGAGGGGAGTTTGCTTAGTAGAGGACTTGGCCAAAGAGGACTTCGACAACCACAAAGACATTTACATGGCAATGCCAAATTGAGCTCATGTATACTCTGCCTTTCCAGAACTGAAAGGAAGGAGGGCGGGTGTGGAAGCATCTCCAGGAGCTAAATGATCTCCATGTGTTAGGAGAAAACAGAGTTGCCAGAGACCTACAGACATAGGTTCAGTCTTGACTGATACTTTGCATATTTCAAAATTAAATCATATTGTTGCTGTAGGCGCTCCAGCTGCTGGGGGTGGGGTGCTGGTTTTCCAGTTGCTTGATCATCTAGTTAGCACTGCTAGTACTGTGACATCTTCACATCATGTGCTGTGGGGAAGAGGGAAACAGCTGAAAGCAACCAGCTAGCTTTAATTGCACTCTGGAAGATCCTGACAGAGAGCTCAGTGCAAAACTCGTGCCAAGGCTCATGCTTTGGAACAAAACATAAAGACAAAACTACTGCTTTGGGCCCAGCTATCCTCAGAAATAGCTCTCCTGCAAGGGAGAACTGAAGGCAAGACCTTCAGCGCAGGCCTGAGCATGAAACAACCAAAGATGCTAATGCTCATGGGCCAAAAATAAGGTGAGAAAAAGCATCTCTGATGTTGACTTCTCTACCCAAGCAGACTGCAGGACGCTCTCCCAGCCCATTCCCAAATAACTTCCCATTTCACTAGCACGGGGTGAACAGGATAGTGGCAGTGAACTTCTAGGCAGTCCATGGTTCATCAGGTGTTTTCTTTATATTGTCCTTACTGAAAAGAGATTTGAAACCATCACTCTCCTCCCACATTTTGCTGTTCAAGTGTATTGCTAAGGGGAGCAATTGGCTTCGGCTCTCCTCTCGTCTCTCCTGTATATAGATATGTATATATATACACACACACACACATATTTCTAATGCTTCAGGTGCATCATTACTCCTCTTCCTCCTCCTCCAGCCAAGGAAACACATTTCTTTCAGGGCCTGAAAAGAACAGTGATCAAGTCCAACTCCCCAGCCATATGAAGCACCTGGAGCAATATACTCAAGTTCTCGCTAAGGCTCCAGTTATCCATTTCACAATAAATATTTTACAGTGAACACTGCAGTGAAACTTTCATTTGGCAAAGATAACAAGCTTTGAAGCTAAGGTTATGTATGTTTTATGCTACTGGACAAGCTCATATTACCAGATGGCTGAAAGAACTACTCACAAGATAATGAAAGGCTGAGAACTAAAGTAATTTCAGCAGAAATTTAAAGGTCAATGATGTTCTTTAGCCTCTATACACTTGGTAGGAAGCAAGAAGTGTGTTATGTGAACAGACCCCAAGGTTCTACTCCCACACTAAACTGAGAATTTAACCACATAGAGAAGACTGATCCAACCTTTAAATTCAGCAGCACAGGACATGGAACACCAGTGTTTGTGCTCCTGTTGCCCCAAGAGCAGTAAGAGCAAAGGCAGGTCACGGACTGTAAACTTCAGCTTTCCCTATCTATAAAGGGGGTATCACAACACATCCCTCTCTCAGAAGGAGAATGTGACCAGGCTTGGTCCTTGTACCCCACTGTCATAGCACAGAGAGGTCCCAGGAAGCTCACTGCAACAACTGCACATACAAGCACACATTCGTTCTCATCTCCAGGAGCACTACAGAGACTTTGTCTTCTCATGATGTAGTTAAAAATTGCAAGCTGCTCAAATAGCTCAGAAACGAGGGCTGAGTGATCACTTTGGAGCCCAATAAAAGTGATTGCACGCCACCATTTCAGACAGGGGAACTGGACTCCTGAATTCAGGATTGCTGGAAGAGCACTGGCTACGCGATGCTCCAGAGCGACAACCTTCCCCCACATCATTCTTGCCCTGCTATTGCCTGTTGTGAGCCTTCTCAGCCAGTCACAGCTAAGGGCTAAGATGAAGACCACATCACTCCCCTTCCATTTCAGGACAAGGACTTTGCTGTGGCTGAATGGGCACTCTTCACATACTAGAGCATTGCACTGTGCAGCCTTATAGCAAGAACAAAACCCAAAATATCAGTACACCCCAAAACAGTGAGCAAGTTTCTAATAGGGAAGCTGTTTTAATCAGCCAAGACATTAAACAGCAGAGGAGTTATTCCAGCTCTTACCAGTGCAGAACTCTGCTAGACAAGCAAAAGTTGCATTGTGAAACTGTTTTCACCACACAATATAAATGATCTATTCAGAGAGCTGTGTGCCATGTGTTCCAAAAGCCATTTGATGTGCCAACACAAGTAAGATTTTGACCCTTCATTAAGGAATAAATAAAAAAGGACTTAATTTCCAGAAATACAGTATAAGGCTGCACAGCTACAAGAGTAGTCACACACGTCTAGTTCACTAAGGGGCATGCAAGACTTTGATTTGCGTCTAATGCTTCTAAACTACTCTGAAGTCAGGAAACCTCCCCCCCAAACCCAAAAAACCCCACAAAGCCAAAAAACTTTAGACACTCTCAGCTGAGCTTTTAAAAGTCTAAATCCATCTAAGTTCAAAAATCCAAATCCCTTATTTTCTGTTCCTTAATAAAGGGTATTTTCTTGGGAAAATACAAGGTAGGGAGGGAAAATAAAATAATTCCTGCCCAGCACTTCCGGGGACCATCTTGCAATAAGCAAAGCCTGTCTGTGGCTCAACCAGATCTATTGGTTCAGCGCAGCAGATCCTGGATCAGGCCCTGCTCTGAGGCCCATCTGCCACTGGGACTCTGTGTGGGTCTCCTCACAGCTGTGCATCTGCACCCAGCCTGGGTGCACAATATGCAGCTGCTCTGTGCTCTCTCCCTCTCTCTCCCCCCCAGGAGAGCTGCAAAGTGTTTTGCATTTTTGTGTGTTTATAGACGAACACAATACGTCAACCAACAGAGCAAGGGCAAAGCCCTGCACCTCACATTTAGAGCCAGGATCTGCAATGACCCGGGGGTCTTCTCCTGCAGCAGTCCCACCTGAGGCCATTCCCTCACACCCAGGACATCAGGGCTGATTAACGGTGCTTCAGTTGACTCTTCAGCTCTAGTTTTTGATCGGATCCTGCAGAGGTTCTACATGTTTATTTTAAACTAGGTAAAGGGAAAGCAGTCCACTTCTAGTCCTAGTAAACACTTGCTTGAAAGGTGGCAACTGGGATCGATCTCCGAGTCTGTTGCAGTCTGGAACCAGCACAGGCTGATGCTGCAGCATCAAGTCTTCGCACTGAAGTGGCTCGTACAACCCATCCACAGAAACTTGAGCACTGTGGCTCAGCTCTTCTGTAAGTTTACTAGGATAGCCCTGCTACAGAAAGACAACCTGCCCTATGAGGAACTGGGTAGAAAAGATTTCAGCAGATCCCCTTCCTGCCCTTTACAGCGCTAGGGTCTTGCAAAACATTAAGCACATGAAGGCATTCCAATTATGAAGCAGTTCTAGGTCAAATATTTATTGCTTTCCTTATAAAACAGTAAAAAGCATCAGATCCACTGAGACAATCTTCCCAATTCAAGGCATTTAAGTACATATTGCAAACAAATTCTTTTCAGTATTGTGCATATAAAAGTGTCAAAGTTCAGGTAGCAGAGCATAGATTCTATTTTTTTTTTTTCTTTTCTATAAAAAAGAGCAAACAATCTTCTGATTTCAGTCTCTAGCCCTGACAAAAAGTTACATCCAGCTGGCCAGCCAGGGGAAGTACACTTCCACATCCCTAACCTCAACGTGCCTGCATGTGTACAGGTTAGGGTCAGACAGGTAAAGCAGATACTGCTCAAGCCTGTAGAGGATGCACAGACACCAACCCAAAGAGATAACTGCAGGAGGACAGGTCTAGATGAGGCAGGCAAAGTGATCTCTCTAGATCCATAGCGATCAACTAGCATTCCCCACCCTGCCCCTTCCTTGGCCAGCTCAAGGACCACAGTGCTGATTTCCTTCTTTCACCTCCCTCATCCTGGTGTTGTCAGATAACCACTTGATAGCTGGGCTGCTTCATCTTCTGGTTCGTTCCCTGGAGTCCTGAAATATCCTGGTCGCTTTCAGACTGATCAAAGTCCGTATCTGGAGAGAGTAACACCTAGAAAGCAGAACAGACAGATGCTGTTGGAGTGAAAGTTCTCAGCTCGTCTTGATACTGCTTGCTGAAGGGGTCAAGCCCCCCCTAGAGGGGTCTGCTGCAAGATCTAATCCCCTCTGGCAGATAGGAAAGGTCGTAAGGTCACCTTGGTCATCTCTCCAACAACAGACAGACAGATGTGGGCACAGACACTGATGATCTGGTGTCTCAACCACCCCCCTCGAGAGCAGAACAGGCAGCTAAAAGCTCTGTTCATCACAGGATGGGACTCACACATAGACATGCATGTTCAGGCCAGGCTGCAGTCTCAGTGGAGATGTACAAAGAACAGACCACGTATTTTGTGAATAGCTGTAGCAAATGTAGACCTTTTCCCAGGCCCCCAGCTTCTTGCTATCTCCAGAGTTCAGCCAGGAGAGCAAGCAGAGCTACAGGGTTAGCTTCAGCCATGGCCAGCCAGCTCAGCAGTGATGCCCTAGCCTAGTAGTATCTTCTTTCTACCTGGCACAGCAGCTCCTGGCTCAGTCTGAATTGTGGGAGCCAAAAATAGAATAAAGCACTGACACCTCTCACCGGTACCTCTCCAGGTAAGAAAGCCCACAGCTTTGCTGCATGATCAGAAGGCTTCCCATTGCCTCCAGGAACACCTACGCTCTCAGCAGTTAACTTCAGACTTGAAGCTACCAACAGGCTGTTTTGAGCTAACTGGCTGCCACCGGCCTGGAGCGTTTGCATGATGCAGAGCCACGCATGGGACATCCTCCAGCCACATCATCTGGAAGAGGAAAAAGGCCAAATTTTACTCAGGCTATGGCTGCACTGACTGCAAAAGAGCTGAAACCCAATGCCAGCCAGCAGGCTAGATGGACAAGCAGCTTTGATTCATGGCCTGACAGACCGATTGCTCAACACCATCCCACCCCTTCTTCTTACCTCAAATACTCAGCTCTGGGCAGGAGAAGCCCTACTGTCATTACCCCTGACAGTAGCTAGCTCTAAGCACAGCTGAAGGGCAGTCAGCCCTTGTGCTGCAGCTTGTGTCATGCCCAGCAGTACTCAGGATCTCAGTCAAATTTGTAGTAAACACTAGTCATCCACATCAGAAGCCTGGCCAGGTCCTTGGCACCTCAGCACCCAACTCTACAGAGGGGCACAAGCCTAACAGCACAGTCAAGGGCCTCCAGTTATATTTCCCTAGATGACCAACGCCAGCAGCCCTTTCCCCCTCTGCCACCTGCCCATCACAGAACTCAAATAGCATCATTAGTTCATGGCTGATGATGCAGTGACAGCGGGCAGGTACCACAGCCACCCCCACAAACACAGCTTCCTCCAACAAGGCAGCGTAGATCTCCCGCCCAAGCCGCAGCCCCATCTGACCCCACTTTGCTCCAAAGACTGAACCAACGCACTATGAAGCCTCCCTGTGCTGGACCCACAGCAGCCTTCCAGCTCAAAGGCACAAGTCAAGGGATGGTGCGTGGGCTTTTAGCCAAGCACGTTCATCTGCAGAGTGTCCCCAACAGCTTGGCCAGTCCTGGAGCTTGGGCAAAAAACAGCAGCATGAGGGAATTAGTCCTATCCGTAGCTATCTCCGGGCACAGTTGTGAAGTAACGTGCCCTCCGCTTGTTAACACATGGACAGCACCACGGGGCCAGTCACCACAGCAACAAAACCACCAAACAGGAAAAACAAACTGCAATGAGTCAATGACTTCAAAGGAGCAGAAGAGCCGCAGGGGAAGATTTCCTCCCCACCCTTATGCACACTCCAGCCCCTCCATCTGATGTTATCTTCACAGCAGCACAGACAGCAGCAGATCAGATTAAGCTCCCTTTTGTGTGTGTCCCCCCCCCCACTGGTCTCAAGAAATTTTTTTGGTTCAAGACACACACTGGAAAGTTTCCATCTCTTCCAAGTGAAGATTTCCTCTGTTTATCATGTTAATATTGTGATGCTGTTAAACCTGAAAAAGCAGGCGGGTAATTAGTCACACAGCATGATAAACTCACTGAACTCTGACAGGCTGCAACAGGCTAGTTTTGGGGCCTAATGAACTGGTAATTTTGGTGGGTTTCAGCTGCAAACTCAAATCCCCTTGCAGCCAAGCACGGATGATGTTGCAGGCACCAAGCACTGTGCATCCAGACCCATTCAGGCTGCTACCTGCCCAGCGTACAGCTCATATACAGTCACTTGAGCCAACAGTCCCTCGGTAACCTTTCCACAATTCCCTGGGGAGCTTCATCATGAGACGGCACCTCATCACTATGACAGTCATGGGCCATACCCTCAGATCTGGTTTGCAAGCCAAACTCCAGTTTGGGAGCTTTCAACACAATTTGGACAAGGCGCTTCCCCTGCGGATGCATCCAGGTCAGGATCACAGTGGGTCGGTGGCACAGCTGGGAATGGACCACATCTTCCCAGGACAATGTGCTACTGTCTCACTCAGCAGTCCTCAAATACTTCATGCATTCCTCCCTGCATCAGGAGGCCAGCAGCTTGCGAAACAACATGGATCATGGTGCTGAAACAGGACTGCCCATGTGCTCTGCCAGCCTCTCCTGTCTGGGGGAAGAGGCTGCCTACTGGTTCGGTGCTCCATCCAAGCAAACCCTTCAGATCATCAAGCCATCTCAGTGGCAGAGAAAGAGATTGCACAGACAGATGCCGTGACACAGACTAAAACAAAGCAGCTCTGGGGCCATTTCCCCGCTAGCCATGGCAACCTGTTTGCCTAAAGCCCCACCAGGCTAGTACAGAGGTAGGAACTATCCCAACATTCTCCTGCATCTGAGCTTAGATGACTTCCTGTGAGTCAGCAGGGCTGACAGGTGTGAGAGTCTCCTTCCAGAGGCACCTCTATGCCCACCTTCATTTAGCTTCCCCACAAGGGCCAGGCACCTTAGTTGACCGTGAGCTATTTAAGAAAAAATCAGCTCAGTTAAGCAACCAATAAATCAAACTTGCTCTTGGAGTGTTCTTCAGTACTTCAAAGCAAGAAGCATAGGTATTGGCATTCATCAGCATCTGCAGTCTAGGGATTTGCCAAAAGTCACAGCTCCTATGAAGGGAATTGGGGGGGGCATAAGTGCTGAACTCCATGCTGACCAAAGGCAGGTCCCCATGTAGTATATTAGCTTTCCTCCCAACCTTCAACTAGCCTCTAGTTACACCCTAATGGTTCTCACAAGTACCACTGTTATTAGACCGAATTTTGCTTTAAGGCTCGTCTCTGAAAATGTAAGCCTTCAGAAAAGGAGCAGAAACTCACTCACCTCCCTTGGGGAAATAACAAAACAAGTTCAAAAAAGATCAAATAAAACATTATTAAAACTGACTTGTTTTCCTGAGTGGAGGAAACAAAGAAATCACTGATAATATCTAAGGTTTATTGGCACTTGCAAGGGCAAGGGAAAAGAGACTCGGGTCAAGGGCAGGGCGCACACAAAGCAGAAATAAAGGCCATGCAGATGAACATATGTCCCCAGCCTGAAGAGCACTGGATTCAGACTGGCACTCAAGGGATCTCTCCAACCCATGACAGTGCAAAAGGAGACTGCATGAAGATCTACCAAGGCAGGACACAAGTCTCAAACAACAGAAAGCTCTACAACTGCCTTGGAAGGAATCGTGAAATTCTTCCAGCCGTAAGAGCAAGTTTGTCCCTTTCAGGGTTTCAGTGTATAAAGAAGTTCAGTATTTGCTCCATTCTAAGCAAGCGCCCATCGTTACACCTGTGGCTCACATGAAGAGCCTGAAAACCCCCAAGAGGCTGCCAGTTCTTTGGTCTACACTGCAGCCACACAGTCAGTAAGTGACACCAGAGGCAGGATTGCTGGTTGCTGGGTTTCTTCTTCCTACCCAGCTGGTCTACCTAGTCTACCTAGCCAAGGACAACGCTGAGTTTTCCTGCTATCCCTACAGAAAACACTCAGCATGTGTTTTTAACAGGTTAACTTCAGCCCCTTCCTTCCATTCTCCTTTCTCTCTCCCCCTCCTTTTCCAAAGACAAACTGCTAGTTCAGGTAAAAGTAATGACACTCTCTATTCGCAAGATAGGCAGAGGGGTTGAAATTCAAGAAGGCAGCACGATGGGGAGCTGTTGGCGCCTGCTGCTAGACAGCCCTGATGAACCGTGATAAACCGCGGGACACATTAGCCTCAGCCAGCTCCGCCCTGTACAGCACTTCTCAGCCCCCTCCTTCCTCTTCCATTGGGCAGTAGGGAGGGAAGAAATTTCCCCACCTGACCAGGTTATTAGCAGCAACGAGTCCAGCAAACCCTCATTTTCTGTTTTTGAGCCTAAATTCCAGCCAATCCAGCTGCAGGGCCCAGTCAGCCAATGTGATCTTTAACTTACAGCCTGAAAAGCTGACCCATGAAGCAGAAGCCTATGGCTATACCTTGAGGCCCAGCGCCAAGAAGCAGAATTGGAAAAGCAGTTCCCCCACTTCTGTATTTCTTCACTACCTTGCTCTCTGCCCAGACAATTTGTTGGGCCAGAAGCACAGGAACATGTCTGAGTGGAAAGGAGGCAGCCCCACAGGCTGTTCCAGGTTTAAACCTTGGTAGCTCCACGGCAGGGATGGATCAGAGGGTTTCAGGATAGACAGGTGACCTGCACACTGCAGGCCTCAGCAAAAGTCCGTCTGAGAGAGTCAAGTACTTGGAAGATGGAAGAAGCCTTTGACAACAAGAGTCAGACTGTGGAAGTCCAGTTTCCAACACTTGAAACAACCTGTCTAGTTGAGCTAGCAGAAGAACCTTTCCTAGCTTCTGGAGGTTAACAGATAGCTTCCCTTCAGATTATCCAAAACCAAGCTAGAGGCCAGAAAACACTCAGCCTGCCTTCAGTGGAGCAAGGCAGAGGACTAGCTCCAATTTCATGGAAAACCATTAGCTGCGACACCATCTGTGTATTAACAGCAGCAAGCCATCTATAAGACTAGATTCTCCAAGCTTAGGTTTGAAAGGCTGGAAAGGAGGCTGCCATCTCAACTAGGGAAGCCATGTCTTTACCCCTGTTTAAGCTGGTGTAATTTTAACTGATGCTAAGCCTTTAGGAACACACCAGCATATCCAGTCAGTAAGGCAGATCTTCACCACCACATTTACATTTGAAGCAGCCCTTCAGCCTAGCTCTTCCAAGGAAGTAACAGCCTTGAACATCAGTCACCACTAAGAAAATGTGACTGTGCCATAACCAGGGAGACATTCATGCCCAGAGTTAATCCACCTTCACATCCTAGGTATGAGTTCTTAGCTTCAGTGAACAACCACCAAGACATATTGGCACTGCCCAGCTCAGGCCTTCTCTTCCCTCTTCTCTCCAAAACAGTAAAAGATTTCTTGAGGATGCCCTCACCACCCACACCACTCTGGAAACTCCCTGGGGCACACTGCATGTTTCTAGTGACCTCACCAAGCTACAACTGTTAATGTGGTGGCAGGGCCAGGAGGAGTGACTCACTTGTCTCAACAGCTGCTCACATCTGCCTGGTCTTCCTGCCAGAGGGAAGATTCCTCCAACACCACAACCTCACGAGCAACAGACACTTCCCTGCCGCACCCTTGAGCCACAGAAGCCATGGCTGCTGTGCAGAATGCCAAGCACACCGTTAAACACTGTTACCTCCACGTGTGCTGCAATGTCACCAGTAATCGCCCATCCAACCCATCAGCACAAGAGCCGAGTTACTCTTCATAAAAGAGCTCTCAGAGAGCAAGTGCTATTTCTGTTCATCCTAAATTCCTCAGCAGAAGCTACTCCAGGAGCCAGCCTGTGACTGCCAGAAGCTCTCATATCTCAACAAGTCTCACTAGTGAATGCAAGATATCAGCAGTCATACACAGAGCACTTTGAAACCAGGTCTGGGTGCCAGGGGAAGGGAATTCAACCCAGCGACTCAGGTTTTGGTGTCTGCCCAAAAGCTGATGAGCTGTACAGACACCACCTGCCCAGCAAACCATGCGTCATTAACATGAACAAAGTCTGCTGCAACTGGAGCACTTCCTTCCCCCCCATAACTTTTAAGTGTCAAGCTCAGACTACACAGAATACAGCTTCCTACAGCTATGGGACCATCATCTGGCTGAAAAAAATACCAACCGCTGACAAAAATAGGATCCCCAGCTAGGCCTTGTCCTCTAAAAAGGGATGCTACCAGTTACAGTAAGGAAAGCAAACTCTTCCAAGCCAAGATTAATTACAACTAAAAATGAGAAGTTTGGAAGAGAAGGTGCAGAGGTACCCACGAGCTTCAGCCTGCCTCCAACAAGCCCACACAGGTTAGTGCAAAAGCTAGGTCATCCCTCACAAGATGCTGTCATCATTTAGTGCAAAATTTCAGCAACACTTTGTAGGCTGTAATATTGCTTTTTGTTAGACAGGGCCAGATCATCCTGGAAAACATCCCTCTGTTGACTTCAGCTACACGCATGGAAATTCAATTTGACTTCGCAGGGTCATCGATCACATGCATGAAGCATCCCCCTAGGTCTAGGCAACGTGACGTTATGTTGCATGGTTGTGGTGAAGAACACAGACCATGCCATAAGCTCGCAGTCTGGTCTTAAACACAGGACAACCTTGGTCTTACCTGAGATTCCTCAGTCCTCCTAGCCCGAGGAGTTTCTATGGATCCATTGATGTCCAGGGTGTCCTTCTGCTTATATTTCCTCATGATCAAGCTGTCCACAACCCAGAACATAATGGCCTTAGGGAGAAAGAAGTTGCATGAATAGATTGCAGAGACCAAAATACAAAGTCATTCAATCACACCTATTTCTTCTCCTTTTGGTTACCCCAGATGTTCAGCCTTGGTCAACCTAATTTATCTGAATTAACCCTGCACCAAGTGTGTTCATGGAGGCTGGATGTGTCAAATTCCTGAGATCTCTTCTCACATAAATCCTATAGATTCCATAGATGTTGAAGACCCAGTGAAGCAAGAAAAAAAAAAAAAAAAAAAAAGGACCCCCCCCCCCCCCCCCCCCAACAGGCCAAGTTTCCACCAGGAAATAACCATTGAACCAAGCTCCACCCCAGGTTCGCCTGCTCTGTCTGCACCAGTCCCTGGTCAGTTCTTTGAGAACCAGAGTTTGCTTTCAAATAAGGAAATGGAGCCTAGGGTGGGGAGAGAGGCTGGCAGCAGAGACAAATAAACCTCACTTTGCCAACGCTGGATGCATTGCAATGCTCATGGTACAAAATGAAGAGAGTTCAACTCACTCCTCGTCTAGGGGGGATCTGAATATTAACGATTTGTTCTCACTTCCCATCTTAGCAGGGACTAAGCAGTAGGTAAAGGATTACCCTGAATCAGGGTAACCAGGAAAAAGCTAAGCTTTCAAGAGGTTTTACCAAACTAGTTGGAAAGTTGGGCTGGAAGGTTGGGCAGAGAGGAACCTGATGAGGTTCAACAAGGGCAAGTGCAGGGTCCTGCACCTGGGGAGGAACAACCCCATGCACCAGTACAGGCTTCGGGTGGACCTGTGGAGAGCAGCTCTGGGGAGAGAGACCTGGGCGTGCTGGTGGACGACAGGTTTACCATGAGCCAGCAGTGTGCCCTGGCTGCCAAGAAGGCCAGTGGCATCCTGGTGTGCATTAGGAGGAGTGTGGCCAGAAGGTCGAGGGAGGTTCTCCTTCCCCTCTACACAGGCCCCATCTGGAGTACTGTGTCCAGTTCTGGGCTCCACAGTCCAAGAAAGACGAGGAGCTACTGGAGAGAGTCCAGAGGAGGGCTGCGAGGATGATGAAGGGGCTGGAGCATCTCTCCTACGAGGAAAGGCTGAGTGAGCTGGGCTTGTTTAGCCTGAAGAAGAGAAGCCTGCGAGGGGACCTAATAAATGTTTATAAATATCTGAAGGGTGGATGTCAGGAGGATGGGGCCAAGCTCTTTTCAGTGGTGCCCAGTGACAGGACAAGGGGCAATGGGCACTAACGGAAGCAGAGGAAGTTCCATCTGAACATGAGGAAGAACTTCTTCACTCTGAGGGTGATGGAGCAGTGGAACAGGCTGCCCAGGGAGGTTGTGGAGTCTCCTTCTCTGGAGTTATTCAAGACCCACCTGGAAAAGGTCCTATGCAGCCTACTGTAGGTGACCCTGCTTCGGCAGGAGGGTTGGACTAGATGACCCACAGAGGTCCCTTCCAACCCCTACCATTCTGTGATTCTGAGTTTTGCAAAGATCAGTAGTTCTGGGTAACCTGAATATCTTGCCTTGCTGTAGCGCAATATGAAGCCTAGCCAAATGGCTCGATTGGCAGGCTGCGAAAAGTCACCACTGTCAAGCCATCTTACAGCAACTTCAAGGGCTTTGGGGCATTCCCATGCCTGTTGCTTGCTGCTGAGATGCAGCCCTCGGCTAATGAACTCCAGCTTTCTTCAAAGAGTCAGCCACCCAGCAGCTTGGACAAGGGAGTGGGAATTCAGAACAGAGACCATTGCAGGGCAGTAGTGACATATTTGTGTATTCATGACAACAAAGATATTTGTTTCCACTCTCCTCCACCCCGTCCCAGCCACTTCAATTACTCAAGGCTGCCCCAAGCCAGTTACTGCACATGCTTCCCATTGAGGGGGGACCATGATTTCCAAACCACCCCACCCAGTGCTTGCAGAGGCATCACTTACATTGACTATGAAAGGCACAACAAGCATGACCAGGACGAGCTCCAGCTGGGGGTTTGGGATGTAACCCAGGAGGATCTGCTGAAGCTGCAGAGGAGAAAACATTTAAAAGCATTATTTGAACAGCTCTGTTGTGAGATCTTTGCTGCAAACTGGTTGCTTTCTTACACCAGCAGTCTCCTAGCTAGGTCTCTGCAGTCTTTGCTTTAGCCCAGCCTAATCTTCGAAAGATTATGTGGGCTATTCCTTTAGCCCAGCTGCCAAACACAGGATTTTGTACAGATCGAGAAATAAGTACTGCTAGTCTTTCAGTTTAACTACCCCTGACAACTGGTGGGACTTTCCCTGGTTCTTTGAAGCCTAGCTGCAAAATAAGGGCACCAGCCTTACGTGATAATCATGGAGAGAAATCCAGCAGCATCTCTGGATGGTGAGTGCTGCTAAACAACATGTTTGTGTCCAAGGCAGCACTGTAGACTACTGGGTTAGAAAGACAAGCCCTTAAGAGGAACAGATAAATGCTCCCAGATTGCTGTAACTCCTCAGTCAAGCCACATCAGCCTGCAAGGTACTAGGCAGTATGTGTAAATGCACTCAAGTACTGAAGTTACCCATCAATACTCAGAATTCTTTTTTATCACACCTACCTGCCACCAGGTATGTGGCCACAACTGCCACAGGATTATTTTTATTCTTTTTAGAAGAGAAAATCATGATCAACACAATTACCACTGCATGAGCTACCATACAGAAGCAGTTGGGAGCGGGTAGGACAGGGTACTACTGAGACAGTTCTTTCCAAATTAACCTCCAAGAGTCCTCCCTAGTTTAGGCATGGGATCACGAAACACCAACATGAACTCAAGTGATGAGATTACGTAGAAATCCTCTGGCAGAGCTGAAGTAGCTTAGCTGCCAGTCCAGCCCATTTTATCCTTCCAAGGACAGAAAAGAAAATTAAAGCATCATCTTATTCCACTAGCTATTGAGTAGCAACAGAACGTACCAAAAGCCAAACCGTTATGAAAGTCATGTTTCCCTCAACATAATAACTAATGATTACAGACAGATGTCAACAAGTCATAAAGATTAAAGACCTATGATGATGGGGACCACTAATAAGGCAAAGCTGATAAGAAACAAGCTACAACAACTGTGGCTACAAAAATACAGCTCAGGAACTTACCTTTGTCCAACCAGGAATAAGCAGCACAAGGCTAATCACAGTCTTCTCAAAAACCATTATCAGCAAGTAGAGGATACACTGGCCAATCCAGGCAGCAGCTTGTGGAGGGTCACCTGGGAAAACAACATATTAAATCTGAGACAGAGGACAGGAGGAGACAGCCTTGCAGAACAGTTGCCTCATGCTTGATTCCTGAGCTGATTAGAGGGACAGGGGAAGTGTCTCCATATTGCAAGTTTTGGAGCAAGACAAATACTCAGTACCAAAATTAAAAATAGTTGAGAGGTTTTCTGTCTCTAGTTGTAGGAGCAGATACCCGAGGTAGAAAGGTTTGGTGTCCCTGCTGGGTCTACAAGTCATTACTCCATTGCAGATCAAAACTTCACCAAGATCTAAGCTCAAATCTTTCTAGTTAAAAAAAAAAAAAAAAAAAAGCAAACCTGACCTCTTTCAAAGAAAACTCTGCGTTCCTTACTAGTCACACCTCATTTTGCATCTTTGCAAACTGATGTAGAGAAATAAGCACAGAAAGGCAAAAATGCACCCCGCTTCCATTTGTGCGGACCCCCTTTATCAGGGCAGCCATTTGTCTTTCATACTGCAGCTGTACTTTTGAATTAAACCTGGCTATAAGCAAGAGAGCTGTCCCTCCCAAGACATGACATGCACTACTACCACCACTGGCCTTGTGTTCTAGATGGTGATTCTCTTTTTCTACTCTTTTTAGGGCTGATTCTGAAATGGAGATGGCAATTAACCAGAACTCTGGTTCACTTGAAGGGCGAGCAAATAGCAAATTTCAGACACAACTCAAAAAGCCCTACCTACCTTGCAGATGCTAACACGACGGGTATTTATCTGCCTCCTGTCCTGCTCTCCATTCCACCAACCTGCCTCTGAAACCCACCAAGAGGAGAAAACCACCACCAAAAACCTTCTTGCCTTGCATCTCCTCCATTGCCTGTCCTTCCTAGATCAATGGCTTTGCTGGAGCAAAAGTCCTACAAGCGCCCTACGAGGCAGGCAGGTAGCTTCTGCAAAATGGGAGAGATACAGCTCTAGCTCTGCCTGAAGACCTAAAGTTCCCCGTTGTTTATACAGAAACCCCAGCACTTGCAGGCACTCCCGGTCTCTCTAGATCCACAGCCCTGTAGCATCACCAGTGCTTAATGGAAAAGCCATTCCCAGTAACTCTAAAGGGACTGGATCAACTTTTACAAATCTTGGTTTGGATAACAAATATGTTCTCCTCCACTTGGGGGAAGCCTTGGAGATGCACGTTTTCCCTCTCCTCCAGACACTGATGGGCATTGCCACTATCCTTCCCATGGTGCTGAGCTACTTTGAGCTGGATGGATACAGGGATTTGAGGGGAGGAAGCCCTGCTTGTGCAAGGCAGCAAGTGTCCCATCTCCTCAAAGCCCAGACCATTAAAATCCTTTACACAGAGAAAGCTTGAAAGCTCAGAAATCTCAGCATCCTACTCAAACAGGTCCTTACAAGCATGTGTTGCTTTGGGACATCGGTCATTTTGTTTGCCCCTTCTCTGGTATCCTTTTGTCAAGGTACCAGAGATTTAATTTCTCTTCACCTCGGCAAACCTAGAAATGTCCACAGAGATGGGCCCCTGGATGTTTCTCCCACCCTTCCAGCGGATAGGAGCCTCGTAGGTGAGCTCAGAAAATTCTAGAGCATTTTGACCACTACGGCAGACTGATAATCCCTTCTGAATTAAAGCTAACCCCATCAGCAATCCCCAAGACAAGACACTGCTGGACTGACCCTCCTCTACGCCAGGACCAGTCAGTATCCTGTACACGCCTCCTTAAAAAAATAATTAAAAAAAAAAAAAAATCAACCATTAACGACCTCACCCACAATTTGCTCCCTGCCAAGTCTTAGCCATCCCATTGCCAGCAGTAGTCTGAAAATTTCTGGTCACCATTTTCAATATGAGAAGCATAAATTTTCAGTCCTAAACAGAATTAATTTTTTTTTTTGCTGATGAAGTGAACGGCTGATTATGTGATACTCACTGTCTGAGCAAGAGACAGGGGCTCCATCGCCCCAGGTTTTAGAGCAATTCACTCAAAAAGAATCAATGCTAATTAAATATGAATGTTTCCAATGGGGTGCTTACCAAGTAATAAGTAAAAGCATATTTGTATTGTTATCAACGATAATGGTACCGTATCTATTACATGTGCTTGCTTCAGCCCTGTGTAAGCACCCTGCCAGCTGGTTATCATCTTCCCAGGCTCATCAGAATATCTCCGGTCTGCAAAACCGGGCTACAGTATCTGCCTTAAGAAAGCTGCAGCATTTCCTCTTACCACTTGAACATAAAGATAACCTCTGGCAGCACTTGTTTCCAGCATAACTGGGCCAGAATTTGGAATTTCATCTGTGCAGGAGAACCAAACCCTCTGAGAGATGCCAATGCTCGACGTGCTGGCTGACTGGGAGCTCTGCCCCACTTATCCTCAGCACAACACAGTCGAGACGTGGCAGGGGAAGACAAAACCAGCAGTCTGCAAAAGCACACTTATCCAAACCACTACGCAATCCTCCAGCCACAGAGACCAGCAGTGCATACCAGGATTTAGTAAGAGCTGGTACCCAACCAAGCCCAACTCTACAGGGATCCGCTTCCTAGCAAGGGCAGAACAGGTTTGCGTGTGTATTTGTCCTTATTCTGCCGTTTGTTGGCAACGCACCAAAGCATCTGCATCTGCCTCGTTGCAAAGCTACAGCTAAGAAGCAGAGGCATCCAGCTAGTGTCTCCTAGAGACCTCAGAGTGATCACCTTGCATCTCAGCTTTTTTGATTCCTCAAGCCACCATCGAGAAGGAAGCAAAGGAGGGGAGAGGGAAGGACTGGGAGGCCAGGGGTGCAGAGAGGCTGCTGAGCTGGGAGGACAGCAAGCAGAGTGAGCCAGATCAGCAGGCAACCACGCAGAGGGAGGGAAGGAAGAGGGAGCCAGGAAGGTTACGTGCGAGTGCAACCAGCCGAGCCCGCAGAGGATTTCAGAAAGCACACGTCTCCGCTGCCTGGCAGGCAACGGCTTAATGGGTGGTCTGCGGAGGAGACGGGAGCAGTGTTACAGGCAGCTGGCAGCTAAAGGCCAGTGCCAGAGAGCCTTTGATCCTCCTGAAGCATGGACAGCCTCTCCCGATAGACTCGGGTGCCTGGTTGTCTTTGGCACAGGTTAGGTACAGTGGGGCTTTTTACCCCATACCCCAAGACAGACCAATTCTCCTACAAACCCCCAGGCTACCATCACCCATGAGAGCTCCAAGTACAAACAAAACAGGAAAACAAACATACCCATCATGTCCTTCCTGCATTTGAACTCTTTCCCTTCCGCTCTGTGTTGTCAGCTGTGCTCCATCCCCCGTGGGGAGACAGGGCTAACAGCCACAGCACCCTTTGCGAGTCGGCTCTTCTGCGCTGCAGTCACGATGGCACTTGTGGAACACTTCCCTCTCACCTCAGCTTGCCCAAAAAGCAGCAGCAAGTTCGAGATCTCTCCCAAATACCTGTCCCCTCACACCGTTTTGGGGACTGGAGGTCGCTACCATTGATCATCATGAACAGTGGGCTACGGTTCTTCGTTTTGTGCACTGTGCACTAGACAGCCCTAACCAGGCTGAAAGATAGACACTAGAAAAGACAACCTGCTTCTCAACGCACCCTAGGCATGACCCATGTCTCCAGGGAGAATAGCGCCTCACCCAGAAAATTCTCCCTTCGCTTCCAGTTGGCATAAAAGCCATTAAATTGCCCTTGAGTTTTCTTGAAGTGACCATGTTTGGAAAAGGAAAACCTTTTCTCCCTTTGCTAGAGAACAGTTTTTACTGTGCAACTGTAAGACCCCATCTAGGGAACCCCACTTCTCCAAGACCAGAGGTCTGTTGCAGTTCGGCCAGCTTCACTGGCTCAGGGTGCAGGGCACACACAAGCAGTACAGCAAACACACGCTACCAAGCGGGACAGACCTGCACCCCTTACTACCCACCACCTCCCACCCTGTCAAAGGTGCCTCCATTCCAGCATGGAGCTTTACATGTTCAACGTTCTCGCGCTAGTCCTTTCTGCATCACCTACAGAAGACACTATGAATCTCCTCCACAGTTACAGGGACAACAGCACTTCTTACGTGTCCAGCATAGACAGTGGAAGCATATGGAAAGACACCCACAGAGCTATGCAGAGGCCAGATTTGGCCATCTGCTCTATCACCTTAAGCAGCTCAAAGTTGCTACTGTTTTGCAACTTCCTCCTCCTCCTCCTTTTCCATTCTGAGCTTTGTTTTCAGACTATGAGTTGAGAAGTTTCTGTACAGGAAGCCATCCTGGAGCACAGAATTAGACAGGACTTCATTTCCACCCCCTAACAGGAAGATCAGAGCGTGTCTCCACAGTTACTTTTTTACTGCATCTTAGTCTCCCAAGGACAGGAGGCTGCTCAGTACCAGAACAACTCAGGACAAAGATGAAAATGAAACAGCAGCATGGCCCACAGGGCTGCAATGATGACTTCAGCTATAGACAGTGGCTTGTTTCCTCTTCACTAAGAAACTCACCTGGCTGCTCCTTACCTCAGTAGGTTTGAAGTCATATAAAGACCATTGATACACCTCAGAGTGGCCATCATCCAAGCCTACTCATCACTAATTCATCTAACTTCAATTAACACCAGTAACATACAAGTCACCACCTACTGGCATCTTATCAGGGAAGAGCAAGCCTTTGCTGCGGTCCCTGAGCAAGCCCATAAGACAGATTGGTCACATCATCTCCTCCTTCCACAATTGAGAAACAAGGCTGGAAAACTTGAGCTAACCACCAGCTAACCACGCACTTCATTTAGGTGCTGGCTTCCTACAGCAAGATGGTCAGAGGCATCCTCAGATGCAACTTTATATCTTTAATGGATCAAGTGCTGTCCACAAGTGCCCTGCTCCATGGGTGGGAGACGATTCTTCTTACATGAAGTGTTTGCATTACATAAACCTAGGTGAGCGCCTACAAGACTGTTTCTGCCACACAAGCTTGCCAGCCAGCAAAACCCAGACTGCTCCCTGGAGGCTTAAGCCGAACAGATGTCCTCCTCTTTGCTGTGTCAAAAGCTTCCCTTTCCTTGTAAAAGAGGGGAACAGGTCCAAAGGAACTTTGCAGCCTCTGTATCACACTCGGTGGGAGATTCCACATATCATGCTTCCTTTGAACACTTTCTTGTCCCCAGTCCTAGTCGGAAGGTAACCCAGGACATGTCAGCTCTACACACTGACTCTACCACCAACCTCTCCTTTTATCTTAATGAACACCCTTTGCTCAAACCTTTTTACAGCCATCTCCCACCCTGACATAAAAAAATACCCCCCTTCATCCCAAATGATGCACACACTGCATTTAGACTGTTCTCCTCCAGCAGCATTGCTGGTGCTCCCCATGATCAGCAGAACTCCCTTGGTGCAGACCTAGGACCACCGGTGCCTGCAGCAACCTCGCACAAACGCACGTCTCGCATATTCTGCTTGTGCGTGGGAGCCCAACTGCTCGCAAAAGCAGCACTGCTTGAGGTATTTGAGCTGTTACCACACAACAGGATTAGTTCTAATCCAGACTGCCTAATGTACCAAGCTGTCAGCACAGCCCACACGTTAGTGCCAGACAGCTTTATTTACGGTCTTTTGGGGACTGCGTGTGCACTGAGCAGGTAGAAAAAAAAAAAAACAAAACTGAACCACAGCCAAAGCGGAGAGTTCAGGAAAAGCAAATATTTGAAAGCACTGAAAGTTGTACTGGGTGACATGGTAGGGATAGAAAAAGTCAATAAAAATCTCTTGAGATACTCAAACGGCACCTCCAAAATCAAGGGATCCAATTATCAGTGTCAAGTACAGAGGAGGGTAAGAAATAGCAGTCAAGCATCTGAATTACTGAGAAGTGCTAACTTCAGGTACAAAAATAGGTTTTCAGAGATTGGGACTTGATGCATCAGAGCAGCCAGATGGGTCCAGTGGACATCCCAGACCCTCTCTGGCATGCTCTGAACTAAAAGTGAGTGTACAGCTGTCCCCACTGCCCTGGGTCTTCTGTCCCTGGAGATACTGCTCTTGCAGTGGGGTAAACACCGCTGCTACCATCCAAACCCAGGAGGTTCAAAGGTTTGCACCCCTGCTCAGAGCAACAGATCTGACCACACACTCGGCCATTTCAGGATGATCCTCAGTCCTCTTCCTTACTCTCCCCCCCTGGTCCTAGGGGTGGAAAGGCCAAGCATGCCAAGGACAGGCCCTCAGGTTAGAGCTATTTCCAGCAGTATTTCCTCAGGCATTAGCAGCCAGCTCCCTTGGCTTCTTCAGGACGTGGGAATATTTGTTATGGAAATTTTGTACAACATCACAACAGAGCCAAAAGCAGCCTACACAGGTCCTCAGTTAAACTCAGCAGCTGACGCAGAGCATATTCCCCTACAACTAAACTTGACCAGCAGAGTTCAACAGGCCACCAAACAGACTTTAAAGGCCTCCAAGCAACATGCCTTTCCATTTCCAGACAGTGAATGAGCACAAAGCATCAAGCTTAGGCTCGTCAGTGACGGCAGCCACAGTCATACACGAGTCAGGATCCAAATGGGCATCCAGAGAGGCGTTTTCAAGCAAGAACACCCTCTTTCTCCCCATCATTTCATAATGCTCCTCTTCAGCATTTTACTGGCACATTGCAGAAACCACCTCTTAAGGCAAATTCATAGGGTTTGCTTACCTAAGAAATACTCCAGTATTTCTGAAGTAACAGTTTAGAGTTATTAGACACAGCTACAATGCCAGGACATTACAGCCATCCAGAAGTTCCCTCTACGGAGCTGCTTATCACCATGGGAATAGGGGAAGGAGAAGAGGGCTGGAAAAGTTTGGAGGTAGGGCACAAAGCTGAACCAGGCTTCAGCCGCACGCTCTGACTCCAGCCAGCATCTCCTCTGCTCAGTCTGTGCAGACCCAGCAGCACTTCCAAGACCTTGGTTATCCACCGTCCAAGTCCTTTGCAGCTTAAACTCTGCTCTCCTCCCCGCAGAAGTCCCCTGCTGCTACCCTGCTAGAGCAATGGTGCATAGAGCATTTGTGGAGTTTGTCAGCTTTGAGTAGGTGTAAGGCAACCATCATGCTCCAAAGCCTACTTGAACCAAGATGAAGAATAAACCTCTCCAATCTTTGATCTTAGGATCCAAGTGTCTGCAGAAGAGACAGCAGCCTTTTAAAATGCAGTTGCTTGTGCTTAGATGCAGTCCAAAGAGGAATCAAGATCTGCTGGACAACGATGGAGGAACATAAGCCTACAGGAGCCTTTGACTCTCCGCTAGCTAAAAAGCAGGTCATTCCTGGCTGCAGCAGTCGTTGGCTAAGAGCTCCGGCACAAGAGAAGCTGATCTCAGAATGGGTGTCTCCTACTTTTTTTTTTTGAAATAGGAAAGTAATTTATTTTTCTAAACAGTTCTGGACAGCTGGATGCTTAAAATAGCAGCGTAGATTTAGGTGCTTTTCCTTCCTTTTTCTTTGCTTTTGTATTAATGCAGCTATTGCAGTGACACATGGAGAACAACTCAGGGCCGTGGAGATGGGCGTATCGACAGTAGAGCAGAAGGGACTGCCGGAGCCCAAAAGAGAGGATAACTGCAGTGGTTTGCATCAGTTGCAGGGATGCAACCAAAAGCTGGAGGGCCAGAAAGGAAGCAGTTGCAACAGACTTTTGCTTGAAGACCATACAGGTAGATCAGTACTGCCTATGCTGGACAAAGACACAACTGTCCCTTCCTGATGGTTGGGGCAATGGCACTGTCTGCAGCACGGATTTGGTGCTTCGCTGGTGTTCTGCCCTTCCTCCTCTGCAGAACTGCAAGAGACACTTTTGCTCCCCAAGAGAGCTGAGGAAAGCAACATAAAGTCTGGTATAGCAATTAGACTAGAAAATTAATCATATTTCTGGAGCCTGTGTCAAACAGTACAAAATTTACTAGCATCTTCCAAACTGTTTTGGAAGTTACTTAACACCCGAGATGAGGATAGCAGTGTTTTGCTCCCCTAGCCCCGCGGCAGGATTGCATTGGACATCCCGCTTGACTCCTACTTAACTTTTCCATCATGATGACCCTGGCCAGAGACCTGCACCAAGAGCGGTGCTGGGTGGATAAGATGTTTAATCCTCAATTTAAGAGCTAAATTCAAGCAAAAGCAGATTTTTTTTTAATTAATGAAAGCAAGATTTCCTCCGAGGAGCAAGCTGTTTCTGTAGTCTAAGCCAGCCTTCATGAGGAGCCAGCTACAGCTCAACAGAACTTCATTACTGCTCTGCCAGGTTAAAGCAAGCTGTCAATATACTTCAACATTTCCTTGCTTCTGCTCAACTGCAGACGTGGCGCATGAAGCTGATGCCGTGCCCTGGGATGGTCGTGGTTGGGCTTCAAGTCCTTGCTGCTCAAATGGAAAAATGCCAGTCCCTGGACCAAGAATACTGGGATTCCTCTGCTGTCTCATCTGAATGACTTTAGCACTCTGCGCTTGGCTCCTCAGCTCTTTGAGAAAGAACCGTTAGGGGAAGAAAAGGTAGACCCCACCAAATCCATACTGTCAGGATGCAGAATCTCCTCTGTAGACCACTTCAAAGCCACTCTCAGGTTTGACGAGAGCTGGTCCTGCCACATCCCATCATTTCAGCCCATCTACTGTCATCTCATTTCCAGTCTGTAGCTGCTTCTGCTGTCTCACAAACGCAGCCATGCCCTTCATCCTGTGCCATGACCCATTTACACATGCTGAACATGGGCCTGAACAAGAGCTCACCAGTTGGTGCGGTCTCCACGCTAATCCTAGTTTGGTCCAGGTTTCACCAGCTCAGTTAATAGATCAGCTACTAAAAACACAAAGGAATGAGACTACCTTCAGAACAGACTTAATGAGTGAGGTCTAAAAGGTGAGCAACTGATTGGTATGAATAGGATGCATTTGCTAAGGTATGACTGAATTAAGTCTTTATTTAACTTAAAAATCGGCAAAAGGGTTAATTTTTCCCTTTCCTGCAGCCACAAAGAAGCACTGCTCTCCTGGAAGCTTGCTCTGCTCTTTATGCAGAGAAGTGCTACCCTCTAGTGGGGCTGGCTGAGAAAGGCTTTTCTGAAACAGTTTTTCTTCCTCCTCTCAACACGAATCGAAGCAAAGTGGTTGCTGGACTAGGGCATCCTTAACATTGTGGTTTTCAAAATTTTTTTTAACATCAGCTGGCATAAAATCCCAAAGCAACCCACAAGTCATTTGAGAACTCAGTCTGCGTGCCAGGCTGTCTCCTGCTGATGCCTACTACAGTTCAAGGCAAATGCAAGAACAACTCTGTGTTCTTAACCGAGAGGCTAGGAAAAAAACCCAAAAGAGCCCCATAAAAATCACCACCACAGCGCCCAAACGCCTTAATTTATTATATGCACGTCCTGGGGTATATTATCTGCCCAGAGGAATGTTCAACCTTTCATCACCAGCCTGCTACGCTGAGGTGTGCTTGGCAGGGCAGCAGGCAGGGTTACCTGCGACCCAGCCATGTCCCGGTGTTTAACACGCTGATCGCTACCACACTCTGTGAGCTCCTTGGAGAAAAGGTAACAGAAGCCGGCTGCTCACGTTTTCTCCCCAAACCACAGTTTCTGCCATTTTCTTCTCCTCATTCATAATTGAGAGCAAACAAGGCACCTTCGTGCCCAGCAGTTGACACCTACCATACTCTCCGAAGACCAGGTACGTGTACTTCTTACGCTGCACGATCCAGGAGACAACCTTCACACCGAGCCAGATCAGCAGCATCCCCAGCGTGGCATCAAGGATGAAATTAATAAGGTAGCTAAGAGCAGAGGAAAATTCCAGTTTCAGTTGTGTTCTTAAGCCTTATTCAAAATCTTTTATTTCAATACGGGGATCCATAAAAACCCCCCAACATTTAAAAAAATCCCCACTTAGTCTGAGCTCACTTCCTTTCGCTTTTACTAGATTTTCCTCTAGCCTTCCCAGCAATTTCTTAGTTTAAAAGTCTGTTCAGCAGAGAAGGGAGCAGGCTCCACCAACTCTCTGGCATTGCTCATTTATCCGTACAGCATTAAATACCTCCTGGGATAGTCTTGCTTAAGGGTTACGCCAAAAAAGAAGGCTTTTCATTCACAGCATCTTTTGTTCTTATTAGGATGAAATACCAAGTTTCAGGGAAACGGTACCAGACAGTTTTGGAATTTCATACAAGAAAAGGGAAGCTTCTTGGACAGCACAGCTGCTCTGCAAACTGCACAGCAGAAGAGGCAAAAAGTCCATTTTACTGCGCAGCTGCAAGAGGCGCCTATGAGCAGAGATGCAGACCGAGAGGCAGAAGGTCTTGGGAGAGGCAACCAGCCCTGGCTCAACAGGAGGCATTCTGGGGTCCCCAAAAGCCTCTGATTCAGGGTCCCCACTGGAGATCCAGAAGCTGAACCCATACCTACCAGGAGATTTGGGCCCGACGGGTTTGCTCTGCAACTTTCTGTATTTAAAAGCCTCACTGCACAGAGTGCCAGAGGCAGGAGACCAGTAGGGACCTTTTGGGGATTGCAAGGCCCAAGCTCTATTCCAGGGCTTGGTAATTTAATGTACTCCAGAGGGAAATAAAAAAAAGACAAAACAAGAGTCACTCAGACGAATGTTTTCTGGCCAGTTTTCCATTATTGGAATATTTTCTGTCAGATCAGGCCAGATTTCTACAGCGTGAAGAAATTACCAAGCACAGAGCTACAGGAACGAACATTTCCTTTTCCAGAACTTGATACTGCCTCTGAACAAAGACACTGAAAACAACAATCTGCTTTTGATATCCACTTCGACAACATGACATTAAGTTCTTCTACATCGAGAGGCTCACAAGCAGCTTATTGCAGTTTCCAGCTGCTGAAGTCAGAGTACTCCGCCACAAACATGAGGCTCTGATGGTTTATACTGGGCAGGACGTGCAGCGTATGAGCCTCAAAGCCCAGGCACGGGGCTTTCGAGTTTTGAGCTGCCTGGTTCAGGAGATGACAAGTCAGGCAGCACAGGGAAATGCAAAACAAACATTAAGAAAAAAAACCCCAAAGGGCACAGCACAAGCATGAAGCGTTTATTTTAAAACACTGTCTGTTTAAAAAAACAACAATGAATCATTTTAGAGGTTATATTTAGTCCCAGCCAAACTTGTGCCTGCTTAAAGAAACATATCAAGGTGCAGCACTAATATACAAAAAGGAGCTGGGCCAGAGGGCTTTCAGCAGCATTTTGAAGCCTAGAGGAGTTTCTAAAAATCAGATGAAGTTAATTCTGAAACTAAATTTGTAGCTGCAAAGTGGCTTTTCTGAAGTAAAGGTGGCACTTCTACATGCTTACATTGAACACAGGCTTTCACCCACACAGCCAAGAAAGCATCCTCAACACTGCTCTGAGATGAGCCACTTGCAAAGTCTGGGGAGCAAACACATGCCACATTTAACCGCTGCAATTTCATGAGGCACCACCGCGTTGTTCACAGCATCTTAGAATCACAGAACCATTCAGGTTGGAAGAGACACCCAAGACCATCGAGTCTCTTTACAATAGATACCAAGGTGCTTTTAGCAATCAGAAAAGCAGTTGCACTGCCTCATCTCCATCAGACCAGCAGACTGCAAAGACCAGAAGACAACCCAGACTTTGAAAATGAGCTCGGCGCAGTTTATCCCCGTGTAGCACTTCCAATGGATCAGCTCCCACTGTGCATGACGTTTTCCAACAGGCTCGTTTCTTCCTTTAACAGATGTAGGACATGAATGCAAGCATCTTGCGTACTTACAGAGAGCAAGGGTCCTCTTCAGTGAGATCCGACAGAAAAACATTGGCAAAGTGGATGAAGAGGGCACCTATTGCTTGCTTGGAGGTATCATAAAACCTGGAGAAAAAAGGCAAGAAACTCTGTTCCCTGGAGCACCAGCAGCCCCACAACCAAAGGCCCTGCATGCTCCTGCTTTCCTCCAAGATGTATTTGTGATACTCAAGAAGTTGTACGTGGTGAAAAAGGGCAGTTTGGCTGTCTCCAAATACTGAAGAAAAAAAAAGACACCACTGCAGCACGCGGCAGCTCAGCCTTGCAGATCTGCACCTGACACTTGCTGCCCAATTTTAGCCTGCAGCGAAGGGCAGATCTCCCTCCAGTGCCCAGCCCCAGTTTCTCCAACCATCAGTAGGTGCAGGGAAGGCATTCAGCTGTTTACGATTTTCGCACCCGTCCACAAGGAATTGGATTGAATTCCCAAATTATTTTAGAGGAAGAAGGAAGCTGAGGAGATTGTCACGTTTGTCCATCGCTAACGCTGGCTGGTAGCTCTGTGCTACTACGCTGATCCCCGTCACACGCCCACCTCTCGGCAGCCCGTAAACCCACCGATACAGGGATGCTTTGTAGAGGTGTCCGAAGCTGACAGCAATGCCCAGCTACCTGACATCACCACACTGCCAAACACGTTGCCTGTTCTATGCCTGAGCTGGGTCAGGGGACAAGGCAATTAATCGAATTTAAGAACATAATTTGAACCTGTCTGGGAGACAGCCCACATGCAGGTATGCCAGCAGCTAGAGAGGACCATAACCTCTCAGTTCAGTCACCTACAGTAAAACCAAACTTTTCTGGAGGAGGTAGGCAGGGAATTTTACTTCTAGAGAGCACCAGCTACTTTACGGAGGTTTCCTTGGGAAGCGGCAGCAGAGCATTTCATTTAACAGCTAAATACCATGCAGGATATTCAGAGGGCTTAGAAGATTGTTAGTATAAGAGACAACAATATTACATATACATGGTCTTTTCAAGCTCCAAATTAAAAATCTCACCATATCCTCCAGGGACGCCTCTCTTCCTTTGGTTCCTTAAACCGTTTAACTGCAAAGAAAATCAGAGAGCTTACGTTACCCATCAGAGCTGAACTGATACACGTGTGCAGCCTGCGTCAATCTTCAACGCAAAAGCAGTCAGAAAAACCTGGAGGACGCCCAGCATTTTCCAGTCTAAAGCTGAGCAAACCCCAAAGACCCGGCTCCAGACTGCCCAGAGGCAATGCACGGATCCACGGGTCAGAAGGGCAAACAGCTAAGGTGTTTGGGAGGTAGGAATGTGCTTCTGGCACCCTTCGGCAGCAGCGTTTTCACACCATGAGAAGTGACCCGAGGGAAGGTAGGGCAGGTTCAGGTTCACCACTACCTACCAGCCCTAATAATTCTTCCAGGCAAACATAAATTATGGTAGCGACAGCAAAAAAATATGAAACAAGAGTCCATCAAGGTTTTGAGTCACAGCACCGCAATAAAGCCACCTCCTCCTTGCAGCTAACAGGACCAGAGGACCGTCGAGGAAGCTGGAACTTGCACTTATCTCCAGCGTAGAGGTACCAGTGCCAAGCCCCAAAACCCCGTGAGCTGGCATGGCTCCAGGCTTGGAATAATGTTTCGTATTAAAACATTATTCCATTACACAATATTTTGCATGCCCAGTGGCTACCACTGTGGAGCAGTAGTCTGAGACACATGGCTTCAGTACCACCAACCATATGCCCTGAAAAAGATATCTGAAGCAACTCTTCCTTCCTTGAAAACATTTAAAGCTAGACTGGACAGGGCTCTGAGCGACCTGATCTAGTTGAAGATGTCCCTGCTCATGGCAAGGGGCTTCGACTATATGAACTTTAAAGGTCCCTTCCAACCCAAACCCTGATTCTTTAAAGGAAGTCCCCTCATCCATTAGATGAGCTTGGTCTTTGCAGCCCTTCAGCCCTGTCCTCCTCTACGGAGCCCTCCAGTGCCAGCTATCACAGTCCAAGCTCTCTCCTGTGACGGCCTGAAGACAACAGCAAGTTGGATTTTTACCTACTTTTGCTCAGAGTAGAGTCCGAGCACTGCAGAAACATCCCAAAGGGTCCCAGTTAGTTCGTCACAGCGATTTAATGCTCTCCTTGGGTTCAACCAGCTTTTACACGTGCAAATAGGAGCTGCTAATGGAAAAGTACCAAGTACCACGCAAAAGTAATTTTGGACTGTTTTGCTGTCACTCCAGCTAGCAGCCCATTTTAGAAAGTACCAGCTACCAGGACAAGTCTTTTCCCTTTAATCCCATCGGTACCAAAGATCTGTAACAAGCAGACCTGGAAGAGGCTTTTCCACTAAATTAAATTAGAAGAAAAAAAAAACCAACACCAAACAAAAAGCAAAGTGCGTTCAGTGGCACTGTCTGGCTTTCTGGTAAGGTTACTAATAGCTACATCTAGAGCTAGAGGCATCATCGCTAGAGCTGCTGCCCCAAGCACGCTGCCTCCAAACCTCAGGGAGACACACAGGGTGCGGATCCCGACCTCGCCTCGGCTGCTGGAACCACCTTCCTCCTCCTCACCAGTGCTAATGAGCTGAAGATGGAAGGCGCATTAAATCTGGCACCATCACTTCCCAAACACGCTGCAAGCTTGAACAGGATTCAGAGGTAAAAATAATGAGCTGTGACTTTTTTCTTTTACTGAGAGAAATGGAAAAAAAAATAACAACGCAGTGCATCCTCTAACTCCTGACAGTCCGGCTGGGGACGCGAGCAGAGCCGCTGCTTGGTGGTGCCATCTAGTGAATCTAGGAGTGTGGCCAGCAGGTCGAGGGAGGTTCTCCTTCCCCCCTACACTGCCCTAGTGAGGCTCCATCTGGAGTACTCTGTCCAGTTCTGGGCTCCCCACTTCAAGAAAGATGAGGAGCTACTGGAGAGAGTCCAGCGGAGGGCTACGAGGATGGTGAGGGGACTGGAGCATCTCTCCTACGAGGAAAGGCTGAGGGAGCTGGGCTTGTTCAGCCTGGAGAAGAGAAGGCTGCGAGGAGACCTTATAAATGCTTATAAATATCTGAAGGGTGGGTGTCAGGAGGATGGGGCCAGACTCTTTTCAGTGGTGCCCAGCGACAGGACAAGGGGCAATGGGCACAGACTGAAGCACAGGAAGTTCCAGCTGAACATGAGGAAGAACTTCTTCACTCTGAGGGTGACGGAGCACTGGAACAGGCTGCCCAGGGAGGTGGTGGAGTGTCCTTCTCTGGAGATATTCAAGACCCGCCTGGACGCGGTCCTGTGCAGCCTGCTGTAGGTGACCCTGCTTCAGCAGGAGGGTTGGACTAGATGACCCACAGAGGTTCCTTCCAACCCCCGCCATTCTGTGATTCTGTGAAACCAGGAGCCTGAAAGCAGTGGGACACGGGAGTACGCAAGGCACAATCCTGTTAGAGAAACCATCCCAGTCACCAAATCCTTCTGCACCTCCCAGATGTGCCTGATACCAGGTAGATCCCTGCGATGAGTACAGAAGAGCACACACACTGCGGAAGCCCGAAGAGGCCAGCAGTTAATCGATTTTACCATCACCAAGTCTTCACCCTTGGGAGCCCTGTAGCCTACTCAGCTACTTTAAAAAGCAAGCAGAGCCAGAACAGACACGCACCATCCCACTGGTCAGCAGCTATTCTTCCTTCATCTCCCCAGCTAGACGTGATCAGCCCCTGCCTTCGGATTTACAACCAAAGGCAGGGATTTTTCTCACTGCTGACAGATCCTGGCACATGAGGACACTTCCCAGGGCAACTTGGGGATGTGGAGACAGGGACCCAGAGTACCACAGATGAAAGCAAGGGCATCAGAGCGACATGCTTCTGCCTGCTCCCCAGTGGGTTAAGGAGATGCACTTTGATGGACATGAGTTCACTTACAGCCTGCAGGAGGAACAAGGCACAGGCAACACCTCTGGTCCATTTTAGATCACTAACACTCCTGACAAGGTCAGAACAATTTTAAACACAACTTGGTATCCCACTCTCCATTTCCAGATTTACACTCTACCCGCTAGTTAGTCTTTCAGTTAACGAGATGGCAGAGAAGCAAACAGCAAATTCTGTTCAAGCAAAAAATGCCATTGTAGAGCCAGGAACTGATCTACTCCAGCACACCACTGTAGCCAGTCCCATGGGCATCCCAGAAAACACCCACAGGGAATCGGAAAGACTGAGATTATAACCTTAACAGGGCTTTTTCCTCCCCTGCCCTGTGGGGAAATACACAGCTTTGACAGCACAACTCATATGGGCTCCACATACCAGAAGGCAAACCCACCTTCAAAAGCAGTCAGCTCTGCAAAGGCTGGGAAGAAACACCAAAACGTTAGCTGGATACAACAGATTCCCCAACAAAAGGCTCTGTGCTGCTCTGCATGCAGACGGTCACTAATTTATCTGATCAGTCCGGCCTCAGCCTGCCAGCTGGAGCCCAACCTCCTGCCCCGAGGGACAGCCTGGGCTCCTTCCACTGGGAAACGCCTGCCTGGTCCAGCCTGAGAAGATGCAGGCGCTTCCTGCCAGGAGCCAGTATAACTTTGCACTTCTTTTACTGGCAAGGTGACAGGGATGAAAAGATGATCCCCTCAACTTCAGAACTTTGGTTTATGGTGTCACTCAAATTCACAGAAAATCAGAACCCCAATGACGTAATCCACTACCGCCACTACTGGCTAACAAAGCAGCAGCCAGGTCAGGTTACACCAAGCATTTCCACAGCAGTTTGTGGCGTATCCCTATCTAGAAAAAATTCCTGGTTTCCCTTACCCAGTGGAATCCCACAAGATATCCCTGCAGCAATGACTTCCAGCAGCACAAAAAAGTTCTACCTTCACCGATGGCCCTTCAAACAGCCACTTCCATTTCAACCAGCCACAAGAAAAGACACCCATGGGCCAACCAAGCTGTTTGAGTGGCCAGAAGTATTCAAACTAAACCTAACAAGCTTGTTGAGCTCGTGGGGCAAAGAGCACTATGTTGCAGAGAAGCTGTTGAAGGGGTCTGCAGGCCACCAAGTCAGCCAGCTGACCACTAGCCCATCTGCAAGAGCACCAGGGATTAATTTCTTCATTGTCTTAATGAGAAGTGACATGTTGTGTATCCACAGCCACTCAGGCTAGCAGTACAGTAATTCAGTATGATAAGATGACAAGTAAGAGGTAAGATGTTAATGGTGTGCTGCCTTGTTGAACACAGCTTGTCATGCCTCATTAGATTTAAGAGAGTTATCCGAGACTGTGTAATTATCAGAGACAGTAAAACTGTTGTATTAAAGATAAAAGCTAGTATTATAGAGAAATAATTAACTGCTTAATAGGGCATTTACTGTGCAGAGCTGCAGCAGGCTGTCTTCAAATTAAACCAGAAATCCAGCCAAGATTACCGGAGCTTAAACAGGCAGCAGAGTTGTTTGGTGGCTGTGACCCAGAGGTTAGGGGTGATGCTAAACCCACATAAAAGCAGCATGAGGTCTTTTCAAACTCAAGGCACTGACGAGTCCTCTCTGAAGCAGCACTGCTTCTTTTGTGTTTTGGGAGCATGGCAGGGTTCTGGAGCAACAGGCTGAGGAGCAACTGCAAAGTGTCCCTCTCCTCTTCCGAGCCCTGAAGAGAGCCAAGCCACGGTGTGGCACAGCCACAGGCTCAGCTGCATGGGGCTGAAGAAAGGCTGGAGTCTCCTTTGCTCTTCTCATAACTCACCTCCACTCACTGGGGTCAGCTCAGTTTCCCACTGGCTGTAGGCACGGGTTTGCTAGCATGGCTCAGACAGATCAGTCCGCCCCTAAGATTTATTTTAAGAAAAGTCATGCATGCATGAAGCAAGAAAGAAATATGTAAGTTTCAGCACCTACAACCATTTAAAAATTTAGTTTACTGCACACAGAGCTGCACAAGATGTGAGAGAACCCCCATGCAACTAGATTAAAAATGAGACCAGCGTGTACTGGGTCTACATCAGAAGACAACAGGCATTTGTCTCCTCAACAGTGCTACCAGCCACAGCATTGCTTATTTTAACTCTGCCTCCCTTCTCAGCTTTGCCCATTTGTCCAGTGAGCTGGCTTTTGCCAGGAAGCAGTGTTACTGCGCATCACTACAGCCGAGTGATCCTCCCAAGCTGCCGGATACTGCGAGCCCAGTTAGGACAGCCTAATTAGGGCAGCAGTCTGCACTACACCACAGGCCAGGAAAGCACAGGTTCCCCAGATTTCCGGCACGCATTTGCTCCTCACAGACCCATGTGCTAGTCACTAACTTTTTCAGTCTTTACAAGCATGCTACGCACACAGAGTAAGGACTCCTGATCTCACCCCGTGCCTCTTCACATCATCACTAATCAGGAAACTAGTCCCAACAACATATGAAGGAAGCAAAATCCACATGAACCTTTAGTTTCTCTCTTCAAATCTTTCTAAGCGGAAGAAATCACCAGTGGAAGCTTTCAGACAAATCTTTGACGTCTAAAAGCAGCAACGAACCTCAAAGCTGAATGCGGGTTGGGAACAACTGCTCCAGGGTTAACTTCAAGCAGGGAAGCTGGAGAAGTCAGCCTCAACTCCCAGCTCCACTGGTGGTGTAAAGTCTGGATGTCTGCAGCACGTTTAAGGCAAGTCCTAGCTAGTGTCATTGGCCTACCGAGTTGGCCCTTTTATCACAGAGCAGACCTATCTGTGTTCTGAAGAGCAGCAGACCCGGGAGTCGTGTCAATTCAACCACCTCTCTGACAGCACAAAACCAGCCAGCAGTGCTTACTGCTGCTGCAGAGGCACCACAGGCTGATAGGAGATGCTGGGTGAAATAAAGCTGAACAGCCCACGCTCATGGCTGAGGGTCCTTGTAACAGAGCAGGATGCTACAGCAAGCACCATGGAAGAAAAAAAAAAAAAAGTTGCTCAAGAGAGGAAGATGGAGACTGCTTGCCCAGGCTCTTCTTGCAGGACCCAACCCTGCACTGAACATATTTCAATCTGTTCCTGAATGATTCCATTTAAATTTCAATTACCAGTAAAGTGGGTGGATGTCAACAGTAAAATAGTTCACACTGAAGAAATGAAGCCTTTCTGAAGGAAACGCAAAGACAGTCCTCAAGGACAACAAAAGGAAGCCTCACGAAACCCCAGCCTGAAGCACACAAGCTGCTCCAAGGAGCACAGCCCTGCTGCAGCATGGAGGTGAAGTGCTGTGTGAACATTTAGACTTGCCACATGGTCCAAAGCATCTCAGCAAAAGGCTGGGCAGCTGGGAAGACGATGCTCCTGGGAGGGTCAGGAGAAAGGGACCCAGGTCTATCCCATTAAAGAGGGGCAAAACACCACTGAGATGACAGCCTGCCTTCTTGAGTTGGTGTCCTCATAAGTTACCACTCTGCCCCTACTTAGCTCCAGCTACTGCAGACACAAAGCCATGAAGTTAAACAAAAGGGAAGGAAGATGAGTGACAATTTGAAAGCCCTACTCTGCCCCTGGCTGAGAAAGGGCAGGGCAGGAAATAAAAATACTCCCAGGCCCTTCCTCTTCAGTCAAGGACAATAAAGATCATATATGCTTGAAATTCCCCGAGGATCATCAAGGCTGGGTGGAAGCTGAATGTCTCAATAAGGACCTGTGAAATGTAAAGGAAAAAATGTTTGGGAGGAGATTCTTTCATTATAGATCTGTAAATAGTCAGAAAACTAGAAGATAAAAGTTCAGTGACGGCTATCCTCACTTTTTTTTTTTCAGAGTACTAAGAGGTAGATATTTATTATGGTGTTTTCTTGTCTACTTTTGTTTTTAAACAAATTCCCGATTATTAGAATTGATTAAGACAAGGACAGCAGTGACCACCCAGTTCCCTTGTGCTGTTCCTCACCCCATTCACGGTGGAGCACTCCCCCGTGCAACACCTTCGCTTGCATCCACTGACCCTACACTGCGTTCAGACAGCTCCGCTGCAGGTGTGTGTATCAGCACAGGTGCCTTTCACCTCATTTGGAAATAAAAGCCTTAATCCAGGCAGAATTACCTGCAGCAGCAACTAGCTGCTGATTAGCAAACCAGACTACTAACTCAGGTCTCTACAAAATTAAAGGGGGAAACATCTTTCCCTAGAAGACGCTTAGGTGTGCCTGGCTGAGAGTCAGACCACCTCCTTTATAAGTTTTACTGCAATTAACCAAAAGATTCAAAAGTTGAAGTCTGGAAGGGAGATGTCGACTTGGCCAAAGCTTTTAGGACTGGATTGACAGGAGATGCAAGCCTGATGCCACCAAGCTCAGCGGCAGGCCCCAGAGGATGAATGCTGAATATGAATATTGGAAGTACTCAGAGAAAGCGCTGCAGCCAAAAATCGCCAAAAAAATTAAGGCTGTAATGCCCAGACCTGGCTACACTGTCACCTGCTTTTAAGAGCAGGGCCCATCTCTGGGGCAACATCGCACTAGCAAGAGGGTCAGGACTTTATCTCTGGCCCTAGCAGCAGAGGACTCAGAGCTGCTGTACCAGGGAGGAAACAGCAGCTCTCCCCCTGCCCAACTTCCACGTTATTTATAGGCAGTAGAGTCTCCAATAACACATTTCAACCTATTTTGAAGGACACACCCTTTCCCAGGCTTTTTCCAAGCCCCAGGCAGGAAAGAAGCCAACATGCAGGATACAGAGGCCAAAACCCTGGGGTCTGCACTATTCTTGGCCCGAGCATGCGGCTGCTCAGGCAGCTCAACCTGGGACACAATGGGAGGAAATAGCAGCCACAGTTCATAGAGCGCGGCCAACACGCTGCCTGCAAGATAAGTGCGCGCCCGAGCTGGAAAGGCTTAAAACACATACCCTCCATCAGTCCTGGGAGCAGCAAAAGGCCTGTCAGCGGTTTAAGGAGATGGACTACTACTCACTCACATCCTCTAGCCTCTACGAGAGGTCTTTAGTCATTCCCTCCCAAATACCCTTGTACCAACGCTTGAAGCACCCGCAGCAAAACTGGCAGAGTGGATGTTCTAAGGAATGAACAGGAGTGGAGGATATGTTCCAGGTTATCTCTGGGTCTGCAAGACATGAGGCAGCAGGGAAGTATATAGTGAACTAGCTGCTACTGAAGATATCCAACTATTGCTATGCTACAGCACCTTTCACATAAGAAGAGTTTATTCTGGGTTAGAGTGCTCCGACTTGCAAGAGGAGCATGCATGGACAGCAGGCACTCAAGACGGCGCTGATGAAGCTATGGTCCTATGCAAAGTCCTGCATGGTGGAGCTCCCAGGCTGATGCAGGTAGACCACAAGAAAAAGAAGCAGTTCTGCTTTTTCCTAACAAAAGAAAAAAAAAAAAAAAGATTTGGACATCTTTCGTCCCAGAGATCTCACCTAACAGCGGCTCCTCTTCCCTTTCTTGTGTAGCTCCTGATGTTATTTTGCCCATCTATTCGTATTTCCCATACAAATCCACAGTTATCTGCAGGTGTGGTGTAAGAGAAGCTCTGGAACTCACAGAGCAGCACCACCTCCCCACCACCCATCCCGCAGACACATGCCAACAGCCTCAGCTGGACCATTCATCCACCTGGGCACATTAACTGCCACGCAGTACCCTGGTACAGTTCTCGGTTTTAAGCTCTACCCTGTGTGTCTTGTTTCTATGTGGATTTCTGCAGCTGGCATTACAGCCGAGTGCCAGGGGGGTCATAAATCATAAGTTCAAGATAACAAGCAATTGGTCATGCTTTGCACATTGAGAACAGAGCACATTATTTGATGACAGAGTAGATCTTACAGGAGACCTGGAGTGGGGCTGGGCTTTGGCACAAACACAGAATGTATTATTTAACTTTGTCCTGGGGGAAGGCAGTAGTGACCCTCTCCACATAAAGAGTCACCACGTTTCAGGTCAGTCCCTTGAAAAATAAGTTTTAAAAAGGGACTGCTGTATCTTAAGACCACAAGATTTGAGATCATTAAGAGACCAACACCTGAAGAATTAAGTCAAGCAACTGGGCTAGTACTTAAAGTCTGTGTGCCATACAGTTTTCTCACAAATGCTGTTAAAAAAACACAGCTGGAAGTTTAATAGCCTCCTCCCTAGAGCATTACTTGCTCCATCTCTTAATTACAGAAGACTAGTTTCACTGTAAAGTTCCTTGTACAGAATTAAGTCACCTATAATACCAACTGTTCACCACCTTCTGCAGAACCAGCTCAGCAAGGTATCAGGTGCTTCGTGCCCCTTGGTTACAGGTAACTTTTCAGGCAGTTCTAGTTTGCCAGCTCATTTCTCAGCTCACCCAGCCCATTTGTTCCATCAGAAACCAGGAACCTCACCATCTTCACTATGCACACAGCTTTCACTGCTCAGTGTGGCTGTTCAGAAGGTGACTTCCAAGAAGAGGTCAACACAATCCACAGCTGGAATTCAAAAGCTTTGTAGAAAGCCGCGTTCGGCTTAATGAAGCACATCAAGTGCTGCACGCACCTTCCAGCTTACACAGCACAACGCGTGTTTTCAAGCTCATCCAATTTTCATATGTACTGAAGCAGAAGAAAAATGTCTTGAGAGCCCTGCCATACATAGCTTTTTGCTTAACCCACAAACCTACATGTAAATTGACTGCTACAGACCGCAAACCCCCAGGCTTTGCGCCTCCAGAGACCCAGTTAACCTTTGTGGTTTTGTTTTCCCCTAGAGGGAAAAGCATCTGCAGTGGTGAAGCTCCCATTTAAATATACATATGTGCGAATAATCGAAATCACAGTTATGTATTTGTGTTAGAGGAAGCAAAGTCAGCGGAGCCTGTCTTGGGCACAGTAAGCCTGTAGTGCTCTCCTGTCCTGGGCAAATTTATTTCAAAACAGAATGGAAGTCTGGACAGATGAAGTGCTCTACCACATATTTCTTCTCTTTCCTGACATGGACTCACACTTCCACCCACTCTTATGAGACATTTTCAGTGTAAAAGTCAAAACATGACACAGAAAACACTCGGAATCATTTTGAAGAACAGAAATAGTGCAGCAATTCAAACTACGTATAGCAACAAGCCTGAACTTAACACTTGGGCAGGATCATAGAATGGTTTGGGTTGGAACAGACCTTTCAAGGTCATCTAGTCCATAACCATAACCATCACCACCACTCTCCACCCCACCCCCCCCCCAATGAGCATTGACATCTACCACTAGATCAGGTCACTCAAAGCTCCATCCAACCTGACCTTGAGTGTTTCCAGGGATGGGGAACTGACCACCTCTCTGGGCAACCCATGCCAGTGTTTCACCACCCTCATTGTAAAAAAATTTCTTCCTTACATCTAGTCTGAATCCATCCTCTTTTAGTATAAAACCATTGCCCCTTGTCCTAGCGCTACAGGGCCTACTAGAAAGTCACAAAAGGTTGCTCAAGTTTGATTTATCTGATGGAGATGAGTACCATGGCTTCCACCAATCCCTCTCAAAGTTCATATACTTCCATTCACCAGAAGGTTGTTTCCTATCCTGAGTAACCAGTTGGCCATCATCCTGGGGAAAAATGCACCTGGTAAGTCCACAGAGACCAGAAAAACACCAGCAATGGGGTGATACTTTTATTCTTTACCAGGGATTTTCCTCCACAGTCAGGAGCCACCACTTCTTTTACAGTCAGTCTGGCAAACTCCTGTTCTACAGCCCTGCCTCAGGGCAAGCTACTTGGACCAGAGCATGAAACATCACCCTGCTTGCTAAGAGCACACCTCCATCACCAAGCCTTACCTGGGTGCAGCTCTGCCTTCTTAGGCTAAGCTCAAGGCAAGATGTGCTGGAAGAATGCATCCAGCAGTGATGTGCCGAAGGGGATAAAGGGGCACTGCAGTCACATTAGGCAGCACCGAGACATTTTCAAGAGTCAAGCTGAAAACCAGGTTTCACTGCGTGAAGAGGGCTGTGGAGCTCAGTCCAGTACAGCTCTCCCTGCCTGGCAGTACAAACTCTCTCCAAGAGCTAAGTCCATTTTGACACCTGTGGCAGAAGTGCTGCTAAACCTCATTCAGGAGCTCAGAGGGCTGCCAAGACATTTTCACTAAGAGAGGAAGTTGTAAGAGAAATAAATGTTCTTATAACATCCTCCACGCTCTTTGTGGTGGGGTAGAAAACAAGCATACTATCTCCAAGGAAAGCTTTTTCCACTCACAGTGGAGAAAACAACCCCTCAACTCCCCAAACCCATTTCTCTTGCACTCCAGTTAATCCACAGAGAAAGCTATAGCTCAAATTTCTACACAAGATTTCCCCCTATTTCAAAGGGGTTTGCTGTCCAGGTTGAAAATCTGGACAAGTTTTGCTAGTTTACAAGCCCTTCCTCAAAAAAAAAAAAAGTTTTAAACTTAAATAGCAGCAACTGCAGCAACTCAGCCCCCAAATCACACCCAGCATCTGCAGCTGAGATAATTGAGTGGATAAAGCATGTTGTAGTTGAGCAATGATCAAGGCAGAGCATTAAAAACTACTTTGGATGGGATTGCACAATTATCCACACTCCTCCACGTAGTGACCTCCCTAAGGGCAAGCTCTGCACAGGAACTGGATTGCCACACACGCACAGCTGCTAGGCTTCACTGCCTCTTCTTTCAAGTGTTTCTCAGCTCTTGCAGCAAGCGTTCTTACAGCCAAAGTGCCTCCAAAGCCACTGCAGGCAGCTGGGAAGGATAACAATCCATTTTTATTTGATTACCAAACAGGGTAGAACTGCACCCAGAGCAAGCCCTGGACCACACTGGAGTTAGGCTTGACTACAGCGTTAAAGACCTTCTTGCTGGGAAAGCAAGAGTGTATTTGTAGGCTCAAAAGAACTCTGTCATCACTATTGCTCATGGTGGTTAACCACACTAATACAGACACACTGAACAGCTTTCCAGATTCCCTACCAAGGCTGAGCATCGTTTACTTCTGGGTCCTGTTTTCACCACATGAAGGGCCCATTTCATGTACCCCACAGCAATGGGGAGCAACCACCCCACTCACCCCTTCATGAGGAAACAAGCACTCCCTCTGCTGCCCAAGAACTTTTGCTCTAAATCTACCTTTTTGTAGCCTTTGCAAACTAAAGGTTAAACTGGCCTCAAGAAAGCAAGCTGTTTCAATAAAACTTGAAACCACAGGTGACAGCTCCGTTTTGCCACTATATTCTCTTCCAGGATTGCACACGAGCTGTGCTTCTTGCAACCCAGACATGTGCTGGGCGCAGAGCATCAATTCAGACAACCATACAAGACTGACTTCCTCCTCCGTTGAGTTCTCCTACCAGGTTGGCAGGAGACAGCCCTTCCACAGCCTCAAGAAACAGAAATTCAAGGACACAAACTCTCCTGGTAAGAACGCACAAACTTCTCCTTCCTACAACGGGCCATACTTGGGACCCACATCACAGTATCACAGTATGTTAGGGGTTGGAAGGGACCTCTGTGGGTCATCTAGTCCAACCCCCCTGCCAAAGCAGGGTCACCCAGAGCAGGCTGCACAGGACCTCATCCAGGCGGGTTTTGAATATCTCCAGAGAAGGAGACTCCACAACCTCCCTGGGCAACTTGTTCCAGTGCTCCGTCACCCTCAGAGGGAAGAAGAAGTTCTTCACGTTCGGTCTGTGAGCACATCCCATGCACATGCCCCTGCAAAACCTTGCAGAACATTACATTATTGTTAATCTGAGTTTTCAAGAGCTCTGAGCAGTATCTGCACAACTTGGAAATCTTACGTATTCAAATTCAGATGCTCCTATAGCTAAGGTGAACCGGTACTTTAAAGTAGAAGGAACGCAGAAGGCACTGGCTTGGGTTCAGCTAGGAATTAAATTCCACTTGCTGACCTGTAAGACTGAGCAAGCTGGTCTGCAACATCCCGTTAAAGCAGAAATCACAGACATATGAACAACAGAAACACACACCCAGGAACGTCACAGTACTGAAGGAAGAAGCGTCAAAGAAGGGCTGACTCCAGTGACAGCAGCGTCCCAAGATCTAGATGAGGTAGTTACCCAGGTCCCAAGATCTAGATGAGGTAGTCATCCCATTGGGACTGCCTGACGATGCCGGCCTGGATGAAGATGCAGTCAAGGTTCCCAGCACCCTTTTTGACTCTGGACACAGATCACCACTGTCTCAAGGGGCTCCCAGACCTTCCAGCTTGCTGGAATCTCTTCCTCCCCAGGAGGCCACCAACTGAATGAGCCACATGAGTGGCCCAAAAGCTGCTTCAAAGCAAGTTATTGCCTGACCTAAAGTCAGTGGTAAGCCCACTGCAACCTTCGTGGGTTGGAAGTCCATGTACAAAGAGCCCATCTGAGAAAGCCTCCAGCTGCGAGGGTGCAAATGGGGCAGAGATAAGAGCTGGGGAGAATGAAAGACCACCAGTGGGGCTGCGGGCAGAGAAGATGCTGCACTTAAGATCCCAGGGCTGTAAACACATTGGCTTTTGGGGTCCTAGCCAGCCATTCTCTTCCCAGCTCTACTCATTGAGCAGATTCACAACAAAACCACGCAAGAATGTGGTTTCTCCTCATTAACCAGGAGGTTATTAATGTTCCAGGAAATGTTAGCCCTTGGACCAGGGGAGGACAACAGTTAGCCCAGGGTTGATGATTTGCTATAGTAGGAGTTATGAAGCCTTCATCCACAGGAGCATAATTAACTGATACCCTTGATTTTATAGGATGGGGTGCCGAGTTGAGGGATGCCCAGACAGGGGGTTTACGAGACAATTAACCCATAGGCGCACATCACTAAGGGGTAAGGACACACAAAATCCATCTCATCTTATGTCAACGCTTGGTGAAAAGCAAGCGGTGAAGTGCTCCAACTGGGCTGCTCCAGCTGGAGAAAGCCACCCGTCACCGCAGGAAGAACTCGCTGCGCTCCTGCCCGGCAGCTCAGCGTCTACCGCAGCGCCGGAGCCTTCGACAAGCGCTTTCCAGCGGGCAGAGAGGGGCAAAGCGAGCCTCAAAAATCTGCAGCTACTTTGCCAGAAAACCCGGAGTTTTAGCTCGCCGCCGCCGTGAGCCTTTCGGAGAAGGAAAAGGGACCGAGTCCCGGCACGCCAGCCAAGGCGTGTGAAACCGCTCGGCCCAGGAGCGGGGCAGCGCTCCGAGCGAACCCAGCCGCGGAGCGAAGCGACGGTGAATTCTCATGGGTCTTCCAGCCTTGGTGTTCCCCCACCTTCTGCCACTGCTCAGCCCCAGCTCACCACCCCTCCGCACGCCTCCGGGGACCTCCTTCCTCCGATTCACCAAAACTCCGCGGTTTCAGCAAACTCCGGACAAAGCAGCGTTAACAAGTCAATTAACGCTAACGAAGCGGCGTCGCGCCCATCACCCGCCCTGTTTCTCTCAGCTCCTTCCCCCTTGTGAATCCTCCGGTTACACCGTCAGCTTTCACCCTGCGTTACGGGGCCGGGCGGGGGTGGCAGCGACCCCCCCCCCCCCCATCCCATCCCACCCACCCCGCGGGGAGGGGACCCCGGCCGAGCACACCCCCCCCGGTACTCACGCATGAGGGTGCTGAAGGCGCAGAGGGCCAGCAGTGCCTGCAGCAGGACGCCGAAGCGGCCCAGCAGCGCGCCGCTGCCGCAGCCCTGCGCCGGGCGGGGGGCGGCCATGGCGGGCAGGGGCGGGAGGAGAGGAGCGGAGCGGAGAGGAGCGGCCCCGCCGCGCACAAAGCCGGCCCGACAGCCACCGCCCCCCGGCCGGGGCCCGCCGGAGGCAGCCACACCCGGGGGCGGGGGCGGGAGGGGCGGGCATGGGGCTGGGGACCGAGATGGGCATGGGGATTGGGAGTTCAACAAGGGCAAGTGCACCTGGGGAGGAACAGCCCCATGCACCGGTACAGGCTGGGGCTGACCTACTGGAGAACAGCTCTGTGGAGAGGGACCTGGGTGTCCTGGTGGACGACAGGTTGACCATGAGCCAGCAGTGTGCCCTGGCTGCCAAGAAGGCCAATGGCATCCTGGGGTGCATTAAGAGCAGTGTGGCCAGCAGGTCGAGGGAGGTTCTCCTTCCCCTCTACACTGCCCTAGTGAGGCTCCATCTGGAGTACTGTGTCCAGTTCTGGGCTCCCCACTTCAAGAAAGATGAGCAGCTACTGGAGAGAGCCCAGCGGAGGGCTATGAGGATGAGGAGGGGACTGGAGTATCTCTCCTACGAGGAGAGGCTGAGGGAGCTGGGCTTGTTCAGCCTGAAGAAGAGAAGGCTGAGAGGGGACCTAATAAATGCTTATAAATATCTGAAGGGTGGGTGTCAGGAGGATGGGGCCAGACTCTTTCCAGTGGTGCCCAGCGACAGGACAAGGGGCAATGGGCACAAACTGAGGCACAGGAAGTTCCATCTGAACATGAGGAAGAACTTCTTCCCTCTGAGGGTGACGGAGCACTGGAACAGGCTGCCCAGGGAGGTTGTGGAGTCTCCTTCTCTGGAGATATTCAAGACCCACCTGCACAAGATCCTGTGCAGCCTACTGTAGGTGACCGTGCTTCGGCAGGGGGGTTGGACTAGATGACCCACAGAGGTCCCTTCCAACCCCTACCATTCTGTGATTCTGTGATTCTGTGATTCTATGAGGAAGAACTTCTTCCCTCTGAGGGTGATCGAGCCCTGGAACAGGCTGGCCAGGGAGGTTGTGGAGTGTCCTTCTCTGGAGATATTCAAGACCCACCTGGACGCGGTCCTGTGCAGCCTGCTGTAGGTGACCCTGCTTTGGCAGGGGGGTTGGACTAGATGACCCACAGAGGTCCCTTCCAACCCCGAACATTCTGTGTGTGATTCTGTGTGTCTGTGTATGGGCCTGGGGCTGGGGACCGGGATGAGGGCAGAGATGGGTTGGGAGTGGGGACGGAGATGGGGACCAGGATGGGGATGGGGATGGAGATGGGGATGGGGACGGAGATGGGGACCAGGATGGAAATGGGGACAAGAATGGGGATGGGGACAGGCATAGGGACTGGGATAGGAATGGAAAAGGGGGTAGGGACAGGGATGGGGAAGGAGATGAGGATGGGGATGGCAATGAGGATGGGGACAGAGACAGGAATGAAGACGGAGATGGGGCAGGCACGGAGATGGGGCTAGGGTTGGAGATGGAGACGGGGACAGACATGGGGATAGGGATGGAAATGGGGACAGGGATGGGGATGGAGATGATGGAGATGGGGATGGGGATGGGGGTAGGGGTGGAGAAAGGGATAGAGATGGAGACAGTGATGGAGATGGGGGTGTGGATGGAGATGGGGACAGAGATGGGGATGGGGACAGGGATGGAGATGGGGATGGGGTGGGAATGGAGATGGAGACAGAGACAGACACAGGCATGGGAACGGAGATGGGGGTAGGGATGGAGACAGAGACAGGGACAGAGATGGGGATGGGGATGGTAATGGGGACAGGGATAGAGATGGGGATGAGGGTGGGGATGGGAACAGGGATGAAGATGGAGATGGGGATGGGACAGTGATGGAGATGGGGATGGGGACAGGGGTGGAGATGGAGGTGGGAACAGGGATGGGAATAGGGACGGAGGTGGAAATGGTGGTAGAGATGGAGATGGGGATGCGCATCCTGGTGGGGACTAGGGTGCCGGATTGGGGAAGTCATGGTGAGGTTTGGGTGCTCGGTTGGAGGAGTCCTACTGGGGATAGGGGTGCTGGGCTAGGGAGCGTGGGTAGGTGACGCATTGAGGTTTGGGATGCTGGGCTGAGGGAGTCCTGGAGGTGTTTGGGGTGCCCAGATGGGGAGGTCTTGGTGGGATTTGGGGTCCCCTGATTGAAGAGGTCCTGGCAAGGTTTGGGATGGGGGGCTGGGGGAAGCCTGTCAGGTTTTGCGGTGCTGGGGGGGTCTCAGTAGAGCTTGGGGTGCCAGGCTGAGGGAAATCCTGTTGAGGTTTGGGGTGCTGAATTGAGGGAGTCCCAGCAGGGCTTGGGGTGCCCTGATGGGGAGTTTCGGGCAAAGTTTTCAATGCTGGGCTGGGGGTGTCCTGGTGGGGTTGGGGTGCAGTGCTGAGGAGGGTGAGTGGGTGTCCTGATGAGATTTGGGATGCTGGTCTGAGGGAGTCCAAGAAGTGTTTGGGCTGCCAGGATGGGGAGGTCTCGGTGGGGTTTGGGGTGCTCTGACTGGAGAGGTCCTGGAAAGATTTGGGGTGCTGGGCTGGGGGACTCCTGGTAGGGTTTGGGGTGGCAGGAGGGGGAGGTTCTGGGATGGGGGGGGGGAGGGTTGGGGTACTGGGTTGGGGGGGTCCTGGCAGGAAATGGGGTGCCAGTCTGAGGAGGGTGGATAGAGTTCCTGGTTGGGATTGGGGTGCTGGGTTGAGGGACTCCCAGCAGAGTTTGGGGTATCAGGCTGGAGAGGGTCTTGTCAAGGTTTGGAGTGCTGGGTTGGGGGTAGTCCCGGTGGGATTTTGGGTAGCAGTCTGTGAAGGGTAGGAGGGTTGCCAGAGGAACTGGGGGTACTGGGCTGGGGAAGATAGAGTGAGTCTCAGCAGGGCTTGTGAGAACTGGTGGAGGGGGACACACACATTAAATCGCCCCAGCAGATTTGCAGGGTGATGGTCAGGGGACATAGGGATGGGCAGCAGGGTCAGGGGTGCAGACGTGGGGTGAAGATGCAGATTGTGCCAGCAAGGCTTTGGGCATGCTGGGCTGGGAGAGAAGGGGAATGGTGCCAGTCAGGGATTTGGTTGGGCTGGGGGAGAGCAGGGGGTCAGCCCTGGGGAGTTTGGGGGTGCTGGGCTGGGGGAGACCAGGATACTCAGGGCTGAAGCACTTTCCCTGGTTGGAAAGGCTGAGGGAGCTGGTGGTGAGACAGGTTTGGGGACAGCCCACAGTAGCCTGCACGTCCCTATGAGGAGGACACCAGGAAGGCAAAGCCAGGTGCTTCCCAGTGGTGCATGGTGGGAGGACAAAGAGCAGTGGGCATCACCCAAAACAAGAGAGAATCTGCCTGGATGTCAGGCAAAACTTTTTTCTCCAGGACAGTAATGACACAGGCTGCCCAGCAAGGCTGAACAGTCTCTGTCCTTGGAGGTTTTCAAGACTGGATTAAACCGTGAACATCCTGCTCTGATCTCAGAGCTGACCCTGCTTTAAGCAGAAGGTTGGACCAGACACCTCCCAAGGTCATTTCCAAACTGAATTACCCTATGCTTCGATTCCTGTGGTCCGTGGAAAGATGATCTGAGACATTACAGGGTCTGCTGATGGGGTCAGGATCTCAAACTGCAGCCTCAAACCTATTTTTTTTTGCTGCTCTGCTTAACATTGGTCCCAGTCCCCTTTACAGCCTCCTCCCCAAAGGGTAGGTTTCATTTTCTCTCTGTTTCCAGTATACTTGAGGCCATTTTTAGGAAGCACTGAGGTCATGCGCTCGAGTTTTCCTCCCTGACCTTGAGAAGCAGGAGCTTGTGTTTGGTTACAAAGCCAAAGAGGCTGCAAATCTCATCATACCTTATGACTCCGAGCAATGGCCCTAAAAACAGTGGTAAAAGTTGTGAGATAAGAAAATCATAGGAGCTAGCCTGCTTCCCAAGTAGGTCCCTGTTTACAACACAGGAGGGAATGGTGTTATGATGGGCTTGGGAATGCCCTGTCCTGATGAGATCATTAGTGCCCGGCAGTTTGGGCAGAGGGTCCCTCCACCAGCTGCCTGCACTGAACTTCCCCAGCCCCTCAGCGGAGCCAACGCATCCCCTGGTACCAACGTGCTGACTCCACGTTGCTGGAATAACCCCCATCAGAAATAGTCCCTCTTATTTTGAAGGGCAAATTGAATTTTGGGTTGATAGATGTTCATTTATCTCACTGACTTTAACCATTACTTCAGTCAGCAAGCTGAAAGTTTGATCTTGCTAACTCATTTGCAGCTGATTTTATATGTGTAATTGTTGGTTTCATGAAAAGGTTCATTCCCCTGGGTTGCTAAATCCGTTTGTGTCTTGCAATCAGTCTCCTTTATATTAAATTCTAAATCAAATATTAAAGTTAATACTCTTATGTAAGCCAGTTCAACAGACTATATGTGGAAGCATCTATTAAGCAAATACATATCTTAGCACAGATTTACTCAGGCTCTAACATTTTGCATTTTCTCAGATTTCCTAGGCTGCTTCTAAAGAACAATTTTCAAAAATTGGCTGCTGGATGATAATTTTTCACCTGGGAATTGCCTTGGACTCTGTTTACCCAGGTACAGTACAACAATTGGTGAACACACAGGAAAAAAGAGACATATAAACTAGATAGATATTTCTCAAAATTTCATTTTCTAGGAGTAACCTGAAAACTATCTGTAGGAGAGGGCATCTGCGATGCATCAGTGGATTGCAAAAGGGGACAATTTCCCTAAGGCTCTCTTCAAATCAGTGGTGCCTCCCCCCTTTTCTAACTGTCCTGATTAATGGTGATTTCTCCCTGCTGTTGCATTCAGCAGCGCAAAGTTGTCTGAGGCCTTATTTTCAGGTGCTGCTACATCTACAAGAGAGCACGGTGCCTCATATGTGTGAAAACATTCGGGCTACAAGAGGGCAATAAACAGAAACCCCCTTGATTTCACCCCTTGTTGCGGGAGGAGGCAGGTATCCTTTAGTGGTCAGTGCTGCTCGACACTCCACCGTGAAACCACAGCTTTGCTTTATCAAGAGCATGATTTGCACTTCAAAATATCTGGGTTTTCTGCAAAAAGCCCTTAAGGCTCGGCTGTATCCGAGGGGGAGTCTGGGAGCTCTGGCTGCTAAATTCTGCTGTACTGTTTTGACAACTAAAATGCCCCGCTTTCTCCCTGCTTTTCCCCCCAGGGTTTTCCATCTCTCTGCAGGTGCACAGGGAGGCAGTGAATCCTTTTCCTACCCAGCAGTTCCCAAAGTGTGTGTCTGCCTGGTTGCGACCAGTGCAAGTGCAACCAGTGAAAGCTGCAACCAACAGGTAATGAGTTGTTGCCTTCAGGTGCCACAGCTCAACAGATGATTTCCCGTAAGCAAATTTTCCTTTGGGGCTGTGGATTTTATCCTGAGTTGACATAAAGCTGTTTTCCGAGCAGGAAAGTTCAGAGAGTGAATGTACTCCCTTCTTTGTTTGGAGTAAGGCCCTCGACAGCTGTGCTATGCTAGGGCTTTGCAGCCAATCTCAGCAGCAAGAGTGGGGTGATGGCAGGAAAGAGAAGTTCAGGGCTGCCATCCTCCCCTTTTGCCTTAACCTTGGTTGGGCAAACGTCTGGAGAGGCTCACAGTGCATTGGCCAGTTTACGCTGATTTACTTCAACCTGGCTGTTGGACTTTGTGAGCACGCAGAAATACCGGTGAGAAACACCGATGCCATTTAACAAAATAACAAAGTAATAAAAAGCAAACCAAGTTAGCAGTAATGCAAGAAATTTCCTAAGAACTAGAAATTGAAAAATTATCATTGAAAGAAAAGAATGACCCAAGAATACTGAATTCAACTATTAGGCTATGTGTGTAAGCTTAAAATCAGAAAAGCCGAGACACCAGAGCAGTTTCAAGTAAAAAGGGATGCAAACCCAATCTGGGTAATTCCGTACATGCATGAAAGCAAGAGGAAAATGAAGGATTGAGTAAATCTGTGAATTCTCAGAGAGTGGAAAAAACAGCTAATGGAAGCCACAGAAAATACCTCAATTTTTTTCACTCTTAAAAAAGCATTAGCTGTGCCCAGCTAGCAAGTGAAATTAATTTAAAATGATGGGAGGTGAGAAGGAGCAGGGCAAGAACAAGTTAAAAGATGTGAGGAGGCCAGTCTGATGTATTTAAGGACCTGAAGAAACCTGTGCAAGAGTCACTGTGAGTGGGCAGAGTGAAGCCTGGCTCCTCTGGGGTTATCACAGGGTACGTGGTGAGGAGGTTTCGGAGGACTGGGGAAGAGCAAACGCTGTTCTTGTCTGTGAGAAGAAGGGGAATGAGAGTCTGGGGAATCTGAGACTGGCCAGCTTTATTCTAGTAACCAGGAAGGTACTACTAAAAATTATCAAGCAATCAATTTATAAGTACCTAGAGGATAATAAGATAATAAAAACTAGCTGATGTGGATTTGACAAGAATAAATCATGTCAAGCCAGTTTCATTTTCTACTCTGAGAGGACAACTAGCCGTATCTTGACTTGGGGAAGGCTTTCCTTGCCACCCTGGTGTCTCTCTCATAAATAAGCTGTGAATGCGTGGCTCCCATGAGCTCTGCAGGAGGACTGCCTCCCGACAAATCCCCACCAACTTCTCAAAAAGCTGTTCGCTGCTGCACCAGAAGAGGTGCGGTGGCTCCGAGGCAGGCGTCTAAAATCAGGTAAGGTAAATCCCACCCTTAGGCAGCAATCAAGGACACCAAGCTAGAAGCGTCTGCAAACATTTGTGAGTTTAGGGTGAGAATTAGAAATTATTTCATTGAACGGGAGGGATGGTACAAAGTCAACAGAGTGAAATGCAATGAGTGATAGGGAGGGAAGGAGGCAGAAAGTGGCATACCTGGCTGGAAAGAGGATCAGGAGATGTAAATGGTCTGCAGGAAAAATGGGTGTCAATAACAGAAAAAGTTGTTGTGAAGAAAGCCCATCCTGTTCTGGAAGGTTGTCAGGAGTGCTTTAGAGAAAATTTGGAGCAGTTGCTGGGTTCAGCCCAAAATTGCTTTCACACGAAGATGTATACATGCTGAAGTATGGAGAAAGGCAAGAAGAAAGACTAACATTTGAGAGAATAGAAGTTAGAAAGGAAACAGGATAATTTCTTCCCCCAGAAAAACCTTCAGGAATAATAGATGTCATTGGAGAAATGAGGTTTGTGGCAAAACTGTTCTAGTACAGAGAAAGTTGCTAGGAAAAGCTATGAGAGAAAGTTGTTAGAACTGTTCTTCACACCTACCTGTTCATTTCTCGAAAGGACAGCACTGTTATGAGCTGTTTATGCATCTTTTCTGGCTGAGAAGACAGTGACTGAAAAATATCAGATGTCCATCTTGTGCTTGAAGAGAGCTTTTTCTTTCATTTGAGTTGCAGCAATGGTGCAGCTGATCACCACTGGAATCAGGGCAGGAAAGGATGTCTTGTTACTCATGTAAACCCCACCTTGACTGAGGATGTCACAGCTGGGATATTGGGGTGTCTTCTGTGCCATTCCCGCATTGTGTGAGCATAGCAGGTGGGCTCCAGACATCAAGACATAGATCAATGCAAGTATTTTGGGCTGGACAGATCTGACTTGGCAAAATCAGTAGTGGCAGTATCCAGAGAACATGTAAAATAAGTGCATGGTGTTGAGCTCGATTAGAGTGCATTTTTTCCAGTAATCCTGCTCTATTTTACCCTATGGCTATTGAGATTATGTTCATTTTCTTCCTGACCTTTTGTACTTACCTCCTGACACAAAGGGCTGTCTGTATTCCTTGAGGACAATATGCTTTTGTTTCTTTTTTTCCCATCCTTGTTTGAAAAGGAAAATCATCTTTTTGTCACAAAAAAGGGTATCTTGGAGCACTGGGAATTGCCCAGCCCATTGCAATGGCTAATGGCAACCATCTGCACGTCACCCCTTCGCACGCGCTGGGATGTCTGACAGGCAGTGCAGGTACCGGCTTACACACAGAGTCCTCGGTACGTCTGGGCTTCAATTTCAAAACAGACCTGGGGGCAGGACACATGTTTCAAGGCTTCCTCACTTGAAGGACACATAGCTGTGAAAAGCTGCTGGCCTGGGTTCAGGCAGGATACTTGGCACTGGGCCAGGGGCTCCAGCTTTTTTGCATTTGCCACTCTTTGCACCGAGCTGAGGAGGAAACAGCACAGGAAAAGGCATTCCCCTCCGTGTCCAAAGCCCCACTGCTGGGTTTTTTTTCTTTTTAGGCCTACTACTTTTTTGTAATCTTGCCATGGCCTGGGATGCCCTTACAGCAGTCCTGGTACAATCATAGAATGAAAAAGCCAGTCCCTGCCCTGTATGAGCTACCCTTGGGTGGGATCCATCTCACCTGGCTTTAGGTGTCCGCTGTTGAGATGTCCCTTGGCTCCTTTCATGGCCAGTGGAGAGAAACAGCCTCTTGAAGGACATCTTCCTCTGACCCATTCTGGTCAGCTCTCAGATGAAGTAAGCCTACTCTGTCTCCAGGCAGTTCAGCGACAGCCCCATGTGTCAGAAAAGAGTCGCAAAAACATGAGTGCTGTTTTTTTACAACACCACAACATCATTTTCTTCAACTCACTTGCCCCATAAGCACTCAGGTGCTTTGTACCCCCAGGGTCTTCAGTGGGGATGGTGGGGATGAGGATGGGGCAGTGGCAGGTCTGCTGATGGTTATTGTGGTAAGTTGGAGGGGGGCACAGGAAAATTCCCTTTCCAGGATGACACTCATGTGAATTATTCATTTGATTTTATTTCTCATCTGATGGAGAAATTGTTTCTGAAAACAAAGTCTCCTGAGAAAGCTTCCGTTGACTGATATTTGGAACAGACTTTATTCATGCTGCCAGCAGCAATGATCCCTGCTGATTAAATAGCAGATAGGCCTTATTCTTGCTGAATTACCCATTTTACAAGGCCTGGCACATTTAACAATCAGTTCTAGGTTATATTCATAAGCAAGAGGCCAACACCAATTTTTATATCAGCCAAGACTTTGTATTGCAGGATACTCCAAGGAGTAATTGTCAAGATAATTCTTTTGTATTTTCAATCAGTGCTTTAGCTGTGTTATTCTGAGACATTCAATGTCTTGCTCTGAATGAATGTGAGCAATTTCACACCTTACAGGGCCTGTGATATTGGTGGCATGCTGTGTTAGGCTTGGAGCTGAGGCTCTCAAACATTGCCCAGCTCACCCCTAGCTGTGTCAGCCAGGGGGCAGGTGATAGTGGCTTTCAAGTCTATGCCAGGCTGTGTTGATATGAAGAAAGAGGCAGGTCTGAGACTCCCTTTTTTACTCTCCTCATTCCGAACACCTCAACTGCGCAAATCAGCCCTTTGAGCACATCCCATTTGCCCTGCATGGTCATTGCTATGGTAGGAGGCAAAGGTAGAAGGTCCTGTATGACCACAAAGGAACCTCCTACAGGTCCCACCACCCCTATGGGGATGAAGGTCCTGTATCAGGGTTGACCCTCGCAGGATCGTATTATCACCCTACATGCATACAGAGATGATGGTCCTGCACCATCTCAGCAGCTATAGATTCCACTGATGACAGGTGAGCTCATCTTTACTGGTGTCAGGGACTGGAGGCCAGACCCCGCTCTTCAGTCCTGTGCATTGCTCACGACAGCTGAGAAATCGCCTTTCTACCTTGCTGGTCCCCTGGAGTGCAGCACCTATCTCAGACTGACTAGTTCATGTACCACTGGTAGGACTCCAGCTTAATGGAAGGTTGAATGGTAATTGAGAAAGTGGACTGAAACTCCAGTTTCAGTGTCTGGTTTTGCTATGGTACTAGTACATGCCCGTAGGCTAGTCAAGAAATCATTCTGCATTTTGCTCTTCCTCTGATTAAACTGGAGAACAGCTACAGCTGTTCCAATTCTTCACATTTTGAGGACACTTTGTAGCCCATGGATCACAATTACTCCATCACGGTAGCAAGTGATATGAGCTTATTTGAACCATCGGAGCAGATGGTTTGCGTGGCCTTATTTTATTCCGTAAAGCAGCAGCTTGCAGCTAGCCCAGAAGGAGCAACAGCCCTGCAAGTAATATTACCAACGTGGTTTGGTGCACTTTAACACAGATCCCGCTGCTGATCTTGTGTATAGGGAACCTCCTGAAAAGTTTAACCTGGCACAACAGATGAAGGTGGAGAGCTGCAGAGCTGGGGCAAGAGGCGGGGATTGCTTAAATCAGCTTTGCCACTGAAATGGAGGTATCCTACATACCTAGGTCCTAGCAGACGGCAGGAGAAAGCCAAGCAAGGAGCGTCTAACTGGAGTACAAGCACCCACCTAAGCATGCCCAGAGGCAGCTCTCGATGTCCTGAGCGGGTTCTTTTTGGTAGGACATTTAGCTGTTGTCTGTAACACTGCAATGCCAGGAAACCCCACCTGAGATCTGAGCTTCTTCATGGGTGCTGTGCAAGTGCACGTGGGACAGTCATCACACCAGAAGTTTAGACTGACCTGAAACATGTTTTTTTAGTGATAAGATGATTCACAGGCTTGTGACTATTTAGCTAAGAACAGATTTATTTGAAAGATTCAACATTTGTTTTTGAGATATTTTTTTCTTGAAAGTTAAACTTTCTCTCAAACCATAGAACAAAGATTACAGTACAGTTCCAGCTTGCTCTTGGTACCTCCTGGCATGGGGCTGGACTTCGGGAGCATGCCACACTCAGATATGTGGCCTGGGCCCATCTTTTGTAAGAATGGGATGACCAGATAGAAATTCCTTCAAGTTTGAGAGGATATTTGAATTTATGGCCATTGTGGCCTGGGCAGAATTCCCTAGGTCTGAATTGCAACAGAGTGGATTTAGGTTGGCATCAGGACACCTTTTTCCAGGAATAAGGCTAGTTACAAAGTGCAGTAAAGTTGCCAGGGGCAGAGAGAGAAATTCTGCCACTGGAGGGTTGTAGGAACATCCATCTTTTTAGGTAGTCTTTTCTCAGGCACAGTTTAGGTAATTTCTGCTCTGGGTTGGGAGGATCGATGAGTTGATCTCTGAAGTGCCAAGATGGATGAGTTGATCTCCTAAGTTCTCCATGAAATGCATTTTCTGGGCAGCTGTGCTTTTTAGCCAGCCTGTATCTCCAGCTTCTCCCTGTGATGCATCACTATTTATTGGACAGACAAGCAGTGTCCTAATCCTACCCTTTTGGAGGTCTGACTCCTAATCCTGCTTGGAGGCACTACTGGCAATATTTTGGCTTGTCGATTGATCTCTGGTGGTCATCGAGATGTGTGGTTACACCACTATCCTGTCCCCACTCCTGAAGGCAGACCGGACCTGGAGTTATCTCAGGCAGGGATTGCATCGAGGCGGCAGCGCTTGCCCATCTGCCTGTCCCAAACCTTTCCACCTCAGGGGGATCAGACTTCTCCTCAGACAAAAAAAAAAAAAAAAAAAAGGTAAAGAGAAAAAGATCAAATCAAATACGGTTTTGTTCTTCTACAGCTCTTCTGTCTCTCTGGCAGACCTGAGATTTCTCCAGGGAAAAGAGAGCCTTTTTCTCTGCACAGTCGTGGGTTTGGATGAATCCTTTCAGATCTTTTGCTGGATGGGAGCATCTGACTGCCTGGGTAACTATTTATGTGAAAAGATCAGTTAGGAAATGGAGACCTACCCAGTTGGCAAAATGTTAAATATTCACAAAATTCGAGTAGCATGAACCTGAGAGGACCTTGATTATTTTCCCCTGAGTTTTATTGCTCATAGAGAGTCTTGAAATAAAATGCTAATCTGACGGGACCTGGCAAATATTCACTGCTGCCAAGCCCTTCTTCCATTAGCACTTGAAAACTACAGGTTCCCTCACAAGCCATCCTTGATGTTTTATAAATGTTACAGCAAAGTCATCATTTCTACTTCCTTTAATGCATTTTTTACAGCTGCAGTAGAGATATTATTTTGATTCACGCTGCAGACGATAATCCTGAAAGGCACCTCTGTACCTTTTCTGGGATGTTTCCAAAACAGCAAATGCTGCCTAACTTTTAAGTAATAACCTGCTCGAGGACTCAGTTTCACATTTACGGTGCAATCTCAGCTGCAGAACTACGGGTTAGAAGCGTGATGTAACCTTACGGGTACAAAAAAGCTTTCAGTAGAGGGCTTGATCCTCTGGCTAAGTTTCACTCTTTGGATTAATGGGGGTGTTTCTTTCCAGAAAAACATTTGGGTGTGCAGGAAAAGGGGTGTTAATGGTGTTGGGATTAGAAATGTTTCAATGAATATCACAGCAAATAAGCCTTCTTGGGATTCACGAAGAAGCCTGACTTCAGCCTGGAAACCTCAATAAAATCTGCCCCTGTGCTAACCCACAGTGTTTCTTCCCAGGGATTGCTGAAAATCATCAGCTGTCTTAAAAGCTTTTTGTTACTCTCCTAGCTGGTCTCTCACAAGAAACATGCACACCCTTTCTTCAGGCTAAAAGTCAAGTGTGGAGACTGGCAAATTCTTGATAGCCATACGAGAAGCACGAGAGAGTCCATAATGATCATACTGGAAATTAAATGGGAGGGGGTAATAGAAGTGGAGACTTGTGTTTTTCTTCTTAGGATCCTACCCAGGAAACCAGATGGTATGAGTCCCAGCCCGGTATATCATCCAACATGCAAACATTGATTTTGTGCTGTAGAAGACTAATGTTGCAAAAGGCAGAAGAACTGATTAGCCCGAGCCAGTTCTTCCTGGAGGACTGAGTGCTGAGATCTCTGTTTTTGGGTTCAATTCCTGCTTAATTACTTCCTCTGTTTAAGTGAGAAACATAAGTCACAAGGAAAATATCAAGAGGGGAATTGCTTATTTCTGCTATGACAGGTAACCTGAAATCTGGTGGTGATTAGTAAAGCACGTTGCTGTCAAATATGCACTTTATTTAAAATAATAACTTTACTGTCATTATTTTTCATTCATTAGGATATCCAATGGTTTTCCAAAGCAATGAACACAGTGATGAGGGCACGTAGGTTCATCCTGTGTTTGTTGAATTCAAGGGGAATCTTTTTTCCTGGCTCCAGTTGGCCTTAGATCAGATCTGTAAATCACACCCTTAGATGAGAGCTGATACAAAACAATCTCAGTTGAGTGGGTCCACTTACTGGAGAAGTGTTTTCACATTCTAGTTCCCAAACACTGAACCCATGCCACAAATAGCCAACATACAACTCCTCTTAGTGCAGAAATATTATAGCATAAATAGACATGCATGCTGAGCTCACTGTCTCCTTCAGTTTTGGAGGGGAGGCTGCGACTGCAGGGCGCTGGGTATATTGCTCTTGAACAGATAAGGTCTCTGACACGTAGACATGCAGTCAAAGCTGGCTTCCAGACTTTGTCAAACAGTGCCTCCTCATCTCAGCTCTGAATTCAGCATCTGAACAAAAGCATCCTTGAAGCTGTTTACAGGGGAGCCCCCAGTGCTCAGCCGGGCGAGCACGGCTTGCAGAGCAGGCTGTATTTCTTTATCTGATTCCTGAGCTCTGCAATGTATGGATGCAAAGCTACCTGAAATAACTCACAGCTGTCCAGAGAAGCTGCATTCCAGAGGAGTCAGGCTTTTTTTTTTTACTGTCTTTCCATATTTAACAGGAGGAGAGAAAAATATTTGAAAGAGTAGGACAGTGGCCGCTACAGGTGATCATACAAATCCATCCCACCCTACAGCAGTCCTGCTCTTGCTTTCTGTAACTTCCTGCAGTACTTTGCAGAGTTAGTTGCAGATTTCATTATATTTTAAGGCTTTGATTTCTTTCATTATGTATGAGCACTTTTTTTTTTAAAGCATCTGCAAGGACCTTTCCCAGAACAAACAAGACCAAGATTGTTCCCTCATTGGGAAGGCAAGGGCGGAAGGTGCATCTGACTGTCTTGAACCTTAGTTAGCTGTTCAGGATATAGAAGTTGAAAAAAAATCTAGTTTCTTGATTAAAGCTAGGGCTAGGTTTACTTCTGCACCCTGGTCCTACAGCAATGGGCAAGACACTCGCAGTGAGCCATCTTTGGCCATCTAAAAGTTGAATTTAGTCCAAATTAATTCAAGCTACTTGGACTTCCTCCAGTCAATGGGTGGCCTCTTTGAGTGGGAATTCATCACTCTTGTGACCTTAGGGAGAGCCTGGGTGAATGGCTTAGGCAAGATGCCTCATCTGCAGACTACAGGTGCTGCATTGCTGCTGGAGATGAAGTAGGTCTCAGAGCCATTACCGCCAGGCAGTGAGACCAATGAGAAATTGCAGTGCAAGTGGGATGGGCTTGCAAAACCTCAGTGGTTGCAGTCAGGACGATCACTCAGAAAAGCTAAGGATTTTCTCTAGGGAGTACGGCTGGGTCACAGCACTGCCTGCTTTTTACTAGTGACAGCAACATACCAAAACTTGGGACCTGGACTGAGATCACGGTGAAAAGACATGATGTGGAGAGCAGAAACAGAAACAGAGATTGTTCTTTACCCCAGGGAAAGCATCTTTGTGGTTGAGCTGTACAAATTCCTTTATTTCCCTGAGTGTTTTGTGGGGTGGCTGCTCATGAGTGCAATGCCCACTCTAGATCTGCAGCTCCTTTAAAGACATTATAATGTTCATGCCAGCCTTTTGCATTTGGTGTTGCTGCTGAAGGTTTTCAATGGAGGTGGCTTTTTCAGATTCTGGGACTGAATTTCAAACAGTGCTGCTGGTTTTGGCAATTCTACAGGGAATGAAGTTTTGGAAAGATGTCTGAACCAGGGAGAAGGTTTGAGAAATGTGTGAAGAAATTGTGTTTTCTGAGTTAAAGGTGAAGAGGACATGTGGAATCCCTCACTTGAGACTTCACCATGAAGAAGAACAGACTCTCCAAAAAACCAGGCACTCTCAGAAGGAGCTTATGAAAATACCTTGATTTAAGCTCAGAAAAAATGACCAGAATTTGCAAAGCTGCAGAACATAGCCAGAGAAGACCATGAGTTTTGGATGGAAAGCAACATAATGGTAGCCTAAGACCAAAAAGACTCCACTGAGGAGATGCAGAAGCATGGGAAGTGGAAGTCCTGCAGGTAGTAGGATGCCCATATTTGGATCAACAATGCACAGATATTAGAGGTAGGATCCATCTCACCTAACCTTACCTGTGGACAATCATCTCACACTTGCAAGGGGAGAAAGGAGCTCTCTGACTTGTTGCCCCTAAGGAGGCTGCAGCACCTTTGGTCTGTTTGGGGTTTTTTTTGGTGTGGGTTTTTTTTTTTTTTTTTTTTTGATATTCAAGACCATGAAGTACTGTTCTCTCACTCAGATCCCAGGATCAGTGGGGTGGGATTAGTCTGAGTCCATTTTAGCTGTCCAAAGTTAGACCATGAGTCTACGTTAGCTATCCGAGCTCCCTCCAGAGCCCGCAGAGGGAAACAGAGTTCTCTAAAGCAGATTCATCTCCTCTTAATACTGCTGTCTGAAAAAGTCAGATGAATTGCTCTCAGTGTGATCTCCTCCCACTGGGTCTGGACACCTTACTCTTAAACAGCCTTATTTAGTTAAAGGAACCACAGGCTTTGCCCTGCTTTGTCTTTGGCTAGAAATCCCAGTCTGTCCCCTTCCAGCAGCTGCCTGTCTGATTGCGCTGCAGACCCCACACCCCAATGTATTTTGCCAGGTGAGACCCTCTGAAAAACAGGACTCAAACTGCTTTGCAGCTTCATCTTGTGTTGTTTTTCCAGCTCATATACCTGTCCATCTCATCTGCTTCCTTTTCCTTCAGCAGCTTTTTGTTCTCTGCAGCAGTGAGGTGCCAAATATTAGATGGCCATGATCTCCCTGGGGAATCTGCTCTGTGGAAATGGCACTGTATTCAGAGTAAGAGTTGTGGCCTCCTCTGTGCTTTGGAGGGAGCCTTGGTCCTACAGTCCCTGGTGCTGTACGCAGCTGTCAGGAATAGTTGAATTGTCCAAGGCTAGAATGGATGGGTAAAACCCTGAGGCAGAGTGTCTTTCCCTTCAACATGAAAGAAGGACAAAACCAAAGCCTCCCTCAGGACTGAAACACTTATTTCACAATGTGACAAGGTGTTTCTAATGGGAATTTCTTTTATTTATTAATTTCCTTGGTATTTGGACAAGGAAGATGTACTATTGTCGTCTTAATGTCTTACCTAAGGCACCAGGGACCTTTGTTTGAAGACAACCGTGCAATAGGTGAGCGGTTCTGTACCCACACTCACAGCTTCCCAGCAAACGCTTCTGGCCTCTGCCAGCTGGTGACAAATAGACTTTGGTTTTCTGATTCAATGTTTGCTCCCTGGGGAAGCTGAGCAAAGGTTATTCTGTTTAGGGACTAATTAGACATATGGCTCCTGGAAGCTGAGAAGTGTCTGTAGGTAAATCAGGGTGTATTGCCAGAGAGGTTCGTTCAGGGACATAATTAGGTGAGCACACACATACACACCTACGGAAAGATACCCGTAGGCTTTTTGTAAACTATGCCTGTAGCATTCACGAGGTGGTTTGTCCCACAGCTGGTTCAGAAGAAAAAACCTGAATATGCTTTTTGTAGCATAACATAGCAAGAAGTTCTTTTTATAACAGAAAGTGATAGAAAATTGGTGTTTGTCAGAGTAATCTACAAATCCCCAGTCACTGTATGTGTCTGAGACTAGGTCTGTTCTTTAAAAGCTTTTCTGATAGTGTTGCATAAGCGAAGGGGTGAAGTTCTACAACCATCTTCCTGTGGTACATGCAGTTGAAAATGAGGCTTTAACTAACCTATATTTTACTCATTGCACCAGAACAGTAACTCTACAGGCTAGAAACCTGATTTTTTTGCAAGGAGATCTGTGTCTAGTGACTTTTGCTATCTGTTCTCACAGGACCTCTACTGAGATCTTCGCTTTTGGCTTAGCTCAAAGTGGGGTCCCACAACTGAGATTTTTCCTCTTCACCTGGGAGGAGTAGGTCTGTCATTTTCTACCATTCAGTAGGGATACGTTCTTGATTTCAATGCTTGTTTCAGACTTTTCCTAAATGATGTTTCTATTTTCTTCTACTACTGTTTCTTCTATTTTTGCCCTTGCCCTAATAAAAAGCTGCTATTGTAGCAAGCAACCTGTTATCTTAATGCTGAGATAGAACATATGTTCTTGTCCTCCTGTCTCTTCACTTCTGTATGCTACAACTGAAACACAAACCCCTGAATGCCCAGGGATTTCCAAAAGCCAGAAGACATCTGCTTGCAATCACAGATGTCTGCAAGTTTAACGCAGGGGAGAAATAATATTGGTCAGTGAAATTTTGAACTGACTCAAAATCCTGAAATCAGACATAGAATTATGCTTTGATGAAGAACTAAACAGATATGAAAGAATTGGAACATAGTACACAGTAAGAAGAGGAACTTGTTTGTCACGGTGGAACTGAAATACCGTTAGCTTCTCCTGACCCACCCCACTTTTGGCAGCCTTGGGCTCACAGATACACCACAAAGGGGTGGTGGGCTTGAGTCTACCCCAAGATAAAACCTCACCATATGGGCACTGCAAGGACACTGGGGGACTCTTACTGAGAGTTAGCCAGGAGAAGCTGGGTTTCTAGCTTAAGCTTGTTGTCTAGACTGCTCTTCTAGGCCAAGGCATACATACCTACAGCACATAATTCCTCCTGTGTGGGGCAAATATCTAGAAGTGCTTGGGATCATTCTCTGGAGGTGCCTGTTTAGCCATGATAACCATCTGGGCAGCCTAGATCAGGCAATTATATACTAGCAGAAGGCTGCAGCAGTGAATTTAGGTTGCAAATTTCTGTGCGAAATGGTCCTAAATAATCAGTGAGTTTTTAAATCACAGAATGTCATTTCAGAAGACAAGTGTTGCCATTCAGCCTAGAGTGAAGACACCCAAGCTAGCTTGGTTACAGGGCCCAGTCTTGCTGTAGTAGGAAGAAATTCACATGTGTGCTGATTTTACTCTGTTTTCAACAAGGAAAGTATTACAGGAGCTATATTTTTTTCTGGATAGGTGCGTCTGCATTGGGGTGCAGCATGGATGGAAGTGTGAATTGGGAACTGGTACCAAACATTCAGAGGTGAAACAGAGAGTGGAGGCTCAGGGATGTGGTGGGTGAAACAGGGAGATGTGGCATCAGAGACCAGTCCCACAGGGAGATCTGAGTGGCAAAAGTGTCACCTTTCCTGGGGAAACCAGCAAGGCCACCTTCAAGAAAGGTGCAAAGTGAGTTTTCCTCTTCAATAAACCGGTATTTTCTCTCGGTAAATAAAGAGCGTGCCGTTCACTTGCTGTGTCTATGCTGAACTCCACAAGCAAACATCCTGTTTTATCAGCAGGATCCTGTCAGCTTAGGCAAAAATCATTCCAAAAATCATTAATTTCTTCAGAAAGTGTGGTAGTACTTGTCCCTGCTCCTGTCAGTTCCCATCCATCCCTTTTACTGGGCAGTATCAACGCACCCCCTTCCAGCGAGGACTGCTCAATGGCACACAATAAAATTGATTCATTACTCATTTTCTTCTTATTATCTTTCAATTGCTCCAGCTCTTGATACCATTTCAAGTGGACATTAGCTCTTTGTGTGTGCTGCTAATGTGATAACACTCCTAGAAGAGAATGCTTTTTCTCCAAGCTTGCATTACATATATTTTCATTTAGTCTCATTTACACCATGTGTCTTTCTCATGAACTTCCTATAATGCCTTTGTACAATTTTGCTTTACCTGGAGGTAAACCACCATGGCAAGGAGCGAGAACACAAATGCTTTTCTTGGAAAAGCTGGCCCAGCTGCTCTATGGGTGTAAATGAGCAGCATTTAGTGATAGGAAGTGGTTTTATTCACAGGAGCTGACTCTTGAGCTCTCTGGAAAGGAAAAAGACGAAACAACTATGAGTGAAACTCAACTTTTGTGCTCCACTTTGGCATGAAAGCAAAACCATTAAAACTCCAGGAGAAGCAAGACTTTCTGTTTATAACCAGCCTTGAAAAATGGAGATGGGAGTTGATGGCTTTGTTTTGGTGCAGGAGGTAGGATGATTTGAACTTCTGTATACATTGGGAAGGATTACAGCGACTGTGAATTTAAGGTAGTTTTGCAGAATCTAGTTTGTCTTCTGGGAGGAAAACTGCCAGTGACAGCACTCATTTAGGGTTTAATTCAAAGAGATTCAAAGCAGCATAGATCCAACACAGTAAAATTCTTAAGTACCTGCATTATTCTGTCAGGTGAGTAGTGACCCTATGGGGAATCTCTGCTCCTTACTGGAATCTGTGGGACCAGGATTTCTTCTTGGCTTTGGGTTGGATTTGGGACTCTTTCCACCTGAAGGTCCAGACCAAGCGGCCTCACAGACTGCTTTGGTCCCAGGAGCCAGTTTTCCTTGCACTGAGACAGAGTGTGGCTGGAGTGAATGCTGAAGAGAGGGAGTTAGGAAGTCTCAAGCATAGATACAACATTTGCTATTCACCCTAGAGTGAAATGCGTTTCCTATCCAGGTCCCTACAGGGATTTTCTCCACCAATCACAAAGGGGATTAACCCTACAGCTGCAGTTGTCTCAATATATCCTCATTCAGACAGATGTATACAACCTTAAACATTTTATGGGATCAAATTTCTTTTTAATTAAAGGAGCCCTTTGTTTCACAGTAGCTTTAGAAGTCTTATTTATCATTATACTCTTTAGGAGTCTCTTAGGAAAACAATTTCCTGCTACTGTTTTTACTCAGTCTTTGGATCTCGTATCTCTTGTCACCTGTAACAAAGTGCTGTAGGAAGGAGTGCTGCTGTATTGCTTTCATGTTCTCCGTCAGCTCTGATGTAGAAGGTTATTATAAAGCTTCATACATAATATATACCATGTCTTAAAGCAGCCCTGTAAACGACTGTACAACTGTAAAGGTTTCTTAACTCAACTAGCCTCCAGCTACCAGCTATAAAAAGGCACTTAAGCAGATTAGCAGTAAAACTACCAGGTGAGATGAAAAATGGGGAGGCAGGACGGCCTAAAGATGGATCACTGGGCTGTGACCAGTCACGTAGGAAAGCCACCTTTCCATGCCTCCAACGCACTATCGCCGGCACTAATGTTTTCTGGAAATTGGTCTGCAAGTGCATGGTTTGCCCTCCTCAAAGGCCACCTTTCTGAGCAAGCACAGGGAGGATTTTCCAAGCAGTCCAAAGGAAACGTTGCCCCTCTCCCACTGGGTCTGAACTGGCTCTTGCTCCTTTGAAAAATCTGCCTTTGCTGTGCAAATGCCTTTGAATCACTTTACATGCTGTGTTTTCTGCCTTTTTGCTGTAGCAGAGTGCTCTGAAACGGCTGGAGAAATGCCTTTGGAGCCTGTCCTGCCAGGAGGTGGGGTCCCATCCATGCCTGGAAAACGGTTTCTAGCGGCTCAATTTTTTGAAAATTTGAGCTGAAAATCAAGTCTGTTTTAAAGCTTGTCTTGAGGAAAATCGAATTCCTTCCCTACCTTGCCTCTGCTGTCGCTCAGCAGAGGAAGAAAGTGAATTCTCTGCCCTGTGCTGTCACATTGATCAGACTGGGATCTATCTCTCTGGCCATAGCTCACTAGCCCCAGCCTATCACTGGGACGGACACAAGTAATTTTATATGAATAGAAGAACATGAGAAGAGTAAGACTGAAGATCCCAGCTACTTCGGTTTCCTGATTTTCCACAGTGATCATTATAAATTAGGATAAATTCCCAAAATTACTGACATTTCCCCAGAACAGAATCCCAATTCCTGCTTCTGGGATGTGGTCTTGAGTACCCCAGAAGGTCTCATAAGTGTTGCTGAAATAAGTAAGGAGTGAGATTAATCTGAAGAATCAACTTGACCTGTCTTCATGTGACCTAGATGCCTGACCTGTCTTCATGTGACCTAGATGCCTGAGCTCCCCTTATACTTGGTAGATACCTGGTCAATGCAGCCAGTCAAGTCTAGAGAGCAGTTCAGCTCACCCCAAAGTTTGGTACCTGCATTTGCTCAGCTTTTTGTTTTTCTCCAGATCCCATTGGCTTCTGGATCTGCACTGACTCTGAGCTTGGACACCGAAATAGTCTTTGCTGACCTGAACTATAAGACTTCCTGGCACAAGTAGCAGAAGACAGGTGAGACGTTCAGCCCTTTCAGAGCAGTCATTGGAGAGCGAGTGACACATCCTGAGACATACCAAATGGCACTGGACATCTCCATTGAGGCATTTTAATCCATCTCCTGACCCACATGGAGGTGTCTACATTCATGACACCTAGATTTAGGCATGCTAGTCTAGAGCTGCGTCTCAGAAAACCCGTCAGACTAATTGTCCAGACTCTGTAGCTGGTTGATGGAGGTAGTTGGGCAATGCAGAGCAACCTGCCCACACCCAACATCACCTTCCTCCTTCACTACCTGCTCTGCCTTGCTCTCCAGAAGGTTTTCCTACGCCAATTGGCACTGGTCATGCTAAGAGAAAAAAGCTTCTTCCTTGGTTATAAATATGTGAAGCTTGTTTGCTGCTTATCACAGAATTATGCTTGGAGAAACCTTGTTAAAAGGCATCATCATAAACGCTGGCAGGGTTTGTAGGTATGATTCTCGTAAAGCCAAATAGGAGCCAAGAGGACTGGCTGCAAAGCCTGTGTTGTACTGATGGAGGGAGGTGCAACCCACCCAAATAAACCTTTCAAGCACATCCATTGACACATCCTAATTATGCGACAGTGACATTACACTTGTCAGTTTAAGGAGGCATTGTCACATGAGCTTTCATCCCTGACATTTCTGACTTCTTGCTTTTCGAACAGGAAATATTTGCCCTGGCCCTGTCTTGTTTGTGTCTCTTCCAAAGTACCCCTTTGCCATGACTCCTGCTTTGCACAGTTTGTTTATGCTAATGTAATGAGCTGCCTTTTGTGGGTCCTGGATAAATAGGATATTTCATAGACAGTAACACAATCAATTAATACCAGATTGTGAGCGTGGTTTGTTTACCTAAACATTACTTTAAATCCAGTGCTTTTCAGCAGGCAGTTCCTCTTGGCAGGTCTGGGCAATATCCTTTTGTTTGTAAGGAGGCAAATTAAAGGACATTGAGATGAGGACTAAGAAGATTTGTCAGGCTAAGACCTCTCATTTTACAATACGAAGTTGTGGATGTGAACAAGAAAACAGGAGTTGTCTGCGCTGAGCAAAGAAAAATGTGATTCACCCTGTGTAAAGAGACATGTGCCTTTTTAGATAAATTTTTTTTAGGAGTACTAAGACCTATTCTTTTCTCAAAACAGCATGCCAAGTAGGTTTTACATTTATTCTTCATGTTTATAAAGTGAGGTAGTCAAAAAGTGGGAAAGGAGGAGAAATTTTTCACCTTAAAATGTCATAGCTGTTGGGAGCACACCTTCCCCAGGGAAGACTCCAAAAAGCATGTCCGGTGCCAGTGAAACATTAACTGCATCTACTCTGCTTGTGTCGTGTTCCCTAAGGGGAGATCTCTGGCCTCCAGGCCAAGTCATGTCCATCCAGCTCGTGGCTGGCCTGTTCACCTTGCATTGGTACTTGACCATGGTCTCTTCTGGGATTAATGTGGCATCTCTCTGCCCCTAAGAAAAGAGTGAATTTTCAGTGCAAAATGTCTGAAAATGCAGCCCACCAAAGCAGCACTTATGTGGCACATCCTCTGGCAGAACCTCCTAAGGGTACCTGAGGTTGAGGATTGCTGGGATAGTGTTGGAGAACTGTGTAGGACAGAGGGAGGTAAATTTATCATGGATCATACTGCCTACGAAGGAAAATCCTTCAAGCAATCCCAGAATGGACCCAGGTTTCACCTCACAGGGAACTGGTTGGTTCTATCCAAAAGAAAACCTGGGAGAGAATTAATATTTATGGTGTGTAGCTGGTCAGTATTTATGGTGTGTAGCTGGTCAGTATTTATGGTGTATGAGTGACAGGAATAAACTGGGAAAGTAGTTTTCTTCACAGTACAGCTGAGCCCAGGGAAAGTAGGGCTAGCATGAATGTCAGAACCTCCTTCTGCCTCACTTCTTGGCTTCGAGACTGGATTTAGGAGATGGCCGGATGCACACATTGGTGTTCTGGTTTCGGCTGGGACAGAGTTAATTTTCTTCCCAGTAGCTGCTGTGTTTCGGATTTAGTATGAGAAGAATGTTGATGATACACTGATGTTTTTAGTTGTTGCTGAGAAATCAAGGACCTTTCTTCAGTTTCCATGTTCCGCTAATGAGCAGGTGTACAAGAGCCGTGAGGGAGCACAGCCAGGCAGCTAGCTCAAGGTGGCCAATGCAAATATTCCACACCATAGACATCATGCTCAGTTTATAAATAGAGGTTGGCCAGGGGGCAGGAACCGTTTTTTAATGTATGTTCCCTTTTTCTGTGAGTTCGATTGTTTCTGTGAGTTTGGTAAGTTCTGTGAAATTCATTAGTTTGGCAAAATCCAGGAGTTCCGTGAATTTGTGTGTTCCATGAGTTCTGCGAGTTCCGTGATCACTGCTCGGAGACTGGCTGTGGAATTGCTCATCAACAGTGAGAAAAACTGTATTGTGTATGGCTTGTTTTACATATTCTCTTCTTCTTCTTCTTCTTCTTCTTCTTCTTTCCTTTGCTGTCTTATTAAACTGTCTTTATCTCAACCCACAAGTTTTACTTCTTGTCTGTTCTCTTCCCCATCCCATCGTGGGGGGAGAGGAGCAGGTGAGCGGCTGCGTGGTCCTAGTCGCTGTCTGCCTGCTTAAACAATGACATTTGGCCAACTGGAAAACAGCTGGACAGACAGCACTGTCCTGAGATCCCGCTGTCATTCTCGGCCTCCAGCCATGCCAGCCAACGAAATCAAAAGGGAAATCACAACACGGTTGGACTGCACAAAATCTATCTGTTATTAACTGGCACCAATTCTCACTGACCACATCCCGTGCCGTGTTTTGGGGGTATGGGATCAGTGCCACTGTACAAATCAGAGTGGTTGACTCGGACAGCATGGCCGGGCGACTGCGGGTACCATGGGCTCTGGGTGAGGATATCTGCACACAGCCAAAATCCAGCTTTTATTAACATGATCCTTCCAGGGTCTGTGGGTGGGCTGTGGGAGAGCTCAGTCTTTATTGTGCTCATTGGGGTCCAGCAAAACCCAAGTCCCTTTTCACTGGGGGGGTACACAGGAAAGAGTCCTGTGTTTGGGGCTGAAGAAGTATCTCATCCCCTCTATGGGTATTTCTGGGCAGCCAGAATGGATGCTGTGGATTTTCACCCTCTCTGCCTGCCTGACTCTACATGTGTCAGCAGCTACAGTTTTTTTCAAGCTTGAATTTTTTGTGTTTGGCTGCAACCTTGTGACAGATGTAGGAGCTGAGACTCTGCATGATTCCAGAGCGAGTGCGAATTTCAAATAGACCAGATGCTGCTATCGGACCAAACCTTACTAGGGCTCTGTACAAGCTGGAGGGCTGGAGTATCTCTGCTACGAGGACAGGCTGAGGGAGTTGGGGTTGTTCAGCCTGGAGAAGAGAAGGCTCCAGGGTGACCTTAGAGCAGCCTGCCAGTACCTGAAGGGGCCTACAGGAAGGATGGAGAGGGACTTTTCACAAGGATGTGTAGTGATGGGACAAGGGGGAACGGCTCTAAACTAAAAGAGGGCAGATTTAGATTAGATATTAGGAAGAAATTCTTCACCATGAGGGTGGTGAAACACTGGCCCAGGTTGCCCAGAGAAATTGTGGATGCCCCCTCCCTGGAAATGCTGAAGGCCAGGTTGGATGGAGCTCTGAGCAACCTGGTCTGGTGGAAGATGTCCCTGCTCATGGCAGGGGGGTTGGAATCAGATGATCTTTAAGGTCTCTTCCAACCCTTACCTTTCTATGATTCTATGAAGCCTGAGGGTGCTTGCATGTAACCAGACACGTCCTGGGCAGGCTTACCAAGAGTCCAAGAGTGGTGAAAAGGATATCAATGTCGTAATAGAAGTAGAGACTTTGGGGAACTGCCTTGGGCAAAGATGCTCACCTAGAAAGTGAGATCCTGGGGTCATGTCCACAGCTACTTACAGCCTTTTGGGTTTTCTAAAAATGTTTCTACATTCCTAAAACCTATTATTTTCAATAGAAAATCAAAGAAGGTTTTATATTCTTAAATGACTCTATGGACCTGGCTTTGAATTCGCCCAGATTTAGCACTGTACTGCGCTTCCTTTCTAAAGGCAAGATTTTGGGGGAAGCAAGGTTATTCCTTCCTTGGGTCCTCTGGATCCAAAGAGCACCGGAGCAGAACCAAGCTCTTGCTGCAAGTGTCTTTTACTGTATTTGTCGTTGAAACTAAATCTGTGTGGTTTCATTCCCCAACAGTCCATAGTGAGCTCCAGGACACGACGAATGGGAAGTCCCAAACTGCTAACTGCGTGTAGAGACCTGCAATGGATGTCACCCACCCTGCTGCATATCCCTTAGCTTCAAACGAGAATGACAAGATGTCTCATTTAATAAATAATCTATCTATAGGGGCTGAAAGCAGGTGTGGGTCATCATAACCACCACCTTCCTCATCCTCAATGACCTCCTCAGCACTACACGCCTCCTTGAGCTGCCCAGCAGCAAACTTTAGCCAGGACCGAGGAAGAGGAAAAGCAGGAGAGCAGAAATCACCGTGCAGCAGCTGGGGATTGTCTGTGCATGCAAGCTGGACAGGAATATTATTTTAAAAAATCTTTCATTAGAAGAAACTGTATTTTTAAGGCTTATGGTTTACCAGAGATGTGGGTAACACCCACGAGCACATGATGTTTTTTTAATTAAGATGTGGCATTAGGAATATTTCAGAGATTTTCCATTATCTCAGGAGGGGGTGGCATAGCTGCAGCTCTAGAGAGCAGAGAAGAGCGATGTAACAGGAGAGGGGGCCACAGGCTTTGCTTTGGAGTAAGAGGCTCACCGGGTTGACAAGGCTCAATTATCAGATACAAGACAGAAGATTTTTTCAGCAGGGAATTTCCAAGCAGTTGGTAAAGCCAGGGCACTATTCCTCTCTCCATTTCAGAGATGGGGAAACTGAGGCACAGAGGCCATCACTTGACAGAGGTCAGCCAGGGTCTGGTATCAGTCTAGAGTAAAGCCAAGGTCACCTGTAGGCAGGACATGAACTACCAAAGGGGCATGGTCTGAAATGAGATAAAAAAATTTACTTCATGAGAAAAAGCTCCATTTCCTTCTTTATTAACCCACAGCATGTCTTGCTCGCCAGAGTCCTAGCAAGGAAAGTATTTATATACCTTCCCTCCTGATCCCTGGACTGAGATACTCAGTCCCGAGCTCATTATGACCTTAAGTATGTTACATATTACCTTTAATGGCATATTGTAGACTCCTCCACTCATACGCGTTCGTATTAAATGTGCTTAGCAACCTGGCAGTGAAGGAATGGAAGTGTCAGCTTCTTCAAGTTAAAATAAAAAATCAATTACGCTCTTAGGGGCAGATGGAGATTAAGCTGAATACAATGTACATTTACGCTATTGTGGAAGCCGGGGCCTTTATGTGCAATTAGTGGCATTTCATTCTTAATCTTCCTCCTTAATACAGAAGGAGCCATTAAAAGAGTAAAAGCTACCCGCAAGCCCATTTCACACTCAGCTTCAGAGAGATGCTTCAAATGCATCATTTTCATCTTTTTTTTTTTTTTTGTGCATCAAAAAATTTACTTACCTGCCCTTTCAATTCTTCACTGTTATTTTGGGGGTGCCGGTCAACAGGGGCTGGAAGGAGGGAGGAAAAGGTCGAGTGGACAAGTGCCAGATTAGTTTTTGTTGCGAGGGGAAATGTTTGCCAGAGAAACTTGAGCACAAAGCACGTTGTGGATGGGCTTTTGGGCTGTTGTGGGAACATGCCAGGGCACTTCTGCCCCCAACTGATCAGCTCATAAACCTGATTGAATACCAATACCATGCAAGTGCCTGGCCCGGTTTTCGAGTCCGCTGTGGCACATGGAGAGCCAGAATGACTCCCTATTTTACATACTATGATACAGAAATAACTCACCATGCAGCAACTGCTCTGATTCCCCATCGGGGTGCTGCAACAACGGTGAGAAATGCAGATGTGAGGCAGAATTTACATTTTTGAATAAGACATGAGCTCCTGGTCGTCCTTGCTGATCAGAGATTTTGGCTTTATTCTGTAGTTACGGAGACTGCTCTAGTAAAAGGAAGGAGAAATGACTTGTTTAGCACCACATTGTTGGTCAGAAACATCCCTGTAAGCGAAAGCTATGCCTTGCTGCCTCGCTTCAGAGGTCTACATCCATTTCCACTACTGCAGCCTTTCCCTGGGACTGCACATCTGCACGTGAGAGCTCAGCTCCTTCTGCCTCGGTTTCCCCAGCATCCCTTCTCAACACCAGCTCTTAGAGGCTAAACAAACCAGGAGGTGTTTTCCTGCCAAGGAAGAGCCTGTAAATAATCAAAATAAATAAGGAAGCTGTTAATGAATGGTAGAAATGAGCAAGTTCTTGATAAGGGAGTGCATCTCTTCCGTAGTGCGGGCGTGATCAATAAGACTCGTAGCTATGAGCCTCAGTATTGAACCTCAGTGCCGTGATTTATTGGACAGAACACGTTCTTCCTTTTCATTTACTGCTGAGGTGGAAGAGCTGTTTAGCACTGAGCCCACACTTTCTAGGCATTCTTGAGCTGCAGACCTGATGCACTGGCTCAATTTTTCTAGTTCATGGAAAAGCCAGGCATTGCGCCTCTGCTGACTAGTCGCAACTCCTACGCAGCGATTTCTGACCAACAGGCAATGCAAAGAAATAAAATTTGGTGCCATGAAGATGGCTTTGGGCTGTGGAATTGATGTGGGTCCCAGGCAGGGGTCTGCAAGTCTGCAGGGCAGCTGCTGTTGGAGACTGCGGGGGTGCGCGTCCCTGAGACCTCCAGTTTGAGAGGTGACCATCCCTTTGCCATGGTACCCCCTGAGCTGCTGCAGGAGAAGGGGTACAGCAAGTGACCGGCTTTTTAACCCCTGCAACCACTGCACACGGGGCTGGTGCTGTCAAGGACGAGGTGCAAAGCCATGTGAGACCATCACCCCGACGAGCGTTTTAGGACACCCAAGCCAGTAAGCTCATTGCTGTTCACAGCGTTTAAGAAGCAAGGACTTTTACTGCGAAGCGCAACGAGGGAGTTTAAATTTTTGGATTAACTTCACTTACGCTGATCTCTTCTTGAGATCAGGCCTTAAACACCTGCCTTCAAAGCGCCCGGCACTCAACGGTAAATCGGACGAAAAAAGGTTATCTGCAAAAAGCCGCCCAAATGCGACATCCCTCTCCAGGAGATGGCACTGTGAAACAAGTCTTTCAGCATCCCAGTGCCAGCTGCCAGGAACCAACTTCTCTCTGAACTGGGGCAGACGAATAAAAAGAAGACAAGAGTGGAAGTGACAGCCCTGGCCCTGAGACACACCACCAGCATCAGCTGGCATGAAATAAGGGCATTATGGTGGTTTTTCCTCTTGTAAAGATTGGGTATAAGGTGGGTTGAATAGTGGAAGGCTTGGAAGCTGAAGGCCATGGTTTGCTGCGTGGAGGGGAGAAAATGCAGAGTAGCTGCACTACGAACCCAGGAGCAGCCCTGCAGAGAGGAGATGTCTATGGCAGAGGAACAAGCAATAGGAGCTGCACGTGGCAGTGGAGATGGCCCCGAATGACGTCTCGTTGGTCTCCTCTCCGACACCAAGTTCCTGTTTATCAGTCTCCCTGCTTCAGCTCTAACCATCCCCAAATAATTCACCAGTGCCAGCTGCACGCCTTGCCCCCTCTCGCAGTGCAGTGCGACTTGCCGGCAGCACCCCAAAGCAGGCAAATATCTCCCCAAAGTGGACCTCCTCTGGGTATAAACCTGGCTGCTGCCAAATAACTTCTGCCTGGTCTGATAGTGTTTATCACAGATGAACCTGCAGAGCCTGAGTTTTGCCGTTTTAGCTGTAGGAGGGGTGGCTCAGATCCTACCATTTGCGCTGTCTGCAAGGCTAATGCCATTTACTCATGCTTATGAATGCACCTAGGCACTGTTGGAAACACAAACCTCATCTTAACACCATGTTAAGCTTGTGGAGTACTCTCAGTCCTTCAGGCACCTGGATAAATTGGGGCCAGAAGTGGATGCCCGGGTGCACATCCGTCTACAAATCCTATAATGTCCCCCCAGGGATTTATCTTCCCGAGCCAGGGGAAAAGAGAGAAACTGGGAGTGTTAATGCCATAATGTCTGTGTGTGTATGTGCATGCTTGTGTCTCTTTGTGTAGGGGATCTTTGTACATCCCCACCTCTCCTCCAAAAACCTGCACCTGCTGAAGATGACAGCCTGGAATGTGGGAGAGGTTCTGTGTATGGATAATCTATCCCGGAGATCAGAAACTGCTGATATCTGATCTAATTTTGCTGGGCTGGACATGCTTCTCTTGTTCAGCTGTGAGAAATCTGGGGTGTGAACAGTTACGTCCTTTGGGGTGATCATCAGAGGCAAGGACTCTTGATGGATGGTCATCGCAGCTTGGCTACTTGGTGCTCAGGTAAATCTCTTTTTTTTTAATGAGTGCTATCTTTATAGAAGTGTTTTTTGTTAAAAACAACAACAACAAAAAATTTCAGATGTGAAACTTCTGTTTCTGACTTGAAATACAAGTTTGGGTGTCACGTAGCTGCCAACAGATGTGGCGTCAAACAGCACGGGCAGCAGTGAAATTAATGGAGCCAAGTTGCTTTTAATCAGTCATAGATGCATCCCTGGGAATGTCGTGTCACTGAGACTGAAACTGGAGCGAATCTCAGAGTGTTTTTTTCACCAGGGATTAAATCCATTTTATACCTTGGGATACTATGCTAGGACAATTCAGTATTTCTCAAAGTGTTTTCTTTTTCCCAGTGATGCTCTAATAGGTAGTACTAAAACAAAATATCTCAGCTGTTACTGCTGTTCGTGTCCACTAAACCAACCTGTATTCTCAGCTATGAGCAAGACCCAAAGTCTTTGCTGCCAACAGGAGCCGTTACTGGCATCTTCAGATCAGATGTGATACAAATCTGCATCTTTTCATTCATATCTGAAAGTCTTCTTGTAGCAGCCACTTCGAAATAATTCTAAAAGGATTTTCTTCCTCAGCCTTCACTATTTTTATTCTTTTTTAATCCACCTCTTTGGACACCTTCCACGGAGCTAATTTAGGTCACAAATTCTTTGGACAAGGACAATGCTTTCTTCTACATCTCTGTGTACAGAGCCAAATGCACTGGCAGTGCTTCAGAAATAGTCTCTAAATAAAAATAAAAGAGGGCAGGGCAGAGAAAACCAAGACCAAGAGGAAAGAAGAAGCTCCAGAGAGGTCAGTGGAACCAAAGCTCCCGCAAAATCATGTAAGTGTGCATGGAAATAAAGCACAAATGCATCTGGTGTTAGTGGAAAGGAGATGGAGAAGCATCTGAAATGCTGTGAGAGCCGCTGTGGCTGTGACCCAAAGCTGGGTGACGGCAGCGTCACCCACCACCAGCTTTGGATCAAGATATGCTGCAGCAAGAGGAATCTCAGTGTAACTTTCTTTAGAGTCGGTTAGCAGGAGCGAGAACACAGACATGGTGTTTGCAGAACATCTTCCTTTCAAAAGGAAAATCTGAAATGTCACTATGCTGAAAATGTCAGCCACTTCCACGATCATCTGGAGAAACGGGACTTAGACGCTTTCCTGGCATCTGTTGGGTTTTTGGTCCCATTTTGAAGTTCTGACAGTGTTCCCTTGCTGTTTTGAAATCCCACCCAACCCAAAGCCTGAAAAATCTGAACTGCTTGATTTGTATGTTTTACAGGAACTTTGTGGGAACAGGAGGGGGTGAACCCGTCTCCGTGACCTTTCAGAGATGGACCGTGAATGGCAAGAAAGTGGATTGTGGTGAAGAAGTGCTCTGTCTGCAACATTTGCTCTTTTCTCCGGTCTTCAGTACCTTCTCCATGAATGTAATGCAGAAAAAAATCACACTTCTCTTCATCTCTGTTGCATTCCCTGCTTGTCTTCTTGCACAAAACCCCTGTGGTGTGCGAATGTGTCTCTGCGAGAGGCCGGTGGAAAAGAAAGGGTAAGAGGAGACTGGGAGAGAAAGCGGATGGGGAGCTTCAGCGGTGAATCCCCAGCAAGAACCAGTGCAAAGGGTGATCGCGATGGGACAGAGAAGCCAGAGCCGCGTGTGGGAAACCAGTGCCACCGCTCTGCCGTGTCCCCAGGTGTGAGACCAGCCCTCCCGCAGCACTCCTGCAAGGAGGGATGCTCGCGGGATCACCTGGAAACTTCAAACCTCGGCTCAGAAATGCGCAGAGAAAAGCAAGAGGAGACAGCAATTGCAGCTAATTGCTGTGGGGTGAGATGCAAATTTAGCAGCCCGGGCGTGGGGGCTAGAACACAGGCCAGGTTTTGGGGTGGAAAGGGCAAAGCCCAGGACTGGTTGCCGCCCCTTCCCTCCTCCAGACCTGTTGAATACCCGTGCGCTGCTCCAGCCCCCATCCCTGAGGATACTCCAAAAGCACCCATCCCCTCGCACCCTCAGCCCTGTATCAGGGATGCTTCCCCCGCCTGCCCGCGGGGAGAGGGCAGCTGGGGGTCTCAGAAATCCCCAACGCGAAGCGTTATGCAGCCCCTGGGCAGGGCTGCAAGAGAAAGGAGCGAAATCCCTGCAAAATACACCCAGCAGCCCCGGTGCGGAGCAAACCCTGGCAGTAAAAGCTCGGCCGGGCTCCATGGGTCGGAGCATCCCGAAAAACCCCGGCTGCAGATGGGGTGTTTCATCCCCAGGGATATTTTTTGGCACCCCCGGGAGGGGGAACGGTGGGTGCCGAGGGGCACGGGCAATGCATCCACTTCTGCATCGGGGCCGGTTTTCTCGAAAGAAAAGAAGAAAGAAAGAAAAAAAAAAATCCGAAAGAAAAAAAAAAAAATCCCGCAGCGCGGCCGTACGTGCGCACACCCCCACGCAAGCACAGCCGCACGCACCCACGTTCAGCCGTGAATCCCCCGCAACCCCTAAATAAAGAAATAACCCCCCCCCAAAAAAAAAAACCCAACCTAAAATAACCTAACGAGCGAACGACGGAAAGTTGTGCGTGTGCCTGTGCGCCGGGCTGCGCACCAGTTGATTTTCGCATCTTGCCTTGTGCCTTCGCCTGCTTTTTTTTTATTATTTTTTTTTAATTTATTTTCCGCAGCAGGGAATGAAACAGGTAACGCCGGAGCCTGGCGAAGCGGGGGGACCCGGTGCGTTTCGCCTTTCCCTTCTTTTCTTTCCCCCCCCCCCCCCCCCCGTCTACCTCCCTGGAAGTTTCTCCGCGACGCGAAATAAAGGGGAGAAACCGAAATAAAAGGTTGCGGAAAGGGGAGGACGGGAGGCAGAGCTCCCCGCTCCGCCGGCGGTACCGAGAGATTTATGGTGTTTTATGCGCGTTTAGGGCGCGGACCGCCTTAGCGCTGGGCGCTGCCTCGCACCGCGGAGCGCGGGGGATCCGCGGCGTTAATTTCACGCGTGGATTTCAACATCCTCCCCTAATTCCTTCGGTTATTTCATCCATTTCCCCGGCGGAGGGGCGCGGAGGCACCGCGGGCGCGGAGCACGGCGGAGCCGAGGAGGGAGGAGGTGGCTGGGGATGCGCGTGTGATTTTTTTTTTTTTTAATTGTTTCTTTTTTTTGGAAACTGCTGAAAAAGGTCACCGAAGGAGTTGGCTGCTGAATTAAAAAAAAAAAAAAAAAAGCCCTAAAAAGAGCGGCAGGCATGCGCACTGCGCGGATGCCATATTGGAAGGAGCCTGCCGCGGGTGCGGGCGGAGGGACCGGTCGGCTCTGCGCATCGCGGAGCTTCGGCCGCTGGGGCGCGGGGAAAAAAAAGAAAAAGAAAAAAAAAAAAACAACCGACAAAAAAACCGACCCCAAGCCACCCCCCCCCCCCCAAAAAAAAAAGCCAAACTTGCCCAGGTAAGGTACCGCGCCCGGCAGCCTCCCCCCGAAACCCTCCCGGCTTTATTTTTATTTATTGGGTTTTGCAGCGCTTGGGTGGAGAGAGCCGCTTTTCTCCTTCCCGAGATTTATCAAAAAGCTTTTTTTATTTTTATTTATTTTTTTCTAAAGGGGAGGGAGGGGGATGTGGGGTTTATTTTTTCTGTTCTCCCCCCCATCCTCCCTCCGGAGGGCGAGGGGAGCGGCGGCGGAGTTGTTGGGAAGTGTCGGCGGGCGGGCGGCGGGCAGAGCCCCCGGCGGGAGCCGGGACGGGCGCTCGGCTGGGTGGGGGCCGCTCCCCGGGCAGGGCACCCCGGAGTTGTCACCCCCTGCGGGGGTTTTCTTCTTCCCTCGGCGCGTCGCGTTTTAGTCGCTCTCATTTTTCTCTCTCTCCCTCCCCGTTCTTTCTTTTAAAGTAATATCTATTTTTTCTTTTAAAGTAACATCTTTTTTAAAAAATATCTATAATATTTCGGTGCTTTCCTGGTACATGCTTGTGCGACCCCCTTTCAGGTTTGCTAGGCTGATGTCTCGGGAAGAGTTATTTTGGGTGTGCGGGTGGGTTTCTTCTGAATCTGCAAGGGGGGGGGGAGGGAAAAAAAAAAAGCGCTGCCGCAAAAGGCGGAGGGGAGGAAAAGAAAAGAAAGCAATCAGCTGTGCCAAAATGTGCAGCCCCGATCCGTACATATTTTCCCGTAGCGCTCCCGAACTGCGGTAAATGAATATTTATAAAGCTTGTCAGTTCAACATGGCGGGTTAAGGTGTCTTTAAAAACTGAAAATAAACATTTTTGGGGAGGAGAAAAAGGGGGGAGCCGGGGTGCCGCGCGTTCGGTTCAACTCGCTTATGTGGCTCGGAGCGGTGCGCTGGCGAAGTAAACGCTGAGGGAAGGGGATGGGATCAGTCCTCGGGGTGCCCCCCCCCCTCTTTCCCAGCCCCCCCAGCAGGACTCGGTGGTGGGAAAAGTGTCGGGCGCTGGGCAGAAACCGTGAGGAGGGGTGGGAGGACTTCGGAGCGCGGCCGGTTTGCCTTTGAATTGCGAAAATTGCAGATGAGGAGAGAGAGGAAAAAAAAAATAATAAAACAACCCCGCCGAGAGACGCAGCGGTGATTTATTTTGCATTAGCGGTAGACATGTCGTGGGATGAGATGTCCTGTTGAAGCTGTCAAGCCTTCCCTGCTCGCCTCGGCGCAGTCAGCCGGGGATGTGGGTTGGGTTTTTGGTGGTTTTTTTGTTGTTTTTTTTTTTTTTTTTCTTTTCCTCTGTTGTTTATCAAAAAAAAAACCGCTCTGAAATTGCTATGCACGGAAATTTCGGCTGCCAAACAAGTGGCTTTACCAGTGCGTGCCGCAGCGAGCGTCTCTCTTGCGGAGAGACCCTAAAAAGCCCACGACGGCGGAGGCAAAGCGCAGCTTCTGCAGGGCGAGCGAGGGAGAGTTTGCCAGGAGTTTGCAGGGAGTTGTTTGTGCCCTTCCCAGCTGCCTTCTGCGAATGTGTTTTCCAGGGGAGCGGAGGAGTGAGGCTGCCTCAGAGGCAGGAGAAACTTCCCCGTTCCCGTGCACGGAGCGCTTCGTTGTTGCTGTTCTGGGTGGGTTTTTTTCACCGTGGTTGCAAGATGGTAACTTTGGAGCATCTGTGTTTTCGTAGCCATGGGAGGTGATGGGAAACTCCCGAGCGTCGCAGGCTGTCGGTGTCCGGGTAGGGATGGAGGAGCCAGGGAGGGTCCTGGGGAGGGGGAAACAGAGCTGATCTGGCTGCGCATTTCCCTGCACCTCTTGGAGATGCTCTCCAGAAACCCACCATGCTTTTATTTAGCAGGAGCGGTTGGAGATGCTGTTTGCACAACTTGTCACGCAGGTTGAGGTTTCCCCTTCCAAAAGGGCTCTGCTCCATCTTTCCACTCCAGTTCCTCCCCCTCCTCTCTGCAGCCCCTGCCAGGACCGAGCTTTGCAGCTCAGGGAGCCAGCAAACTCGCATTGCAGGATGGAGAGGGGGGCAGAGGAGAAGACTGGGGGGAGGATTGTGATTTCTCATCAACAAACAGCAGAAAATGGCATTAATTATAAGCAGAGCGGTTTGGAAGGCAGCTGTCAAACAGTGGTGGGACTTGGGTGGCAAAATCCAAGAGGTGCAGCGGTGTGGTGTCAGCCCATGGCGTTCTCTGTGGGGTGGGAAGGGATGGAGCCGTTGTAGAAGGGAAGCAATCCCCGCCGCGCATCTCTCTACCCCAAAGTTTGCTACCCCTTGGACGGGGTGGCTTTTAAAATCAGTTTGTGCCCCTGGTGCTCTCGGGGAAGGAAATTTTGTGGCAGGGTGACCTGGTGCCTGAGCAGAGAAGCAGCGTCGCCTGGTTGCGTGCTGTGGACGTGGGTCTTGCCCCTCTTCCCATGCTTCACTTTTTTTTATTCCTTTGCCTTGGGGAAATCTGCTTAAAAAGGGGAAAAGCAGCCTGAAATGGCTCTTTACTTGCAAACTGCGCTATCTGATGGGAACACCTTGACTTCGTGTCTTTGCTGCCTGTTTCGGGCTCTGTGACCGACACCCACCCAAGATGGGGTGCCCCCTCACCCCCTGCCCTCGGCTCTTTGGGAACACCCATGTCAGCCAAAGGGGCTGTATTTATGGGACTTCTGGGCTCCCCTCATCTTTGCTCCCCTTTCCCTCAAAGAGGAGGGGGTGCTGTTGCTGCACGAAGCCCACGTGCACACCTCCTGCCGCGCCGGCGGGGCTGCGTTAGGGTTAGCTCTGGTCGCACCGGGCAAACCTCCGCCTGGGACCTTTTTCCTGAAGTGGCAGGGGGATGCTGGCCAGGATTTAGTGCAATTTGCTTTTCTTCCTGAGAAGCCTCTAGCTACAAACAGATTTAATTTCCTCTGCTGGGGGCAAAAAGGGAGCATGTGAGGTGGGTTGTCTCGCTCGGGTTGGGAGTGTTGCCTGTGTGAGCAGGGGTGCAACTGGCGTATTTTTTTCCTTCCCCCCCCCCCCCCCCCCCCAAGAGATTATTTACAGAAGGGAAGAAAATATTCTCACAAGTCTAATAACTTTAGTGCTTGTGAAGGATTAGGTCCTAATAACTCCTCTGATAAGATGGAGGCTTGGTGTAATCTTTTAGTAAGTGAAAATCTAAAAGCCATTTAAATAGATACGGCAAAGAGCTATCGAGAGGCTAGTACATTGTACACAACAGGGAGATACCTTTTTACTGATTTTGGGGGGCGGACAGGGTAGTGGGGCAGTAAATAAGCAAGACAGTATCATTTCATAGTGAGAAAACATTTGCAAATATTCAACAGATGTTACAGGGACGTTGCGGAGGTGGAGAGTGTGCTTTGCGCAGATGTGAGAACATCTGTAGAAGGCAGTATATACTTATATTGCTGTGATTATGAGTGATAATTGGTTGGCTGGACAGACAGTTGATGTTTTAATGAAGCATTTATTAAAACTTTATGGTAGTGTTTCTGGAAATAGAATAAACACCGAAACCGTCAGCTCGTTAGGCTGGGGATGCTTTTCTCCCAGCCTTGGCTTGAGCTGTGCTGAGCGTGCTGCTGGCTCTTTAAATGCATAGAGGTATCTTGAGTCACCGTTTCTGGCCTTTCGCAGCCATAGGGGTGCTGGCCTGATATGAGAGCATCAGGGGAGACGTGACATTACCTTGCGGAAGGAGAGGACATGGTAGAGAAGGTGACTTGTTTCTTCAAGGACTGTTTGCTGGCGAAACTCTTGTTGATGCGGGGTAAGAGGAGGTATGGAGAGTGGCCAAGGGGGTTTTCAAGGGTGGTGGTGGTTGAAGGAGGTAGCTGGTCCCTGTCTGTGTCCAAGTGACAAAGTAAAGGAGTTGTGGAAAGCTTCCAAACTTGGGACAAGTAGCCAAAACTTGGGAGGTGGAGGAACCAGAGACGTGTTTCTGAAGGCACACCGAGAAAATTAATGCGGTGACCACAGGGCCCATGCTTTAGATGACCTGAAGGTGATGGAGGTGTCCGTGGTCTTTTATTACTGTGAATATTGACACACACAGAGCATATGAGCTGGTGCAACAGGGTCCCCAGTGCTGAAAATGAAATGCTGTCTCTGTTGTTAATAGCGATCCTGTGTGTAAATACTGAGTTGGTGCTGTCATTGTAGTGTGCTCGTCCATGGGAGCAGGTTTTTTTTAGGATTGGAGTAGCTGATGGTGCCTTGTCAGTGTTTAAATCTCATAATTTGAAACTGTCTGTTGATCTTTGCACAACAGTCATCTCTGATTAAACCAGTCAAATCCATCCTATGTTTTTTTTTTTTTCCAGACTATTTCTATTTACTGTGTGTTCTGTGTCTCAGGTGTGACTCCCACAGTGATTAAAAACATTTGGGTTGCAAAACAGGGGAATGCATAAATATGAGCAAAGACTGACATTTAAAAAACTCCTGAAAAAGTTTATTTTGAGAATGGCCTTTTTCAAGACCTAAACAAAGCATTCTTGAGAGGGGTGGTTTGGAAAATGTGTTCACAGTTACTCCATTTTTTATGAATCAGAAGCATTTGCTCAAAAATGAAATAGTAATCAAAAGAAGGAAAAAAAAACCTTGACAAGCAAGTCTTGACAGCTGACCAAGAGTACTCATTTCTGAGTAGGTGTGAGTCGTAAAAAGCGGTATGTGCAGCAGAATCCGTGCTATTTTTACTCTCACTCATGATTCTTACTTTCATGATGAATACTCTTAATGTCACTGAATAGCTTGTGCGAGAGAGTCCTCTTTTCTTGGGTAACCTCCCGATACCCAGTTTGAACATAAGTTATTGGAAAGTTTTGTGTTTATTCACTTGGCAAGGAAGATGAATTCCCTCCACTAAAATCCAGGAGGAGACATTATCCTTGCTCCTGCAGTGTAGGAGACCAGACAAGATGACCATGGGCTGAGGATGCTTGAAGTCTAAGGAGCTGTAAGTCCCTTGTGGAGACTTCTGGGTGGTTCCTGGATGCATTAAAAATATCCCTTTAAAAAAAAGACAAGCAAAAAGGGGACCTTATAAATGCTTCTAAGTATCCTAAGGGTGGGTGTCAGGAGGATAGGGCCAGACTCTTTTCAGTGGTGCCCAGTGACAGGACAAGGGGCAATGGGCACAAACTGAGGCACAGGAAGTTCCGTCTGAACATGAGGAAGAACTTCTTCCCTCTGAGGGTGACGGAGCACTGGAACAGGCTGCCCAGGGAGGTTGTGGAGTCTCCTTCTCTGGAGTTATTCAAGACTCGCCTGCACAAGGTCCTGTGCAGCCTGCTGTAGGTGACCCTGCTTCAGCAGAGAGTTGGACTAGATGACCCACAGAGGTCCCTTCCAGCCCCTACCATTCTGTGATTCTGTGTGAAAAGTAATATTTTACTGTTTCATGACAGGTTTTTTGGGCAGGGTCCAGGATGGGAGCTCAGTGCAGGTGTAAGACCAGGCTCCACAATGTATGGATGATGGTGGGGCGTTAAACCTGGATGGCCTGGAGCAGCTCACACATTCATCATGGCATCTCTTAGAGGCTACCCGGGGAACAAAATGGAATCCAATATGTCTTTTCTTAGAGAAATGGGGTGGAGTTAGCACTGTAAATGTGACTTGCAGGACTCGGAATTAAATTTTCTTGTGGAATTTGGTTCTGGATAGACCTTGACAGGGGTCTTCTGGCTGCCCTCACATGCTCTGGGCGAAGGGAAGGGTACTGCTCTTCATGCTGTTGTGCCAAGGGGTGGCAGGAGATGGCTGTGAGGGCTGGATCTCTTTTTGGCAGATCCTGCCAGTCAATGAAGCTGCTTCTGGATGTAAAGCACTGAACGGGACGTAAGCGTGTGTAGGACTAAGCCCAAATACTGATCAGCTGTGCTGTTTAAATGAACCAAACAGTGCCAAGACCTAAAATGTCATTTTTCCTGAAAAGTGTTGGAGTCAGATGGCAGATGTTTCTTGGATTCTGGTTCACATCTTGGTTGTTTTTTTTTTTTTTTTTTTTATTTTTTTTTTTTTTTTGAAAACAGCTCTGACTGCTGCAGAGTACTGCAGCGTAGAAGGTAGAACTGATTGCCCTGGGGGTGATGGGAGTTTTGGCTGATGAGGGACTTCTTAATTTAGGGCCCAGTTCAGTCCGTGAAAACAGTGTTTTGTGTTTCCTGCTGTGTGGCTTCTATCGCATGGCTGATCGGTCCCGTTCAGAGGGTCTGACTGATTTTTTTTGATTTTTTTTTTTTTTTTTTTGATCCACGTGACTGGTGTTTGGAGACGATAAGCATCAGATGAGGTGATTCGCAGTGATAAGCAGCTGTGCGTGTGTTCAAGTTACCCATCTAAAAGGCTTCCTCGTTTCAGCTCCGTTTCAAACACGGAGGCAGCAGAAGACACGTTGCAGATGGTTGATGTTCCTCCTGTGCTTCTTCCCTGCAGTTTTTTGGTCTGTTTTAGAGGACATTGGGGATACTGGGTCGGTCTTCTTCACGACCCTGATTCAGCTCAGAGCTTTAGGAGGTGCCTCATCTTAAATATGCCGTATTCCCAAAGTAGTTGGTGTATGTTGGGTTCTTAGCATGGGTGGAATTGCTTTACCAAAGCTCAGGGCAGGGGAGAGGCACCCGCTCTGGGTGTTCTGGCAGCACTGCCGGGCGGTTTGGGGCCAGATCCTGAGGTTGGCATCCAGATCCAGGAGGCTCCCGCAGCCAGCTGACGTGGGTGCTGAGGACGGGATCGTACCATGCACATGCGATGCCTGGGATGCTGAAGTCTGGGATGTTCAGGGCTAGCAGGGGCGATGACAGGGTACAGGCGTGGCAGCAATGCCTCGTAGCCCTTGGTTATAAAACATCCAGCTCAGTAGGGAGAAATTTAATGAAAAAGTGCTTTTAGAGTTTTGTTCTAGTCCTCAGTGGAGTTTGTGGCAGGTTTTTGCCTGAAGTCCGGCTCGAGGTCCTTAGGTTATATTTACACATAGGGCAGCTAAGAGTGGGATGCCTATCTAAGTTAGACATCTGTGTGCCTGCCTGCCATTCGTCTCTTTTTTTGCCTAATACCACAGGGCTTTTTGCTGTGAACAAGTTAGTTTCTCTAAAGAGGTTTCTTTTACTTTCTATTATCTTACTGCTATGTGCATATCCTGGACTCTATGGTGTGCCAGGTAGGGAGAATGAGAAAATTGCTTCGTGAAACAAGTTTGTCTCTGGCGGCATAAAAAACGTGAGGCACTTGGCACCAGTGCAAGAAGAGAGGAGAGCAAGGACCTGCTGAGTTATGGAGGGCTGTCACCACCTTGCATGATCCCATCTCTACCATGTGTCTTTAGAGAAGTTTGGTTGCAATCTTTCTTCCCCTTCGGGATGGGAAATCCAGACAATCCCTGCTCTCTGATTTTTTCCCTAGTTTCCCATCTTCACATGTTTTCCCTTAGGCTTTAGTCATTTATTTTCTGTGCTGCTGCACAAATGATACTGATGCTTGACTTCAAGAGCAGAAAGATCAGCCCTGTTGAGTGGCTGCAGCAGGAGGGCTGGAAGGGACCTCCGTAGCTTATATGGACCGTCGCTTACACCAAGGCAGGATTCATTGTACCAAGATCTGCTTCTGGACAAATCAGCATCCTAACCCCTCCAAAAAGCAAGGCACTGTGCCCTTTCCATAATCTGTCCCACTTCTTCACCAGATTGATTGTTAGTGATTTCTTCTCATGCCCAAATGAAATGTCCCCTCCTGCACTTTAAACACAAGCCTTCCTCTTTGATCCACAAAGAACATGGAAAATGGATTATACTCTTTCCCCCTTCAGCTGTTTTTTATATATTTGAATATTGTGAACATTCCTAGTTCTCCAGATTAGATGGATTTGTTTCTTCCACTCCAGAGTACATCTGAACCAACAGAGCGCTGTTCAGTGCAGTAGTTTGCCCCTAATAAAATCCCGTGGGGTGTAATTAAATCCTGTGGGGTGTTCAATATGAAGGAGAAATTGTCACTTGATATAAGTGAAAACACTTGGTGAGGGAAGCTCTCAAATAAATAATAATAAAAAAAGGACAGGAATTTGGAAGAAATGATCCTTAAAAGGTTTCCAACTGGTACTTTGTCTTAGAAGAAAGACAGGCTCCTTCTCTAGGAGGTGAAAACGGTTCCTTGATCTGTTCAATAGCCCTTCCAAATGAGCCTCCATTTGCATTGTGCAGATGCTCAGGGGGTGTAAATATTGTGGCAGGCTGCCACTAGCAATCCTGCACAATGTATGGTTTTATTTAGGAACCTCTGCCTGGAGGAGCATTTTCTTCTCAGCCACAGTGTTAGTCCTGAGCATCCTCACGTTGAATACAATGGGATAATTTGCAGCATTGCCCGTGAAGTAGTTTTTTGGGGAGCTGGAAACTGTGTTTGTTGCCTTTCAACGTGTGTGTGCTCTTGGAGGTGGTCTCTGAGCATTGAAAAAGTCGCCTGCATTGCTTAAAGCAAGGGATGGAGATCCACACTTTTAGACTCAGAAGGGACCACAGTTGACTTGACCCGAGCTGTAAAAATCAGTCACAAAGTGGAACGGGGATGCCGTGGAGAAGAGTGCTGGAGGGTGGGCAGAGTATCAGCTTGGTATTTTTTTCCCTGACTCTTGGGTGATGCCTGGTCTTGTGTTGTGTCCCATGGATGAGAAGGTGCCTTGCTGGGTCACCTGATGAGGGCGAGCATGATTCGAGATCAGTCTTGTGATGGCCAGTTAGCATGCATCCTAGACCTAGTCCCACAGGGCTGAGTCTCCGTTTGCCCAACTCCATGTACCGTATGGCATCCAAGGGTTTCACTTGCTTAGTTTGTTTGCTGACAACCTTGGATGTCTAATACCTTAAATCTAAAATCTTAGCGGGTGCTGTGCAAGCACAGGCATCCCCTGGGGGTTGTTCATCTCATCCAAACTTTGAGTGTCTGACTTGGACCACACAAATCACCCTTTGGAGGTGCTTTCTCTTGGTTAGCTGCAAATGATTGACTAGGTGAGGCAAATCCCACCTGAGGTGGGTAGGGTTGGTGGGCAATGTGTCTTGTAATACTGTTTCATGGGGATTTGCTTTGCTGGAAAACCCCAAGGTGAAGTCAACAGTGGAGTCAGGACCTGGTCTGGTATCACTTATGTCCTACCTAGGCTTTTGCTCCATCTGCTCAGGCCTAGGTGCCTCTGTTTTACTTGAGATCAAAGCGTTTGGCCAGGTGGGGGGCATTAGCAGGGACGTAAAAAAATGGTGTGTTCTGGAAGTAGGACGGAAGAGGAGACAACTGGAGTGACTGTCTCAGCTCTGGGGTTGGATTGAGGCAGGGCAGGCCTCAGCACAGTCCTGTCCTGCTTGCTGAGAGCCTCAGCACCAGTTGCTCCAGTTTCCTGATTGTTCAGGCAGGTGCATCTGGTCTCATTTTTTCATAATGTCTTCCTTGGTTGCCTTGCAGTGGCTTTTTGACTCACGGTCCTGCAAAAGGCTTGAAGATGGTAAAGGCTACATGAAATTGCACATGATGGTGCCTGGCTTTGAGGGGACTGGGTGAAATCAGCAGATGCATTAACCAGAAAAGTCTTCTAGGGCAACCTCATGTTCAGGTTCCCTCCAACTTGGCTGGAAAAAGAAATGCAGATTCCTTATATCCCAATGTACCTGAGGTTGAGCTCTGGAAATGCGGTGAGCCCTGGAGCTGCCATGGACCCACCCTCCCACTGGCCATGTCCCTGGTAGGGACTCTTCACCAAGGACAGGGGGTCATGCTGGCAGCCCCTGCTCCAGCTGTGAAGCCCTCCTGTGCTCATCAAGTGGCTCCTTACTGAGAGGTGGAACCATCTCAAGTCAACAAATCGTACTGAATGTTGGAGGCAGGGGCCAAATCTTTGGGAAAGCAGTGGGATTTCTGCTTCTCCACCATTCAGCACTCAGCGGTACATTGGCACAACTAATCCAGGCAGGAGGTTTCAAGGATGTAGGATCTCTTTTGCATCCTCTGTTCCAGTGGCCTGCCTCTTTTGTGTCAGTCCCAATTAACCAAGCATGTATTGAGGGAGGCCGTAAGTTTTTCAGGACTACTCTAAGGGAGAGCTGTAGGGTGCTGGATTTGTGCGTGTGGGTAGGGGACCTCTCCCTACACGGGCTTACTCCAAAGGAAGGAAAAGCAGGGTGGAGTCGACAGGAGATGAGAGATGTGAAATGGTGCGAGGAAGCCAGCGCCGGCACTTGTACAAAGAACCAATATTGATAGAGATGACAAGTCAGCGCGTTGGAGATAATGGTGCGGCTGAGACTGACAGCCGTGGGAAGAAGCAAATAAAAGACATTCTTTTTTATACTGGCTGACTTTTTCTGGCTGTGAATTAAGAGCCTGGATCTGAATTAAATACTGGAGGAATGGGAGCTGCGTGGGGGAAGAGTCGGGTCGGTTTGAACCACCACTGTGCGGAAACAATGAACGAGGGATCTGAAACCATGGAATTTCCCCCCTCACTGCTCTTTCAAATGCATTTCATAATATTTTTCTTTGTGTTTCTGCCTAGCATAGCATCACCTTGAGCCTCTTTGGCTGTTGTTTCCCATCCCCTGGTTTACAGGCTGGCAGTGTGGCTTGTGGTCCTTAATTTGGTTTCCAGTGGACACACATTTCTTCAGATTGACAGAAAAATCAGAGTACAGCGAGGTGTGCTGCTTGTTTCATGTTGGTGACTGTAGGCCAGTCAGCATGCTACTGTTAACGGTATGGCTGGGGATTCTATTTGAAGTGTTAATTAGCAGCAATTAATAAGAAGTGAAAAATTAATACCCTATGTCAGCTTTCTTTGCTAGTTAGTTATATCAACACCAAGGCTCAGAGCTATCTTGAAGCTTATGTTTGCATATGAGTTTCGTCTTGTTGTCACATAGTGTTGGGAAAATACTTAAGTGGTCTCAAACCATTAACGGTAAACCAGTTATTCCCAAAATAACATTAGCTATAGCCTCAGATTCAGTTTTCTTGGGATGTGGATGTTCTCGACATGACATTCAACCATTAGGTTGTTCATAGCTTAACCAAAAAATACATGAAAGTAGAATTAAACAAATGTTTGCGTGGCAAGCTTTTGGTAGTGGGGGGGCTATCGTGGTGGCTTGTGTGAGAAGCTTCCTCCATGTCTGATAAAGCCAGTGCCAACTGGCTCTAAGATGGACTAGATGCTGGCCAAGGCCAAGCCAATGAGCAGCGGTGGTTGCACCTCTGTGATAACATATTTAAGAGGAAGAAAAAATACTGCAGTGAGACAGCAGTTGAGAGAGAGGAGTGAGATGATGTGAAAAAACCAACTCTGCAGACACCAAGGTCAGGGAGGAAGGAGGAGGGAGGAGGTGCTCGAGGTGCTGGAGCAGAGAGCCTTCCCTTGCAACTCATGCTGAAGACCGTGGTAAGGCAAGTTGTCCCCGTCCATGCAGTCCATGGAGGTCCATGGTGGAGCAAATATCCACCTGTAGACCATGGAAGGGACCCCAGGCCAGAGCAGGTGGATGCCTGGAGGAAGCTGTGACTCTGTGGGGAGCCCGTGCTGGAGCAGGCTCCTGCCAGGACTTGCAGACCTGTGGAGAGAGGAGCCCACACCGGAGCAGGTTTGCTGGCCGGGCTTGTGACCCGGTGGGGGACCCACGCTGGAGCAGCCTGTTCCTGAAGGACTGCACCCCGTGGGAAGGACCCACACTGGGACAGTTTGTGGAGAGCTGCAGCCCGTGGGAAGGACTCCTGTTGGGAGTGGGGGAGGAGAAGGAGGTAGAGAAACGGGATTGAAGCTGAGCCCAGGAAGAAGGGAGGGGTGGGGGGAAGGTGTTTTAAGGTCTGGTTTTATTTCTCATTATCCTGCTCTGATTTGATTTGTGATGAATTAAACTTCCTTTTGTCCCCAAGTTCAGTCTGGTTTGTCCATGACAGTAGTTGGTGAGTGATCTCTCCCTGTCCTTTTCTCAACCCTTGAGCCTTTCATCATGTTTCCTCTCCCCCGTCCAGTTGAGGAGGAGGAGTAATAGAGTGGTTTTGGTGGGCATCTGGCATTTATCCAGGCCAAACCAAAACAACAAACAAAAATGTTGATGTCATTGCTGAATCCGGCTACGAGATTCTGCATTGCTACCTGTTAATCCAAGTGGGCTCAAGCCCAGCCCCAGTCTTGGCCACCAAGGATGAATCCCAGCCGTGTTGTAAACACCTCAGGCAGGTTCCTGCTGTTTTTCTCTTCCATTTTCCGTTTCTGACAGGGAGAAATTCCCTGACCCAGGGGAATGGGCCTTGCTCGTGGGTCCAGTGGGAGATTTGGAACTTGACTGCGTAAGAAACAGCAAATAATGTTGTCATCTGATTGGACACCTTCAGCTTTTATCAGCTCCTAACTGTCTTATCAGCGTCATAGGAGCAGCACAAGATTTGACTACACTACCAAGAGGCTTATCTTTCTTCTTGGTGTTATATTGTTGCCCCTGAGTTCTGTTTAAGATGATCAATTTGTTGTGTTTAAATTGATCTCTCTTTTTCTCTCCATTCTTTGATTTTTTTTTTTTTTTGTAATAGACCAAGATTACCTTCCATCATTGCCTGGTCCTAGGCAAAAATGAAAACAGCTAAATTCACCCAAGGTTTAGCTTTTGCTGACACCTCCCCTCCTCTCACATTTAACAAGCTTGATGTAAAATCCGGATACTTAACCAATTTATTATTAATGATATTTATGGAAGTATTCTCTACCAAAGGAGACGTGTTTTTTTACTTTCAGTAGACTGATTGCTTCTAGTTTCATAGTTAATTGAAACTTAATATACACTCGGGATGAGTGATATATATGTTCTGAGGTTAGCTGCACTCGAAATACTCATAGTATCTAATACACTTAATTCATTAGCAAGTCTCATGTCAACAAAGAATAAAGATGAAGTGCTGTAGTGGCCATCGCAGTGGGGAAGTGATCATTATTATTTATTGAGTGCTCGAAGTAGGCTAAGCACTTTGCAAAGACACCGACAGGCGTATTGCTCCGAATTGGCTTATGGTCTCCTTTATAACAAAAAATTACCCTCCTTAGCAGGTTCCTTTGGGGTGGGGAACACAAATTGCTGATGGGGGTCTAACTTTGCCCAAACAACCTGCAGTTGGGGGTTGTATCACCTGCCTTGGTAGTTTGGTTCTACCAGGGATGCTTTGTGAAACACCCATTGATTTTGCATGATTTAATTGCAGTCACCGCAATGCTGTTGTGATCGCTCCAGCAGACGGTCCACCATGGTTCAGTTACTGGATATCACGCTTACATTTGACATGCTCTTCATCTTTTCCAGTTCCTGCTATAACTTCTTACACAAACCCGCAGTTTTCATTGGAACAGCCTTAAAAACTGGGAAGGAAAAAATCTATGACAGAGCACTCTCCCTCTTTCTATTTTATAACCACCATATCTGGTCTTCCTGACTAGTAAAAGTTGAAAAAATCCCATAATATTTTTACAGTCTTATTACCTCCTGCTTTGCCTGGTCTCTGACAGTAAACTTTTTTCCTACTCTTAGTCACGCTTCTTGCAGGACATTTGCCAGCGACGCTGCCAGCAGAGACCTCTCTGTCAAATGTTTTGGATTCATCCCCTAATAAGCGGGACCAGTCCTCGATATCTATATTCTGGACACACGCCTTCCCTACTATCTGTCTTTGCTTTAGCATATCTTGTGTGAATAGCTGATTCCCTCTGTGCCTATAACCTGAGCTCTTGGTTTCTCTTTTTCAGTCCTCCTTTGACACCCTGTAATTCATCAGCATCTCGGAGAGTTTTTCTGAAAAGCTTACTTTGGAGTTCTTTTTAATCTGCTCCTAAAGGTGTATCTCCGGGTATTGCTTGTCTGGTGGCTTACTGTAGCTAGAAATATAGTTCTCATTTAGTCTGGTGTCTGATCCAAGATCTAGTCAGTCTGTATTCCCCTTCTCAAATCATTTTTCATCTCTGTTTTTATTCCACTTTGAATTTACTACGGTCATTCCTTCTAGAAAAATCTGCTCTGCCAACATAGCCCAGTCTATTAACCTGAGTTAACATTTGCTACCCTGCATGGTACTAACTGGTGCAGTTACCTTAGGTCAGTCTTCATTGAAAAACAGTTGCAGCCAGCACTGTTTCATTAGGGTATCTGCATTTTGCATGCTGAACTTTGTTTTCTAGAGTTGTTCCAGTCTCTCCCAAGTATTCTCCCTTCAGTGTTTCCTCTGTTTCGTCATCGCAAATATCCGCCTTTGGCAGTTTGAATATTTATGGAGTGAGATGCAGCTCATACAGTCTTAGCCACCAAAAAGTTGGATGCTGAGAGGTGGACTTGTTGGAGGATGGCTGAGTTGGCCTTTCTTGGTGCCTTTTTTTGGCATGGGTTGTGCCACGTTATGGGCTGGTCCTTCCCTCGCTGTTGGTGATACTGGGAGCTGGACTGAACTTTGAAATGTGAATCCTTTGTGTTGAGTACGGTTGATGTCATTTATTACCTCATTGTCTTGTATGCTGTAATTATCATTGTTATTGCTGCTTTGATATTATTGCCTATAAGGGGAGATGTCTGTTGTGGTTCCTCATCCAACTCTAGCTTCACCTTGGAGGAGAGAGTGGGATCAGAGGGTTACAATCAACATGAGATAACTTGAAAACCATTAGGAAAGGCTGAGGGAATGGGTTGGTGTAGGTGGAAGAAATCACTCATTGTTTTTTTTCTTTTAGCTTGTTCTCTAGGTGGTCCCTGCTGCAGGATGAATTAGGAAGGCAAGGCCTCTTCCTCTGAACCATGGAGACAAGGGCGTCTTTCATCGCCACCATGCAAGAGACCCAGCATCCCTCCCCAGAGAAGGGTCAGAGCCCGGCCAACGGCAACACGGAGCAGTTTGATTCGGGTGAGCTCTCCTTCACCGCTTTGGGTTGTCTTCACTGGTACAGCCCTCCAGCTGATCACTGGCAAGGGTGGGGACAGCTGTGTTAGCAGGGGAGCGTTGGGAATGGTTGTACAGCTTGAAGGCCTATTTTGGGTCTTATGGACTGAACTGTGTCCCATGGTTGATGGGTGGGGAAATATGAGCTTTTCTTCTTCTGGATCTCTTCTACAGTATGTAGGAGCTATTCAAAATTGAAACAAAAAACAATGGAAAACCTTTCCCAGGACACCATATTGTGTTCTTTCTGTTTCCCCACCCTTTTTTATTTTGTTGGAGTTTTGTGGTTAAAGAGAGGAAATGAATATTCAGAAATTGCAGCATTTCTCCCTTGTTTTGACCCTTCACCCTCATTTCCTCCAGAATTTTTTGAGTGCTTCGGGTGAGAGAGCTTCACAAACATTAAACCAGCCAGAGGAGAGCTGGTCACATGTTGTCCTTGTGCTCATGGGTATGACTGGATGCTCTGTAATGCTCTGGGATGGGCACCTAAAGGCAAGGATTCACTGTGCTAAATTTGGGCATCATCATGGTAGATGCAGAAAAATACATGCTAGCTTCTGGTCATTTCTGCTGGAATTAGGTGCTTTGACTTCCCATATCTAGCCCTAACAGGAGGAGACTGTATCTCACGGTGAAGTTCCACGTTGTGGCTGGACCCAATGTACTTGTTTTCTGATGCCAAAATGGGAGACCTCTCTTTATACCATCTCTTCTCTTGCAGCACCTCTGCTGCCCATCACACCCTGCACTGAGTCAATGAACTTGCTAACCCAGTAGAAAGATAATCCAGAAGAAAAGAAGTCAGTCATTTTCTGCCAGCTTTGTGAGTTGAGCTGGCTGGAGGAAGTAGTGCCAGAGCACGTGCTGGTGGGAATGGGACCTCTCCCAGTGGCACTGAATTGTGAATTTGGCTCAGCTATAACTCGTAACTTCATCCTTACTCTGTGTTTGCTCAACTGATGAACTTTGGAGAACAGCACTGAGCTCTCAGTCAGTTAATCTGTACAAGAGGGTTCGTTTTTGCTTTGTGCTACTTGTGTTCGTGCTCACACGCTTCAGTGCTTTTCCAGAACTTGCTTGCATTTTTGTAAGAGCTATTCTTGACAAAAGGATCCTGAGATGTAAATGGCAGATGAAAGTCTGTGCTTGCAGGGGGGCCTTCTAAAGCGCTGCCTAAAATCTACTTCCATGGAAATAGGTACCCTCACCAGTGGTCAATCACTGATTCAGTGCTCCTCAGATGCTTTGCCTGCAGTGTACTGTACTTTGCGTCTTTTCTCTCCGGTGGTGCTGTTTGTGCTTTCTTTGTCAGTCCTGTGCTGAAGTCCACTGCAGAGCTGTGTCTTTGGTCCACTTCTCACTGTTTCTCCCTCAGCACCTCAGAAATCCGGCCACCGAGCCTTTAGTTTCTTCACTTCTTGTAGTGACTTGGTGATTTTCCTGTTTCCCTGGCCACCAACCATTGGAAAGCTGTGACCGGTCTTTGAACCTTTACCACGTTCACTAACGAACTGGGGGGGAGGACTTGCAGCAGTGTGAGACCATGCCACACAGTTGTCACAGCCAACTGTGAACTGTGGTCCTTGAGGTGACTTTGTAAGCTTTTTTGGGGGAGGATGGGCTGTCTTGCACATCCCTTTGTGCAATGCAACAATCTTCTGCAACTTTTGTCATGAAAATAATAAACACAAGGCTGGCACATTTGGCCTGAAGGTTGCTGGTGGCCACCCAGGCAGCACTTAGCAAGCACTGCATTATGCTTGTGCGGTTGGGATGGAAATGCAGGTGGGCTTTCAAGTGGTCAACAATGGTAGGGAAAAATGAGAGGGATGTCCTATAAAAAATGGAAACTGGCTGTGTTGCACTGAAAACGTGTTTGAAATGTGGGGTAGTCCAGTGGGTCTTGCCATGATGCTTGTAGATTCAACTGGGCTCTTAAGCTCTGCGTGGTACGCGGGACACAGAGGTGGAAACTTCCCTGTGCTGTGCGGTTGTTAGCCCAGTTAGCTTAGGGTTTTTGTCCATGGTATATGCAGCAGCTCTGGTTGTTTCAGATGGCTTCAAAGGGAAACTGGACATGCTTATAGGAGAAAGATGCAGCATATTAACTGCTTAAAAGCCATGTTTGTCTCAAGCAAATTCCTGAACCAGAAATAGTTCCCCCCAGGTAAGTTCCTATCATGCAACTGTCACACATGCTTGCCCTTATCTAATGAGTGTCTCTAGGCATCCAGGAGGAGGCAAAGCATACAGGAAAAGTGTACTGTCTTTGTGAAGAGGAGGGTGTGTAGCTATGGAGGTGTTGTGATGAGAAACCTGGATTCGTCCCACCTAAAGGAAGCAAGACACTCTCATGTTAGCTTAGGTAAAAAAGTAAATATTACCCTGGATTCTCCCACAGACATGGAAGAGAAAGAGCGTCCCTTCTGTAGTGTGACTCATAGAGGTGACTGCTGAGGGTCATCTAGAGGTAAACATCTGAATCTGGAGCTGAGGTGTCTTAAAACACCTTACAAAACCTAGTCATCTGTTGCCACTGTATCACCAGTGAAGAGAAAGATACAGTTCCAGAAAGCAAGTCATCCCATTTTAACACAGATGCCTGTTTGCCTTTGCGTTGAGTTGCTATCTGGAGCTGCCTGTTTCTCCCCACTGAGGGTGAAGAAAGCTCCTAGAGCTGACTGGAGCAAAGCAGAACATCTCAATCCTTTGTTGCTGACGTGATGCAGACCCCTCTCTTGAGGTGGGATTCATGTCCTCTAACTCAGACATCTCCAGAGTGGACACCTGCAGCCTGGTGTAGTCACCGCTGGGTCCATTTATATCCATGGGAGAGAGGTATGAGCCTCTAGGATGAGATTCAGTTGGCCAGCCATAGACATTGGTTTTGGGATGAGAAGAACTGGGCTGTGGTGCCTAAATTTCTTTGGGTATATGGATCTTGGTGACTCTCCCAAGGCCATACCAGTGCTCTGTAGTTGATGAGGTTTGCCCCTGCCCCTCTCTTGGTGTGCTAACTGCTAAAACATTTCGGTTCTCTGTTCACTTGAAAAATCATGAATGTATCTATGTACTATGATAAGGTAGCTCAACAATTTGCCACAAATAGGTTCTCCTTCAGTGAAGCCTGGGAAAAATCTGTGTTTCTGGAGCCACTGGCTTTGGGTCTTTTATCCCCTTTATTTCCTGTAGCCAAACATCCCCAGAGGCTGTTAACAGCTGGAACAGTTGCATTTTTATAGTGTCAATGCATGAGCACTTTAAAGCCATTGAGAGGCTCACAGATAATGACTTTTTGATTTTTATTTGCCATCCTGGGCTTGTTCATACATCACCGTGTTGTAGGCTAGCCAGCCTTGACTCTTTCATTAAGGAAGAGCACTGGGCCTAAGTACCAATAATTGGAAGGGGAGCTGATATGTAAAATAGGCCTAATGCCAAATTTATCATCTCTCAGGGCACTCAGTGGAATGCTGGCACCTGGGGTTTTGCAGCTCTCCAGCTGAGCCTGGACTTTGTTCTTGGAGCGTGTGTGTTGAGGAATGATGAACACATCGGCTTTGTGATAACCACTTCTCAAGCGGTCACAATCATCATGTCGTGTATTAAGAGAGACTTTGCATTTCTCTGTCTGTTGAGAGGTGGGAAAGAGGTGCCGTCTGCTCCTCGGCAGTAGGGCTTTTCTGATGGTTGAGGAGATCTGAGCACAGTCTCCTTGCGTGCACGGGTGGGGTTGGGTGCCTTGGGCTGGTCTCATCATCCCTGAGGACCCAGTCTCTACTCTGGATGCCCCCCTGCAGTTTTCTAGAAGGGAACAAAATCCATTAAAAAAACATTTTGGAAACTTACAGTCTCTTTGAAATCATTTGTGATAAAACAAAGTAAAATAAAACACTGATGCCGTGATAAATGAGTACTCTGACATTATTTTTACAGACCTTGTAAAAGTAATTTCCTGATAAAGTCTGCAGATAAAATATGGTAGAGGAGTCAGACTTGTGATGTGTTGGAGAGAAATGAACTGACAGGGAGGGAAGGCTGCAGCTCTCACGCTGCCTCCCCACTGGGGTCTTGAAGCCTCTCTACTTGGGTTTAGAAAGGAGAGATTTGGGTGATACTTCGCTAAACAGTTGCTGTTGTGCGGTTTGCTGTGGTGCATGTGAATGAACCTGCTGGCAGGGATGTGGGAACAGTGGGGCTGGTGGGTCTCCCTGTTGGCGTGTGGCAGAGTAGGTCACAGGCAGCAACATTATGAAGTACAGGAGGACTTACTGCATCCATAACTAGCATTTGTAATGCTAACATAATTAACGTGCTGTTCCCAAATTCTGGAGAAGATTTTGCCACCTTGGAGACATGGCTCCGTGCAAGGGCTGGAGGTTATAGACCAAACTGCCTAAACGTCCCTGAGTCCACTGCTCTGCTGCATGACTCCTTCCCATAAGACTACCGAGGAAGGCTGGAGAAAAGGAGGTACTTGTGTGGACTTACCCAGCAGGTTAGAACAAAAAGCAGGAATAAAAACTGAGAATCTACAGAGAGCATCATGGGGCGAGGGAAGTGCCTCGTGCTCTGAAATGGAAGTAACTGAGCAGAAGAGAAGAGAGCCTAGGACTGACCTGGAAATGTCCTGTCCCTATCAGACGTCCCAAGGTGAAGATGTCCTTAGGGTTGTTGAGCAGCCCATCCCAACACCACAAGCGCAGATAGATGCAGAAGCAGGGAGCAGCCAGGCAGAGAGGATGCACTTTTAGCTTTTCACCTTTTGCTTTTCACGTCAGGTGTTGCTGACTTCTAGTGACGTGGGGTTTTGTTGTGCTCAGGGTAGACAGTTGCTTAAGCGTCGGAGTAATTTTCAGCCTGGGATGGATAACCGTATCTACCCATCTACTCATGGACTAACATACTTTGTTTTAGAGGCTCAGCCTTTGAAATCTCTGGACTTGGCTCTTTTCTAAAACATTAACTCCACAGGGCTGCAGACGTTAAGGCTGAAAAATTTCCCTGATCATCTAAGTTGCCTGCCTGCATGACAGAGATGAGGGAAACCCTTAGCACTTTTTGTGCGAAGCTCCTACCTTGTAGTTAAGCTGTGGCTGATCTTTCAGTCAAGAATGAACAAACTCCTCATTTTGGGTCAAGTATCTCAAGTAGAGCCAGCTTCTGTACCTGGAGGTTTTTGCAGTGATTGCAAGAAACAAAACAAAGCCCATTCCTTATTCTGTGTTGAATTTATCTGTTTTCGGGTTCTGATCCTAGGTTTGGGTTATTTCTTGTCTTGCTGAGTTGAAAAGTCATCTGGTAGCCACTTTATCATGGGAGTAAATGTTGATTTACGTCTTCATATTTAAGCAGGTTAATTGAGTTTACGGCAAGGAATCAGACCTTAGACTTCATGCAGCAGTGTGCAAAGTGTTTAACAGCAGTAACAGCTCAGTGCTTGTCTTTGAACTCCCCAACAGATCTTTACCCTCCTCCAGCTCTGTCTCAAAAACCCTCTTCTGATCCACTTTTTTCCCCTCACCTGTGTATGTCTGGCTCCATAGGCAGCAAATAAAACCTATGCCTTCCCCTTTTAATAATGAGAGATTCCCATTGCACAACATAATTTTCTAGTCCTGAAAACTGGAGACCTGTAGCAATAATTGCAATAAATTAACCCTGCCGTTTACTTCATAAAACTGTCTGGGGAGGTTTCTTAATTCAGTTTGTCATGAGTCACTTTAATTACATCATGACCACGCTGATGAATGTTTGGGCAGGTAAGGGTCTCACAGAGTTTGCCTGATAAATGCTTATTGCAAAGAGCTCATTGCTAGACTGTAAATATTTTTGCTCTGGGGATGAAACTGGGTTTGTGAGATTGCTTGGGAACAAAATGAAAACAATGAGATTTGGCTGATTTTCTGTAAATGAAAGAAGATTTATTTTTAATTATTACTGTGTGTGTTTCAGCGATGGTCTGAGGCCTCAGCTCCGCTCTGCTCAGTGTGGTTATAAAAAAAAAAAAAAAAAAAACCAAGAACGAGTGGTAATGTCAAGCCCTTCACTATGGGGAGAGATTGTGTGGGACAATGGTGTGGATGGGAGAGGCGTGACGCAGAGCCCCAGATCTGAAACGGGGCAAGGATGAGTGCAGGGAGCAAGAATGCAGCAATGGTCTGGTGAGGGGTGCTGGGGGATTTGGGGAAAGCAGCTGTAGCCTTGGGGGAAGGGAGAGGCATGGGGGTCTTGGCTGAGATTTTGGGTTGGAGGGATGCTGAGGAAGGGGGGAAAGGCTGGCAGGACTGAAAGTGGTGCTCCTCAGCCCCAAGGGTTGGGTGTTTGCTCTGCACACTGCTCAACCAACAGAAGCAACTTCTGATGTTATTACCAGGGCGCTGCTGTGATTAACAGTGCTGGGCGACCCTATTTTGGGGCACAAGCCGGGCCATTGTCCCTTGTGATAGTGGACAGGCAGCCACCTCCCTTGCGGCGAGAGAGACATCAAATACAAAATCAAAGAGCACAAGTGCCTGTTGCAGTATGGTGGGTTTGTTCCCCAGTACTGTGAAAGCAGAGTCCTTTCTGATCTCAGAGCGTTGGCTGCCAAAGTCCAAAAGTGTATCAAGAGCTGGTCAAACTAAATAAGCACAGATCTTTAAAATAAGCTTTCTGGTCTCCCTTGTGTTGATGTTTATACTGGTTGCTATTCTCACTTCTCACCCTGCACTCTTTGACACAACTTTTGCCTTCTTTGGCTGTGTTTTAGGCTGCTTTTCTTCTTTTTTTTTTTTTTTTTTTTTTTTCTTTTGAACAGATGAGGGCTCCAGCATTGAGGACGCAGACTTCAACTGGGATGAGTTCCTGGAGGAAACAGGAGCCAGCGCTGCTCCCCACACCTCCTTCAGACACGTATGTGCTTTGGCTGAGCTGCAGCGCGTGTTGCGTGCGTTCCCTCTTCTGGTTTTCAGGGGGTCCCTGGAGAACTGAAGTGGGGTCTGACCGTTCTGGGGAGAAGTCGTCCCTCTGTGCATGTAACAACCTGTGTGGGAATAGCCCCTGCAGCTGGTATGAGGTGAACTTGGTGTGTTTGCATCATCTGCAATCACAGCTTGGAGTGCTGTGTCTCTGACACTGCTTTATCCTCTGCCTTGGGTTCAAATTTTCCATTTTTGAGGGCTTCTGTTGCTCTTCTTTGGCTTATGCACTCATTTCTTTATCTATTCATCTCTTTATTTTTTTTCTTCTCTATTCATTTCTGTCCATCCCAACCTGTAGAGATTCATCTCAAGAGAGTGCCTTACTTTTCCAAAGCTGTTGTCTTAACACAAGGTTTACTGACTCGTGGGGTCACTCAGCACTAGAGTCCAGCGTGGCCCGTAGGAGACCATCTCTCAGCCTCCTGCCTGGAGATGCTGTCTCAGGAGGTTTAGAATGAAGTACCTGGGTAGGTGATGCTTTTCTTGGGTGAACACGGATCATAGAGACAGGCGTGGTAGTTACAGCGTGGTCTGTGGCTCTGGTCCCTGTTAGCACGAGTAGCATTCAAAGTCTCTCTCTCATGAAGAAGATCAGAGAACGCTTTGAAAAAAGGACGCTCTCTGAGCACAGCCCATTCCAGTCAAGGATACCATTGGGACCAGCTCCTCCATCCATCACTGTTTGTTTAACCTCTTTTATTCAGCTTCACATGTGTGATGTCACATGAGGACTTGGGACAGAATTTATGCTGATGTACGAGTTCTTCATCACAGTCAAGGGTGTGTGTGTGTGGTCACACTGGTAAACTTTTCCAGGACATCTTTTGTCATTCAACTACAAGACTGTGCTGTCAGAGATGTTGGGCCCTACTGGGAAGGTGTTGTGATGCCTTCAACTGAGTCAAGCCACGACAAGTCATGATGGTTTTCTGTCCTTATGTGCAAGTCCCATGAGGATGGTGCTGCTCATCCCACTCACTGACCCATCAGATGTGGGTGGCATCCTGTTCTACTACAGCTGCTCATCAGTCACGCTGGCTCTTCTCGCAGCTTCACTTGGCTTGTCTGCATGCTCTGGAGGATGTGGACATCCTCAGCAGGAAGAGAGGGATTTTATCTGTGATGCTCTGAGTTGCCTTACACTGTTTGCTGGCAGAGAAGTCCTTTGGGAACAGTGTAGTTGTGCTGCAGTGAGAGGGAAGCTTCCTGAAGAACCTGTTGCTGCTTTAAGAGAAGTCTTTATTTGGATGACTGTTGTCATGTGGTTAAACCACTTTTGTCTCCAGGTGATTTCTTGGCTTGTTTTGAAGGGGTAAGGAGCTGCAGTGATGAAATACCCCTCTTCCAGCTACATCTGAAAATATAAGCCTCCATTCCCTATTTTGCTTCCATTTTAACATCAGTGGAGCATTGCAGGATGAACCACCATATTTCTCTATGCTGGAGAATTACAGGGCAATGCTTACTGTAGAGTTTATCCTTGATCCAGCAGCTGTCTGGAGCGAGCATCTCATAGGGAGTAACAGGCTATGTTTTGGATGGTCTTCTGAAGACAAGGCTGGCACCTGAACCAATGGACTGGCATCCACCTCTCCATCAACAACAGTTTGAGATGTCCCACTGGCCCTTGGAAGATATGTTATGATGTGCCTACAGCAGGCCCTAGTGTTTAACAACGGTCCCCACAGTGTCCTAGAAGAGGTGCACTGGCATCTCCGGTGTCCTGAGGCAAGTTACATGTGACCTGTCACTGGGGAGACAAATAGAAGCGGCGTCTCCGTCAGATGGCAGGACACTGACCCAAACCATTTGCCTCTGTCATCAGTGGATCATACCTTATTTACCAGGGTGCCGGGAGGGTGAATCAGTTGAGACTTGAGCTGCTGAGGATGGGTTTAGTGGAAACACTCTCCTTGGTCTGCCTGGTACAGCATTCAGCCCTTGGTGCTAGTCAAGCCTCAAGAGGTGCTTCAGTGTTGTTATATGACTATTATAGTTGGGTTTAACTCCTAGAGGTGCTTAGTACCTGCCTTTCTACCTTGCATGTGTTGTGTGAGTTGCCTGACAGAGCTGTGTAGTGGGAAATGAAACCTCACTTGAGTTACACCACCTTTCTCCCAGGCATTAGTGAGATTTGTGATGACGAGATGGGTACTGGTCCTCTGAGGGTTGGACTTGATGATCTTAGAGGTCTTTTCCAACCTTAATGATTCTATGATTCTCTCAGATGTAGTGCGCCTGAGGTTACCACTGCTGGAGGGCATCTTTGGAGCATGCGGGACCTTGCATGATGGGGTATATGCGAGTAAAGTAGGAATGGTCCTGCCTAGACAGATAGTGAAGGAGATGGTTGGATTAAGGAGCACAGTCAACCCATGTCCTATCCCAGAACTGCTCTTTAAGGGCAACATTATCTTGCTTAGCTGGGGAGGGGGTCTCCCTGCGAAGAAGAAAAAGTAACAGCATGCCTTTCTCATTTTGTAAGGTTGAAATAAGCCTTCAAAGCAGTTTCCAACCAGGGATGAAATTAGAAGTGGCCAACAAGAGCAATCCGGACACATATTGGGTGGCTACGATCATTACAACATGTGGACAGCTCTTACTGCTTCGTTACTGCGGCTATGGAGATGACCGCAGGGCGGATTTCTGGTGTGACGTGATGACAGCAGATCTTCACCCTGTTGGCTGGTGTACGCAGAATAACAAGGTCCTGATGCCTCCAGATGGTGAGTTCTGTGCGTTTTGTTAGGGTCGTGCTCTAGTATTGGGCTGGTGGTTAATCTCCAGACTTGTAGTCGATCTGAAACGGGTACTCCAGATCCTCAGCTGGTATTGGGTGATGCAGTCAGGATCAGGTCCCCGTGGGTCAATGAATGATTCAGTTATCCAGTCGGCCTCTTGCAAAGGCGATTTTGCTTTAGCTGGTAAAGACAGATGTCGATTCTGTAGGAAACTGTCTTAACAAGGAAACTTACTGCTAAATTGCAAAGCTGTGATTTTCAGTTAGGAGAGAAAATTGTCCTGTTCTTGTAGGAAGGAGGGATGAAATTCAAAGTGAGAATAAACTAAAACAAAATAATCAAGGTCAGTTTGGGTGTAACCAAAACCAGAAGTTTGCTATACACTCAAGTGCTTTTTCGTGGAAGTTTAAAACCTTCCATTGACAGATTCTTGCCACTTTTAATACTAATGGTAGACACACACCACTGAAGACAGCAAAATTTGGTCATCATAGGTTAGGGCATGTCCTGATTATCAGCTCTTAGGTGCACAAAAGCTGAATGCAAGAGCTGTGGGTTACAGAGTGGCCCGTATGGAACTATTTGTTATTAGTACATTTTGATCCCCATTGTTAAGCAAAATGTGGGTTTTTTTGGCTGTGTGGAACAGCTGTGTATCCTTACCACTACATAACTCCAAGCAGAGGCATACTTGTCACTGCTGCTCGTATGTATTCCCGACATACATCCCGTTTGTTCTAGATCCGGGGGAGAAGAGATGAATATTTAGCCTCCAGCTTGTGCATGCATTCAAGAAAAGTCCCATTCAGGGATTCTGCTGCTGGAGTTATTCTTTGTTGCATGTGACCATCGAGAAAAGTGTATGTGCCATTTGTATACCGTGTGTGATTTCTCCTGGTGTAGGTGTTGCCCGACTTCTCATTGAAGTGAGCTGTAGACACGAGCTTTGAATCAGAGTTGACTTTCTTGCCTTGTGTATGCCAAACTCTGAGCTAAACTTATTTTTTTTGTTCTGGTCTGTGTCTTTTGAATAAACAGAGGATTGATTGCTTAAAAAAAAAAAAAAAAAAAGAAAATTCTTGAAGACAAAGAAGGTTGAGAAACCTGTTGGCTTAACACTAGTAAATCAAGCTGATGTGAGAGGGGTTAGGTATTTTATTTTATTCGTCTCTTAAACTACATTTTATTATGTGGATTATAATCAATGTTAACCAAAAAGGTGTACAGTGCTGTAAACTAAATGTCAAAATGCCAGGGTCAAGGGGTGAGATCTTATCAATTGTTGTAATAGAAAATAATGATTGTTTTATAACTGGAGGCAACTGCTTTTCATGGAAATCTTGTAATCTGCTCTTTAGGCTGTGGCTACTTTGTGTGAATTGTCTTGCTTGAATGACTGCAAATGTGCAGTGCGGCATACCTCCCTTTTGCTCTGGCAGGGTGATGTAACTGTATACTGGGGTCTAAAATTTGGCCAGCTGCCCTGTTTTGGTGGGTTTTTTCCTCCCTCTCGTTCTGAGTGAATAAAATTGAGTATTTCTTAGTATAGCTTTCAGAAAGAAAGAATTAAATGCAAAGGTTGTGATTTCAAAAGAGACTAAAGCATTTAAGATCTTGAGTCGTATTTTGGAATGAGTCATCTAAAACACCCGTGAGGATTTGAGCCTTCAGGACTTCTCTCACTTGGAAAAGAGAGAGGTCCTACATGTGCTCACAAATCGCAGAGCTTCTCTGGGTGTTTGCCCACAGGGTTCAAAGGTGGGTTTTCAAAAGATCATAGCTCCCATTGGGGCACCACAGGGTAGAAGCTGAATTTTCAGGAGTACCTCTTGTCTTCCGTAGGGAGAACTGAGCTCTGACCAGTTTTTAAAACTAGCTTGTGAGTATTAGACTTACTGTGCATGGGTGTCTGGAGTTTGTCTTGTGCTTAATTGCCTAGCTGATTGGTGAATGTATCTTAACGAGCCAAATTTCATTGCAGTACTGAGAGTTTTAGCTGGTGAAGCCTGCAGGAGCAGACTTTGCAGTGGTTATAGAGCAGGTTATGTTCTTTGTGAACTCCGTGGAGGTTTTTTTGCCTTTTTCGCATTGTACACTAGTTGTCAAGCCTTTGGAAGAAACGAAAGCCAGCTTCAAACTGCATGGACCTGTTTTCTGAGGGCCTGATTCTGCACATCTTGGTTGCAATGACCATGCAAAGAGCATGGCCAGGGCCAGTTATCTGTCATTAGGGTTTGATTTTAATCAGGACCTGAAGGCTTTGGTTAAAAAGCAGATCCACTAAGAAGGACTTGTTTAATCGCCAAAATACCAGCACGGGGACAATGCTCTGGTTCTGCTTGTGAATGATATCAGACTGGTTGGCACTTATCTTATAATTGTGGTGCCAGACAAGAATGATACAGAGTGATAGGATGAAAAATTTCATTAGGTGGGAGAGGGAAGTGGAAAAACGGGCCGGTTCAGTTGGGCAAATCAATATAGCGAGATTTAATGTTCAGTATACGCAGAGCTTTTAAGGGGAAACTGCCAAATAATTATTTTTTATGATCCCAATAGAAAGAAGTCATTTAATTTACAGACTGTTATGTGATTATTTATTGGGTGACGTTAGTATTGCATCACGGGGCCTGTGAGTATAATGTCAAGTCATGTTATGTCCTCCCATGACATTATGATGCGATGCACTAGGATGGGACTGCTCAAGCCAAATACTGGAGTTAGCAGTAAAATCTATTGGCTTATGAAAGGATTGTGTGAGTGCATGTGTGCCTGTGAGCTTCACCCTCTACCCCCTCTTTTCCTGCAGGAAATCAAAGGAGTAAAATTGTAGTTACTTCAAGCTTTGCCATTAATTATATTTTTCTCATTACAAATCGGTGTGTAATTTGAATTGCAAACTCTACTATCCTGGCAGAATAGATCTGTTTACCATTCAAAGCAAAATGAAAATTATTTAAATTAGTTAATATAGAACTCATTTGAATGAACTGGATGTTTATTCATGAACTAGCTGAGGCAAGTGTGAAGCTGTCCTTATGGTCTGTAGCTTTGGCACTGATCAGCTCTAAAGTCACGTCCTGGGACAGAGATTTCTTTTTTTATTGCAGACTAACTGTGGTGTAGACCAGTGGGTAGCTACTGCCTGATGTAGCTGAGTGTGGAATTTTCATCCTTTCTGACAAGGCCCCTCAGCAACTGTAATTCACGTGAGGAAGGACAACCTGCTTCAAAGTTCATTGGCAGTGGCAGGGCTGTGGTGGTATAGTAGGCTTTGTTTTCTGCACTGTTGGGTTCGGATCTAACATAGACTTTCCATCAGTTAGTTAAAATTTCCCCATTGTATTAGCCTGCATGGAAACAGGGACAGAATTTATTCTTTCCTGTGTCTTACCCAAACACTGTCCTCCTCTTTGGCGCAGAGCCGATGCGGTTGTGTTTCAACATCCTCCATCCATAGGTATGTTTTACCCACTGAGTGTTAAAAATTTAACTCTAACTAAACTTTCCTTTACTAGCAATTCCTTTAACTGTGAAAGGAAAAGAGGTCTTTTGCCTCCTTTAGCCTGTTATTTCCATGTGCTGTTTTCCTTTGTTGATGACAGTTGGGTTCATGAACACATTTACCATCAGATAGAAGAGCAGCGTGGAGAACCTGACAAGCATAGTAGCTAAATTATGCATTGTGAACTACGCGGAGAGCAGGGACGTCTTTTGATTGACACTTGGGTGTTTTTGTACAGATTGCAGATTTACAGCTGAGCCAACAGAGCTGAATCTCTCCTGGCACTATCTTAATGCATTCTGGGATGCGCTAAAGACACTGGACGACAAGATTATTGTGTACACTTGTAATTGCCATGGTGGTTCTGCTTTAATGTTGTTGACAGATGGAAATACAAATAGGGCATTTCTGTGTGCAGAGCTGCGCGGTAAGCTAAGCTTGAGTCTGCTCGCTGTGTAAACCGGGAGACGGAGGAGACTGGAGACGTAAAGAAACACAGTGGGGAGAGTACCAGGTCTGTATTTTGATTTTACAATGAACTGGTACAAATGGGAAAACCTCTGAACACCATCGATCCTTGGACTATTAGTCATCCTGTGTATCCAAAATGATCAATAGTACTGCAATTGTGTGTAGGAAAGCAGCCTTTACTTCTCCCAAGTAACGAGCGATAGGAGGAGAGGCAGTGGCCTCAAGTTGCATCAGGGGAGGTTTAGACTGGGTATTAAGAAAAATTTCTTTACTGAATGAGTGGTCAGGCATTGGAACAGGCTGCCCAGGGAAGTGGTGGAGTCCCCATCCCTGGAGGTGTTCAAAAAACGTGTAGATGTGGCACTTCAGGACAGGGTTTAGCAGGTGGTGTTGGGTTGACAGTTGGACTTGATGATCTTAGAGGTCTCTTCCAACCTTAATGATTCTATGATTCGCTGTTACATCAATATAAGGAGGATGAAAGCTGAAAAGCCTGATCCTGGGGTGAAGCAAGTCCATCTTAAATGGTGACGAGCTTCATCAAGTGAAATATGCCATTAAGAGTGGTGGAAATAAAGCATTTTGCTTGCCCAGGCTTTCTGTGAAGGTAAACATCATAATTTGGTCACTATTTCAAACAGTTTTTAGTGTTTCACTCAGGTCAGGTTAACTTTTGGCCTACATCCAGGCCGAAGGAGGGGAATTTCACTCAGATTCAAAGTGCTGGATCTAATTCTGTGCAGGGTATGGATAAAAAAGAGATAAAACTTGTGCCACAGCAAACCAAGTTGCCTTCAAATGACATGTTGTTTTTTTATATCATTATCTGAATCTATCAAAGGCCAGATCCTGCTCTTTGAGATCACTGGTGTAAGGGAGGGGAGAAGGGGATCTGCTTGGCCATGTCAAAACTTACAGCATCAGAACTCACCAGATTCTGCATAATCAAAAGAAGGCTGACTGTGTTGCACAGCCTATTTGTGTGCAAAGATGTCAGATACATTAATAGATAGATTGAAGAAGTAGATTAACTTTGAGCCAGTTTTTCCATTTTGTTAGTGCTGAGGTGAAATCACAGATGTATGTAGTAGTTAGAACAGATGCTGGGACTGGGCTATGGCAGAAAGTAGTGGGACTGAGAGAAAATGGGGCACAGGGGATGGGAACAGGGAGCAGTAAGGGGAGATGGTGAGACAGGACCAAATTGAAGAGCAAGCCTTGACCAGTCACTGTCTGCTCAGGGTGTGGATTTGTTGTTGTTCAGGACTCCTGTGGTGCACAGGAGGCTTTTTCAAGGGGCACATCTGGGGGTGGTGGTGGAGATGTGGCCCAGACACTTGCCTTTCAGCGTTGCTCTTGAGGTCACTTGTGTCCAGAAAGCTTGTCCACAGGTTCTTCAGTCAGAGAGATAATGTTTCTGAAAATAGATGAGGGCCTCCAGAGCTTCTGTTTCAGAAAATGTGATCATGTGTGGTGTGGTTTTTTTTTTTAACTAAAGCCAACATTCCCCTGGTAATCTCATCCCATAGGAAATAAAAATAAAACTGTGCCTGTGGGTCTGTTGTTATAGTGCCGGTAGAGGGATCAGATGGGCAGGGTGGACTTTTATCTTTGCGAGATGTTGGCTCACCTCCACCGACCTATCTGAGATGAGTTTGCTTTTATATTGGTATAATTGAGAGCAGATCTGGGCCCGCTTTAGCTCTTTCACTGAAGGCTCACCTGAAATATTACTTCCCAAGAGCTTGAGGCTGGAGAAAATCAGTAGGCATTCACTGAGCTTATGCTGTTTTACATCAGCTAAGATCTGGGCCCTCGAGCCAAGTAAAATGAAACTCGGAAATCTTTGTTGGCAGGTTGTACTGTCAAAGTCTGTGGGTATTTCTGAAGTAGTATATAGGTGTTTTTTTTCATCTTCTTTGCCCAATCCTTATTCTCTTATTCCATCTAAACCAAATTTAGACTGAACTAATGTAAATAGATTGCAGGATTTCTTTATTTTAAATACTGCAAATGACTCCTCGTACAGTGTTTTATGTGTGCTTTTCAAGTCGACTTTAGCAGACTATTAATTATGCAGGGATGACGTTAGCATAAATAACTAGTCAGCAAATAAATGTCAATTAAATATTCTATTAGCATAGTAGGCAGCTTTATGCATTGGCATAGAACATTTAGCAGATTATACTTAGCGAGCATATAAAAAATAGTATTTTTTTTTTCTTTGCTCTTCTAATGACAGAAGAGGGGGGGAGAGGAGGGGAAGTAAAAATAATGTCAGCTTTGGCTGAAAAGCCAGGGGTGTTTGGGCTGAAATTTGACCTAGTAGGAGCCGTGTCAGTTGACTCTTGGGAGCTTGTGGCAGCTGGAAATCGCTGGAGCAGACTGTGGCTTGGCATCTCCCCGCCGGCCCCACAGAGTCCCTTGCAGACGTGCTCCCAAGAAGAAGATATTTTCACTGTAGTACCCACAGGAGTTTTTCCTTCCGGTCCTTGACCTGACTCAGATGGCTCAGTCTGGGATGTGAAAATTCAAGATTTAGCCCATTGCTCTAGCGGCATCAGGATAAAGTTGCCTTGATCAGGAAAATGGTTTTTTTTGCTGCTGTGTGAAACTGCAAATCTTTTGCCTGTGGTGCTGGCTTTAGTTACTTTCGGAAGACTTAATATTGCCAAGTGAGGCCCTTTTGAGGTAAACTGAGTGCAACAGGCCCCAATGTGTCTCCTGGGAATGTAAGTATTGCTGAGCTACTGTGCAGATGTGCCATAGCCTGGCCAGTGGCTTTGCAAAAAGTTTCAGTTGCGGACTTTATCAAACACAGAGTTTCTAAGCATCTCCAGGTCTTCTGGGGTCAACCTTTTCCATTTTTGATTTTCCTTTTTATATAATTTTTTATGTCTAGAGGCATAGTTGCAGAGAACCTTGTAGGGATGAGATACTGGCAGGTTTGTTATCCTGGTGCTTCTGTTGTGAAACTCAGACAAAGAAACACTGTGAGAGTAGGAAATGTGAGGTGTGTGCTGCATTAGCTTTAGCTGGGGCCACTGTGAGTGATGCATGCTGTAGAGGGCAAAAATCACTGCTTGGTTAAACATGGGTCCATTTATTTCAAGTTTTCTGTGAGTCCAGTGGAGGTGGTCCTTGGGAAACGTATCTACCACAAGGCTCCTAGCCCTGGCTCTGCAGTGACCCCATGGTTTAGGTACATGGCCACTGGGTACTGTTGGGCTCTCTGCTAAGGGGAAAGATTTCCCCTGGGTGAAACCTTATCGGCTGGAGTCAGTCTTTGTGCTTCGCTATTGAGTTTTTGGTGGAACTGACTTAGAAAAGGGATTTTTCCCCTGCACAAATAACATTAATGTGAAGCCTCTGCTTTGTTCTCATCGTATTTTGCTTTGGAAAAAAGTTGTTTTTCCCCTCAAAAATGTCAGGACAGCTGTTTGCAGGTTTAAATAACTTGAAATGTTGTCTTGTGTTGCAGCAGTGCCTTATGGGATTCATACGTGGGTGCTGGTCCCTCCTTGCCCTTTTGCCTGGGTTTGACTTTCTCTCGCAAGGGTCTGGTCTCTCCTTGTGGAGGCATCCCGAGATGTCTTCTCCTTCGTGCCCCACAAGGTGCTCTTGCTGCCCTTGCTGAGGATCAGGCATTTAAAAAAACAAAGCCATGCAAGATGGTTTAGGTTTCCAGTGAAAAAAAAACCCAGAGCTTGCACATGAAGTAGGCTCTGTTTATTAAAAGCGAGAAAAGAGCACACTTTAATCAAAACCTAATTTTCCAGCAAGAAGCCATTTCAGCAGAAACATACTCAGCAAGCCTGGTTTCCAGGGAGAACAACATATGCTATGCTGTATTTATATTTAGTTGTACTCACAAACAAATGGAATAAGGAAAACAGGAGCAGGCCTGACCAGACCGCCCATAGTCCAGCAAGACAGGGATGCATGCAGTGATTGCGGCCACCAAGTTGTGTGGGACCCTGCAGTGCACCTAAAGTGTCTGCTCAGCATCCATTTTGGGGTGCTTTTTTTATTGCTCAGGATTATTTGGGGAAATTAGATTTGGTCCACACCCAGATTATGTGTCGGTGTAACTTCTTAGAGAGGTGACGGTTTCACTGATGCAATTGTCCCTGCACAGTCCTAATGCAAATCCTGGATTTTTTTGCAAACTTATGGGTTGAAAGTACTTTCATCTGTAAGTATAACCTAGCCTTATTCCTGTTCTGGACTGAGCTATGTAGTCAGTAAATTTAGTAAAACAGTGTTACATAGTTTTACAACTGACACTAAGGATAATATAGCACTGTTTATGCCAGTGGGTTATTAACCCAGCTTGGAGCATGGGTTTAAACTGTAGGCTGGCCGACAGCCAAGGAAGGGTTCAAGAAGGGGTTTCACCGATGGTGTGAGGTTTGGTAACAAATGACTCAGACGTACCGAGACTGAAATGAATGCACTTTCTGACTGCTTTTTTCTTGCTTGGGTGGACTGTCTGTCCAGACTTTTATTTCCATGTGTTGCTACTGATGCATGATGGCTTCTTCCATAAATGCATGATGTTGACGTTCCCATAGCAGGAACATGGTACAGCAGCAGTGTGGCTGACAGCACTGTAACGGTCTCTTTTGGGTGGTACAGGGAAGGCTGAACTATTTTAACTACAGCTATGCTGTTATGATTAAAGAAGCAGCACCTTGTGTACAGGCAACAGTGGAGCTGAGGATCAGTCTCATTGCAATGAAAGCTGAAAGCCTAATCCTTTTATAAACAGTCTGGAGGGGGATGGAGGTGGGGGAAAGACAAGCAGTGATTTTCGTGGACTTTGACAACTTATAAATATATCCTGAGTGAAACCAATAGTGTGGAGCTTTATGAAAGATTTAATGAATAAATATTTCATGCCCACATGGTGCTTCTTCAGTAACGCATGCTGTCGGTAAAAAGCAATAAACAAAGAACCTCCTTCAGGGTTTGTTTGGGCTTTTAAATTAAACTAATTTAATCAACTTTTTCAGTCAAGCTTGATATTAGTTCATTTCTGTACACAGCACTGTACTCAGATGTGTTTGTTTTCTCCTGATACCTGTTCTCCTGTTTGGAAGATGCTTAAATATCAAGGAATGATTCGTTTCATCCTGCCCCTATGGTGTGCAGTCTGGGTTTTCAAGGCAGAGAGCACAGTCTGACTTTCTTCCTATCCTACAGCTTGAGGAGCCAGCCATCCTCTACCATCACAGGTGTAAGTCTTATGGGACCCCAGCTGAGGTTTTCATTATCAGCAGAGAGATATGATGGTCATTTCTGGATGAAAGCAAGCAGGCATCTTTTGAGTTTTAGAAGCCTTCGGCACCCAGTTTGCTGCTGCTTGAAAGACCAGAACTAGCCGTAAGTGCTCTGGAGTCTGGCCCCATGTGGGCAGTGAGGCTTGCACACTTCTGCACTGTTAGCTACGCAGATTTATGAAGGGAGATTGAAATGCTCCTCCAGCTCAGGCTATTGGCAAAGCTGGGGCTTGGATGCGCCAATATCGTTGCTTTATGGTTCACTGTCACCACAAATGACCAGGAGGAGATCAGGATATACGTTATCTCTGTGCTCCATGTCTTTGCAGTACTTTAAAAAAAAATACTTAAAAAAAAGTCCTCGGAGACCTGATTTTTCCTTGGGAGCAGCAGGACTGTAGCCACCTCATTCTTCCATAGCTGGACCATGCAGGTGGAGAGCAAAGAAGATAGGGAGGTAAAAGCAAGGGTGATTGGAGGGGTAGAGCTAAATTTGGGAAGGCATCTGTTGGTAGGGCAGCTAAATGAGCTGAGGATCTGCTCAGACTTGGACAGTGATGCACCTTTGCATGGGGTGGTGGGGTCGGGCACAGGTGCATGGAGAGGGGCATTTCTCTACTTCTTTTCACATACAAAGGAGTAAATGTTCTTCCCCCGCCCCCGATCTGGAACCACTTTTTTCTGTACTAGGTGGCTCTGGGAACTAGAATTTATCCCTCTGGGCTGGATGGAGAAACATCCCCATGAGTTCTATGCCACACTGTGGACAGTGACAAAAAAGAGGAGTTGTCTCAGAAACTGAGGAAGCTTTTATTGTCCAGACTCATGTAGACCTGTATATTTTTATTATTGTTTTTCAGTGTTAGGCAATATGTGAGATTATGTCTATATAGATCAAAATCTAAGCCCTTTGCACAACAAGAGGGTTCATCTTTTGTGCAGACTGATGGAGCAAAACTCCTTGCAGTAGTGTTGAGCTGCGATAGTTGCCTTATCCAGCCCGAAGTGTTGGCGGAACCAATTTCTGCTTCGGCTCCTGACCTGCTACAAGGCAAGCATGTTTCAGTGGAACTCAAGCTCCAATCAGGGTGCTCAAAGGGCTTAAGATGAGCAGTTGAGACCCCACAGCTTCGCCTTCTGCTGCTCACAGTTCTGGTCACAGTCCGCAGGATAACACTGCAGCCGCTGCTGTGACTAAACCATTGGTTTTGGACCTGACATTTAGTACAAGTTGTGCTGGAGGAACAAAGATACGTGAGGAAAGGAGTAATTGAAGCACAAGGCAGAGCTGTATTTCCAAGGAAATATTGCAGGAGAAGGCTGTGAGCAGACATCAGGCTTTTCTGTGAGTAGAGATTTCCTGGGGTTTCCTTGTTCTTTAGCAGCAGGTGAAACGGGCTGGTTTTTCAGAAGGTACATTTGAGACCATTTCAGGTAAAAATTCCCTTTGACGGTTGTTGCAAAAACCCCCATCCATCCATTGCACAAAACGGCAAAATCCTCCTCTCAAGGCATTTAAGTGCCAAGGAATGGAAGGATGTAAATGATTTTACAGTTGAAGTCCTGATGAGGCTCCTAATAAAAAATTTGGTTGAGAAGACAGTAAGTTTTAGAAGTACTCGCTCTGGGGCTCTGTGTTGAGCCACCATTTGACATCATCCAACTCTTTGGTGCAAACCATGTGGGTACAGAACAAAATGTGTTAACAGTTGAGACTTTGTGAGTTGTCACTGAGGACCAATGTCCTTATTCAAGCAAATATCCGTGAGCTGTGCACCTCACTCCAAACTGTGGAGATCTCCACACCTTGAACATCCAGCAGTGCCTATTTTAAGTTGTTCTTCCACACTTGCACACCTCCTGGGGCATGTGCTCAGAAACTGTGGAGCTCTGAAACCATAGAAAAATGGGGGGATTGACCCTGAAAGCATAACAGCGGAGGCGAACCACTCCTTTTTTTTTCACGGTCAACTTAACTAATGTCCATCTGAATGTATTTTTTACAAAATGTTCTTTAAAAATTATTGTTTTGAGAGATTTTTAAGTAGCCATTTTTGGTAATTGCGTATCATTTCCCTTCCCCAGTCTCCTGTTATTTCCCCCAGAGGAGTTTTGGTGTGAAAGTGTCATCTCAACTGTAAGACTGGGCCTAGGTTGTTAATGTGGTGATAGAATACGTAGAACATTGACAGACTTAAATAATTGCCATTGGAGACATCTGTGGAGACTTAGAATATGAATCGCAGGCGTTTTTTAAGTTAGGCACAGTTCTGAATCTTTATTTCAGAGAAGGAGGTGACTTTCTGTGCACTGCTGTAGGAACTGGGAAGGGCACACAACAGACTTGAGCCACAGCATGCCAGCGTTGATGTACGTGTTTCTTCAGTGGGCCTTTTTTGATTGAGTTGAAGATTAAATTATGTCTATTGGAGTTGAGCTGGAAGAGGATTTTCTGTGCTCTTTTAGGCCAAGGACAAGCCAGCGTGTCTGGTGTCATGTGTTCAGCAGAGCGTTCCTTCACATGCACCTAGGGGCACCTCGGATTTTCCTTGTGAGGAGCATGCATATAGTGAACGTGGGAGACTACTAGTGGCAGATGTGAGTGCCAGCATGATCCCGAGCCAGCTGTGAATTGCATGTGATTTTTCCCTCATTACACATGATAATGTGGGCTCCCAGTCACTGTGGAAGGGGCTTGCTTCCTGAAGGAGACCATATGCTCCTGGAACCTGTGGAGGTAGCTGTTACGCAGTGCAGAGATTTAAGTGATGCTCCTATACAGTGCTTTCCTGCTGACAATTAAAAATCAGTTCATCTAACCCAGATTCCAAATTCTCGATCAATTCGGGCCGTTTTGCATGACATTGGAAAGCTTTTCTCTGGATTCCCAAATGATTTGTTTCTGTGTCTACATGTCTGCTCTCATGTCTATTTGATTTTGGTCACAAAAGAAAAAAAACAACAACAAGCAAATAAGCTTGAGGACATGCTGAAACCCTTCCTGACTGATGGTTTACTTTGTGTTATTAGGCAGAGCATCCACCTCCTCTGTGTTTGTAGCAAAAAAACCCTTTTTCCCGCACTGTCACAGTTGGGAATGGATGAAGAAACAAGGAGAAAGTCAGAGTTTTGAGGTCGTGGTGTAAAAATGCAGCTATGTCCTAAAGTGCTGGAGTTAATCTAGAAGATGTATCCAGGGAAAATTTTGACAAACTCAGGAAACCATTCTGCTGTGTATTGTATAAGTTTTACTGAAGAGGCTCTGCCATGAGGAGTATAGAGCCTAAACAGGGGGGAATCCCATAATTCTCTCATGCTAAGCAACCCTGGGAAGATTGCTGAGGAGTCCCTGGCCATGTGAGGCATCTACACCCTGAGCATTTGACTGCTGAAGATACCTCTTCCGTAGGGTCTTGCTTTGCTTTGAGCCATTCTACTTTTGTCCTTTAACTTGTCAGCCTGGACATCAGCAGGTGGCTCCATTTGGAAGCCCCCTTTCCTGTAGAACATCTGCAAAATTTATTTAGAAATGAGCCAAAAAACCTTGGAGAAAACTTTGGGTGCAGAGGATGAGATTAAGAGCTCACAAACCAGCTGAATGAATCATGGCTCTGCACAAAGACTTGGGAGCCTTCTGTTTAGCAATGAAGGTATTTGGGTTCATCGGAGCATCAGCATTATCACCAGTCCACGTGTCCCAGAGTGATGGAGAAGCTAAAGTTTTAGAATTCAAAGGAGGTGTGGATTACTGTGGAAAAGCTGCTGGCTTTTCAAGTCCTGTATCACATCGTTATTCTTATTTCAGGTGATGCCTTGCATAATCTACGATTTGGATTTAAACTCTTCAAAGTCTGGGGGATGTTTTTGATCCTGGGATTTATAGTTCAAGCCCTTTTCTAATTTCAAGTGAGGAAAACACGTGTTTAGCAAGTGCAGAATGAACCTTGATGGAGTATGTCTTTGATGGTGTTGCGACGATGTTTATGAATTTGCATCTTGTGCATAGGATGTTAAGCACCTCATGGGGCCTGGCTCTACTTAGACTGTACTGTTAATTTCGGGAAGGATACATGATGAATGTTCATAAGGCCCTCTGGGTTCTGAGTAGTGGTGCTTGCATCACGCAGCGAGAGGCTCCAAAGTGATTAAATGGGATTCAGCCATTAGGAACTGGCAATAAAATTCTGATTAATTACAAGAACGCAGTGAAAAGTGTGAAATGAGTTTATTGGTTTTTTTTTTTTGGTTTTTTTTTAGCATATGTTTCTGCTTCATGGGGTGTCAGAACGTGAAGTCCTGGTGACTGAGGCTTGTTGACTATTTCCATGATAATTTGGGAGTGTGCTGGCTGATGCTGGGGTCATGGGGATGGTTAGATTTCCAGTGTTGTCCCGTACTCTGGGTGAGATTTGGGGACAACCTTGGGCAAAGCCCAATTATTAATGATTGATATTAATGATTATTAATATGAATTAGACTCACTGCATCCTGCTTTGCTGTTTGTACCTCACAGCACTGTTCCTCACCAACTCGAGCACCGTGGCACCAGCCTCCTGCCTCTGTCCTGCCAGGGGTTTCCCACAAGGTATCCCTCTACCTCTCATCTCTGAGATGCATCTTTGCCTTTGTGTTGAGGGTCCAGGCTGAAACTAGTAATGGCTTGCTTTTTCTTTCAAACCACTGCTTGTGTCTTCAAAAGAAGAAACGATTTGAGACTGCTAGTCTGGTCATCCAGCCAGGGGCATGTTTCAGCTGCCTGTAGCCATAATGCCTAATAATCTCAGATACTGTGGGACTAGACACTTAAATTTTAGATAGGCTGTGTAGGCTAAGGTGGATCTAGTCTTGTACTGTGTGTCTAAATGCAGAAAATCTCAACGCCAAAAATGTGCTTTTGCATATCCCTGGGTCTCGTGTGTATGTGGTGGATTTGTTAACAGAAAAAAAAAATCAGTAGTTCCTCTTCATAGTCTAGTGCTTTAACTGTTAACCAAAACTTGCACGCTTATATTTTTTTTTTTTATTGGTGTTGCCCACCAGATCTAAGGAAGAGTTGTCTTAATTATTCTTCTGTGGTGTGCTAAACAATACAATGAGTATTACAAACTGCAAGCATCATCGCCACTGATTCTCATGGAAAATGGAAAAAAAAACAACCCCAGAATGGATTCCTTGGACATCAGGTCCCTCTATATGCCTTCTATGTTTTGGTGCTTTTGTTCATAGTGGATATTTGCTGTAGGCTGTTGGCATTGCCAGGGAAGAAAAGGTCATTTTGCAGTGAACTGGTTTATGCTGTATGTAAGAACATTGTGCTGCTGTAAATTTGTTTCATTTTACAGAGCTGTCTCCAAAGAATAGCCTTCAGAAAGCGACCGCAGGATTTAGAAGTGAGAAAAGGCACTTAGTATGTGAGATAATTGGATAGAGCTTGGAGGCATGAGGTCAGAGCCTTGGGCACAATATTTATACTGCAGTGACATCCCCTTACAGAATGGCCTATAACTTTTAGATGTTATGCTGCAGAATCCGTTCGGGACTGGCCTATGAGATCCCAAAGAGATAGGGCACAAAAGTATGTCTTGTGTCCATTTGCAGAGGTGAGTAATGGGGAGAATATTTGGCATTTGGGTCAGGATCAGGTAGCTCCAGACCTCCTTTCCTCCACTAGCTCCACTTTCTATCATTGGAGGGTTCTGGTGCAACGCAGTATTATGTGAAAGACCCCCACACTACCTCATAGCAACTATTGGCATTGTCCGGTGTGTGCCCAGCAGTGGTCAGAGATGCTAATTCAGGATATGAAGCTAGCTGATTGCTGTATTGCAATAATTCTGGATATGGTTCTCAATGATAGCTTAGATGGGGATATATCCCGTAGTTACTGCATTTTCACAGAATCATAGAATCATTTAGACTGCAAAAGACACCTAAGATAGAGTCCAACTGCTAACCCAACACTGCCAAGTCCACCACTAAACCATATCCCTACACACCACATCTGCACGTCTTTTAAATACCTCCAGGGATGGAGACTCCACCACTTTTCTGGGCAGCCTGTTCCAATGCTTGATAACCCTTTCGGTGAGGACATTTGTCGTAATATCAAGTCTAAACATCCCCTGGGACAAATTGAGGCCATTTCCTCTCATTTTATCGCTTGTTACTTGGGAGCAGAGGCCAGTCTCCACCTCACTACAACCTCCTTTCAGGTAGTTGTAGAGACTGATAAGGTTTCCCCTCAGCCTCCTCTTCTCCAGACTGAACAACTCCAGTTCCCTCAGCCGCTCCTCATAAGATTTATTCTCTAGACCCTTCACCAGCCTTGTCGCTCTTTGGACACGCTCCAGCAACTCAATGTCCTTCTTTTAGTGAGGAGCCCACAACTGAACACAGGATTCGAGGTGCGGCCTCACCAGTGCCGAGTACAAAGGGACCATCAATTTTCTTTGTAGACGTAATTTTTTGCTCATTATACGTTTCTCTTCTGGCACTAGTACACAGGGAGCATATGAAGTGTTACACGTAGGCTTTATCAGGGTGATGATGGGCAAGCAGCACGCATACATCCTCCCCAATGGCTTTCAGAACTTTTAAATCTGCATTTTGCAAAGTGTCTGTGCACGTCTGTCCACCTTCATCAGCAAATCGCTGTGCGTGCAGAGATGACTAAATGCCTGCTCGGTTTTCACCCGGAGGGGCTACAGCTTGGAAGCAAACAGCTGTGCAGCTGCACGCTGAGTGCAGTTTTGCACAGGGTGTCCAGTATATGTACCTGCGTCTCATATGAGCCATCTCCTACAGTCACGCTGAGGGCTGTGACCTGGGCTGGTTCTGAGCACTTTGGTTAAGGTGGTGATTTTGCCTGGAAAACAGGACTCTAATTTTTTTTTTTTTTTTAATCTCTATGGGATAAAAATGGATTTAGAAATTACAATGAAATTACCAGGTTCCCCCCCTCCCTGAATACCCCCGAACTGCTGATTTGACAAGTCGCTCATTAAGACGCTGGGGTCTGAAGAATGGAAGTTTGAGCTCTCATCGCACATGATACATCTCTTCTGTGCGCTGAGCATGGCGCTTAATGCAACCAGAGGAAAAAATAATCAAGGAAAGTATGTGGAGGCTTGGGGTTAAGTGGTGAGAGCCGTGGAGTTTGGATGCTCATTTTCACAGTGAGCCGTCACCCTAATGGACATTGATACTAATGATGGAGGAACCCCTATGGTTATACGGTTTGTTCAGAGCTTTGGAACGCTGGGCATTGCAAGGTATTTCTGAAAGCCAAGCAGGAACTCTGTCTGTGTGTGCATGCGTCTGAGACCATTTAAGTCAGCCATTCCTGCTTATTTTCTAATACTGTTGTTGATAACAAAGAAATTAGTTACCTTGTACTTAGAATTGAATTGGGCAGGGAGCAATGTTATTGCTACCTGTAAAGGGTGTACAATCTCTGTTTAGGTAAGAGCGCAAGTAAGAAATTTTGGAGAAATATAAACCACTTGCTCTGACTGAAACACCATGGGCTTTGTAGTTATGCATCAGGTTTCCTCCTAATTTATCACATAAGTAACTGAGAATGCAGTCGGCCTTATTTTACCATGTTGGATGATATATCAGAATAACCAGCCTTCGTTCATGCCTGCAGATACAAGAGAACAGAGAACTGACCCAAGTAAAAATGGTAGTGTCTGGAGGATCTTTTGTGTTCCTGAATGAAATGCCAGGTGGTTGCTCTTCCCAGTTCATGGTGGTGTAATGGGTGTGTTTCTGTTGTTTGTCACCTGGTCTGGATGATGACGTTTCAGAGTTGTGTTCCAGGTGAAATAAATGTAAAAACACTTCAAAAAATGAGTAAACAGGGTTGTGCATGCATGGTAAATGCCAGAAAAAGTTGAATGCTTCATCCTTGAATACCACCCTGTTGAGGCTGGATGGCTGCAGGTGACTTGTGATTATGTTCGGGGACCAGGTGAATTAATTGGTTGTGTCCCTTGCAAGGCCAGGGGTGGGAAGAAATGAGCTTCTCTGGCCTTTTGCCATCTCCCACCTGCGTCTTGCTCTCCCTTCTCCCCAGTTCCCATACTCCCAAGGAAGAGCAGTGCTGCATCTCGGTGGTCCCTGTCTGTGTGGGGCTGATTGCGCTTGCATGAAGTTTTCTTACAGAAAAGGGATGTGACAAGTGCAAATAGAGCTGATAAATTTGCTGCTGTTCTTTATCTACATAATCTGATTGCAATTGATAGATAATGCCACAAAGACAGAGCAGAGCCGCTTCCCGTTATCAACACACCTCTCCTTTTTATCCCTTTTTTTAAAATTTTAAATAATCCAGTGCAAATAGAGTATTGATTTAACTGAAGGGAAGTAATTAATCACAGTACTTATGAGTAGATCATTTACTGCAGCTTGCATGCAGAATGGGTACCTGAGACTGAGTCAATCAAGGCAGGCTGATACGGGTTAATGGCACACAGGTCACCATGCTGTTGGGATTTATTAGGCAAATTTCTCTTCTGATCTTGGGCAGTTTGATGTGTAAGCAGCAAGCCATAGCAGCGGGCTCTCAAGAAGAATGTGTTTGTTTCCATAATGATGTGTTTGGGGTGAAGACAGCTGAACCTACTGCATGGAAGTGCATCAGCAGTTACTGGTGGTGAACCTCCTGCCAGTTATTTCTTGCTTGGCAAAGCATCTTGCTAGGCTTCCTGAGCTGCAGTGAGTTAATGTTCAAAAACATCACTTCGTTGTAATAGCATCCACTCGACCTGGCTGCACGCACACACACATTTTTCTCCCACAGCATCACACGTCCGTGTCCTTTCCTTCTTCTACCCGTAGTTCCCATGGCTGGGTTGGAGATGCAGCACAGGCCAGAGCAAACTTCAAGAAATGAAAAGCAACTCCCAAACCACCTGCTGTTTTTTTTTATTGTTAAAAAGATAACAGTTAATTAAGGACTAGAGAAACCCCGAGGGGAATAATGTGCATGTCTGTGAAGGACTCAAAGTATGTTAGGAAGTAAAGTCTCCTGTGGACAGCGAGACACTTTTTTGCACGTGGACTTGCTTGTTTTCACCGAGAGAAAATATGCGGATCATTTCTGGACACCTTGAATGGCAGCAGGAAGGATAAGAGTCTCATTATACTGAAACTCAGTGTAATTGCATAGAAAAAACAAGGAGGAAATTCTCTGCATGCAAACCTAAATTATGTTTTCATGCTTTTCTTAATTTTTCTTTCTCTTTTTCTAATCGTGGAGTGCTCTTGCATGCAGAATTGGGTACGCAAGGATTAAAGTCTGTGCATTGGCCCTGTCTTGGGTTAAGACCTCAAAAATGCAACATGGGTGGTCTTCTCTTAGGAATGGGATCAGGGTGTTTGAGGTAGCCTGAAAAACCAGAGCGCATCAAGTATTCTGAAGACAATTAAAAAATTGTGCCGAATATTCTTGGTATATGAAGAAGACCATGTGGGCTAAGCGATTAACATTCAAGTGTACACTTTTTCAGTTATATTTATAAAAGAAAGATAATGAACAGTTTTAAGACCTAGTAGATACATTGATAGCTTAAAGCAGCATCTTCTAACAGTGTACAAGAGCTACTCATTCTCCTACAGATATCACACTGCCTTCTAATGTCTGTTTATTAGCCTACTATAAATTCATATGAATGAGACCGCAGTGTCCTGCTGACTCCAGGAATGTGTTTTGAGCAAGTGTTCTTTGATGGACAGTTGCTTATACCGTCAGGTTTCCATGAAAATCCCCTGTATATAATATTTTCTTTGAAGGCTTTCCATATTTAAGACAGGTGTATAGAAGAAGGTCTTGCCTGAGCTCTGAAGCTGATCTCTCTTGATATTTGTGGCTGCATCATTAGGAAATCAGCTCAACAGCTTTTGATGTATTTTTTTTTTTTTCTTTTTTGGACTGCATTTTCATTATTTTGTGATCTGATTCAAACTGCAGAACTCTGCTGATGTGACAACAGAAGATTGTTTGAAGTTTTAAGTAACAAAGTTTGTTTGAAGATGTCTCCAGCCCACTTTGGCTGTTTTCCAGGGAGCCCACAAAGGAATCCAAAACAAACAGTCATTTTCATAGAAAATGCCATGAAATCACTAAGTAGCTTTTTTCAAAAAAAATAATTTTCTATTTATTCTATTTTGCAAATACCTAATGAGGATTCTGGCTTTCTAGGGCATGCAGCAGAGGATGCTCCCTGCCCTGAAGGAGTTGGGGAGTGTTCAAAAGCAGCGTAGACGCAGCCTGAGCCCTTTGCTCAGGGGCCCAGAGGCAGGGACAGCACTCGCAGCCCTATCCTGGTCCACATCCAGTCTGGTTCACAGGGACATGTACAGTTCAGCAAGCCGAATGAAAATGTTTGGAGTCGACTGTTTTCTGTCAAAATGCTGTTTTATCAAAATGGAAATATTTTGTGAGAACATGTCAGTTTTGACAAATTGTTTTGATGGGTGAAGTCTAAACAGATTGTTTTAGCTTTCTATGTTATTTTGATATAAAGACATCTCATTTTGACTCTATCATTTAGACCTTTATAACATAGTTATAACATTTATATATTAAAACATTCATAACATAAATATTGCATCGAATGTGTGACAACTTTAAATTTCAAATATCAGATTATAAGGTTTCTGTATCTTTGCAATATGCTGTTTACCTTCTCAAAACCTGCATATCTTAAATATATATAAAATATCTATATAGAAGCTTTTGAACATGCTGAACTACTTGTTAACAATGTTTCTTTTTAATGAGATCCTGATGTTGTAGTTTATTTCATAACAGAGTGACAAGAATTGCCCAGATCCTGTCCAGCTGTAATTCCTCTGTTAACCATTTTTGTTCATTCCAATCCTAGGAACGAGGTAGATTTTTAATAATAAGAGTGGTTGCCACAAGGAGAGTATTGTCACTTAGCAGATTTAACCCAAAGATCTTAAACCATTTTATAAAGCTGTTTAAGATGCCGTTCTTCACATATGAGAAAAATGAAACTCTGTTGTTTACAGGTTGATGGGGTCCAGTGGGGATTCTCCAGTAGAGGTGTCAACATGAAAAGCACTTTTTCTTTTTTTTCTTTTTTTTTTCTCTCCCCCCCCCTTTTTTTTTTTTTTTTTTTTTTTTTTTTTTTAGAATATGGACAAAAAAGAGCCTAATTTTATATTATTACTTGTCTTGGACCATATTACTGGTGGCAGCAGTTCAGGTCCTCTCAGATGGGCTAGTGCTAGGTTGTCCCCGTGTCTACAAGCTTGTACTCATTGTGCTCAAATGCTAGGTAGATAGATGGGCATAGGTACAAGTATTCATTCATGCATTAAGTATTATTTTGTATTATCATGCATTATTTTTAAGTGATGGCCCACCACTCACTGGTCCCTGGTGGCTGGAAGCATGGTCTTGGCCCCTCAACCTCTGGTTGTGCTTCTTATGCCTTCCCTTGTTGCTGGGAAGAGCAAGGGTGTCCGTGGGGTGTGAGGGTGTTTCTGAGTAGCAGCTTATTTAGGTGCTGTAACCCCATTAGGTATTTGTGCTAGTATTTGTTTGTTACTGAGTGCAGCAGTTCAAATTCCTGAGTCTTGCTCTTGTCAGTCGAGGGAGTGGTTTTGGGGGGAGAGAAAAAAAATCATAAAAAGGCAAAAAAAATTGCATGTTCTATCCATTGCGTTCTCAGTCTTTCAGGTTTCAAGGCTTTTCCTGCACTTTGCAGTGTAGTGTTCTTGCAAAAAACAAACAAACAAAGAAAATGAGGATTTTCATATAAACCCATGACCCTGGGAGAAGTGGCTTTAAGAAAAACAGCAACTACTAGGAGACTTGATAAAATCCCAAGAGTGGGTGATGCGATAATAGTATCTCATATTCATTGAATGGAGCGCCTGTGACTCAGTGCTTTCATGGGACTGTAAATGTTCTTTTAATCTCTTATTTCTCTAGAGAGGCAGATAAATCTGAACCCATTATGTGCTGTGGCAAGGCACAGAGATTTACAGGATCGCGGAAGCAGCTGGTTGTGCTCCGGGAATGAAGCCGCTGTCCTGGCTCTCCGGCACGCAGTTAGTGGGATTACAGGGGATGCGGTGATGCAGGGTTGCAGCGATCCGGCCTTTTTCGACTGCTGTTTGCATGGCTTTCATGGTCAGCATGCACAGTACAAGGGAAAAGGGCTGGTTTTGAGCAGCTGATGGTGAAAACCTGGTGCATGGTGAGCGGTGCTAATGGTACCTTGCACTTCAACCACTGACCAGGTTGCAGCAGCTCCTGATCACAGAATCATAGAATGTTCGGAGTTGGAAGGGACCTCTGTGGGTCGTCTAGTCCAAGCCCCCTGCCGAAGCAGGGCCACCTATAGCAGGCTGCACAGGACCTTGTCCAGGCGGGTTTTGAGTATCTCCAGAGAAGGAGACTCCACAACCTCCCTGGGCAGCCTGTTCCAGTGCTCCGTCACCCTCAGAGGGAAGAAGTTCTTCCTCATGTTCAGACGGAACTTCCTGTGCTTCAGTTTGTGCCCATTGCCCCTTGTCCTGTCACTGGGCACCACTGGAAAGAGTTTGGCCCCGTCCTCCTGACACCCACTGTCAAGATATTTATAAGCATTAATGAGATCCCCTCTCAGCCTTCTCTTCAGGCTAAACAAGCCCAGCTCCCTTAGCCTTTCCTCATAGGAGAGATGCTCCAGTCCCCTCATCACACCGTAAGCTGGTTCTCAGCTGCTGCTGTGGTGCCCGGGTTTGGAGCGGTTGGGTCCAGCCACAACCCGGAGTCGTTTGCTTGGGAAAATGAGACAAATGAGTAAAAGTGAAGAAAATGTCACTGAGTCGAAAGGGGAGAGAGGGATGGGAGTCACAGGGTTTGGGGGCAGGGTGAATTGAGTGGAGAAAGAAGTGGGAAGAATTATTACTGTTTGAGGGATACTGGGTGCGATCTGTTTTTTGATAGAGCTCAGCCCTGTGGAAGGGGAGCTCAGTTTTATAACCTGTACTGTGACTTCTGCAGAGATAAATAGAGTCTTAATGTGGAAGGGTCCTTTTTCTTTGTCATTTAAGAATCTGCTGTAATATCTGCCAAACTAGCAGCTGCTCTCTGAAATGAATAATTTTCATTGAAGGAGGCAGGAAGGCTTTGCATTTTCCTGCGGGAGACACCAAGGTGGTGTGTTCCAGAGACGGCAGCAGAGCAAGGATACTTGGTTTTTACTTTTGCAGGGGTGGATAATTTCACTGAGGTCTGTGAGGAGACAAAGCCTGCACTCAGCTTCAACCAGCCCAGTCCGCTGCTGAGCCTGGGAATTGGTGCACCAGTACTACAGCTCCGCAGGAACTGGGGAGAGAAATGTGGGATCTTTCTCAGGTCTTTTTGTGATGATCTAGATCCAGATGGATTTTCCTCTCTGTGCATTTTTGTTCTGCATGAATGCGGTCTGCTGCAGAGCTGTTGGTTCTGTGATGGGTACACCTTGGCCCAGCAACATGCAGATCTGGCCTCTGTTTTGGGCTGCTTTGCTCTACAGCAGGTGGTTCTGTGGCGTTTTTATGGCAGGAAGATGCTTTAAAGCCTTTGGCCTCGGAGCCGCAGAGGCGTGAAAACAGCCACCCATACCGGCTCCACGATGAACTGAACCCGATCCAAAGGTAGCAGGCACATCTGTGTACGCAGGCTGCAGCTCCAAACAGGGCTGTGGTGTCGCCTGCTGAACCTGGAAAGAAAAGCAGTTACAGAAGCTCTGGCATCTCGGGAGCATCTCTTTGTGATGTGTGTTTGGGCTGTACTGTGTCTAATACGGTGCAAGCTCTGACCGATGCTTTTACCATGCTGAGAGTGCTGCTAATACCCATCTCCTGTCTGGATTTTCTAGTGTTTAATCATTTAGGTCAGCTCACACTATGGCCTTTGGCTTGGTGGGATTGCTAAAATGAGTCTCCTGTTCTGCTGCCATGTCTGTGCTTCCCTTGAATCATTTCCTCTCACTGATAGATTTGATGGCGGTTGGCCCCCGGGGTCTCAGACCATTGCATAGCCTGGTATTGGTCACTCCTCTGCACAGCAGACCCTGTGCAGGACCACAGGACTGGCATGAAGATGGGTGTGTTGCTCACAGCAGTACTGGGACTCTTGGTCAAGCTGTGACCTCGCAGAGCATCAAAGCCTCATGCTCTCGGAGACCAATCAGTGTGATTAGGTTACCGTTGTCTTGGTAAAACAAGCCATCGCTGCTTAGGGTGTCATTTCCAAAGTAGCCCCAATATACCTAGAATATCTCAAATGCTTTCTTGTCTTTGGGCCTATTTGGGGCCCCGCTGAGGTGTGGATGACAGTCCTGTTCCAAGGTGCCATCTTCACAGATGAGCTGTGCCTGGTGAGGGAAGGGTGGGTGTGCAAAGGGAAGGGTAGCTTTCAGTACTTATCCCTGCTTGGGGAGGGTTTTATGCATTGATCAAAGTCTTCCTCCTAGTTTTGGCAGCTCCCTGGGTTGCAAAGAACAAGCCATGTTTCCTCCTGTGCCACCCAGGCAGAAGTACCAGGGACTTTCTTACTATGAAGATTTCTTATCACCTTTTGAGTCTGCAGCTCAGAAAGAGCATGGGTGGCACGAATTAAGAGTGATGTTAATTGTGGACTTGTAAATTACTGCTTGTGCCCATCACAGTTTGTGGTTGGAGGGGTCTCGACAGAGTATTTCCATTTGAAAGTTTGAAGGACACATTTTGTCCTCTGTGGCTTTTGGCTTTTTTAGGAGGACCTACCTCCTTGCATGAAATGGTTCTCCCTGAAAGTATTTGAGGAGGAGGTTTCTTTTGTGTTATTTCTTGTGTGTTTCCCTGCCTCCCACAGTACCGCAGATGTTAGCTGAGATCCCGGAGGTGTGTTCAGCTTGACAGGTTCTGAGTGCGGGAAGTTCACAGAGGTCTTCTGGGAAGACGGATCCATTGAAAGGCAGAGAAAAAGTGGATGTCTGAGCCCCGTAGACCACTCCTGACTCACTGAAGTTGTTTAAGGAAGGAAAAAATGTTTTGAAAGTAGCAATGATAGTGGAGCTTAGGTCCGTGTGGAACAGGATCTTTTGTCCTGTCCATGTTCCTATCCCACTGGTTGGCCAGCCAGCTGCAGATGGGCTCTGAAAGCAGAGTTCTCCCAGCCTGTCTGCAGTAGGAGAGGTTCATTTGGGTCTTTTTGTGTAGCTAAAAAGTGAAAGCATGTGTTAGCCATTGAAAATCAGTGCTTCAGTTCACAGGTGCTGAGTCTGATACACCAGAGAAGCACCAGGCGCTTCTTGAGGTGGATGCTCAGGTTGGGCACCCATGCATTACACTGCCAGCTATTCTCAGTTACCGAGTGGGTTTTCCTTTGTTTGAATATTCTTGTTTAACACTTTGCTTGGTCCTCAAAGCCTTTTGCAGATATGATGATGATTTAGATTCACTTCATTACTACTAATAAGTAATATCTGCATTGTAATGATTTGAACTGTAGTACTGAGAAGGCCGACTCCACACTATAGACATGGAAGAAAGCACAAATCCCTGTTCCTAAAACTTCCAGTGCAATCTGTTCTCTCTCAGAGGTTTTCAGTCCCTTTATCTACATTGCAAAAGAAGAATAAAATAAAGCAAAACAGCAGATATCAGATTTTTTGGGGGAGGATGGGTCTGAAACCAGTCAGAAACTGGGAGTAGCTTGGTTTTTTTCAGCTGAGTCCATTTAGCCTGAAAAAAAAGGTCACCTTGGCACTTCTGGATTTTGGAAGTCTGTAACCCAGATTTGAATGTGGAGAGGGGTCCCATCTTAGGTGTCAAAAAGTTATGAGGTGCAATTCTTTTAAAAAGGACAAGAGATTATTTTGAGAGACATTAGGAGGGGGACAGACAGCAAGATCTGTGAATTGGGCACTGTTAAGACATCTCAAATTTGGCATCTGGAAAAGTAGGCCCCTGAAATCTGTTGTCAACTTTGAAAATCCAGTATTTTTTTCCCCCCTCCTGCCAGCTTTGAAAGTTCGAACCGTGTTCTTTTTATCACATTTGTCATTCCTTAGTAATGAAGCTCTGGCATTCAAAATGTGGCTGACAACTTTGTGGGTAGGAGCCAAAGTGAAGTTAAACTTGCACCTTTCTTTGATGCACCCAGTGCTGTTCACAGTGAGAGGCAGAAGTCTGAACTAGAGCGACTTCAGTCTCATTCATTATGGCGATTACTATCTTCTTGCTGATGCCAAAAATTAAGCTTCTTTTCTTTATCCTAATGTAGGTGGAAAGGAACTGATGAGGTGTATGCAACAGGAATGTTGAAAGTGTCATGTATAAACCATTTCTTCTCAGGCTGTTCCTTCATCTTAAATAATGTGAAGGTTATAAATCTCCTGGAAATCATGCAAAATCGGTGCTGCAAAAGACTTAGAGCAGTTCCAGGCTAGCTTAAGTGTTATTTTACAAAGGCTCAAGTCCAGAACTTTAAAGTTTGCTGATTTTAAATACATTTAAATGCACTTTCAAAGTAATTTAAGTCTATAAACTGAATGTAGAATTCAAGTGACATTGGGAGAACTGGCTTTTTGGGAAGGAGCACAACTCAGAAATGAGGTCTGGTGTGCAGTCTGCTGGGCATGGCCTCTGTCTTTGTCTGTGGCCAACTGTATGGATTGCACAAGGTATTTAGGGTATAAACTGGGTGTGGGACAGAGTCTGAGTGTGCCAAGCACCCATGCGGGAAGCAAGCCCAACCGTGAGCATGTTTTGTGGCCATGCCATGTAACTGTCCTTGGGCAAACCCAATGCTCCCTCTTTGCATTTCTTTAATTCAGTGTTTGGCAGCCGATGGCTTGAGGGTGCATTTTGAGAAGGCTCAGGTTCAGTCTCCTTGTCTGGAAGCAACAGTGGCAATATTTGTGCTTGCATCACTGTTTGCATTTGCCGTCTGAAGTCCTCCTGCTCTCACCACCGAGACTGCACCTTCTCAGAGGTCCCACAGCTCAGGTTCTGCGCTGTCGAGGCACTGCGGTGGCTGATACCCATCTCTGGGAAGGGCTGCGAAATCACGGTCACCGAGCTTTTAAAACATTTAGAAATCCCACCCTGATCTGTGTGAAAGCGCAAAGCACTTCCGACTGGGTTGCTCTTGGTTGTCTAGCGTGGTGTTTCCCTAAAACGGGGGGCAAAGGACTGTGCTTCCTGTGGGCAAAACCCAGGGCTGCGATCATTTAATTATTTTGGACCTACGCCGGTTAATTATAGCCCTTCCTGGCTTCCCGTGTGGGGTAGTGGTCTTTAAACCATGCATCCAGTTGTTTGTTCAGGTGAAAAGTTTTAATTTTCAAATGCTTGTTGTTTTTCCCTTCTATATGTCTTGCCATGTTAGCAGCATACCTGTGTCACTGTTGCTTATCTCACACATAAATAAGATTTTTTGGGAGAGAAAAACATTTCTGATGTAATCTGATTCCCATTTACAGGCAGGTGGAATTAAAGTCTGGTTTCTGGGTTTCTGATTGCAGATCCACAATGTGCTTGAAGAGGCATCTGAATCCCGAAAGCTGAGATTTGCTGAGTTGCCTTTTGGTGCCCAGCTTTTGCTGATTTCAACAAGAATTGAACCAGAATTTGAATCCCAGAAGCAACGTTTATATGTTTCAATTCGTATCTTATGAAACAGTGTGGATACAGATCCCCACAGTAGCACAGGCTGACTGTGTTTAGCTCAGAAATTATTCAGACATTTTTTTGAATTTAAATAGATGTTCTTGATAAATTCTTCAAGTCTTTCTTCTTCCAAGTGTGTTGAGTCGGTAGCTGACATAAGATGTTCTCAGGGTTGATTTTTGTGCTTTGTGGTGGCAAACACCTGGCGTTTCTCTTGTCCTGTCGAGGAACTGAAAGTTTGCACAGCGTTTTTTTCCCCCTTAGGTCATTAATGAACATACAAAGGGACTTCATAAATCATATCTGAGCCTTTGTGGTAAGCAGGAAATGAATGGTCACACAAGTGACGGCCAGTCCTGAATGGGAGAGATGGAGATGATAAGCCACGCTGTTGTAAATCACTGTCAGTCGCTACAGTGGAGCAACACCTTCCCTTATTTTGGGATGTAACAGTGTGCACAGGTTGCCCAAGGAACTGCACATCAAACCAGCTTTTCTCCTGGTCTGGATTGCAATTGTATCTGAAAATTTAGAGCAGGTAGACCCTGAGGAGAGTCTTTAAAACACATGTGGCAAATCCATACTGTGCTAAGCATTTCTTATCTTTCTTCCCCCTCCTCAGCAATCAAAGAGAAATACATGGACTGGACGGAGTTTCTCATACACGATTTGACCGGCGCCCGGACCGCACCTGCAAATTTACTGGAAGGCGTATGTATTAGATTGCAGTTTCTATCCGATACGGTGTCGCGATGTGCATGCTGCTGCAGTGTTTGTGCTCCTGACGTGTAGGGCTGTGTGCTTTCAGTGTCCATGTGCCGGCAGTGGGGTCTGATCCAGCGCTGGCCAAAAGTCGGTGGCAGCGTTCCTTGACTCTGCTGGCTCTGCTTCTGACCCAGTGATGGGCAGTTTGTTTCGCCTTGAGGCTGGAGGGTGGTGCTTAAAAAGTTGGGTACTCAAGAAAGGCTGGGTGGTGAAGGAGAGTGAGGAGGGAGTCCGCAGGAAGGAGAACTCAGCCCTTCAGTGCCCCATTAGATCCACCAAACTGGTGACCTGAGCTTACAGGTCAGGAGAGGGGGTTTAGCAGGTTGATGGGGGAGCAATGTCAGATTTATGTATATATGGACACATTCCCTCCTCCTTAACACAGCAGTCAGATTTAGCAGGGAAGTTGAGTGAGGTGGCCTCAGTCATCTGTAGTCAGGAGAGAAGGGGCTGGTTTTTGGATGCACCCATACGGCCAAGAACCCAGTCTGTGCAGCATATTCACAGGGTGACTTGCACCTGGTGCAGCCTCAGCTTGCCTTGAAATCTTGGACAAAAATCCCATAGATTGACCTTGAAACCGTGGGAGCAGGGCACCTTCTCCATCAGGACCTGCCCCACTCTTGTGTGGATGCTGTGTGGGCATTTGGAGAGAAGACCCGTCCTGCAAGAGATAATTCTTTCTGCCCCTCTTGTTTAGGCTGGGAGTGAAGGCATACAGGCAGTTTACCTTTGTGTAAGCGCTCACGTTGGCTTTTTGGAAGCACGTGTGCATCCAGGCACCATTTTTGATCATTTTGTCCCTGGTCACTCCCACCAGCCGCAGCTGCGTCCTTTTTCCACGTGCCTGTGCAGTACAAGCCGTCTGGCAGGGAGAATTAATAGCGTACAGTCAGGGATTTTTTTTTTTTTTTTTCCCCCTCCAATCCGTTAGCCAAACAGCCCTTGCACAGCCAAAATGATGCATGTCCTCAGGTCTGCTGCATCCCAGTTCCCGCACCGCTCCCAGGTGGCAAAAAGCTGGCAGTGTCCAACACCCGTCTCTGGTGTACGCCAATGCCATCGCCAACCTCCCCATTCCCTTTCCGCAGGCAGAGAAAAGAGGCAGCCCCAGGCAGAAACGCGGAGAGGGAAAAAGTTGCGTTGGCTTGAAACAGTTTCTGAAGCCCTTTCCGGCGTTTTATGCGGTGTGTGTGCGTAGTGCTGTGTGCCGTGCGATGTCTGTAACCCCCTGTCGGCAGGTTTGCTCTTCGGGAGTGCTGCAGATTGTTGTAATACCATTAAATCAATAAGTAGTGATGCTTTTTTTGTTGTTTGTTTAACATGCCAGCTATGCATATAAAGAGTTCTTGCGTTATGGTAAATGTTAATATTTCATGCAGGCCGATTATTAATCTTAGCCATTCGGTTCTCAGGGGTAAGTGACAGCTCATTGGCTTAAAATTTAGCACACAAATCAGAGAAGCAATATTCGCTTTTTTACAGCTGAGGATTTATTATAGTAAGTTAAATCATTACACCATCGTTTCATATTAAAGAATGTTTTGTTGCAATGAAGCAGTTGTACGAGAGAAAAAACCCATTAAAGTAGATTTCTATTACATCATTAAATTCTGACACTGCATTTTGCCATGAAATAATATTTGAAGTGATTATACAGGTGCTTGTAGCTTATACTGTAGAGAAGTGGCTTATAATGGCAAATGTATTGTTCTCAGAAATATCTATTAATCATAGAGCTGATTAACATTGTACGTGTGATAAGGTTATAGTTAATTTTAATTACATTTTTTACCAAATTCTCATTCTGTTACCTGCATATTTGGCTTAAGAGAGATGTAGTCAAAACCAATTGCATTTCAAAATTGTGAATATTTTCAAAATTCAGTATGAAAGAGAACTTTTTTGAAAAATAAGGCTTTTTCCTCTCTCTCTTTTTTTTTTCCTAGCCACCCCGAGAAAGAACCATCCTGGACTTAGTCTGATTTACAGAGTTAATATTTAAAAATTACTGTGAAAGGTTTATATTGTTTAATTAAATAGAAACGGGACAAACACACAGGAAAAAAATAAGTCCTTGTTTTTAATATATTTTTTATGTACTTAGCATTTTGTTTGGGGACCAGTGCTCCCAGCTCTTGAGGTGTTTTTTAGTGCTGCTCTTAAAGTGCTGGAATTGAGAAATTGCAGAAGAAATGGAACTTGCATTTAAAAAAAAAGAAATGTAACTGTTACATTAGTGGAGAAAAGCTTAACAACAGAGGGATGCTCACAATCACAAAACAAAAACACTGCGCCCCAGAGGTGTCGTTCTGCAAAGCAGCTCATGGTTTTTTAATGCCTGTGGTTGGCAGCGTTGCAGGTGTAAAGTTAAGCACATGTGTAAACGGTTGCAAAACTGGGATCACAGAAAACACTGTGTGTAAGCAAATAACCTCGTTCACTGGGGTTTGTGGGGCCTGGTGGCTTGATCCAGCAAGTCCTGTGTGCTTTCGGCTTTGATCCTCAGGCCACTTAAGCTGATGGGAACCTGCCGTTGGCGTTGGGCTTTGGAGTAACCACCATGGACTCTTGCCTCCATGGCAGTGGGGAATTATTTGCTCTACATGCCAGTAAGAGCAAGAGAAAGCCTCTGGTGGGAAAGATCAGTGCAGAGAGGGCAATTTCAGGGTCGTGCTCCAGATAGTTGTCTTTTAGCTAAATGCCAGTGTCCAGTCCTGTGATTGGTTCTTATCAGCTGCAGGCAATGAGAATTTGGTTTGAAATCCTCCAGTATAACTGGGCTTTGAGTCGTTCAGGACCATCTTAAGTGGATGTGCCTTATGAGCTATTCCACCTTTCATTATTCTTTTTTTGTTGTTGTTGATGATGTCGGTTGAGAAATTAGCACAACTGTTGTTTTCTGTTTTACTTCTGAATTTGCACTTGGAAGACATTGGGTAAAATAGAAGAAGAACAGACTGTTTGCTGATCGCTTGGATGATGGTGTGAAAAACAAAAATAATCTTCTGCTGTCATCTGTTTCCTTGAGAAGTCTTCAAATAAAGTTTAAAATAAGGAGTTTTGCTTCTATTCAAACAGCCTCTGCGAGGAAAAAACCCTGTAGACCTCATTACAGTTGATTCCTTAATAGAGCTGCAGGATTCCCAGAATCCCTTTCAGTACTGGATAGTTAGTGTGGTTGAAAATGTTGGAGGAAGATTACGCCTTCGCTATGTGGGATTGGAGGAGACTGAATCCTATGACCAGTGGTTGTTTTACTTGGATTGCAGACTTCGACCAGTCGGTTGGTGTCAAGAGAATAAATACAGAATGGACCCACCTGCAGGTAAAGAGCCTTCTAAAAATACTGTCTCCCTTTGTGGCGTTTACTGATGTTTTTGAGATTCTTGTGCAACCCATTTCTTTTTCTCCAGCATTCACATTGCTTTGACAGTAGTTTCTAGTGGTAACACAGATGGCATGTGAGAGTCATCTAATTTAGGTTCAAAATGGGCCAGGTAAACTGTATTAAATTTATTTAATAAATTCAGTTTAGCTTAGCTTACTCCTGGAAGGAAGCAGTGTCCAATAAAAGCAATTTCATGCAGTTTTTCACCAAGAAGCAGAGCTGATGGAGATACTGCAAGGATGTGCCTGCTTGCCCAACCCTTTCCAGTGGCGTTTCAGGGGCCAGGTCTTCGTGGCCATACTGTAGGAATTCTGGTGGAGGCCACCCTGTGAGCCAGTCTTCTGCTGTCCAAATCAAGTGCTAGGTGACACCTCTCAGCATATACTAGATCCATTTGCTTTCCCATCACGCAAAGAACTCTTGCCTGTTTGTCTTTCCATGACCATGCACTTTTCTGTTGGGTAGCAGTACACCTCCATGAAATTTCCCAGGGCTGGAGAAAGTGTTTGGGACCGTCATGGTCCTTCTAACACAGGTCTTTCATGTTCTGCCATAACATTGCTGTACAGATGCCAGCTGAGACCTGCCTTGTGTGTAACCAGTCAGAAAGTGCAGTGAGGGTGCTGGGTTTGTCTGCCTGTCCCTGTCAACCTGCCCACTGAGAAGTTATGGGATGTCTATTGCTAGAAGCTGAGAAAATACTCCTTTGAATAAGGGTTGATGGGGTCTTTCAGATTTAAAAGACCACAGATTTTGTCCTGCATTTTCTCCAGGGGAGTGAAGTCTTTGTGAGTATGTCAGATCAGATTGAACATCAGGAGACTGCAGCTTGGAGAAGAAGCTCTTAAGAGTTTTTAGTGTTCAGACGAGCTTGGGAGGAGGGAGATAGGGACTGCAGTTAAGCCAGTCTGAGGTCAGAAACTGGAAGTCAGAAATCCAGGGGCAGGAGAACCTCAAGGGACAGGAGCCAGGCAGAAGAGTCAGGCACAAGCGGGCTGGGCCAGGAGGATGGGCAAGAGAAGAATTTAGGGGTCAGCCTGAATCGGACTTTGAGCAGTGGGACTGAGTTTGGCAAAAGGAGTGGGATCAAACCAGCAGGGCAAGAAGGAGTGCAGGGCTGAGAGTAGGGGAAAACTAAGGATTACTAAGGTTTAGCAAGCAGGATGAGTCCTCGGGACCACAGCACACAGCAGCGGCTAAGGGCTGCTGGCAGCCTCCTGGAGAAACACTTCCAGAGGCATTCACCAGGAGCTTCTGGGACTGGCTTTGGAGATGTGCTTCCATCCAGGCTGTACTCCATTGCAGCAGGGAAAGACTGGGAGAGTGAATTATCTCCACCACACCAATAATATTGGTGAAAACTTTGTGAAAGTTCCTGAGCAATTGGGTTTCTCTCTAGTCAGGGTGTTGGCTCTGCATTGGTCTGACTTGAGTTGGTTGAGTCGTGTTGGTTGACTTGACTTCTTTTGGAGTTAGGGATCTGGTTAAACATGATAGATTAGGCTGTTACATGCATGGTCTTCTTTGGGGCAGATAGTGTGCAGCATCTGTATTTTTCATAAAGCTCTGGCTTAAACTTGGGGCCGCAAAGCTGTTTGCCAAGTCCTGGGGAGCGTAGCCCCAATATGCTGGCTGTTTGCACCTCCAAGGTGGATGCCCCAGGACTACTGTTTCCTTTGAGAGACGAGGTGCTTTCTTGATTAATGCACAGGTTTTGGCCTAGCAGATGTATTCCACCTTTTCCTGTGTAGGTGAACAACTTGTCCCGGTCTGTGCCTCATTTCTTTTGTGCCTAGGGTGAAATTTTCCCATGGGTGTCAAATGATAGGAGAAAGGTAGTCCTTCTTTGGATAGATATTTCTGATGTGACTTCTCTCTGTCACACCGGCCACAGAGTGGTTACCCTGATACATGCAATTGCCATGTTCCCAAGTCTGTCTGGGTCTTGGGTCTAACTTGGGGTCTCGAATGCTTTTCGGAAGCGTGTGTTTTGCTTCACTGATAGGTGGGAATCAATGTTCCCCATCACTTCCAAATTAGATGCGAATGCTGGAAAGCATGAATATCACTCACTTTGTTATTTTGGAGAGTATTTGTGTTACAGAGAAACACTTTTTCATTGACTTTTTGTGAACCCTCTTGGCCTGTATAGGTTTGGTGGATCAATACAGAAATGGCCTAAATGAGAGTTGTGCTTCCTCTTTGTTTATTCCATTCTCTTTGTACTCTTTCCTCCTTTTATCCAGTTGTGCTTCCTTCTCTATGGATTCCCTCCACCACCTTTTTTTCTTTTAGTTTTTTTCAGTTGTCTCTAAACTTGTTACTGGACTCTTTATTTGCTAAAGTTGTTTATGTTTCTTCTCCCCTCTCCTTGATTTAACTGCTTTTAAAATTTCTTTCTCTTGTTTTCCTTTGCCTTCATCTGATACCTGTTTCCTCTCCTTGGCATTTCTCTGGTCATTCACTTTTTAGTGAACATCATTGTTACTTACGAATTCAATGCCCAAGATCATCTTCCTGACTTCCATTGACTTAAGCAGATGGTCATTACATCTTCTAAAGTTGTGTCTCATAGGAGTTTGCTGAGGAAGGACCCTTTGGGTCTCAACCCTTCAATTTTCTCACAAGTCCTCTCCTGAACACTTGCCTCAAAGAGCTTTCTTTGATCCCCTGTTCTGGTCTACCCAGTTGTCAGGCTCTGCACTCCGGAGAGCAGCCAATCATAAATGGGAATCTGATGAGTTTCTGGAGGCAGCAATGCTGGTTGTTACACTGCTGATGTAGTGGACTCTATCGGCCATCTAATGTCCATCTAATATCAACATGTTCATAAACCACTATGGATGAATAAAGTGTATGAGACAGTTGTGTTATCACCTTATCCCAGAGAAAGAAGAGGGAAAAAGCCAAGTGGCCGGTCTTAGGGGATCTGTTTCAAATTAAAGGGTCTGCAAAAGAAATCTGGGAGCAAGCAGGGTGAGATGCTAGCAGCAGCAGGGATGGAGCTACTAAACCACAGACTGTTAAAGGATGCAATTTCCTAAGGACCTCAGGCCAGGAGAGTGTGCCAGGGACACATCCCTGCTTGCTCACATGCTTCCTAGCGACTTCTGTAGTAAATAGCATTTGGACTAGATAGACTTTTGTTGTGTGAAGGACCTAATACAGATGTTTTTAGGAAAGAGAGACAGTCTGTGGGCAGTATGTTAATTTTTTACACATCAGGGATTAAATTCACCTGCCATAGTGTAGGCATTGAAGACAGTTCAGCATGAGCTATTGCTTGCTCTCTATGATCAGCAGAGAAAAGGGGATGCCTAAGACACGTCCAACATAGGTCAGATGAAATTATGTCATAAACCTATTTTTGGTGTTGAAAGTAAGTAACACAGACCTGGTTGTATAACTTGAATGTCTGAAGCCAGTTCAGGTGATTTCTTGATTGAAAAAAGGAACAGGTTTATATCAAAGCTGTTATGAATCTCCTCCAAATAGATGCTGAGGACATGCAGTTGCTCCCAAATCAGGCTGTGTGTTCAACTATGTCAAAGGAGGATGTTCAGTTGCTCATCAGTTCTGCACGTTGTTACCATGCTTTGCCTACCCTTGACTTGGATGCTGCATATGCACCTTTATCTTTTTTTCCCTTTGTGCCTGGGCTGTGATTTTTATGTGTTGATCCACCTCTGGGACCTGCCAAGTTGTGTTTCACCTTGCAGAGCAGTTTGAGGTCAGTCTTTCAAGTTGCAGAGCATCTCATATCAAGGAGATCCCATGGATCCAAACGTTGATAGACAGAGAGGTCTTTATTTTCTGAAGCCATCCACATCCCAGCACCCAATTAACATACGAGAATGTGCCAGAGGGTTCTTAAGAAATAGCATCTTGGCTGTCTTCTCTGAATGGCAACTTTCAGGGGCTTTATGTGTCTTGCGAGCCCTTTTAACTGAGGCAAAGGGGTTATAGCGTGTTTTTCCCCTCAGATGTATGTCTGAATCCAAAGTGAGCCTCCTTGGTAGTGCAAATTGGTGCAGCCTGCTTGACACAGAGCCGCTGATGGTCTGGCCTCGACTGCTTATGCAGGAAGAGATCATCTCGTTTTATGTTGCTTTCTATTTAAAGACAAATTGGCAGTCATTTTAATTGCTCACTCCTTGTTAGCCTAAGTACAAATTGACACAGTAGACTTTGTTCAATTACCTGCAACCCTATCACTTAAACAAAATGCTTTATGCTCTTTTAACCGTGCGATTTAGTGTCCATATACTTGCCAGCATAAGCTAGCTGCCACTAATTAAATGCGCATCACATATTGCTTGCTAGTTATTGAAGCCATTGAAGTTGTCCTTATCTCTGAAAGTTTGATGACACTGCCCGAAGACGTTGCTGCTTGTTTTCACTGATACTGGGCAAAGTTGCCCAAAATGCCACTTTCTTTTTCTTTCCTGCGCTTCACTGCTATCACGGTAGATAACGAGGGTTTGTTTTCAGCTTGCTCTCTCCAGGGAGCTGGGGAGCATCCAGCAGCGTTTTCCAAAACTCAGACTTTTTGATAGTTGAAACAACAGGCTGGCTGCAGCTTGGGGCAAAATCATGTTGTCTTGGGTATTTCCGCGTTAGGCATCATTTAAACCAAAAGGAAGAAACAAGGTGAGTCCTTTCCCTCCCTGCGCTTCAAGTCAATCAGAGCTTCTGCACGTAAGGGAGAACTGGAGCAACAGGGCTATAAAATAATGAACAGGGCTATAAAATAATGAACAATTAGTTGAAGAGTGCACTTCTTAACACTTGTGACTACTGCACGAGCTGTAAACAGAGACTTGAAATGTATATTCCCATTAATAACCAGACAGTTGAGGAATTGCAAATACAGCCCTGAAAGGTTAACATTTCCCTTTTAAGTGCGTTTAAATTCGTATGCATATCCTTGATGTCTGTTCTGAAGTAGGGAGGTTTGATATAGTGGAAGTATAAATACATCCACTTCCAGTGAGTGATTCTGCAAATCCTGTTTTGATAAGGTCTTAAATCTGTTAAGATCAGAGCATAAAATTCTCTTGTACCGCTAGTGCTAGGTGAAAACAGCGCTTGCCAATTCCTTTTTTTATACATATTTTTATTTCCTCCTTCAGAATTGTAAGATACAGCAGTAAGTCTTTGCTAGCTGGTAAATATGTATATGGTTATTAAATGTACAGAATTTAAATGCAAATTGGGCCAAATTGAACTGTGATGTAAGTGTGTGAAGCCAAACTGACAAAAGAAAAGCCTCGCACTGTTCACTCCTTATCAAGGTTCAAGTTTATTACTGAGTAAATGTTCATTTCCATTTTAATAATTGTTGTAATCTATCTACCTATCTTGTCTCTTTAAGACCTTGATACGAGTGTTCTGCAATAACTTGTTATGTGCAGGATAACAATATGTTTTCTAGGGCAGAAGTAAATCCAATATAATGTTCTTCATCATAGTATTGTTTCCTACATTGTTTCTTTTGATGATTCATAGACATTTCACTGCACTGAACCATAAAGGGCTTGTTAAAATAATGATTTAATAATATTAAACCTGTTTAAAGAAACTCACTGAAAGCAATGTGAATCTGCACAAAGATGTTGCCTAAACTATAATGATGAAAATTCATAAGTGTAAGTCTTTGAATTGATGTGATAGTGTGGTTTGAGTGTGGCACCAACAAACGGGCCTGGGTAGAGATCTGGCTGGAATGTTCTTTTGCACACCTGCCCCCACCCACCGCAAAAAAACCCCAACCCAGCTTAAAAAAAAAAAGACTTTCAAATGAACAGAAGCCTTGGCAAAGCTATTTCTGTTTTTGTTCAAATATCACTAATGTTGGCTAAAGACCTGAGACTCCTCAAACTGGAAAACATCAGGAATTTTGAATATTGAAAATGAAAGGAAAGTTTTTGTTAATTTCAAGTAATGAGATAGTACAGTTCTTGTTTCTTCAACAGAAAATGAAGGTTGTGTATTTTTCTGGGTTTTACTCCACGATAGAAAACACAATCTTCTTCAAATATGCCCCTGCCTAGTTGCATTTGTGTTGGCTTTAAAGATACACTCTGTTCATTTCATTTGTACTATGCATTTTTATGACATAGGAACTGAAATCTTTCAGAAATGTATGATCCCCAAACAGTCACCTCTTGGTTTTGTTGTTTTTTGTTGTCATCGCTTTAGATATCTATTCTCTGAAGACTATATCTGAGTGGAAATGCGCTCTGGAAAAATCCCTTAATGATGCAGCAAATTTTCCTCTTCCAATGGAAGTGTTCAAGGTAAGAGATACACATTTTTCCTTCACTAACAGAGCCCATGATTAATAAATATGATGCAGTGTTTAGCGGCTTATGTTAAACTTTTGCAGGAAAGGCTGTTGCTCTAATACATCACCGTGAAAGGTCACAGGTGAGGTGTTTGTATAAAATGCAGTTTTGTGTGTGGACTTCCCATTCTGAGAACTGATTTCTTGCAGTCAGTGTTTTGTAGGGACTGGGGATGATCAGCACTGATTTCTCCAACATTATTTTTCGTGTGTCTTTTTCTGTTAGACCTGTGCAAAGGCATCATATACAACCATGAAATAGTAAGGCTGCGAATGTGAAAGCTGACATAAACTGGACAGCTTTCTGTGAGCCTTGCACCAAAATTTTCATCTGATCACGAGCCACAAGTCAGAGAAACTTGCTTCAGGGATCCGTAGTGGAAGTAGGAGATAATTTGATAGTTTTACTCCCACCTTATTTTTTTTTTTCCCTTCTCACTCTGTTTTTTAATAGTTAGAGATGTGCTTCAGCCCTGAGGCACCAGCTTTAATTTCCTATCCATAATCATGATGGCTCCAGATAATCCTGATTTCTAGCTGTGCCTGTCTGGTTTCTAGGAGTTACATCCTTGCTGCGGCACGATGGGCAGTGCGGCTGTGGGTGTGAGAGGATGCTCTTGGAAGTGTGTTAAAGCACAGCGATGCCCTGCTGTCTCCAGTGTCCCCTCCTGCTTGGGGACCTGGTGGACCATGGTGCCCTCCCCACCACTGTTCCTGGCTCATCCAGCCTGGGGACCCTCTAGGTTCATGTGAGAGGATGCTCGTGGAAGTGTGTTAAAGCACAGCGATGCCCTGCTGTCTCCAGTGTCCCCTCCTACTTGGGGACCTGGTGGACCACAGTGACCTCCCCACCACCGTTCCTGGTTCATCCAGCCTGGGGACCCTCCGGGTTGCTTCCTGCCCTAAAGGAACATTGCACTGGGAAACCCCAAAACACCCCATGCCATTGGTGCAGTTCATGTGTAGATGTGGCACTTGGGGACATGGTTTAGCAGTGGACTTGGCAGTGTTAGATTTACAGTTGGACTTGATGATCTTAAAGGTCTGTCACAACCTAAATAACTCTGTGATTCTATAATTGGAAGGCGGCACTCATCGTCTCCCATCCTGGTGCCACCTTCACCCTTTCTGCGGGGGCATGCTGGCAGCTTCCTGTGAGGGATCCAGGCTCCTCGCCCAGCTGAGATGCATTTCAATTAGCAACATTAATTTGAGAACACTTTGCTAATGGCCCAGGCAGTGGCTCATTTGCTTGCAGCGTGAAAGCTCTGCTAGGCTGGGAGAAGTGGGAAGATTTGTGCGTCGGCTTTCGGCGTGCACGTGGGTTTGAGCAGCCCTGTGTTGTGATCGGAGTGGCGTGCGGACAGTTCTGATTCTCAGCCATTTATTTCATACAACGCTTCAATCTGCCAACTCGGTTAAAGTTTGTATTTGCAGTTTCAAGATGAAAAATGCGTTGTGTGGGGCAGGGATTAGATCAGAATAGGGAATGCCTAGTGTGTAAATCTTATTCTTGTCTATATGAAAGAGTGAAAAATGTTTCTGATGAGGCTCGTAAAGCATTCCTTTTTTTTTTTTAAAGTTTATAACTAACAGCTGTTTTGCTGCCTCTTCTCAGCATGCCAGACTCATACCCACTTATTTTAATTATTGCATGAGGGTCATAAATATAAATTCAGCACATCCCAGTTGCCGTGCCATGCAGTTGGACCTTGCAAAACATTCGAATGCTTGAATGGCCCAAGAGGAGAGTTACTTTGGGGCCAAACACGACAGAAAGGCAGCATTTGGTCAATAGGGCTTTTTTTTTTTTTTGTAATGCAAAATCTGAGCACAAGGGGAGCTGAATTCAGTGTCTGGTGTTACCTAAGCCCCTGGTTCCGGTGCTGGGAAGGCAGGAGGCTGAATAAATGGTTTGCATGTAGGCATCACTTTATTCTGCCAATTTAAGTCAATTAACCTCATCTTGTGCCTCTTAAGAAGAAAACTATGAGAGCTTCTCAGTGCCTGTGAGCATTGTCTTGCTCTAGTCATGACTTAAACAGGAGTTAAGGAAAGCCTTTAGGAGACTATATGAGACTACACTTGTCTGATCTTACAAGATAAGCCAATATTTATGTGGGTGACCTTCAAGGAGAATCCCAGGTCCCAGCAAAAAGTGTTGAATACAAAAGTGCCTTTTTTTTTTTTTTCTTTTAATTTTTTTTTTGCAAAGGTAGCACAGAAGTAATGTCTCTACATGGTGCCTGGGGCTCTGTGCTACTGTAACTGTCATGTGTTAGATGAGATATAAAACACAAGGTTTGACAGCTGGCAACTGTTAAAGATCTTTTGGAAAGCTGGAAATGTTTACTTTGGCGGACATGGTAAACTGCACACCGAGCAATTATATTCTGGGTTTTCCACATCTCACTACAGAAATCCATCAGTGAGGAGAGCGTAAGTGTGTGCTTGCTCCACAGCCATGAGTGGTCCCTAGGGTGAGCATGTGCGTGTATGGCTGGATTACGACTTAGGTGACTGCTGTCCTTTGAGCTGTGCATGGCTGTGGGTGGTGTCACTAATGCACCATCAAACTGGTCCCAGGTGGTGGGGACAGGAAAGCAAACGTGCATTTGTAGCAGGAGAAGCAGCTTCTCTTATGGGTCCATTGGCCCATTGTTGCTGTCGGTGGTGATGCTCTTTGGTTTTGGTGTAATAGGGTTGGGCTCTGCCTGAGATGTCATAAGCCATGGATTTGAGCCTGAATTATCAACACTCAGAAGTATGGCAGAGCTGAACTTGCATGTTGTGATCTTCGGCAGGAGATCCAAAAATCCTTTGCAGAAGCACAGCCCTCATCCCCTTTTGGCATCCAAGGAGAGGGCACCAGCCACCAGACCACATGAGCTGGTTGCAAAATTCAAGGGGGAAGGCTGCAAACAGGATCCGCTTTTTTTTCTGGTGCTATTTTACACTTGGCCATATGTTGAAAGTGTTTGTAAGATGGTTTGGGATCCTTTGAGAAGGAACGTGATGTTCAACTGCCAGAAAATGCTGTAATTATATAGCTGCTAAACATAGTATTTTGCAAACTGCACCTCCTGGAGCAAGTTTTTTCTTCACAAAAGCTTTTTGCAACACACCCGCTATTTTGTCATTCTGTTCTTTTCAGAAAACATGTTGATCCTTAAAGAAAACTAAATACAGGCAGGATTTTCAAGGGTATTTGAATAGTTTAGCATCACAAATTGTTCTGAAAGGCCACAACCCAAGGGGATGTGTCTTTTGCTGTTTCTGCTCCGATTTCAGGGTGCTGTAGGTAGCCCCCATGCTTGGCTAGGTATCAGTCACAAATGATGGCTTAGGCCTTAGAGGACATCCGAGAAAACAGCCAGGGCTTTGGGTAGGAATAAGGGTGGTTGGACTGTTACTAGGGCCTGATTTCAGGTTAAGTGTGACAATATCAGTGGTTTGCTTCAGTGATGGCATTGCTGGTGCTCTCTAAGCCTTGCATGGGGAAGCCAGAGTCCAAACACAGCACCTTCCGCCCCTAATATTTATGAATCAATGCATTTTTAAATTAAGTTAAAGCCCTGAACCCTGGTAAAAAAGAATGTTGGTCACAATCATGGGATTTAGCTTCCTAGAGAGAGGCAGGATTCCTGGGAATCTTGTCTGACATCCCACTATGCTCCCGCTGGTCTCCTGTGCCGTATCTGTGGATCCCATGCAGATGTGGATCTCTGAGTGTCATTCAGCTCACTCCAGACAGCTCTGTTTGGGCAACTAAATCCTACCCAGAATTTGCAGTGCTCATCGTCTTTCCATAGATGTTGCATATGGGCGTCCTATTCCCAGTTCCCTCCGATGGCTGTTAAATGGATCCCAAGGACTAACTTGGGTGGAACGGTCACCAGCCATATCCCTAACCCAAACTCAGTTAAACTGCTTGAAGAGCACAGACGCTTTGGAGGGAGAGGTGATCTAGGACAGGTGGCGATCCCTGATTTATAGCCCCATTGCTCCGTCTCCACCCTCTGGTCGTCCTTTCCTAAAGTTGTCATCGTTTTTTTCCAGCTCAAAATGGTTCACCCTCTGGCAAAAAAAGCTCTGCACTGTGCCCAGCCCAGTGTGCCCCTGTTTCTGACTGGAGCTTTTGGATGTTTCCTGTAATCGGTAACAGCATGTGTTAATGGTAAGACTAATGATGTGGAAGGAATCATGTGGGACAGATCTCTCCTAAGGAGAGTGATGGAGGGACCGCCCATCACCCAGGCAAGAGCTGGCCCTGAAATTCCGGATGGAGAGGTGGTTCTACTTCTACACTCAAAAGTATGAAGACAAATATTAAACAGGACTTCTTCCCCCCTCCAAAATATAATTTTTACATCACATGAATTGTGCATGTTAGTTATGAGAGTAAGATGGACTATTTCTCCCGGACTGATTTTTTTTAAAAAGGAAGACAACATCTCTCAAAAATTAATAAACCCTTTGGATGTTTTAGGGTGTTTTCTTCCATTATTTGGTATTCTGGAGGAGATTAAAAGTAGGATAGAGAAACCCAAGGGTTACTTTCTGCGCAGAGGCAATCCTGACCTGAATGGATGAATAGGCTTGAAGTCCAACAGGGTTTTTCTGTCTTCAGCCCCTGTAACAGACGGGCACGTGCTGATGCAGTAGCTTAAAATGAATGTGATTTTGGTTTGACTTGGAAGCCAAATCCCAGCATAAGCGATCCCCAGCCCCTTCATGCACTGTGGCTTGGCTTGCCCTCATCGCGCACGCTGTGCTTTAATAACCCGTGAGTCGCCATGTTGTTTGCAGGCTGCCAGATTATTTATACTCCATCTGTTCTTCCCCATCCGTAGCACTCACCAGCCCTTCTCCCTGACTGCGCTTTGCCTGGCTGGGAGATGTCCACGGTGTCCTGATCCCTCTGTTGTTTGGCTGCCTTTTAACCCACTCCTGTCTCAGCTTGTTAAAGCCATTTATCTTTGCAAGACCCAATAACCATCATTAGGAGTATTCCACAAAGGTCCTTACAAATGTATCTGCCTTCATGGCTCTTGGGAGCAAGGATGTCTCTGATATCAAAGGTGCCACTCAGATGAGATGGAGTCTGGTGGTCCCTCTGTGGACCAGGGAGAAGTTTTAATCTTGCTCCATCTCCCTCCTGACCATGCGCTTTGCAAGGAAGTGGGTGGGACGAGCAATCCAAGGAGGTGAATGAAGTCAAGACTTGTCCGAGACACCATGAGGGTCTGTTTGGCAGAACCCTGTGGAAGTCAGTGTTGAAGAGAAATGCCAGAGACAGTTCAAGCTGAGTTGGAACTGGGTCCCTCAGCCTTCCTTGTCTCTCTGGCTGCACGTTCAGCATGTGTGGTTTTCTTTCTCCATTACATGCTGGGTCTCTCAGGATGGTGAGAAGTTAGCAAAAGGGCCTGATCCAGTTTACTTACTGCATCCAGACTCAGTGTGGGAGATTTTGTGTGTGACAACCTGAGCTCTTGCCTCCTGCATTCTTGAGCATGGCAATGCTTTCCGCTGAGAAGGGCTGATGGGCACCTACAACCCAAGTCTGCTCCCCTGTAGAGGGTGGGTGATACCTGAAAGTCATCCATCTAAAGATGGAAGATTTTTCTCAAAGAAGGTGAAAACCAGGTCTGGTCCATAGCTGTTTTGCAGGGTAGTTGCAGCACACAGTGTGCACTGAATTTGTTCTGATCCTCTCTCCTCTAACAAATTCCCATTGATTTCTCAATAGCAATTACTGCCATGACGTTACTGAGGGCAGACTCAATCCAAACAAATGCCTGTGAGGCCTCAGTCCCTCTGCATGGTCAAAGTACTTAAGGGTATGAAAAGAGACACTGATGGTTTCACTCTGAGTGCTCGAGTTGGTGTTCCCTCCTGCATTTTCCTTTCCACTTGACTTTCCCACCAGTGAAACCGGACCTGTGCATGTGAGACAACAAGGATTCGTTAGCGAATACTTGTGGAGTGGGGCAGCAGTCCTGAACGCTGTAAGATGCTAAAAAAGCAAGAACAAATACACACCAAAAAACCCCAAGTGAATGCATATCCGTCTCTTTTACCTCTGCTGCCCGTGCTTCCACTGCCTGAGTGAATCCAAGCAGGCGCTGCGTAGGAGGGGATCTTTGCCCTAATGCCATCTGTGGCGGGCCGAGCCATACGGAGAAGGTGTATTTGGATTTAGACCGGCTACTCAGCAATGTTGCTGTTTCTATGGTAACTATTTTTTATTCAACAAGAGGAGCTTAAAATCTGTAGGGCTGAATTTGATGCTCGGCAGAAGCATCTGCAGTTTGTAAGGGGCTCTTCAGTAGGTGCAGCTCGTGGCTGGCCCTCGTGCTCATTACTTCAGGGTCACAGTATCTCTAAAGCCTCCCTCCCAGCACCCTTTCCTCTTCATCTCACCCCACGTCTCTACATTTTGGTTTTCCCGTGGCTGCACTTGTCAAACTGAGGGACAATTTGCTCATGTTGTGTCTTACCAGGGGATTTTTGTCTCCCTGCAGAGTGTGTGTCTTCAGGGAAAATTGCTCCGTGTTTAGCAAAGGAAGTTGATGAATCGCAAACAAGACTGATTCATCTGCAAATAATGCAGAGGATTGCATTTGGGAGGGTTTCTTTATTTATTTTTTTTGCTCAATTAAAAAACAAATGCCAGATTCCTGTAGAGGCAGTTTAACCACTGCTATTACTGTGTTTGTGACTGGTTACTACACATCAGCTTTGTGATTAAAATTAGGCTATTAGAAGCAGGCAGTTTCTTGGAGAATTAGGGGAAACACTGGGGGAAGCGATTTCTTTGAAAACAAAAACTGAATCAGATAATATGTTTCCAATCATACCAGCTGGGGCCCACTTCTTGTGTGTCTTTTAATAGGGTAAACCAGGAGAGATGTGACTGAAGGCAATAGCATTTCACACTGTTACAGTTGGTGAGGATTAAAGGAGGCTCAGGTCAATCATTTACTAAGTGCTCAGTGTTTTTAATCAGCCTCTCAACTTTGCAACTTTTCAGCATTGAGACTTAGTTGTGAATTTTGCACAAAGTTGCAGTCTTATAAATGGTGTGAATATAACTATGCTGGACCAAAAAAGCCCTGAGTTTTAGGGTATTTGAAAATTCGAGTTCAAATTAGATCCTTTTCCTCTTATCTATACACTGTGTAAGCTGCTGGGTTTAAAATGAGAAGACTCCAGTGTTGTAGCTTGAGCAGAATGGGCTGAAAATGAGCATTTCACAATCTGGAGACGATGCCGTTCCTTGGGTTTGTGGACACAGCTAGAGCAACCAGCCCATAGTACGTCTTCCCTGAATGTCATGGGCAAGAGCAGCTTAGCCAAGTCCCTCTGCTCTATCTGCATTACCCAGTCCACTGTAAAATTAAAATTACCTGAGCTCCACCCTTTGGTGGCCAGAACGCTGCTGTGATGTGAACAAATTTGAGTTTATTTACACCTAGATGACATTTGTTGAGTAGAAATACTCAGAAGCCAGATTTAGCAAGGTGTTTAGGCACCAGAAAGGGCAAATGACTCTGATAATTTTGAAGTATATCTTTTTGAGCTCAAGCTCTAAAGCCAGTGCTTAGTGATTTTGTTATTAGGACTTCAGCATGTCACCCGCACAGTTACTTCCCTATAGCCTGTCTGCATCATTAAAGAGTCTGAATACTATTGTAAATCTGTTTCTGGGTGTGTTTTAGAATGACATTTAGGCTCCCAAGTCAGCTGAAATTTATGAAACCTGCACTGCTAGTGAGGTGTTAGCTATGGAGGAGAAAGTGATACAGCTATCTCAGTACTTAAAGAAGAGGGTTGGGATTTAGAAGCCTGGTTCTCCTCCCAGCGCTGTTGCTGATTTATTATTTGACCTTCAGATGTTTCAGCTTTCAGCCCTGCAGGTGGTTGCAGTGAGCTGTTGCAAAGCCCTTCAGTATTTTTGCAGAAGGGTTGCAGAAACACATGCAGTACCGAAGAGGGAGATAATGGTGCAGATGCGTATCGAAGTGGGGCCGTCTTTCAAGCAGCCCGGAGCGTTGCAGACTGTGCATGCTGGCAAATTTGCAAATGCGTACTGCTCTAAAACTGTGAGTGTGGGGCTGAGTTTAATTGCTTCTTGGGGTCTGCAGTGAGAGCTGTGACAGCCCTGGCTTTTGCCGGTGGGTTTGGGCTGTAAGCGACAGGCGTTCATTTAGTGGAGGGTTATGCAATTTTCCATTCATTACCTGTGAGTGCCATCACAGGCTGTAATCCATCATATTAGAGATTGTGACCCTTTGAATGATTGACTGTGGTGCTCGTGCCATGTTAATTCATTGTACTTTCCTTGGTATGATTTTTCACTTTGCTGTGAGGGACCCTTCTACATCCTTGCCATTCCAGCTAATTTGACTGCTCTCCAGCAGTCAGAGGGTATTTCCATCGCCCACCCAGGGCTCCTGAACACTGGGACAGGCAGTCTGCTGGTGTAAATCCATGTAGTCAGTGGGGCTGCTCCTGGGAAGTATTGGGTGCAAGTGGTGACCCTGCTTCGGCAGGAGGGTTGGACTAGATGACCCACAGAGGTCCCTTCTAACCCCTACTATTCTGTGATTCTGTAAAGGTTCACCACGCATGAGGCTACAAAATTCTCCAACTGGTCAAAAATACTCTGCCTATTCATCTCCATTTCAAAGAAAACTCACTCGGAGTAGTTGCGAGAAAATAATGGCTGGTGACATCCTTAGCGGTGACTTTGAATACCATGGAATAGTGGTAAAGGGTTGAATTCTGCCACCCATAATAATTACAAGCATTTCTTTTGCTTGGCTGCAGAGCCTGATGGGGACCAGGGGAAAGTCTCACCCGTCCAGTCCTCTGCTTGTAGCTGCCTCTATTAAACAGGCACCGTTCCTGTCAATGTGAATAAAGGGAGGAGAGAGCAGTTCATTATCCAGTGTATCACTTTGAGTCTAATACTAATTAAAAGCTTTGCATTCACTTCTGTGGAACCTATTCTTAGAAATTATGTAAATTAATTGGAGTTTTGAAGAGGAGCATATGCCAAATCCTAAGTAATTCCCTGCTGACTGAGGCAACTCCAGCACTGGAACCAGAGAACGGTATCAGGATCGTTTTTTCCTTTTGTGGCTGCAAAAATCTAAGGCTGTTTCAGTGAATTTTGATGCCTCTTTTTAGCAAATATACAAGAGAGATCAGATATCCAGACCCTGACCATTTGCCAGAGAGGTACGATACAAAGGCTTTTTCTCCATGAAAGCTTTTCCATCTCAAAAATGACATTTAACACAGACAAGCTTTTTACTTCCGCAGCCCTTCTCCAAACAAATGTACGTTCCTGCTTCAAAGAGGATTTTGACCCTCAAAAGGGAGACGTACATGAGATCCCATGAGCTCCCCTTGCGAGTTCACTCTTGCTGTTAATTTAATGGGGAAGATATTTACACGCTACGCTGAATGAGAAGGGACATTTGATCCTAAGGTACATAGTGTGTGGAGAAAAGGGGACATGCTTTGAAGTAAAATAGCTTTAAATGTTACTAGCTTTTTTTCCCCCCCTTACCTGATTTTTTTTTCCCTTTGAAAAGGGCCAAAACAAATAGAAGGAGAAGAACCAAAGAAATGGATTGAAACAAAAATGAGAAGCAGTATGGTTTGGTCTCGATATATTTTGGTCTTAATCAACAAATCACTTAAAGTTGATGAAACTGCTTGCATGTTTAAAGATAAACATGATTAAGTACTTTGGTACTTGGCTTATGATGTACTGAAGCTGGATACAAGCGTAAATTGAATACTGGAACTTTTAATGGGAAGATGCTGCAGTGTAAGCTTACTTCCAGATGTGCATTTTGCAAAGTTGCCTTTTCTTTACAACTTCACCCGAAGGATTAAGAGCTGCCGGGTGTGAATCCTCATGTGGGAGGAGGCAGCCCTCCAGTCCAGACGCTTTTTGCCATTGGAGATGTGAAGTTCAGTGCTGACGAGGTCTGATTTTTGCGGCAATCATCTTCCCAACTTAAGCCTTTTCAGTCGGGGAGATGGCAATTTTGATAACCTGTCTGTCCGGTACATCCCTGGTACAATGCAACATCTATGTACAAGGAGCCAAATTCTCTTCTCTGGTTCAGACTTTTATTCGATGAAATACTCTCTGTGTGAAGCGGCTAGAAATGGATCTCCTGTCCCTCTGGGGCTGTAGTGATTTGGAAGCGACTGCCAGCAAGTGCAGGTATTGCTGATGGTTATGCTGCGCTGCAGGATGCCCAAACTCTTCAATGTCTGCTCCTTCCTCAGTCATTAGTTCATTGGGCTTTGAGCCATTATTGCTTAATCTTCCTCAGTTTCCCCATCAGTATAGACTTCACCTGCTGTGAGACTAAATCCATTATGATTCTTTTTTTTGATTGCTTTTTAGTTCTCACAGGAAAGGCTCTGTAACATTGCAGGGTGGTAAGATGTAAACAACAATTCATTTAGCCGCAGTTGGAGCTTGTAAAAATCCTTACCTCTAATGGCAGCAGGAATGCAAGATACCAAAATAGAAGTTGTTAAGTCTACAAGTGAAGACAGTTCTTGGGAAAAGAAAGCACAATGACATACAACTTTGGATCAATAGAAAATCATTTTGGAACAAGAATACAACTTGTAGCAATGAATATAGATGGGAATGACATTGCTAACCACTTATTAGATAGCAAGCTTTCTGCTTGGAGTTTTGGAGTCATCTGTGTGTCTTAAATATAACATTATCGCTTTTTACGCTTGTATTGGCTAATACACAGATGGTTGCGAGATACTGTAGGACATTTTTGTTGAATAAACACAGAATGTGATCATTACTCTGGAATTAGGATGCCAGCTTGTACACCTATTAGACAGCAGTCATGAGGGATGGAGTGATTTGGTAGATATTAAACACTAAACTGGTCGCCAGTCAGGGAGCTGAACCTGGGTTGCTTCTGAGTTTTGGGACTGCATCCTCTGCTATCCCCAAAGCTGCTGTGTGTGACCCTCTGGGTGAAGCCAGATTTGGTCCCAGGTGAAAGTGTTGTGGTGGGCATGTACATGAGCACAGCTGCATGTTTTCCCACCAGCGTGTTCTCTTGTTGCCCACATTTTGGGTCTGAGTTCATTGTCTGGGCTTCAGTCCACCTTTAGTCTCCTGGCTGGAGAAAAGACCTTCCCATCTTGCAGGATGTGGAAACCAGCCCACGTCCTTATTTTGGTGCCCTGCAGGAGACAGACATCCATCAGGGTAAATCAAGGCCATCTTGATCTGTTTGCACCCATGCTGTGCACTACCCTGGGGGACCTTAACGTTGAGTCCTGACACCTCTGGACCTCTGGTTACTCTCAGATGGCTGTTGGAGGTGAAGAGGCTCTACAAAGGGGAGATTTTCAAGTAGCTATTTCTCAGACAGGTCCTCATTTTGTCAAGTGCAATCTCCTTGTTGACTAAGTTGAAGTTAGATGCTACCAATGAGATGGATGCACATTGTACTTGAGATATGGTGGGCTTGGTCCCACAGATCTGTCCTCTAGAAGATGGGCTGTCCCCTCTCTTTCTGTGGTTGGGTTGGCATGAAAAGAGTATAGGACCAGGAGCATCCACTTGGAGCTGGAAGTCAGTCTGATGGTCAGCTAAGTGACAAAATCCACATGGACACATTTCAAATAGATTTTTAAATATGTTGACCCCTCCTTGGTGGATGGCACTGACACACTGTGTGTTTCTCTTCTCACAGGACCATGCTGATTTGCGAAACCACTTCTTCACTGTGGGGATGAAGCTGGAGGCAGTGAATGAAAGGGAGCCATTTCATATCTGTCCTGCATCAGTGACCAAGGTGAGCTCCCAGAAAGGAGGGATGAAAAGGACCTGATTAGGAACCTCTTACTGATTTCTACCACGTTTAGGAAAAGTCAAGAGTTGTACTTCATTGGCTGGAGAACATGTGAAGAAATATGTTTAAAATCCATGGGTGTTCCTAATTAGTGAGTTGTTTCTTACCCACAAGAATCACCAGATGACTGTATGCACTTAGATGCAATGGAGATGAGCATGTCCATCTACCACTTCCATGCAAAAAAAGGCGATCCCCCTTTTATCTCTGTCTCCCCTCCATGCATAGATCTTTTTCCTCCACATCTGGGAAACCTTTTGAAATGAAACAGCTGGGTGGAGGTGGTAGCTGAATATTAAACCCACACTCTCAAAGGCAAGAGAGAGGAAGGCTGTGGGGTCTCCAGGATTGCCTCCAGTTCCTGCTCTCCTATGGGCACACTGAGTGACCCTGAACCACAGCACTTTCCCTTGCCTCAGTTTATCCATCTCTAAAACTCAGGCTTTGATCTCTTTGGTAGAAGCACTTTCATGAAAAGTGTTAGGTGAGAGTGAGTTATTTTCAGGAGTCATTTCAATACAGGGCCTGGCTGTTTCAGCTTTCCATATTACCTAATGTTACAGCAAATTTTAATTTCTGACTTTATTTTCTTCTTTTTCACCCCTTAGGTTTTTAACAATCATTATTTACAAGTGACCATTGATGACCTGAGACCTGAACCCAGCAAAATCTCAATGCTTTGCCATGCGGATTCCTTAGGGATCTTGCCAATACAGTGGTGCCTTAAAAATGGAGTCAATCTCACACCTCCCAAGGGTTCGTATACCTACTCAGTGATTTGTGGGTTTCCTCTGAAGGAAGTTTACCTCTTTGTATTGTCTTGAAAACCACGATACCGTTCACCGCAGAGCATCACACTAAGTATCTCGAGCCAGAGAAGCTGTCTTGAGTCACTGGGGCTGTTCTGGCTCACACCACCGCACAAACATCTCTGCAAATGCATCTCGCTGGCAAGTCGATGTCCACGTGTTTTGTAGTCTGAAGCAGTGCACCAAAGCCTAACGAATTCCTGTACAATGCATCTTAGCGATGCTTTGTGTAGGGAGCAAAAGGAGCGTTAAAAGTCATATCATACTAGAGGCAAACAAGGTGTCTCCCTGTAGCATCCACCTTGGTACAACACCAAGGCCCAGCAAAGCTCCTAGATCGGAATGTCTAAACTAAACTCACAGGCTGCCTGCCCAAGACCACGTAGGCATTTCCTTAGCTGTCTCAAAAAATCCCAGGCGAGGGCAAATTGTGAGCAGTGTTCAGGTCAAAGCCAGGAGAAGCAGCCTCCAACCGTGCTATTTCCCAACTTCATAGCAGTGCAGTTAATTACTTGCGATTTCAGACAACCACCTGCGGTGCCCTAGCAACATTTCTTTGCTTGCAAAATGTGTTGGCTCTCCGGAATTTTAGATTTTTTTTTAAGCTGGCTGGGATGTTGACCCTTTGCCAAAAATCGGTATTGCTTGGGAGAAAAAGAAATGCCTAAAAAAAAAAAAATCCCACGAAGTTTTGCGTGTGCAGATTTGTTGTAATTTTGGAAAAAAGTATGCTGCCAGGGAAGCGAAGGGTTATTCCCTACCAGATTCAGCGGACTCTTATGTATATCCAGATTGTCTCTTCAGCACATGTAATTTGAAATTCCCACCAAAGTCCTGGAGTCCTGTGCGTGCAGCTGCATACAGTGCATCCATGATTACACTGTTGCCTTTAGTGAAATAAATGTGCTGTCTGGATACTTTAGCTCCCTCCTGCTTAAAAAAGAAAAGTTGCTAAAAATAAAAGTAAATGGAATGTTTTGGTTTTTCCACCCCAAATTCACATGGAGCTTCCCCCAGACCAGCTAATTAACTAAAGTAGACCATAGGCCAGACATTTGTTTTTACAGGGTCATGGCCTAATAATTTCCAATCCGTGCTGGTACAAAGCCTGTCTGAAATGGTATTTTTCGGGTCAAGTGCATGCGAACTCGTTTTTAGATGCCGACGTTTTTAGAAGTGGCTGTAGCGTCTGTTGCACGGATATTTCTCAACTTGGCCAGTAAAGTCTAAGGGGCAAGTAAATATCTGGTGGGATGCCTGGTAATTGGGGTCCACCAGGGCTCCTGAGAAAGTGTAGGAAGTCTCCCCTCATTCCCCTCATGAGAATAAACTTTGCTTTGTGCTGTCAGATCAGAAATCCTGGAGGAAACCTATTAAACAGGCATAAAGCAAGTGGGAGATAGACGGATGCTATATATTGCCGTATATTTTACACAGCTTATGAGGGCTGCATGCCCAAACTGCATCTCAGTACCTGCGGTGTCAAAAACCTCTTCCATGGGCAGGCACGCTCTTGGAGTCTCTAAAAGGTAATCAGACATTGGAATGGTTTGTTAAAAAACAAAAACAAAAAAAAACAACAAAAAACCACAAACCACCAAAAAAAAGGAGAGGGAAAGTGAAAAGCATCCAAACCCCCACTGAGGGAGCCCGTGTTCTCTGAGCAGAATAATATCAGCTTTGCATAAAGAAATAAGCAGGACTGATACGAGAGGGCTACAACGCTGTGGAAGTGAGGAAGGCTGTGGTGTGAGCTGGCTGCTAATGAGCAAGTCTGCAGAACGAGGAGGAAATCCCGCCATTTCCACCCAAATCACTGGACAGCTCTACCTGCGCTGGGGTGTCCAGAATGGACCCTTCTTGCACCAGATTTGACCAGCCTCCTGTTTCCTCAGCGCTCATGCTGTCCCGGCCAACAGAATATATGTTGACAATATTTAGTGTTGCCTAAATGTCTCTCCCTGTTGAAAGGCAAGAAGTTTCCATATGACAATGGAAGAAGTCCTTTTTCTGTTTGTGAAAAGAATTTCTTTGCTGTATTGTATTTCTTTGCTTGGGTATTTTGGTTAATTTGTTGTTGACTAGGAAGTTTTCTGATTTTAAAATTAACTGATTTTATTTCGTCAGAACAGTGTGCCAGGTTGGGGTATTTGGGTTCGGAGTCCCTTATTTCTCTGATATCCCTTCTCTTGCCTTTTTGCCTATCAGGCCTTTGCTGATGCCAAACATACAGTAGATGAGTCATGAACAGGAGGTGCAAACATTTGCTACTAGAAGTAGAGAGCAGTATTTTCCTGTACAGTGCCAAAAATGAATGCCCATTTACTGCTGCTGTATAAACATTGAACAAATGCTGTTTATGTTTATTGGAGCTGGATTTACAGACCACTTCCCTTTAGAGTAACAACCATTGTTGGGGGAAAAAGGAATGCTCTTAGTTGTAAGGCATACTAAGGAAATCCCAATTCCAAAACCTTCAGTACATTTGTATTGTTCTATTTGCTTCTGATTAAACTGCTGGGCTCTTCCATGCTGAGAGTCGAGGTAGCAAACACAACGAGGTTTTATGTGTTTGGGGAGCCGCGGGTGAATCATGCCAGCAAAGCTTTGAATGTTATTACTTGGGCTGAGCCTTAAAGGATAACAGTATGTGAATGCCATGTGCTAACGGGGGTACACATTTAGCCTGTATTATGGTGCTCCATGGAAAGGTCATATATAGAGGTCCAGGCTTGTTGGAAGCCAGTTCCTGAATATGCTGCTCTTGGAGCCAACCTCACTGGGCTCCTGAGGTGAGTTATGGCAAACTCGCTAACTGCCCTTCCAGGTTTTGTTCCTGCTGAAGTCTACAGCAAAAGGTCTTCCAGCAATTTCAGTGGTGCAGGGCAAGCCAGAAGGCAGTTGTGCAGTGTCAACACAGTCAAGTTTTTATATCTCACTGAAGCCTTCTGAATGTGCCTTTTCCCCCACTCTGCTAAGGTTTTACGTAGCTTGCAATTAAGATTCAGAACTTACCCATGAGGGGTTTAAATCAGAGGTGAGAGAACGTGCAAGGCGTGGGCAGGTTTTTGGGTTCCTCAAGGTGACATGCTCTGGCAGCTGGGGTGGACCCCAGGTAATTTAATGTAGACAACTACGCAGTGGCTGTCCCCACCTGAGCCCATCACCTTAGCTGCTTCTGGATTCAGTGAAGAATGAGAGGGACTTTCACAGGGCAGTTCTGCTCCTTCTGTAGGAGGACAGACGGATCACCTCTAGACCTGCCTGTTTCTCTGTTGACTCTTTAGGGAACCCAGGGTGACAGGCGCAGGTATAGATGTCTCCACTGCAAACATCTGTATGTGGTCTGATGAATCCCCTTCTGACGTGATGTGTGCTTCTCCTCCTGTTTCCTGTTTCATTTTACAAAGCTGAAAAGTGTCTGGGAAACAAATAACTGGAGAGAAAAAAGGCGATGGAGAAGAATCGGGAAGAAAATACCGTTGCAGAAATTGGTTGTTAAAAGACAGTGCAGGGATTTTTTTTTTTTATTTTTTTTTTGGTATGAAAAATGAACATTCTGTATAAGTAATTGCCCTTGTTAACTTCCCTGTGCATGTTTATTTCTAGATTTCCAATTATTATGCACTTTCATGACCCACAGAGACAAACATATTAGCTCAAGGCTTTATGTCATTAATTTGTTTGGCATGTATGCAATCATTAGAATTAGAAGTTCATGTTATCTCAGATACTTGCATCTTAGCAAGATACTTGGGACTTTATTTTGAAAATTTTTACCTCCCTTTTTGGATCTGCGTGACTGATAGGTGACTGCATTCAGTATTCCAGTCCTTTCTTGCCTACAAAAAAATTCACAGTTTTCATTGTCATGAATGATTCATTCCCATCTGATCTTGAGTGTCCCTTTTTGACTATCAATGAAAAAGGCATTAAAGGACCTTCTGTGAAATGAGGCCAGGCTGAGATGCCAGGCAGGGAGACTGAATTTGGCCTTTAGGCAACTCCTGAAACTTGCCAGTGAGGGTAGTTCTGCAATAATCTTGTTAGAGTATCAACAGTATTGTCATGGGGCTCTGGCCAGGATTAGCATTCGTTGGTTTTAAGCACTCTGAAAATGTAGACTGAGACAGACAAAAAAAACCCCAAAAAGCAGATTTAAAAAAACCCCCTCTCTGTCCCAAGAGTTTATTGCCTAAAAAGCGAGGTAAGAAGAGTGAATGAACAGAGGTCTGTTTTGTCTCTGTGTTGGGACTGTTAGAGAGATTCTCATATAAATCAATGTTGCCTCCCTTTTTTTTTTTCCTAGAAGCAGAGACTGAAGGGCTCATCTAGTTGCTGAGACTTTAATTTGGGAGCTGGGAAATCTGCGTTCATTTTCCAGCTCTGCTCCAGTTTTCTATAAACCTTGGATAACATGCTTACTATGACAGGATTCAGCTCATATACGCTGAAGTGCTGGAAATTCAGTCATGGAGGGTACACCCATATCAGTGAAGAGAGAGGAGACTTTATCTCATGCTTTCAGGGAGAAGATGGATCAGCTTCTGACTGTACTTGTCCTCTCCCTGTGCACTGCTGAGGAACCCTAGGTGTCCAGGTCCATAACACCATTTTTTTAGATTGCTAAAGGAGAAAGAAGTCCATGACTAGCCCCACCTGGAGAGTGGCACTTCGGGGTAGTTATGGGTTTATTAAAGCCTAGGAGATGCTCACAGGCAAGGGTAAATAAGGAAAAGAAATATGTTTTACTACTTTTTTAATGAAGAAGCTGTTTTCAAAGTGGAATGCAGAAGGTGTGTGAGTGAGGACTGGAGAAGTGTTGGCATTGGCTCTCATGTTGTATAAAGAGGCATCCAGAGAACTTGCCTGCTGATACTATACAGTTCACTGGGGTGGGATGGGATGCTGAAACACAAATGGTCATCTCCTTGGGGCCCATTTCATGCTCACTCTCTGGTGGGAAGTGGAGGCTGATGGCACTTGCTGTTTTGTCATCCTGCAGGTTACTCTGGCCAGGATTTTGACTGGGCAGACTACCAGAAGCAGTGTGGAGCGGAGGCAGCACCTCACCTGTGCTTTAGAAACGTAAGTTCTCTTTTTGCCTCTGTGTTGCTCCTGTCGATCCATGCGAAACGCGGTTGCTCACACAGAAAAGCTGGAACAAGGCTTTGGGAGGTTCCCCCAGACCACCATGATCCTGTCTTAGGAAGGAAGCTGGAAAAGTGTTTCAGGTCTCCATCCTTAAAAGAGAAAACATACTATCTTGCTCTTGTTTTTATCTGATGCACTTAGTTTTCCTGCTCTTCATCTCCTTTCTGATTTTGTACAGCACCTACCACAAGAACAATCTTAAGTGACTGTTACAAGTGGTTCAAGTAATATTTAAAAAACATAAACTGGGTAGAAAAAAGTTACATGATATCATTTGGCCCTTGTCACCTGCTAGGTGTCTGAAGGGATGTGTTCAACCAAACCAGATGTGTTTAAAAGCTAAGGTTGAAGCTGTTGAGCTCAGAGTATAAGAGTGATCAACCTGCATGGATGCTCTGGTCTTTGTGACAGTTCACGTGCCTCCTTGATACAGCGACAGTGAAGTGAGAGTGAGCAGCACATCATTAACACTCGAGGCCATTAAGATTCAGAGCTTTGGAAATAGTCTTTTGCAGGCTGTTTTCTGGCTATGACAGTCTGACGTGGCTTGATCCAACAGGTCTTCATCACTTGGTGAAACGCAGATGTGGCCTTCTGCCTTTTACAACAACCTGGTGCTCTTCTTCATGCTCCCATCAAATGATGGAAGTTGAGATACCATCAATAACTGAAAACGTAGCGGTACCTAAAATAAGCTCAGAAGGGTTTGCAAAGTTGTGAAAAGCAGAATTGAGACGGTCTCACAAGCCACCAGCCATGTTTTTCCTCTGCTATGGTGGCCCAAGGGCAGTCTGACTTGGAACAGACCTTTGATGGCAAATTGATGAATTTGAACACTTTTATGTTGATTAATTCAGAGGACCTGTATCATCAGCAGTTTGACTGGGGAATCCAGTCAGTTAGGATTTCTTTGCCCCATTTCTTGTGCCATCCTTTGCAAAACCTCTGCCTCAATGGACTGCAAGCAAATATTTCTGCAGGTGCTGAGAGAAGATGGACAATGCTGCATCGTACCAATGGAGTGGGACAACTGCTGCATTTCTTCTCTTCTGCAAGCACCCCTCCGTTTTCTTTATATCTCTCTTTGTTTTGTCAAGTAGTGGACCTGTACTCTCAACACTGGCAGCTGTGAGAATAGTTGTCTGTAATATCCTCCGAAGATCAAATCGGGTCTAAGCACCTTTTTTTGTCTTTTTTTTTTTTTTTTTTTAAGGAAACATTCATCAGATGAACATGTGTCTGTATTCTTTCACTCTCAATAATACGGTTCTCTGCAGAGAGATGCAGTCTCGCTGCTGTCACTTGTGCCTCCTCCCTGGCAAGCCGGTCCATTTGTTTCATGGCTGTGAGCAGCTCTTTGATAGGAGCTGTACTGCAAGCACATCTTCCACCTAGTGCAGCTAGACGTGGTGCTGGAAGTGGATGTGCTGTAACTGTTTCCCCAGGGGGGGAAATTTAACAAGGAGAGGCAGTTATGAAATGGATTGACATGACCAAATGCTTAGTAAAATAAACTCCCAGCTAACTGTTTTGCCATTGATTCTGTATAAATTAGCCTCCAGCACCAAATTGCAATGAAAGGAGCCGGTGCGATGATAAATGACTTTTCCTCGTTAGGCAACACAAAAGGCATTTAAACAAACTCGCTGTGCTGTTCTGCAGTCCTGGCTGTTGGCAGCTTTTACAGGGTGAAGCTGGTCTGTGAGCTGAGCAAGGCTTGTGACAGTCCAAGCAATGTTAGACACTAGCAGCACGTTCTTGGAAGGCCCCTTGGTGAAAAAGAAGACCAAATACAAAGTTTTTAGTCTCACAGATTGTTCCCAATGATTGTTCAAGGTGAAGTGCCTGTACAAATGGCGGAAGGGTTGAATTTGAGTCTGGCTTCCAGTTGCTTCCATGGGGTTGCTGGATGAGAGGTTGGTGCCATTTTTGAGTCAGTGACAATTACTACCCATGCTAATTATTATCTCAAAGTCTCAGCCAAGAATGGGAACCTTTTTTTGCTACTGTGTGCAGAGAAATTCAAGCATTCACAGCTGATGTGGTGCAGAACAGGTAGGACAGAGGGGAGGAAAATGCAAGGAAAGGAAGCCGCAGCATGGGCACAAGTATTGCATGAGTGCATTCTAGGGGTAGTGGTGTTGGGGATATTGGGAAGAGACTGAGCATAAAATGAAAGGAGAGGGAGCACTAGAAGGGATAGAGGGTAAGGAGGAAAGTGTGTGAGGAGTAGCTCGAGGCTTGGCTTGTGGAGAGGGTTTTGGGGAAGCTAAATGTGTGAGGAAGTTTATCTGGTCTAAGGCAAGATGGGTTATTTGCATTACAAGGTTTCTCCTAGCAATGTGAGAGATGCTCAAATACAGTAGATCTGGGAACCCTCTGTGTAACGTCCCAGCAACAATGGTGTACAGTAAATGCATCACTAGCAAGCATTTAAATACACTTCAGGCTGGTGGAGTAACCTCCTCCCGGTCTCTGAGCGTTAGGGATTGGCATAAACCACGAAATACATTGCTTCCTGATTTGTTGCCATCATTGTTTTTTCATATGGGTGTCCAGGGCAGCTCCATTTTCAGTCTGGATGTCTTTGTATTCTTCAGTGTCTTCTGCACTGCCACTGAAAAGCAAACTCTGCTGAATTTATGCTTCCCAGTAGACAGCCTAATTAAAGTCATGCAGCGCTGCAGTTCCATGCTTAAGTGTGGGTCCTTGACTCTTTCAGACATCCTTCAGCCGTGGCTTTACGAAGAACATGAAGCTGGAGGCGGTGAACCCCAGGAACCCTGCAGAGATATGTGTCGCTTCTATCACCTCAGTTAAAGGACGGTTAATGTGGCTTCACCTTGAAGGTATGTGCTGTAAAGGCTTCTTCTGTTTTTGTGGTTCACTCAAACATTCTTTTAATTTTGTCCTTCATCCTCTGCACAACACTGCTTTCTCCAGGCTTTCCTTTTTATACGTGTTGACCAATAATACATTATAAAGAATTATCTTTCCCTGCTCTCTCCCTGAGGGAGCCACAAGACCTTCCACCCTCCCATCCATGTGGACTCTGTCAGCGTGATCTTTACGGATGATAGAATCCTTCTCACTGCCATCATGGTAGACCTCCATCCTGGGAATGGAGGTTTTGCCTCACTTGTGCGGCTGAGGCTTCCACTGTGATACCCAACACACTCTCATGGGATCCCCTGCCTCCCTGGAACTTCCTCTCTTCCTCCCTCCCTCCCTCCCTGTTGTCACCTAGGTCCATAAAACTTCTGCAATATATGCTGCTCCTCACCATGGCCATCACATGCTCGTATCCCTCCTCCTTGTGAGTGTGTAGTTTCCTTCGTTGATATACAAAGCAATCACCTTGTGGAGAACACCACCACTGTACAAACAGTATTAAGAGAGTGCTGAAAAACCAGCAGAGCATAATACCATATCAAAACTTCCATTTATATCTTTCTTGAAATGACATATAGGTGAGCTCATTTTTTATGTGATTTTGCTCTTGGGATTTTCTTTCTCAATTCATCTGGGCTAGGACTTCTTAAGTAAGTATAATTTAGAACAAAGTAGGGATTCTTATTACTGTTGCTTTAAAAACTGTGGGGTTTTTTTTGAGCCATGGTCATTTAAGTGTTTTGATGGGCACTGTGATAAACCATAAAGTTGTTGTAGCATCTGTCATTGTCACAACATAGTCTAATTTTTACCCATCAAGGTAACACACTATTATTTGAAGCTACTGGCTTCATCTATAAGGAAGATAGGAGCTTCAGTTTCCCTCTGAAATCAGTAATAATTGGGTCAGCATCAACTACAAATGCAATATGCTTCTTTGCTTTCTTCTGGAGAACCATGAAAATATCAAAGGAACTTCTGGTGGCCCATAGTAGTGCTCACCACTGACCTCTGTAAGATCTGTGCTTCTGCCTCTGGATGAGTACGTAAGGCAGACATGCCTTCCCCTGTGCTGCCAGCCCTGACACAGTCAAAAAACAACATCTTGCTGGAAGCCCCTCCCATTTGCAAAATAAAATGCATCTGGTTAAGCTACCATGATGGTTCAGGGAGACGTTAAAATATCCCCGCCTCTTTGTTTGCAGCCACGTGCTGTTAGATAGATACATTCTGCATTTCTGATGGATGCCACTAGATGTTTCAAGGCATCTCTGAGAGACTGGGCTGATGAAAGAGCAACGTCTCTTAAACACTTGCTGTGTACAACCCCAAGAAATACAATGACATGTTGTCTTAGTGAGCTAGGAGGAAAGCAGGGCGCAGTCATATTCTGCAGCTCGGGGAATAATGCATGTTGATGGCATCCCAGACTCCTAAGAGGAAGAAAGGATGGGGAAAAATGAAACTTGTGCTGGCCTCCAGGTTACAGAGTTGCCCTGCAGAGAGTGGAATCGAAAGGAAACAGAGCAAGTCAGCACTGGTGGGGCCTCACCTCGAGTACTGTGTTCAGTTTTGAGCCCCTCACTACAAGAAGGACATTGAGTTGCTGGAACGTGTCCAGAGAAGGGCAGCGAGGCTGGGGAGGGGTCTAGAGAACTAGTCTTATGAGGAGTGGCTGAGGGAACTGGGGCTGTTTAGCCTGGAGAAGAGGAGGCTGAGGGGGGTCCTTATTGCTCTCTACAACTACGTGAGAGGAGGTTGTAATGAGGCGGGTGTTGGTCTCTTCTCCCAAGTAACTAGAGATAGGACGGGAGGCAATGGCCTCCAGTTGTGTCAGGGGAGTTTTATATTGGATATTGGGAAAAATTTCATTCCTGAAAGAGTGGTCAGACATTGGAACAGGCTGCGCAGGGAGGTGGTTGAGTCCCCATCCCTGGAGGTATTAAACGTGTAGATATGGCATTTCAGGAAATGGTTTAGTAGGAATGGTGGTGTTGGTTGGACTCGATGATCTTAGAGGTCTTTTCCAACCTATGATTCTATGATACTAGGAAAAATGTCTTTACTGAAAGAGTGGTCAGACATTGGAATAGGCTGTCCAGGGCAGTGGTGGAGTCCCCATCCCTGGAGGTGTTCAAGAAATGTGTAGATGTGGCACTTCAGGACATGGTTTAGTAGGCATGATGGTGACAGTTGGACTTGATGATCTTAGAGGTCTTTTCCAACCTCAGTGATTCTATGATAAGTCTTTCCTTTGCTGAAGTCAGTGACACCTGCTTGCTCCCTGGGAGCTCTGTAGCAGCAGGTGGGCAGGAGGAAAGGAGTCATCCATGTCTTTGATGGCCCATGGAGTTGGTATGCTGGCTCATGAGTAATTTTCCTAAAGTGCATTAAATCCAGGCTGCTGTCAAGATTGTTTCTGGTTAAGCAGTGTGAACCCTTGTTCTCAGGGATTAATGCAAATTTATTTTGGTCCTTACAGGATGAAACAGCGAGGAAAGGGCTAATGGGAGAACAAGCCGTAGTCAAATACATGATTTCCAGAAAGGACAGAGGAACAGGGGTCGTGCCAAGGGGTTCTTGCAAAGATTGCATGTGAGACGAAGTCTCAAGCCTGATCTGCACAAAAAGTCACCTTCCCTCCTTTGCAAGATGCTCAGCTCTTGGTATTCTAGGGCTGTAAGACAGTGAAAGCCAGATTGATACTAACTGTATTGCTTCACCATCATCCAGCACGTCACCTTCAGCATCGTGCAGCATTCATTATAATATCCCAAGAAGTATTTCAGTATCTGACAATGTATAGTGCTATTTGTCCAAGAGGAAAGGTCTCTAACCAAGGCACTTAAAGTTGGTAAAAACGTTGTTAGGTAACCCAGAGTACCTCATCTGTGCTAGCAGCTTGCTCTAAAATATAAGAAAGGCAGATGTTCTGTGGTGTTTAGCTCTACAAAAGTAGCATTATATGGTAGAGAACGCTTTCTTGATGCCTCTGTGATAAATCCTGTTCTCAGAGATTTATAACTCAGTTGCTACCTAAAGAGAGAGTCCTCCTTACCTAAAGCTTGGGAGGCCAAATCGTTCGTGCTTCTTGTGTATTGGCTGCTAGGCTTTGTGGTTTGGGCCGGCTAAGGTGTGAGGAGAGCAGAGCTTCAGGTGTGTGCCCGAATGCAGCAGAGGTGGGAGATGTAGGAGAGCTGAACTGTCATCCTTCTCCAACCCTGACAAGAAGCTGTCACCCCAGGCAGTTTGTCTCCTCTGTGATTATCTCCAGTGTACAGAGTGGATACGACTTTGCGTCTTTGCATTTGGTGGAGCTGTGTGCAACGGCAGGTTTTGGTTTTGTCATCTCAGACAACTGGTTGTCTTCTGATTCCAAGTAGCAAAAGCTCATCTGCAGCCTGGTCTGGACACGTGGCAAATATTTTTGCTAAAGAGCTGGATTCAGTGCTTGTTTGAAATTCAGTTCTCACTAAGGCTGTTGTTGAATTTACACCCATCTGCTTAAGGAGTCTGGCCCATTTTGGTAACTCACCTTCTTAAATGGCCAGGTGCCTTCACTTTTGTATGCAGACTTTAAGCCATTTTGGAATCTTTCTTCCCCCCCCAAGCTGTAGTACTTTCAAAGGGACTCAGTGTTCACCAAACTCTTGCCTGTTATAGTCAATAGGAAGTGCTGTTTCTTGGGTCTTTACATCAACTCGTCCTCCAAGACTCTGGATAAAGGCAGGGAGAGGGCCACACAGTCCCGCCTTGCTCTCCTGTCTCATCTCTTTCTCCCTGCTTTTTACTCTTTTAATTTCTTAAAGGATGTTTTTACAACTTGCCGTAAAAAAAAAAAACCTGTGTGCATTTCTTTGTCTTTTGTGTTCTGATATATAGATGCCTTATGCTTGTTTTATATCTCAATACCAGGAACAGAATGATCTGTAGTAAAAGGAAAAGATGCAAAAGACTGCAAAAATAAAAGGAAATCTTTGCTGCTGTTGAAATACGTGACTACAGTATGCACAGTGTTAGGCTAAAACCGGTCATTAAAAAAAACCCCAAACCCTGCTTGCAGAGTTGTAAAATAAATGTGGCTTAAACTGTGGCATTTTTTTTTTTTTTACTCCATTAATACACTGTTGTTTCTAACTGAATATATTCTGGTAGCAGCAAGACTCCCCAGCTACCATGGGAGCCCATCGCTGACAACCTTGGGTCCCACCATTTATCATGGGGACGTCTGAAGCTTGCATTGTTGCCCTCCCGGTTTTGCTGTTTGACAGCCCCAACTGCAGCCATAAAACAGAACACAGTAGTTAAGCAGCGCCGAGTTAGACATGAGGGAACATTGCTTAATAAATCACGCTTTGTACAGTAGCAAAACTCTGTAAACTTCAGGGCGAGCGTTTAATGAGCAGCAGTATCGTTCCCCCATGGTGGAAAAGAAGCACGGGGCTGATCCACGGCTGTGCGCATCCCATCACTTTCTGCTACTTTATTACTCATCATCTGCATTGTTAATTTTTACTGGTTCATTTTAGATTTTAAAGCTGAAGCTTTCTGGTGTGAATTTGTACAAGTAAAAATGTACACTCTCTTCACAGCCTAGGACTTTGAGGAAAACCTTTTAGTTAATCACTTCTCCAGGGAGATTTTGCATAATTTTCCCATTGAGACTTTTCCGGAGTTGCTGCTCAATTCTGCCCAAGATTTGTAGTGGGACATGGAAGTTTTCCTCACCCTATTTCCAGTCTCCCCATTCTCTTTTCCATTTAACCTCTCAAGTCTCATGGACATATCTTAGTTTCGGAAAATGGCAGCATAAAATGCAGCAAATGAAACTAATGAGTCTCAAACAAGCTGTTTTCCGCTTATAGGAGTGAGGCCAAATGAAGCAGTAGGATGTTGGAAGTGTGAGGCAGGGTTATCGATTGCCAGAGGGAAGAAGCAATGCCTGGGAGGACAGAGTAGCTATGAATATGTCTTACAAGAGGAATAGTGGTGTTGCAGGAGAACAGACATTATGGTGCTTCCTTGCTCGTCAGGGTGACTGCAGCTGTAAACTCTAAAAACAGAATTTTCACATCTCGGTCACGTCTGTGACTGTTTGCAAGCAGGAAAGTACATTTGATCTGTTTATTGGGTCAGAATAACACTATAGAACAGTTACAGTAATGAAAATGCTGGATTTTCCCAGATCTACTGAAATTTCAGTGGGGACCGTGCTGATCTCTTACTCTGTTTAGGGCTTGATCCATGGCTTGCTCACTTCGTGCGTGTCTTGCCGCTGACTTCAGCAGTTCTCACATCAGTTCCTTGGCTGGATTTGTGGCATTAGGCAAAAATGTTTTGCCCACTGAAGAGTGCAGCTTTCATCAGGTTCGAATGAGCAGTGACCTCTGGGTATTTTCCCATGGAGGGAAACGGCTTTGCAAGGAATGCCGGCTGTTGAGACCTTGCATTGAGGCTCAGCTCCTCATATGAGCAGGTCACGTCCTGTGTAATGTGCCTGTATCCCATCCTCTTCCCTTCCCCATATCCTAGTGAAACAGAGACTGTATCTTCAATGTATGATCCATGAACATGATGCAGGGCTCAAAGGAATTCCATGAAGACATCCATGAATCTATGCAGACATCATGATTTCATTTTCTTAATTATTTCCTCCTGCAATATGAACACCAGCACCTATTTTCCTGATTCCTTTGGGTTTTCATACAACCACACGCTCTCAAAGTGCATCCAGTTTATTGCTAGAGACAAGATTGATCCAAATGTTGCATCTCAACCTCAATGCCATTCCCATCACAAAGTTCAATTACTGTTTCAATTACGCTGCAAGCCCTTGATGAACATTCGTTAGTGGGAAGTTCCCTGTAGTCATCTGTCTGTGCACAGTCCAACACTGCTGCATTAAGCAGGAGGCAAAGATGCTGTAACAGATGCAAAGGCGAGGATGCTGCAGGGAAAGCTGCTGATCCTTTGGTCTCTTTTATTAGGAGATCATCTCATGCTGGTGCTGGAGCTATAGGTTGTAGGGTGGGAATGGCAGAGGAGGGTGAGGTGGCTGGCCAGGGTGTGCCAGCACGGTTGGACTTGAATTGGAGTAATTAAGTGGTGTCTTGACTCAGGACTCAGAGTTGTTTTCAGAAGAACTCAAAGCCAGCAGGAATATTTGCATTTGCTGCAGTGTCTTTGAGTGCGACCCACATAAACCAAGAGAGGAGAGTGTCCGCTAAAGGAGACCCAATAACCAAACTGGAAGAGATTTGCTTTAAGCAAGAGATTTTCAGTGGGGCTCTGGAGTCAGTATTATGGCAGAGATATTAGTGCATCTGTCCCACTTTGGATTTTTATACTGCCTCTCCCTTGTTGGGTCATCAGGTCACGTTATAGTGAGGAGCCCTAGGAGAATTCATGGCACTTCTAGACAGAAGAGTGGCCACCTCCCACCCTTAAAAACTGTGTATTAAGGGCAAAACTACATGAAAAAGCTTCAGGGGGGCACTGGGGCATACAGGCCTATCACATTAGCTATCACCCTGTTACAGCCCATGTGCGTGCTCTTACCAGCAAGAGCAAGCACACAACTGGCCTTCTGCTAACTTGTTTGTACAACTCTATGAGAAGACCAAGGGGGCAATCAGGCCGTCTTGCTGGGGAAAGTCATGCATGTTTAGCCTTACTGGCTTTTGGCTGCTTCGCTGTGCACCCTTACTGTGCTCTTAATGGGGATTTTCTCTGGAATTACATTGCACTGTAAATGCAACAGCCTTATCATTGCTGTCTGTGCAAAATTGAAGACGAAATGATGCCTGATTTTGACGCAGGGAAGCAGATTTATTTTTGTATGTTCCATCATTTGCTTCCCTTGGTTCATGATGAATGCTTGAATGCCTCTGAGCTTGGTATTCCCATGTCTGAATTGTTATAAATTTGTGTTTATAGGTTTACAGATGCCCTCTCCAGAGTACATAGTTGATGTAGAGTCTATGGACATTTTCCCCGTTGGCTGGTGTGAAGCAAATGCTTATAACCTAACTCCACCACACAAAGCTGTTTGTAAGTACATGGAAACATCAAGCAGCAGAGATACTACATCAGTGGACTTATCAGCGAGTTTGTCTTACATCTGTAATCCAGTTTTTGAAACTACCAACTTAGCTAGCAAGACTGGTAACCAGGCTGTGAGTGTACTGTAATAAATAGTAATAAATCTAATTAGTGACCAGACTCCACAGCGCTGGTATAATGCAATTTTTACTGGTCTGTGTGATCAGTCCCACTGAAAATGGGATTGGTTGTGCTTGGAAAGGCGGTCATGTGGTTTGGGGTTGCACAGTGTGGGCTGCGAGTTTGCAGTGGGGTTGTCGGAGTGAAACCAGGTTTCATTGCGCTGGGCCAAGTTAACTTGGGCAGCTGAGTGACTTAGCAACACAGGATCTCAAATTGGAGAAAACCCATAAAATACAGGGTGGAGTGGACATAAAGAGGCCATCCAGGTGCTCCCTCTCCAAAACAGGATCTGCTCCATCGAAAATGAGAAATGTTTGCTGCTCTTCTGTGATGGAGTTTCTGCCCCTTCCAAGGGTATCTATCCCGTTATTTCACTGCCCTTACCAGCTCAGAGATTTCCTTAGTGTTAAATTTAAATCTCTCTGGCACAATTAAGTCCGTAGTGTTTTGTCCTGCCTCCAGTGTATATTAAGACCAATTTTTTCCATTTGCATTTGAAGGCAGTTCGTGAGTGTTTGGTGTCGTTCTCCTATGCCTCGCAGAAACTATCCAACCCTGATCTCAAGCCACTAGATGAAAAATTAGCCTCACTGTTTATATTAATTAACATCTGAAAGGCAGATTTTAAAATGTGTCAACCCTTTTGAAGAGTTAAATATGCTTAAGTTAAAAATCAGGCAGCTGGGGCCTAATTTGGGAGAATACTGCTATGGCAACATTATGCAGCCGTATCACAATTTATAGCTAGGGATAAATTATGCTGGAGGTAATCATGCTTGTAAAAATGTAATTTTATCCATATGTGTTTCGTATGGAAAAATATTTGTGTTCTTATTTTAATTTTTTTTATACTGATCCCATAAAACACAATATTAGCATTCCAGAGGAAAGATTAAATGTATTATTACATCTTTAAAGTAGATTTTAATGATGTAGTGACTTAGTTAAAAAATACCAAGAAAAGATGGCGATAGTAATTAAGTACCATTTCATTGTGTTAGAAGTTATTTTATAGTCAGTGCGTTTGTACAGCTTTTTATGCACTATGGGTATACTTTATAGGACAGAAGAGTACAAAACTATTTTTTTCTTCCTTGCTTCATTCTTGCAGTGCGAAGGAAGAGAAGAATTGCAGTTGTGCAACCAGAAAAGCAGTAAGTTTTTGTTGTTCTAGGTGGTGTTTTTTAGAGATGCATCAGGTCTTCCAGTGGAGATAATACACAGCAGCTGAGTGACTTTGCTAACTAGTGCCCCAGTACTGCAGCAGAGTCAGCAAGGAGGTTCCTGTAATTCTAAAATGTTTGTCAGCATGTAAGAAAGTCTGCAATAGAAATACTTTGCTAGCTGGGGCTGTGTAGCCAGCATTTAATAGCCAGTAAGGGATGCTTATGGAAGGCAGGCATGTTCCTGGAGGGCATTTCCCTCTCTAGCCCTTGCGGTTTCTAGAAACTAGAATTTAAGGGACTTAAGCATGAGTATTTGCAGCCTGAAGGGCTAAAGCTCACAGACCAGAGTATACTTTTGGAGGAGGGGTGGATCTGGTTGCTGCTTCTGCAATATGCTGGCCCTGGGCTGTGATAAACCGTGTGGAAGTGGGGTTGCGTTTGAAGTATCCCCATTCCTTGGTCCAGGCAGGTGCTGGTGTACCTCTTGGTCCAGCCTGAAGGCTGGTTCTGCCCCTTTGCCCCATCAGACACTATTAAATACACTGAATTGCTGTTTAACAGGTTACCATCCACAGTGCCTGTTGAGAAAATACCTCATGACCTCTGCCCAGTTCCTCAGCCAGACACAACAGGTAAGGCTGGTCAGCACCAACAGGATCCTTATTTCAAGGACCTGTTGGCTGTATGGAGGGGGATGACCCCAAAAAGGGAGCGAGCGGGTCATAGGGGTGGGGAGATGGGGCCACATCCTTGCAGGTGTGAGGTGGTGTGGACCCACCAACAGTGCAAGGAGTCTCTGATGTACAGCATGCGAGGGTCCGGTCCTCTGCTTGTGAACATCGCGTCTTGCTGGGGTTGTCAGAGTTCCCCTGCAGCTTGCCCATTCCAGCTAACGATGTTAGGGCCAGGCTAATGAAGCCCTGGCAGAGATGGATGCGACTTTTTAATTGGCGTCAATGAAATCGCTTACACCAGGAGTTAATGTGTCCCTGTGTTAGCATCATGGCCACGTGGCATGGCTGCTACTTCTGCTAAAGGCAAATTTTTCTCCCCTTTAGCAATGGCAGGAGGCTCCGAGAGTGCAATATCCGTGCAGTTAATTGTGTAGACTCAGCAGAGGGGGGCAGGATTTAACTCGCTTTATTTCAGCAGACTGCAGGGCACGCGCTGGCATCTGAGCCAACACCCCAGGGCCCTGTTACAATCAAATGGGGAGAAACAGGCTCTTTTTGGGTCTGATAACCAGAAAGTGGATAACCACTCGCGTAGCGCATGAACCACGTCTAGAAGTACCTACTTCTCTCCAAGGAGCCCAGAGTAATCAACCCGTACAGAGAAAACTACTCTGTAGACCCACGTTGGGTCAGGGGAATGGCACCTCAGTGCTTACTGGGTTGGACAGTAGATGAACAGGGGTTTGTGGAGCCCTCCACCTGAATTTCTCCCTGAGCCGACTCCGTATCTGTCAGAGGCAGCTAATACGTTCCCTTTCTGGCAAGTCGCAGCTGAGTCGGTCACGTCCATCTGCGACACAAGTTATGAAAGAGCCTCAGGCCACGTTATGACTGAAATCCTTTCCTGATTCTGCTTTTGGTAGGGTGTGCAGCCAAATCAGTTGCTATTAAAAGCAATTGCTGTTCTTGTGTTGGACGGATTCGAGTAGCAGAGGCTTCTCTACCTCCTATCCCAGGGAAGACTTCTTTGTGCCTCATTTACTATTCTCCCCTCCTTCCCACATCTAGGAGGAAGATGAAGAGCCCTTAATTTATTGTACAAAAGTGCTACACGCACATCACTGCTACTTTCTCCTTGCAGGCACCATCAATGGGAGATACTGCTGCCCCCAGCTCTACATCAACCACCGCTGCTTCTCAGGTCCATATTTAAACAAAGGCAGAATAGCAGAGCTACCTCAGTCTGTCGGGCCTGGCAAGTGTGTGCTGGTCCTCAAAGAGGTACGGCTCAGCTATCTTTTGGGGGGATTTCAGGGGAAAGCATGGGTCATGGGTTGCCAGGTCCAGAATTTGAAAAGAAAGCACCTAAAGGTGTCCTGGAGCTCTGTAGTGTTTTCCATAACTCAAAACTGCAAGCTGGGAAGAGAGGCTAGGTATATGCATTGTGGGTTTTGATGGGAGAAGTGACATTTTTGAAACAGGGGGAGTTCTGTTGGTTTGGAGTGAGTTTCATCTAACTGCGTGTAAGAGAATTCATGTTCTCACCAGGGCCATCCCCAGAGAGGACCTCTGTGGTTGTTGCTATCAACCTGTTTCTCAGCATCCATGATGCTGCTGGGCCATCAGATTCAGTCTGGGTGACACCTTTGTATGTGTGACCATGGTCAGATGGGGCCCAAACAGCTAAGATCCAAAGTGAGCAGGGCAGAAGGACAAGGAGGGGTGGGTGCGATGCGCTGAGTGGAAGCTGTGGTGTACCTGGCTCTTTCTGAGTGTGGATGGGTTAATCCCATGCAGCAGGGATGGTGGAGCACCACCATCTGCTCACTTTGTCCTGACCGAATCAGTGCTTGGTTGGGCCAAATCCAGAGTGTTGAGCTCTTGCTGTTGACCTCAGAGGAAAGCTAGCTTGTCTGAAAACAATGCATAAATATTTTCCACACATTACAGTCGGTATACAGATGAGAAGCAAGATGACCACCGGTTGGAGAGGACAGCAAGATGGTACTGTTGGATGAGTAGGGTGCCACTGGTGTCTTGGACACCATTTCAGTTTGATGTGGGTCTTCTAGAATTCCAAATCTTCCAGCTTTCTGATCTGTATCTGTATGAAACCCACTTGATGTGGATGCAGGGGCATATCTGAGCTTGCTCTGCCCTTGGTGGAAAAGCATGGGAACTTCTAGATCTCCATTTGTCTGATGTATTTGCAAGACCTTCAGTGCCCAGCTCAGGATGTTTGCAGTTGTCTGAAATTAGATGAATCCCAGCCCTTAACAGAAACACCTGAAAGGTGAGATTCCTCCCAAATCACTCGCTACTTTTGAGAACACCTCTGTACTGTACTGTAGAGTGACTCCTGTGTCCCCATTCACTTCTTTGTCACCTACTTGTGCTGCTTTGTACACAACAGCACTGCTGCTTGTCTCGCATGGTTGAAGAGAGCGCAGTAAACCAGCTGCTTGTGCAGGTGGGACACTTGGGTCTCAAAGAAGCAAGTCAAAAATAGCCCTCAGCAGAAAGCGGGATAAAGTGGTTGCAGAGCAGAAGTTGACAGCTGCCAAATATGAAAGCAAGTCCATAGCGGCTTGCTGATGGGGAGCGTTAGCAATCTGCTGCTTCTTGAAAAATAGGCAATGAAAAAGCAACATGGGGGAAACATGAGGCACACACAGTCAATACTTATGCTAATGTTTCTTCCTTCTTCCCTCCTGGAATGTGGATTTCGAAAACATAAGCAGTGCAAAGCTTGTGCCAGGTCCTCCCCTAGTATCTTAGGGCTTTGCTGCGTAGACTAACACCAGCTTCTCTGAATTCCTCGAGAATGGGACCACTTACCAGCTGCGGAAACCAGCCTGAGTTTCCTACACAAGGCCAATTTTCTCTTGCTCTGCCTCCTTGCAGAATTGCTTGCTAAAGGAGCAGATAGCAGTGTCAATGAGACATGGGCATCTTGCCTTTGGAAGACATGAATGACTTCCCAAGGAGCAGGACAATGGCAATGGCCCAGCACTGGTCAGTGTTATTTTGTAGACAAATTCAAGCTCATTCTGACCACAGGGACCAGGTCCAAATTGTGGAAGGAGTGCCAGAGAAGATGTTCAGGGTCTTGCTGTAGAGCAGATACACTTGGTTCTTATCAGCTGCTGCCAAGACAAGAGAGGTGTCAGCAGCTCAGAGAACCATGGGCAGGGGGGAAGACAGGGGTACCCAGCATGTAGAGGAGGCAAGAAGTGGCAAAGAATACATCCCTGCATCGAGATAAAGAACTGTAGCAGCTGCCAGAACACAGAATCACAGAATCACAGAACAGTAGGGGTTGGAAGGGACTTCTGTGGGTCATCTAGTCCAACCCCCCTGCCGAAGCAGGGTCACCTACAGCAGGCTGCACAGGACCTTGTCCAGGCAGGTCTTGAATATCTCCAGAGAAGGAGACTCCACAACCTCCCTGGGCAGCCTGTTCCAGTGCTCCGTCACCCTCAGAGGGAAGAAGTTCTTCCTCATGTTCAGCTGGAACTTCCTGTGCCTCAGTTTGTGCCCATTGCCCCTTGTCCTGTCAGTGGGCACCACTGAAAAGAGCTTGGCCCCATCCTCCTGACACCCACCCTTCAGATATTTATAAGCATTTATTAGGTCCCCTCGCAGCCTTCTCTTCTTCAGGCTGAACAAGCCCAGTTCCCTCAACCTCTCCTCGTAGGGGAGATGTTCCAGTCCCCTCATCATCCTCGTAGCCCTCTGCTGGACTCTCTCCAGTAGCTCTTCATCTTTCTTGAACTGGGGAGCCCAGAACTGGACACAGTACTCCAGATGAGGCCTCACCAGAGCAGTGTAGAGGGGAAGGAGAACCTCCCTCGTCCTGCTGGCCACTCTCTTCTTGATGCACCCCAGGATCCCATTGGCTTTCTTGGCAGCCAGGGCACACTGCTGGCTCATGGTTAACCTGTCGTCCACCAGGACACCCAGGTCCCTCTCCGCAGAGCTGCTCTCCAGCAGGTCCACCCCAAGCCTGTACTGGTGCATGAGGTTGTTCCTCCCCAGGTGCAGGACCCTGCATTTGCCTTTGTTGAACCTCATCAGGTTCCTCTCTGCCCAGCTTTCCAGCCTATCCAGGTCACGCTGAATGGCAGCACAGCCTTCTGGTGTATCTACCACACCTCCCAGTTTGGTGTCGTCAGCAAACTTGCTTAGGGTACATTCTAACTCTTCATCCAGGTCGTTGATGAAGAAGTTAAACAAGACTGGGCCCAGTACTGACCCCTGGGGGACACCACTTGTTACCAGCCTCCAACTAGACTCAGCGCCGCTGATGACAACCCTCTGAGTTCTGCCATTCAGCCAGTTCTCTATCCACTTCACCGACCACTCATCCAGCCCACACTTCCTCAGCTTCCCTAGGAGGATATCATGGGAGACTGTGTCGAAAGCCTTGCTGAAGTCCAGGTAGACAACATCCACGGCTCTTCCTTCGTCTACCCAGCCAGTCATGTCATCGTAGAAAGCTATCAGATTGGTCAGGCATGATTTCCCCTTGGTGAATCCATGCTGACTACTCCTGATAACCTTCTTTTCTTCCACTTGCTTGATGATGGCCTCCAGGATAAGCTGCTCCATCACCTTTCCCGGGATGGAGGTGAGGCTGACCGGCCTGTAGTTCCCTGGGTCCTCCTTCTTGCCCTTTTTGAAGATTGGAGTGACATTGGCCTTTCTCCAGTCCTCGGGCACCTCTCCAGTCCTCCAGGACCTCTCAAAGATGATGGAGAGTGGCTCAGCAATGACATCCGCCAGCTCCCTCAGCACTCATGGGTGCATTCCATCGGGGCCCATGGATTTGTGGACATCGAGATCACTTAAGCGATCCCTCACACAGTCCTCCTCGACCAAGGGAAAGTCGTCCTCTTTGTAGGCTTCTTCTCTTACCTCCGGGGCCTGGGATTCCTGAGGGCCAGTCTTAGCACTGAAGACTGAAGCAAAGAAGGCATTCAGTAGCTCTGCCTTCTCCGCATCCTCTGTCACCAGCACACCCGCCTCATTCAGCAGCGGCACCACGTTGTCCCTAGCCTTCCTTTTGCTGCTGATGTAGTTGAAGAAGCCCTTCTTGTTGTTTTTGACATCCCTTGCCAGCTTCAATTCCAGGTGAGCCTTGGCCTTCCTCGTCGCATCCCTGCGTGCTCTCACCACGTTTCTGTACTCTTCCCAAGTGGCCTGTCCCTCTTTCCACATTCCATGGACCTTTCTCTTCTGCCTGATCTCCGCTAGAAGCTCCTTGTTAAACATGCAGGTCTCCTGCCTCCTTTGCTAAATTTCTTTCTCAGGGGGATGCATTGCTCCTGTGCATGAAAGAAGTGTTGTTTAAAGAGCGACCAGCACTCATGGACCCCCCTGCCTTCGAGAGCCCTGGCCCACGGGATTCCTCCCAGTAGCTCCTTGAAGAGGGCAAAGTCAGCCCTCCTGAGGTCCAGGGTTTTGATCCTGCTTATCGCCCTGCTTCCTCCACGCAGGATCCTGAACTCAACCATTTCATGGTCACTGCAGCCGAGTCTACCTCCAACCTTCACATCCTCCACCAGTCCCTCCTTGTTTGTTAACACGAGGTCCAGCAGCGCGCCTTTCCTTGTTGGTTCCTCCACCACTTGCATCAGAAAGTTATCATCGATGCTCTGTAGGAACCTCCTGGATTGCGCCTGCCTAGCTGTATGGTCTTCCCAGCTGATGTCAGGGTGGTTGAAGTCCCCCATGAGAACCAGGGCCTGTGACTGTGAGGCTGCTTGCAGCTGCCTGTCGAAGGCCTCATCAACCTCCTCCTCCTGGTCAGGTGGCCTGTAGTATACACCCACCGTAATGTCACCCGTGTGAGCCTGTCCCTTAATTCTAACCCACAAGCTTTCAACTCGTTCCTCATTTGCCCCCGGGCCAAGCTCAATGCATTCCAGTTGCTCCCTCACATATAGAGCAAACACCCAGAAGGACTGCAGAGCTGGGTGGTGAGAATAGTGCAGGAGGTATCTCCTCCAGCCCAAGACCGCAGTCACAAGGCTTTGCACAGCTGAAGAGCTCACAAGCCCCGTCCCTCCAAACCCAGTCTTGGTGCTGAGCTTGGTGCGTTTGTCTTGCTTTACACCCACTCATGGTGTGGCCCTGAGAAAGCAAATGCATTATAATTATCTCTCTCTCACTATATAGGAAAATTGCAGGCCATTTTAAATTATGCATTGGCGTAACTTGTCTGGAATAGATAAATTATACATGGGCTTTACTTTGGCAACACACAGTGGGGAGGGTGGGGAAGAACATTCAAAACAACAGCTATGGAAGAAAACTGGAGTCTGTAGCAGTCTGGCAAGAGCTTTTTAAGTCACTCTGGTCTCCAGCCATAACTCGTTGCCTTTAGAGACGCTGTAGTTAAAAATCCATGCTGGTCGCCAGCCGGTTGACAGTGGGCAGCAGTCTCCGTAATGGAGATGCTGCTCTGTTCGGCACTGATGGAAACCCCAGACTAAAAACAGCTGGACAACCAACTCCTACCCCATTCCTTGGTCTGGACTACCTCTAAAGCAAGAAGAGAGCAGATGGCTTCACCCCAGTAGCACCAGGTGATGGGAGACCTTGGTCCTGGCTGGGTGCTGGGGGAGTAGCTCCCCATCCTCTGCCTTCCTCCACACTCAGCCACGAGGGCTGTATGAAAAAATGCAGCACAACTGTAGTTCATGATGCGCCTCAGCCCTCTTTTTCCCCTAAAACTTGTCCTTCCTTGCCTCTATCACTGATGCAAGGAAGCATCATCCAGCTCCAAACAATCTGGTGCTACCAGCCTGCACGCTAATGGCGAGATAGCTATGGATCAGTGCTGCTAGTTTCTGGATTAAACAAAGTTAGGAGATACCCTTGTAGTGTGGAGTAGGAGCACCTCCTCCCATTTCAGTAGTATGGGCTGTCCTCACCTGGGGCATCAAGAGAGAAGCAGCACAGATAGGTTTGCCTTTGTGCAGCACCTCTTTTGCAGCAGAACAGGCATTTCTGCCAAGTTCTGCGTTGTCACTGCACTCCCCTGATGTCTGCCCAAGGGGTGTCCTGGTGTTGGATTCAGAGGTTGTGAGCTCTGCAGGGGGGAGACTGCTAAGGTGCCTTCCAGAATGGCAACCCTTGAGCAAAATTTTCCCAGCAAAAGCTTGAGAGCAGTTGCAACTTATTTGGTGGTATGATCAAAAATACTGATTTTAATTCCTTGTGTGTTTGTGTGCATGTATCCTTGCATCCGTGCAAAGCCTTAGGTGGGTGATAAGTAACTCTTGTGCTATCTAGTGCAAGACTTGTTTTTAAAGCCTAGCTGTTCATTATTCCTGGTGCCAGCACAGGTTTCTGCTGGGACCAGTGGTTTATTGTGGTTTCTTTCATCCCAAGAGGCAAGTGAGGTGATAATGGCTGTTGTTGAAGATCAGCTGCAAAGCTTATCTCATTCCCGTGATACTTGTTTGGAAAAGAAATTGAAATGTGGAGCCAAGTACAGTGGATACATCAACTGTTGCTGTCCAATGACTGCATCTGGGCTGAAAAAGAGTGTCCGTATAGTAGCTAAGATATGTATTAAATGCTAACTTTAAGTTAAATTGAAATAAACACCTTGTCAGCTGTAGATTTAGTTCTTAAGTCAGAATATATAAAAATACTTTCGAACAGTTCTTCCATCTATGCCAACAATCTGCCACAGCAACTTTGTAAAACAAAATGAGATGTCTCTTTAAGACTTCAGATGATCTATAACCTACCATATCTTAGAGAAATATTCTGTGAAGTTTAATTAGCCTCATTGCTTACTGTTCTTACTGGTTTTGCTCTTAATTTAAAAGCAAAGAGGACCTTAAGATAATGTGACTGCCCAGCTAATGCAAACAGGAGAGAAATCAGTCATCATTTGTGAAGGAAGGATATTGTACTCTGCGATTTGAATTTTTTGGAGCACAGCATGACTGCTTAGAAGAAATTTGCATAATTAAATCACGGTGCTCAGAAAATTAAGTAGCTTGTACTGAGCCTTAGGTGTATGATTGAGCCAGGCTGATAGTGTTATCATTAGTGATCAGATATGGTGTTGGAATGGCAGAAACCTCTATAGTCTGGAAAGATATAAACTGCATTTCTGCAAGAGGATTCACTAACATCCTCCTCAAGACTGCTCCGTGGACTTCAACTCACCTGTAGTAGTTCCTCCAACCTGGGATCTGGCCATCTGTATTTTTGAAATGTCATGGACTGTCATAAGCATGTCAACACTGAAGTGCTACAGCCTTGACTGTGGCAAAAGCTCAGTTTTATATCCTTGATCATCTAATGAAAGAATCCGAAAGAACTCTTTTTTCCTTTCTCTCTCTGTCCCACAGATATATCATTATTCCAAGTAAAATAAAATAACTGTTTACTGTCCAGCCTGAGGCTAGCCTGGGAATTAGGGTCTGTCCTATTAGGTGGGGGATGTGGGCTCATATCTCAGATAGAGGAGGGAAATTGAGTTTCTCCTCATAAAGATGTTGATCAATGGGCTCTTGAACAGGAGAGGAGGTATGATGGTTATTTTGAACTGCACTTCGTCAGTGGTGCTTCCTAAGAAAGTTTCATCCAGGGTTGGGACCAATGAGGAGGGTTGGAGAGATGGGAAAGGAGTGAATACCAAAAAGCTATGATGGGAAGAAAAGTGCTAAACTGCCCAGTGGCATCAGGCACGTCTAGACATGCTCAGAAAAGGGCCCTTGTGCACTTGAAAATCTAGGACATGGTTAACTTTACAGCTAAGGTGTCAGGTGCTTATAAGGTTGGATAGAGGTTTGTGGGGGTGCTGTGTGCTCATGCTCACTGATGTGACTCCAACCTACTTGACTCCAAAAATCTGAAGTTCAGCAGTGTCAAAGTAAAACCTCATAGATGCTTAGCAGCAAATGATGGTGTTGTGTAATCCAATGCTCTGCTCTAAGCACCTTTTGTTGCAGCCAAACTATTCCTGATGGGGAGGGTTGAAAATCAACTACAAAAATCTCAGACTGGTCCCATTCCAGCCGAAGGGAATTTAGTAAATCAGATCAAAATTTGACCAGTCTGATAAGGGTGAAGTAACTTTCCATCTTCATAGAAAGCTGTAAACTGGAAAGTTGGAAACTAGTCTGGACTTCTTCAGTTTTTGCTTTAATCACAGTTAACTTTTCCACAAGGAACAACATGTTCTTTTTTCTCCCTAGTGTTTAATAGTGTGTAATATGAAGCAATAATGTTGTTAGAAGATAACACTGTTAACATGGTGATGGACTCCTGCTGTAGGGTATAATGCCAAGCTCAGTGACTTATGTGAGATACAACAAGAGTAAAATTCAAAGTTTGTATTTAAAAAAGAAAAAAATACTCCTTTAAAGGGCAATGATTGTTGTTACAAAACACTCTTTTTTAAACAGAATTTAGAAGTTTATGGAGTCCTGCTCATGACAAGCCAGCTTTGATAGAAGTCCTGATATTGTGGGTGTCTTTGCAGGGCTGGAGTTGATTAGGTGTCTGGGATAATGCCCAAGCATGGTCAAACTGTTATTTGCAGGGTCAGATTTTCTTTTTGTGCTCATTTCCTAACTGTTCTGACAACTCATACAAACACCATCACTCTGATCAAGGAGCATGGCAGCACTGTTTGTAGGAACCGGTCAGCAAGAGATGCTTGCTTTCTGCTCGCAGCTTTCCCACCAGCAAGCTGGGTGGGTGTAGAAGTGTGCTGCAGAGCTTTCCCAACAAGCCCTGTGTAGGTGTTAAATATTAACTCCCTGGATGTGCTGATCAAGAGGGGAACACATCTGATGAGTTGTAATGAGCATGGGAGTTACCCAGGCAACTGATGTTTTTTGAAAATCCACCGTTGGTTTCCCTGCATTGGGTCGCTGTGTCAGAAGCCAGTGGCCCATCAGTTTGTCTGGTGAGAAGCAGGCAAGAAGAGATGTGGACGAGCAAGTGGATGGGCTCACTCAGAAGCTTTCTTTTGTTCTCTTGTGTGGCTCAGTGACTAGTACAGTGGGTTGTGTGACGAGATAGGAACCAGCTGGAGAGCTGTGGGTAAATCTATGTTGTAGTTTCCCCTTGTATGAGATAGGGAGTGTGTTCCTGCCCTTCCTCACAGAGTGTTTTGAAATGCACAGCTGGTCAGAGCTGCGTAAGACGTTAGTGCTATTGTTGGGCATTGCTTTATGTGTCTCTAATTGTGCTTTTTTGAAGAGCAGCTCAAGTAATGTTTCCAAGGACTCAATGGTAAGTCAAAATTTGCTTCTAGTAAATAACCTAGCCAGGCGACTCAAACCACTGCCATTTTACATGGTACTGTGCAGCATTAAATGAAGTCCTTGCCTGAAAATGACTAATCCTACAAGGTTTTCAAAATGCTTGCAAATCCTCAGGTTGCTGGATTTAAAACAACAACAACAGCACCAACCCAGACAAAAAACTCGAACATAAACACATTGCTCTCTGCAATATGACCTGGTCAGTTTTTCATTTCTGGTGAACCACATTCGTGGGTGCTGGGGAAACTCATTGCTCATCGTGCTGAAATCATTTACAGGCCCCCAAAGAATTAAGAACAGGCGCTAGGTAAAGAGCTAAATCATATCAAAACCAATCCAGACTCACTATGAGGTCATTTGTGTGCATACAATGCAGAGTGTTCAAACACATGGTTTGGTGCTGCTAAGAAATTTGTTTTTCTTGTGTTTATCTCCTTAGGCCAAGTGTAGGCTATTAAAGCTTAGATTCCCTGAGCCAATAGTAGGAATAATTTTTATTCTCAAAGACTTTGGATTAAATGGATTGGCACATGTGTTTTGTTGTACAGAGTGGACACACACTGGGTTTCAGGCACACCTCCTGCAAACTCTTTTTGTGTAGACTTCATTAATATTCTGTTAATACAGTCAAGGCACACAGCGCTCAGGCGCTTAAGCACATTGCTGACCTCAAGTATGTGAATTTCCCCTTTAGTGTTCAGTGTGACTTTGTGCCTGGTTGAGCCATCGGAAGTATTTTAATTTTTTATTAAATTGAGCCATCATAGATGCCAAATGTGGGATCTGTTTTGGGTGAGAGGGTCTGTCTCAAAGAAAAAACCTTGGTTAACAGAAAGTCTTTGGGGTTAGCTAGCAGTGTTTGATGCAGTCACCATATCAGACTGATGTGTCATCTACAATATGCTTTGCACATAGATCCAATCTGGGACCTCTTCTGATTGCATCTAACACTAACTGTGTGCAGGCTTGACCCTAAGTTGGCACCTGTAAACTGCTCGTGGAATCATATTCACCTTGGTCAATGACTACTTTTAAACCGATCAGTGTTGTCGGTTTTGTCTCTCAATAGGTTCTCAGCATGGTGATCAATGCAGCTTACAAGCCAGGGAGTGTTTTACGAGAACTGCAGCTAGTGGAAGACCCTCAGTGGAATTTCCAAGAGGAAACACTTAAAGCAAAGTAAGTCTTCAGAGTGTGCCCTTGTATTTGAGAGGCTTCAAAAATGGAACTGGCTGGGGGGGAAAAGATTTTTTTTTTTTTTTTACTGTGTTTTACTTTTCTAATTGTTGTTTTGCTTCATTGAATTATTTGACTCATTCTATAGCAACTTGAGAAATGAAATATTCACCTGAACGGTTCATTTCTATTGTCATTCTCCAAGCTGCCATCCAGATTTTGATGAAAAATGCCATGTTTATTCAGTGAAGTCCCGAGTTTTATGATAAGCTGTTCCTATAAGCTTTGCTATTATTGAATTAACTCATTTCTTGGCTTTTTAAATGTAGGAGCATTACTGCTTTTAATATAGAGCCTGTCACTCTAATGCAGGAAAACTTAGCAAGAATGAACGGCACAGAAAAAAGTGCAAACAAAATAGCAGGGACGCATTTTTAAGCAGGAGAGTGATTAGGACAAAATACTAACAGATCTGGGATTCAGAATATATGCTTCAATTCTGATCTAAACAGCACTTAAGAAGGGGAGACATTATTGCAGCCTTCCAGTACCTGAAGGGGCCTACAAGAAAGCTGGAGAGGGACTTTTTACAAGGGCCCGTAGTGATAGGACACTACCATTACTAAGGAGTAATGGCTTCAGGCTGAAAGAGGGGAGACTTAGACTAGATATTCGGAAGAAATTTTCCATCAGGAGGGTAGTGAAACACTTTTACAGGTTGCCCAGAGAAGCTGTGGATGCCCCCTCTATCTCAAGGCCAGACTGGATGGGGCTTTGAGCAACCTGGTCTAGTAGAAGGTGTCCCTGCCCATGGCAGGGGGGTTGGAACTAGGTGGTCTATAAGGTCCCTTCTAACCCAAACCATCCTGTGATTCTGTGATTCTGTGAAAACTGTATCTAGAAAGCACACAATTTCCCCTTCCATCTTTAAGGTTTACCCATGTATGTCTTCTTTATGTAATGGGCACTACACTTAGAATGTATTTCAACAACTATTTTCTCTCTGAAAGAGGTGAGTCTCTCCTAAGCCCTCTCCAGAGTCCCTCCATAGAACAATTCTTCACACTTCAAGACAGATGTCAACAAGTAATTCTTTGAAGACCACTCTCTTCATTGACTAACTTGGTCACCTTGACTTTTTGAGGACTGAAGTTTAATGCAGTGAATCTTCCCCTTTGTACTGAACTCTATTACTCCTTTTCAAATAAAAGAAATTTTCTTTTGGTTATTTGAAATGATTGGCTGTCAAATATGGCACTATTGATTTCTATTATATTTGATCTTTGACCATGCAGGTATTGCAGAAAGCTCATGTGTGCTGTGGTTGAGGGAGAGAACTGAGAACCTTTTATTCTACATACTCGGAAACTGCTTTTCTAAAGGAGGATTGCAAATAGAAATGAAAAGCTGCTAGAAAATCCTATTTTTAATTTGCTTCTTTCACCCATGTGGAAAGTCATTTTTTTGTGTTTGTCAATTGAGATTTTGTGGGTGGAAATCTAAAAGTCATCCTTGTGCATGCAGATTTTCATTAAAAACAAGTCATCATCCATGACCTGGTTTTCATTGATTCCAGGCTCCTGCACCTTGTACTAGCAAACATCGGATAATGCACTCCTACAGGTACTTAGCAGTTGTGAAATCAAGTTGTGATGCCCGCATCTTAATATCCTATCCTGCAAAGAACTGAGCTTACTGGCAGTTTTTATTTTAGCAGTATCCAAAACAGGGCGTCGTTAGCATTTCTCATTTGAGTGTGGGGATCCACCTTGTGCAGAAGCAGCAGTATCTAGTTTTTAAGGCTGCTGCAATCCTTACTTGTAGTGGGAGACAGCATGGAAAACATTTAACTGACCATCAGGTGCAGTGATGTCTTGGCCTTGAGAAGTCAGCTATGTCTACAGCCCAGTCCACTGCGATCCCAGGCAGCCTCCTGGCTCCAGATGTGCTTACACCAGGAAGACCAACTCAGTTATGAGTACATGGACCACTAGAGATTGTCACTTATCCGTATCACACCAATCACTTATCCTCCCTCACTGTTACCTGATGTGCTAATCATACGGTAATGAGCATCTCCGTCTCCGTTACTTTCCCCCATGATACTCCTACTCATTCGTTCCTGTGTCTGTTCCTTCCTCACATCTATTTAGCAGGGCAGCCAGCCTGCTGGGATATACCCTACATCCGCATAGCCTGCCAGATAAAACTATACCACTGCTGTCCAGCAAGAAGGTTTTGTATTTTGTGTTGACCAGCCAGTCACAGACTGTATACGTCTTCCCGTATGGTGGCTACCCCAGGAGACAGCATCCTCAGCTCTTTAGCGAGTCAAGCAGCATCTTTCAACTTTACCAAGCCACAGAATGGATCATTACAGGCTCAGAGCTGGGGCAGCATGTTTTGGAGTGACTTCTAAGCCTAGAAATATGTTCTCATTCCATATGGTATTGTCCTCTGGCCACTGAGGAGACAGAGCTCATGGGGCTGGACAGCCTTTTGTTGCTGTAACTGTGTGGCTTCTGGGGCTGGAAGCTCTGTTTGCAGAGCAGTGCTCGGTGGCCATACCAGCTCGCCTGTGGGTAGTTTTGAATGTTTCTAAGAGTAGGCAACAGAAGGTAGACAATACTCTAAGACTGTCTGGCTGCCCTAGGACTTTGTTCTTTTTTCCTTCCTGAGTTTGCTTGGGTTGCTTCGTCAAGAAACATACCAGAGTTTTAATTGTGTTTGGTTGTGCAGAAGCAGAAAAGAAAACGTGTTCATGAAATCAGATACCTTGGAATATGCAAACAGCACATGGCACATTACATCAGGCATGACAGTCAGTTGTACTCCAGAATCTTTAAACAGAGACCCATAATGAGCAAACGCCTGTCTACACCGACTTCCAGCTACATGGGTTCCAATGGTGTCTTGCTGCTAATGATGACAGCTCTACAGCCAGCTGGAGCATCTGTGCTATAATGTGACATGTCATGTCACCGCCTTCCCTCTGATGTAAACTGACAACTCCTTGCATCTTGACGATGTTGGTTGTTTGCAGCGACGGCTGCAGTAGGGTAGAGGAAAGGGGAGGGAGGAGGAGGGTGAAGAGAAGGCTGTTTTTCCCACTGGCCCAAATGCCAAATCATGCACTGCCAGGAATGCGTTATTCCAGTCCTATGGCAACCTGCATTTAGTTTGCTCTGCTGTCGTGAGTGACCAGCGCAGAATCAATTACACTAGCCTTCCAAAGAGGGTAAACAATTTAGATTGTCCGAAGAGATGTGTCTGCAATGCGTGATGGTAGTCGCTTCCCATCAGCACTGCTGGCGCTCTGTGAGAACAGTCAGACCTGATTTATTGGTGATGATGAGTTAGAAATGTCAGGCCTGATCTGCTGAATTCCCACGAGAGCCAGCCGAAGCTGTAGGCGTTCAGCGCTTATAGTTTTGAAGCTTTAAGCTCAGTGCCTACGTCTAGATTTGGCTACCCAGTTTTACGTCTAGATTTGGCTACCCAGTTTTACGTAAAATGTTTAAGGCATTTCGTGCTTTGTAGGGGTTTTCATTTCTAAGGCCTGTAAGTGGGGCTGTTTGGATGTTCCCATTTTTGCAGAACTTTGGACATGAACAGTACCAGTGTGCACAGAAAGTTATCTCCTGGGTCTTGTATGAAGCCCAGTTAATCAAAATAATAAAGATGAGTATTCCTGGACTCCTTCATTAAATGAGATTTTGAGAGCTGCCCAAATCCAATAGCTGAACTCTAGGAATATCTGCCCCTATGGCAGACACCATTGCGTATTTATGAGGCCGCATTTCAAAGAGTCTTTTCATGGTGGATGCTGTAGAAGACTGCCTTTCACATGTGATAGATGAAGCCAAGATGTTCAAAGTCTGCTTTGCCTCAGCCTTGGCTAGCAAGGGTCGCTCTCAATCCTCCGAGGTCCCTGTTACTGTTTGAGGGAGTGAGATGTTACCCACAGTAAATGGAGAAGAAGCTGGAGACACTATAAGCAAACTGGATGTGCACAAGTGCATGGAACCAGGTGGGATGCAGCCAGCTCTGCTTGAGGCAGATGGCCAGTGTCATTGCAAGGCCACTCACTGTCATGTCTGAAAGTTAATGATGATCAGGGAGGTTTTTTGATGTCTGGAAAAAGGCAAACATCACATTCTTCCTCAATAAGGGCAAGAAGGGGAATCCAGGTAACCACAAGCTGTCAGCCTAACGTGCCTGGGAAGGTTATTAGGCAAATCCTCCCAGAAGCCATTTGCAAGAACATGCAGGACCAGTAAGTGATTGGGAAGAACCAGCATGGATTTACAAAGGGCAAATTGTGCCTGATATGATGAGGTAACTGGTTTAGTGTTTAAAGGACAAGCACTGGAAGTTACTTACATTGATTTTACCAAGTCTTTCAACACAGTCTCCAATAGCGTCCTCATAGCCAAGCTGTAGAAATATGGGCTGGATGTGTGCGTGATGAGTAGAAAGCTGGCTGGACAACCGAACCCAAAGGGTTGCAATCAATGATATGAACTCCAAGTGGCAGCCAGTTATTAACAGTGCTCCTCAAAGGTCAGTACAAAGCTACAGCTCATATAATCTGATTCATCTTCCACATCAGCTTCCACGTTAGCTTCCACATTAGCATTTAATTAACATTAAATAGCTTTGGAGGAAGATAACTACAACATTTTTATTGATTTTACCAAGACTTAGATTATTTGTAAAATCTTTGGTATTCAAGATACACGGAGTGGCTTCAAGGGTATCAGAGTTTTGATGAAAACTTTAGGGTTTTCTGTTATTGGCAGTTGCAATGGCCCATACAGGCAGGGTCTCATTAAAACATAATGAAGTGGATGTTAGACAGTTTTTGCTGCAGTACTGGGAAGTTGCTTCTGGTAGCTCCCATGCAGAGAGACTTTTGTTGTGTGCTGTGGGTAGCTAGTGTTTCCTGGAGTTTCCTCTTTTGACAGACTTTAAGCTAACAAGACAAACTGGACATTTTTTGCAAAAGAACAGATAGGAGTTTTTGGTCCCCCAAAAGGAAATTTAGGCTTTTAGCTGCTGAATTGTTCGAAAGAGTCTCAATGATTGTCAGAACTGTGGATGAGACCTTTGAAAATGAGGGCAGTCTCAATGCTCTTGCTGTTTGAAGTGGCTTCAGCATGAGGCTTTTCACGTCATCACACAATGGTCCCTAGCTGGAGCTCCTAAAAGGCATTTTGTTCTCATGAACCTCTGATCTATTTTATCACCAAAGGAATCTTCAACAGAAGAATGGTATTACCAGCAAAGTGCTATTAGCTTAGTATCGGAGCAGCAAAGATCCTGAGTATATTTTTCATGGAAATAGTTTCAGCCATAAGGTTTTCTACAGTTTTGGGGATCTGAGGACAGAAAAAGGGGAGAGGAAAGGAAGATTTCTTTGGGTTTAGCTGAAAAGTCTTTTTTAAAAGAACAGTGGTTTCTAAGAAAACTGAAAAGGTTGTCCTTGTCATGGCTGTTTTCCAAGTCTCCAGTGCTGCCATGCTGCGCAAACAGGTTACTTACTGCTTACAAGTGGTTGGGAACATAAAAGTCCTAGTATGAAAATGTCAATAGGAATATCAGTAGTTGATAATTTTTTGAGTGATGCTAATGGAAAAGAGGTTTCTGATTATATCCAAAGGAGCTCGTTCCAGATGACTGTCCTAGAACAACTCAGATTACATTGGTGGTGTTTGTGTTAAAAATCTTTACTGTATGAGGAATATGGAAAATATTAGTAGAATGTGGTTTATAGTTGAAAGAGGTGCTGCCAAAGCCAAAATCATGTAAAAAATACTACTGTGGCCAGTACTAACGCCTTGGGTTATTGAGACCGATTGCTGTAGTCATGTTTATCTCCATTTTGCCGTTCAGACCAGACTGTCAAATCAGTCAGTTATTCATTGTCCTGGTTTCATCTTTTTCCTTTACCAGGCACTTTAGTACAATGGGTCCTTTCTGGGCAGCCAAATACAATAGGAAGCACACAGTTAGAAAAAGTCAGCCATCCTTGAATAATACCCATCAGGCAGCTTTCTTAGTTTATAAGAGAGAAGATCAAGAGGCAATTTGATTACAGTGCTTTTGCAGGGAAACAAAACCATATGCAATCTTTTCATCCTTCTGGTGAAAGTCAGAACAAGGACAAATAAATGTAAGTTAAATCCAAACACGTACAGACATAAAATGAGGCGTAGGCTCATGAGCTATAGGTACAGATGCTCCAGCTGCCAGGATTCTTCCAGTGTGGAGACCGGCGAGGGGAGGCTGGTGCTTTTCTGGAAGTGATGCTTTAGTCCAACCAGAGTTGTTGGGGTTCAGGTGATGGTAACTCAACGAAATTCTGCAGCATGTCACAGGAGTCAGACTTACTGACCTAATGATCTAGGCCATTGTTAAACTTAATGGCTCCTGGAGAAGAAATAAGGGCAGGAGTCTTTTCAAACACATTGAAAAGAAATATAAAATGTTTATAAGTAGATATATTTAAATGCCTGTGGAATTCGTTCTTTTTATGTTAGGTATTGCCAAACCCCCTTTAGCCAGCCTGCCTGTGCAGCTGTTTCATAGGGAAGCTGGGATAACAGTGCTGTACATGGAAGGAACACTTTTTCCATTTTACATCGTCTGTCCAGGTCTGTTGCAGTGCTTGAAGAGTTGGCTAATTAAGTCTGTCCTTCATTTGTTCCTTCCTTCCTTCTTCCCTCACTTCCTCCCTTTCTCCCTTCCTCCCTTTCTCCCTTCCTTCCTTTGAATCCAGGGTTGTCTCCATGACCTGCTGTCTTTACTCAGGCAACAAATGGGGTATCAGGCCCTCATGCCTTGCAGAAATGCTCATTTAGGTTATGGAAGAGTTTTGTGTTGAGGCGATAGTTTGGATTAAGTCTTTTGCGACATAAGGTTGGTCGGACTGGGCTATTCTCAGACCCAAGTTTCTTTTGGGTAGCCCTCTGTAACATTTTATGTACCACAGTTTCAAACCCTTTTCCCATACTGCAGTGTTTCCAGAAAGACCTTTGGGGAAGGAAAGCGGCAAAAAATGGTTTCTCAGTTGCTTTGTGCAACTTGGTAAAACCTTCAGAGGGGGAATACTGTCCAAACACACGCTTTGCATTTTAACTCTCCAGCCACATCTCCTTTGTTTCACCTTCTCCTGCTCTTCCTCTTCCACATCTGACGATCAGCAGCTGATTCCCTGCTAGGGACCCGTGGGTCTTAATACACTCGCAAATGCTTTGTCTGATTTTTCCTGATGACTGTATCTTTGTCTTTCATTGCCTTCCATCCAGTAATCTTGCTTTCACTGTCTTTCCCTCTTTTGTGTGTGTTACTTTTGTCTCCTCTAAGCACATTTATAATGCCTTAGCACCAGGCGCTCACATGATTGTCTCATGTGTTGCATTCCTCAGGACGTGTAAGAGATGTTTTAAAAACCTTATCTCACTGTTTACAATAGCTTGGTGCAGTTGTTTAATAAATTATGGGGATAATTGGTTTTTCAGAGTTCACATCTACAATGTATTGCAGCAGGGATGTAACTATCTTTCTTAGCCATTTATCGCTCAGGAACACTTCATATAAAACACTGAAATAAATGTTTTAGTAGCACATGGATAACAAATTTAAGACAAACCTTTCATTGCAGATTTCTGCTCTGAGCATTCCCTGTAGGAATCAGGTTTTTTTTTAGAGCCTATTCCTGCAGCCCTGTTAAACAACTGAAGAGACTCGTGATTAGTTCCTTGGGTTTTCTGTTGCCCACATCTCATAGCAGTGAATTCATCTGGTCCCCCTATGGCAGACAGTGCAGTTTCATTCAGATACTCCTACACAGTGTGTGCATCCCAGTAACCGCAGCTGGCACATTGAAACTGTGGGCTTGTTGTGAGCTGGAACGTGATGCAAGAGCTGCCTTGAGAAGGATGGCAATGGCAAAGACCAAAGGTGTATTGAGGGCTTATAGAGACATTCTCCAGTGCAACCCGAACACAGGGTGGTGACCAGAAAGCTCTGCAGGGCGTATAAGCTGCTTATTGCAGGTCAATATATGGAGAGAGACTACATCCTTCTCCCCAAAACTTTCCATCGGTTCGTAGTATGGTCTTGCTGTCCTGTGTAATACCCGGACCAAGCCTACTGCAATTTTTTTCCGTCTCTTGCCGTATCTACTGGTACATCCAATCTGTACATGCATTCCTCCCTAAATAATTTCCAAACCTCTGATTCCAGGATCATTTCACCCTGCCTTTCCTTCCTTGAGTCCATCTGAAATGGAACCACTAAAACAAGTAGACCTATTCTGCCTGCCTTCCCAAGAGAGATGCTCGCCCAAAAGTCATTAGGGAAGATATCTCCTCAACAGAGGAAAGTCTAGTCTGTAGCATTGAAGGACGTTGCGTGATTGGTGACATGGAGTCTTGTTGTACTCTCTTCTAGATACAGAGGGAAGACATACAGGGCCACTGTCAAGATCGTGCGAACGTCGGATCAGGTAGCGGATTTCTGCAGAAGAGTCTGTGCAAAGTTGGAGTGCTGTCCCAACTTGTTCAGTCCTGTTCTGGTGGCTGAAGTCTGCCCAGAGAACTGTTCCATTCATACTAAAACCAAGTACAGTGAGTATTGGCCAAAATACTTCTTGTTGCTAGCTGGGAATCAGAGCAGTGGGAGACCGCGCATGCACTGGTGGTAAAGAACAGGAGTTGTGTAATACATTAATATTGACTAGGATTCGTTCTAATCTAAGAACAGATATTTAATCCTGACCACGCCATCACAGGCTGCCTTAGCATTCTGTACAGAGAAGTAGGCATCTCCAGAAAGCAGTCCGTCTCACTCCGTCCTAATATCTCTGTTGAAAGTCATTACTTTGGGAAGTCTTGCCTTTTCTTCATATGTAAAGTTAGTATAAGGAGCACATAAAAGGAACCTGCAGTGGCCAGCTGAGATTTAAACTGCTACATCTGTGACAGCTGCATTAGGTGAGATGAATCCTGTCCTACTCAGTGAAGGGTTTCTGGCATATGCACCAACACAGGCCAGTATCACGATGCTGAGGTGCTGGAAGGAGTTTGGGAGCATTGACTCTCTCTGCTCAGGGTGTTTAATATTTAAATAAGTTCCTGCCTATTCAGGAAGGCTGAAGTTAGGCATGTGTTCAGCGCTTTTTGTTACTGATATTACTGGCTCCTTAACAGGTCAGGGAAGTGGAAGTGAGTGCTGTCCTTCTTCCACAGAGGTTGCAAGAAACCAATATGATTTAAACCAATTAGCTTCTGTTTGGTGCCAGAGTAGAAGAAGTAATGGGCTCAGGGTGATATTTAGATCACCGGATATGGGTTTCTGTAGAAGTCTACACCTGAGCTCGACTCCTAGCTCCCACTGGTAGCAAATGGAAAGCTGGAGAAGTACAGCTAGGGGAACTCCAGCTGAGATTATCTCATCCCAGAGTTGATGGTTGTATGTAGCTGGATGAATTGTTCCTCAAGACTCCACTGTTTTGATGAAAGGCTCAGTTCAGTTGCCGACTTTGACATGGCTGTCAAGTCCCATTTTAGTTTTCCCGAGATACCCCACGTGATGAAAGGCAGAGTATCTGTCAGCCCCAGAAGAAGCTGTGGAGCATGTGAAAAGGCACCTGACCCAAGTCCCTAATGTAAGGTCAGAGGACTCTCACACCCTTAATTTCAGCTTGGGCCAAAAAACATTTGAAGGTAATAAAATCATGTTCCTTTGTGCGCTGAACAAACATACATAGTTCAGAATAGATGGTCCTCTCCACTCTCTGCTGAAAATATTAGCAACTGAAAGTATATCTAGGACTGTCAATTTGTGCAGAAGTACATTGGATCAAATCTGAAGTGGCCTCTCTCCCTCCAAATCACTGCTGGGCTTAGTGGAAGCTTTGCCTAAGTACCTGTTGCTAAATTCTGAACACCTCACTCATCGTCAATAAATCTGTATGCATAAGAGCTGGAACACACTGTGCTAGTCCAAGATGACATCTTGTATTTACACTGGACCGTTTTTCCAAATCAATGTATTTTAAAGTTACTCATAAAAGTGTACCAAGAGTGCAGTACTGAATCAGTAGCAAGAAGCAAGCCACAGTTTCCTTCTCTTGGTGGTTAAAGTTTTTAATGGCCATTTTGCTTCATTTCTCCAGCTTATTATTACGGGAAGAGGAAAAAAATCATTAAGCCACCAATTGGGGAAAATAACAACATGAAAAGTGGACATGTCAAGCCAGCCAGGCGCAGAAAAAGGCGGAAATCCATCTTTGTGCAGAAGAAAAGGAGGGCATCAGCTGTCGATTTGAATGCTGCAGGCTCTGCAGAGGTACGTGTTGCAGTGGGATAAAGCAGCGAAAGCACCGTGATGCTTTTTTGTTGCTCCATCTGCATCTTCTTTTTGGGGGATTCTCCTCAAACCTCAACACTTCTGTTTTCCATTTTGAATCCCTCCTTGCCGCTCTGTTCTTGTAAGGTCAGACTGGTTTTATTGGGATGCTCTGGGGACTTTTACCCTTGTCCATTCTAGAGTTAGCAAATAGAGTTTTTGCTCCCACCTTCATAATGCTCACTAGCTAACATGCTGATCTAATATTATGTCTTTGTTTTCTTTCGCTTCCTTCTAAGCCTGTAGGCAGACAGGTGAGCCTGTTAGATGCTTTGCACAGCATCTGACAGAGTGAAGGAGGTTTGTGATCCATGTCTAAGATCTCTGAGTATTATAATAAATAATAACAACTCAGGTTCCAGTGTGGTTTCAAGGGCTTTTATTTTTTCATTAAACTTTCGTAATATTTTTGGCTCACAGATGTTCTAGAAGCTTTAGAAAACAAGCAAATGGTTTGTGTCCCAAATATTTGGTATTTGAGGCTTCAGTCTTTCCAGTATGCTGTGTGATATGACAGAGTCCCAGCTTCAGCAATGATTTGTGTCCAAATGCAACCTCGATCAGACTTAGTTCTGTGTGGACTGTTCCTGGGTGATTTGCCCATCATGGTAATCACAAAGCTCATGTGTGATTTCACTTCCTCAGCTGAGTGCCAGTGATTGCTGCTTTGTGCAATGTGAAATAAAACTGATTTACTTAAATTCCCTCTACTTTAGCTGGAGGGGGATATTTTAGTCAGCTTTCAGTTGATTGCTTGCATCTTCATGACTTGGTTCTCATTTAGGTGTAGTTCTGCTTCATTTCTTTAAATTATACCTGCTTCAAAGGAATTTAAACTCAAGCCTAAATCAACCATTAGCCAAGTTTTTCAACCTTTCAGCCAATATAATTAACTGTCCAAAACTGCTCTTTCACTTAAGACCTGAGCATATGGCTTGGATACATGCTCATGCTTTGATCAGAGCTAAGCTGTCGAAGCCGTTTGGGCCACTGACGTATATATAAAGTTCAAAATACACAGTTTCCATCCGTTGGTGTGTGCTTGAAAGCTCTGTGTGACAGAAATAACAAGAATCTGGTATAATATGCTTTAAATGGAAATTTGTGCTTCACCTTCAGCAGTTAGGTGTTGGCCTGAAAGCAGGGAAATCTGGGTGAAATGCTCTGTTCTGGGTTTTACAGAAATGCCAGCTGAGAAATCAAGTACAAGGATGCACTTGTACATCTAGATATTCTTAAAAGGCACCAAAATTTCTTTCCATTCCATACAAGTGACACCCATGACAATTTGAAGCAAGGGGAAGGTTTAAATTCAGACCTGTTTCTGATTTTATTTCATCTCAAGCAACCTGAGTTTCATTTTATCCTTTTAGTGTTTTCCATTTCTCCTTCTCAAGCACATCTGCCCTGCCACAAGGTTTGAGAGGCAAGCCCAGCAGAGGAACATTTTATGCCAGATGAGTTATTGCTGTTGACCTTTTGTAAGAAACAGAAAAAGGATTTGTCCACCGTGTACTATTTTCTTCTACATTTTGTAACAAATCTAAATTGAGGGCTAATCTACTTAGCACTGTAATGAAAATGAGATAATTGTGTTAAAATAAATGTTACCCTGGACCTGCATGGGCATGGGCATGCAGTTTGACCCAGTGCCTTTGAATCTGCTGCTCTATTAATCTCTGAGCCTGGATGCTGTTTCTGTGCTGGTCTTTGAGCAGGAGAGCGAAGAGGACGAGCCGGACGTGCTGGAGGATGAGACGGGAAGCGAAGAAACCAGCTCAGAGCTCCGGGATGACCAGACAGATACCTCCTCCGCCGAGGTCCCCTCGGCCAGGCCCCGGCGAGCAGTTACCTTGCGGAGCAGCACCGAGTTGGACAGACCTCCTCCCACAGAGAGAGCCCGACGGAGCCGGAGACCGCAGCCCCACTCCTACGGCGAGGCGGAGAAGTGCACGCAAGTCAAAGAAGTGAGTATGTCCATAGGCTTTCACTCCCAATTAATAGCAGTATTCGTCCTAAATTAACCTTTGGTGCCAAGCCTTCCTCATCCGAGGAGGGCATCCTTGCCCTTGTTCTCCACCAAAAGCAGTTTTCTTTATGAGAGCATTTCGTTTTTGTAGGAAATTAAGCAAGAAGAGGAAGAGAAGCTCATCTTGGACAGTAATCCATTGGAGTGGACCGTGACTGATGTCGTGAGGTTTATTAAACTGACTGACTGTGCACCCCTTGCCAAAATATTTCAGGAGCAGGTAGAGGTCTTCATGTAACCGTTCTCTTTGTGTCTGTGGTACTTACATCACCAAAAAAAAAAAAAATAAATAAAAAGAACAGTACAAACCACCTTGCGAGCTGTACCCTGAGCTTTGACAAAGAGATTATGACCAGACTTTAGATCCCCTCAGATCAAGGTATAGCACAAATTTTGGCAAGGCAGGGAAACCCTTGGAAACTTGAGTCAGAGCCTTGCCAGATCCTCAGAGAGATCAGAAACACTCCAGGCAGAGTGCTTGTGAAAAGCAGGAGATTTAGACCTTTCTTGTTCATGCCAAGATCCACAGCGCTGTTCTGGTGTTACACAGGCGTCTCACTGTACCAACAGATAGTGGTTATTTGTTACCTGGCAAGCTGCATCTCCTGGCCACATGAGTTCCACCCTGTTTTAATATATAGGTCTGGGAAGCAGATAACTGCTGCTTGAACCCAAACCTGGCTGCCTGAATTTTGGCACCAACACGTAGATGCTCCAAGTATGTAGACACCTACTTTCCATCTACAGAAGGAGTCGCCTTCTCTGGAGACATTCAAAACCCACCTGGAAGCAGTCCTGTGCAGCCTGCTGTAAGTGAACCTGCTTTGGCAGGGGTGTTGGACTAGATGAACTCCAGTAGCCCCTTCCAACCCCTACGATTCGGTGATTCTGTGAAGATCTTCCTCTGAAGATCTGTTAGTCAGGCCCTTGGATGACCTAATTTTAGGAGATGCCAAGCATCTCTGCATTAAGCAGGTAGGTTTGCAGGAGCAGAAGGCAATGCTCTTCGTCTCAAGTCAGTGTGAATGTGTAAAAAAAAACCCAGCCATTCCTTGGCTAATGAGTGACAGCCACTGCATAAAGGGCAGTGCTAAGAAATCATAGTTAGGAAGAAGCAAGTGTGGTTAATTAGGCCATAGCCGATGGCAGTCAGTGGTATGGCCACCTGCACACTGAAACTCTGATTCTTCACAGTGAATAACTCTGTACCTGAGTACAGCTGCTTTGACCGGGAGAAGCTGAAGTGTGAGTCTGGAGCAGGGCTGAAACACTCCGTAGCACGATGCTGTGGTCGCTGCATCGCAGCGTGCTGTGACCGTTTGTTAATCAGCCTGGAATAACGCCAGGGCCTGAAAGCCAACCCCGTCTCTCCTTTGCCAAAGGGTTTCATGGTGACTTTAATCGAACACAGATGACTGGATTTTTTCCTTGGGATTTGCAAGGAAGCTCTGGTGCAGTGGGCCATGCCATCAAGCTTCAGTGGAGGAAGAACCTGAGCTGTGGACAGTGCTGATCAAAGCTGTGCTTAAAGTGTCCAAATCCTCCTTGTGTTTAATGTTATCAAATCAGGGCTGTCCTGGGGAGTTTGTCTTGCCTGTGAGTTACAGTGCTTTTTCTGCACTTGGACTCTGATCCTCCCTAAGTTACCCCTTAGGGTAGCAGTTTTGTAGCCCGCTCGTCTGCTTCTCAGTCCATTAAAGAATAAAAAGGCATTGAGCTCTTGTTTAAGAAGAGGATCATAAAGCCAACAGAAATCCCTAATAACAGGATTTTAACTAAAAGTCTTTTGTCTGGGGTGCTCGTTCATGGAGTTTGGTGCTTGCCTGTGGGAAGGACCTGACCTCCGGAGGTCCCTGCCAGCCTACACCATTCTATACGATTCTGGGACGTTAGAGATTGCAAGGGCTCCAGGTGGTCCAGGCCACTCTGTCTTGGTTGTTTAGCAGCTGATGTTGAGCAAGGTAGGTCCTGCGTGGACCAGAGGACACAGCACAGATGTAAACCTGTGCCAAGCAAATCATGGGCTAAAGGAGGTGGGGGAAGGATCTGACTTGGCAGTGGGAGCAGCATCAGTTTCTCCATTCAGCTCCTTCCTGTGTCCCATGGTGTGCTCTCTGCAGCCTCCCCCTTGCCTCAGTTCCTCAGTCATAAAATGGGACTAATCAGATCTCCGTGGACCCTGCAGAGTTTCTGTAGAAGGTGGTCCAGCATTTCAGCAACTGGAAGGCTTTTTCCAGACTGGGGGCTAGGTGAGATCCTAGGAAGACAGACTAGACAACTTCTGGAAAAGCATGAGGTGTCCCAGAGAAAGGAGGTGGGCAGTGTCAAAGGGGGAGAAAGGGCAGAGGGTAAAACCACCTTCAGTTTTTGGGGCAAACTTCCCTTCTTGCCTCTCCAGACCTGCTTATGCTTTCTGCCCTCCAGAGTCCACAAACAAAACCCTTTTCCCTGTCTTTTTCTTCCCCAGGACATCGATGGCCAAGCCCTGCTGTTGCTGACACTGCCCACGGTGCAGGAATGCATGGAGCTGAAGCTTGGTCCAGCCATCAAACTGTGTCACCAGATCGAGCGAGTAAAAGTTGCTTTCTATGCACAATACGCCAACTGACTGCACTTCTCCATTTCTTTCTGCACTCCTTGTTCTCCCTCTTTTTTAACATTTTCACTTGGTCAAGGGTTTTTTTTCCCGTTTTCCAAGAACATGTGGAATTGGAAGCACTCGGAATTAATCTGTAGGGGGGGGAAAAAAACCCTACAACAGAAAGCAAGCAACAAATGGAACTACTTTTTCTGTACTTGTAAAGCACACCGAAAGACTGCTGGCATCTCTGCCCATGAGCCTCACCAACCCGTTATGCCATGGTGCAAGGCCAGCATGGACCAGATGGTTTGTTGTTCGTTAAAGCTACTGATGGCAGATGCATTCCCAAGGAGCAGGGTCGGACATTTCGGGTGATGATGGTTTGTCTAGGTCTATTTCTGGACATGAATATTTCTTGTAGACGACTCTGACACACTTCTTTCATATTGAAATGTAAGTGATGATTTGTAGCATTACCTGGATTTTACAGCAAATTTGATCTTAGTGATCAATGGGCTTTTTTTCTCCTGCCTCTCCAGTCTTACAAAAGGAAAAAATGTTATACGAGTCATACGCCATTTGCTGTTCTTGAGTGATTTATGAAAGAGGACTCAACCCATGGTCTCTGTACGGTGTCAGGCGAAGCTGCAGCGAACTGACAGGGCTGTAACAGGACCTAGAGCACTGTAACGCATCCTGAGCTGCGCTGGCTGTGCACAATAAGCTGAAGTCTCTGTGATGGGATCTGTGCAGTACTGCATTCTTGTACAGGAACGTGCATGAAAGCTTTCGTCGTCAAGCCCATCCTCTTAAATCCAAGTTACTTTAAAGACCTGACGTTGAGCCCCACAGGATGCAAAAAAAAAGCTATTCAGATTTAATGATGAGACTGTGGAGTGAATGCTGGTTTCATTTGCACCTTCATGAATCTGGTTGCTAGGTGGAAATAAAAAGCTTCAGTTTTTCAAGGCTGTGTGTGCCGCAGTGCTTTAGACCAGCTGAGGATCCAGCCCAACGCAGTCAATATAAAGCCCCCAGGTTGTCCCAGTCCCACCCTGACTAGTGAAACTGGGGGCTTGCTTCATGCCAAGCAGGGTAAGCACCAGAGAGGGTAAAGAAATGGGCCAGACACCTTGGGTTTGCCTCAGCTGTATTTATAGAAGTGTTTCACGTTCACTTTGCGAGGATGTATGACCCCATTAGTCCCACGTGTTGAGCCTGAATCTGCTGTAGCTCAGCAGAGGTTGGCGGCATCACATTGGTGTAAAATTCTCCCAAAACCAAGAATCAAACTGGGACCAAGTCTGAATTTTGCTCAGACTTCAAGGTGCAATTGAATCCCTGCCACAAAAAGTGAATTGGGTGGTTTGTGCTGAGATTTAGCCTGATTTCATAAGAAACCACTGACCTTGGCAGACTTTTGTTCTCAAACCATAAACAGACCCCAGTTACCTAGCCTTAGGGAACTCAGCCTGGAAATTGTACACAGCTCAGTTACAGTGCTGTCATGCCAAAGCCCACTCAGTGAAGACCTCTTCAAAAAGAAATGTAATCTCTAGCCCTAAATCTGAAGCCAGTGCTTATGGCCAGATAACCCCCACCTCAAGCACGTACCATATGGTGACAGCAAACTTGGATCAGATAATCCTGCTGACACCCAAGTTCTCAGAAGAACTTACTGAGTAACACCAGGCTATAGCTGCTGCCTCCTCCTTCATCACTTTCCTTCTTAAGTTCTTTGGATTAAAGAAGGAAAGCCTCAGAAATAAATATTCTGGACTACATCTGAATCTACCCAAGAGCATGTGTTAGGCAAGAAGTATTGACTCTGTTTGCCGTGCATCACTGGGGAATTTCTAGTCTGTCTGTCAGCGAGTTTCACGATTTGCCACTGAGGAATGTGATGGGTGCAGCTGCTGGAGGCTGGGCCAGAAGCTGTCAACTCCTGAGACTTCATCAAAAATTTTCTTATATGGGAGGTCAGCAGGACTGGATCTGTTGTCAGCTGTTGTCATGTACTGAAGATCTTGTTGTTCAAGTTTTAATCAAATGAAAGGACAAGTAGTCACATCAGCATCAAATAGTTTGCTTTTGTTTCTCAGAAATCCAGGAACAGGGTTCTGTAGTGGTGCAGACATTAAGAAACTGGATTTTAGACTGGATTTCCTACTGACAGTAGCAGTGGGCTGTGTCCATGCAGCTGGCTTGAAAACTACTTTGGATCACTTAGAATCCCCTAAAAACGCTCCTTATTTTGTCTCTGAAGACAAAAGGATTGTGCCCAGCCAAATGAGAGCACAGCTGAGAAGAACAGAGAGGGTGCTTCTACCAGCTCCTCCTTGCTTCAGCCCAGTCCCTCCGATGGCTGGTATAACGTCTGTCAGTAGGAGATAGCTCCCAAAAGACTGCTGTCCGGAGAACTGGTGTATGAGGACGTTTCAAGGACGGGAAGCAGAATGGCTGTTTGCTAGAGCATCCCAGCACTGATCCTTTACTTACCACATCCACCTTGTTCTGAGCATCCTTTGCTGCTCTGATGTTCTTGGAGTTTCTGGCTACTGGGATGTGTCAGAGACATTTAACACTTCCTGGGACACATTGCAAAAACGTCATTGTTTTTTCCATCAACCCTGTATCTGTAGATATTCCTATGGCAGCTAACTACTTGTGGAGGCACAGTCAGGGAGCAGCCAGCCACAGACTCTGAGAGCAACCAGCTCTGATGTTGGCCAAGCAGGGTATGGGTGAAGCATTGAGCCCACCACATGGGGGTCTTTACTGATTGTTCAGGGAAGTTAAATCGTATTTAAAATTCACTTATTAAACAACAACAACAAAAAGTTTTAATTTTATCTTGCGCCGGCTCTTTTATTTCCTCAGGTTTCTCTATCCTCACCACTTGTCTTTCAGTTTATTCTTCAATGTCGTGTCACTTATCACTCTCTGTCCTTGCGGAGGAGATGATAACCTGAAATCTTTATCCTAAAATTACCATGTGTGGTAAATGCTTTATTATTTCTTTTAGTCTTCAGGTTGGGAAGAAATAGGGGATTGGGCTATTGTTGTCTGTTGCACTGATTGCCTTCCAGAAGAGCTGGAGCTGACCTTCTTAGACAATTTCTTAAGCAAGTGGAAAATGGACATAGTTTAACTGGACAATATGCTCAGATTGTCACTTAACAGCTTGAGCAGAGATCAGAAAGAACTACTTACTCTTGCTTGGACTTCATTTCAATTCTGGAATGTTGCAAGGCTTTGGAGTAATGTCATTCAAAGGAGATTGCTTGGAAACTCGATCTTGCTAGGGTAAAATATCACTTTACTTTGCAATGTAGAAGTATAAGCTACTGGAGGGTTTTTTTGGTCCAGCCCTGGTTCTGAGTTAAATTCAGAGCTGCTGCAACTTCACAGATACACTGATGACATTGGTGAAGCCACATCTTCTCCCTGCCCTGTCCTTTATTTGGTGTACAGGCCTGAAGTTTACTGTGTTATCAACTACAAAAGGCCACCAGTGTGGAGTGCTGAACTCATGATTATCCAACACCATTACCAAGGGCTGAGGAGCAACACTGCTGTTGGGTACTGCACTTCAGCACATTCACACAGACCACTTTGCTCCCACAAGAAGAGTGCGCAGGCACCCATTACTGGCCTGTCTTCAGGCATAGGACCATGGATGGGCATTTCTGGAGCAGAAGTGGGGGATTGAAGAGTGTGTGGTACCTGCCCATCTTCATCTGCACTGGCTTCTTTTGAACTTGCACTCAGTCAGGTTGAACAGATCCATGGGCAGGTCCCTGCTCCCTTCCCAACCCCCTCATCACTTCCCTTGACAGAATCAACCAATTCTCAGTCTGCAGGCCCAAAGCACCAGTTTCTGAAATTGGATTAAAGCATTAACTTAGGGGAATGTCCACGGTTCCCTGGCTGGTTGTCCTGCCTTTCTCCTGCTGGCATGAATGCTCCTCTTCCACCTTGAAGAAAAATGTTCTCTTTGCTTTCAGAGCTGTTGTTCCCTTTCCAGCTCAAAAACACAGCTCCCATCCACACTCCCATTTTTTTTCCCAATGCCAGGATGACCAAACCCTGGCTTTTTCTACCTCTCAGAGACGTGATGGCCTCTCAGCTCCAACAAGGATTTCAGGATCTCCAACTCCACCATGTTAACCATATGCAATAGCCCTCCATGATTTGATCCTGCAGGGTGCAGAAAACCTCCTATAAGTGTGTGCTTTCAGTAACCACTGAAATCAGGTCAAATGGTTACGTACCCTGTCCTTAGTGAAGCATCTAGCAAATGGATGTCCTAGCCGAGATGGCCTGACCCACACTGTCAGAGGTATTTGAATGTCTGCTAGGATTTGCAAAGTTTCTCAGTAGGTTAGACACCTAAAACCTATTAATATTTCACACTGGGTAAACAGCTAATTTGCCTTAAACTGGAAAGTCACCATTCCTTGGCTTTCACCTGCAACTTTTTGCAGTCCCCGGTCGTGTAGTGTGGAGCAAACACCATCTCAGCTCTTTGAAGGCAAACCAGACACTGCTGGGCTGCCATAATCGACATTTGGTCACCTGAAATGCTTGCCTTCATCTTTTCACGGCACAAAACTGAATTTGGCAGAGCTGCAGTGCCATCTCAATGTTTTAGAAGCTCAGTAGCATCAGGGCACTTCACATACTTTTTACTTTTCTGGTGCAGTGTGTCGCGAAAATGATGAACTCTGACTGTTCCTCCAATTTCCAAATTCAGGTGCCAAAAGAGAAGAGCATACTGCAACTGAACACCATTAGAACCAGCTTTATTACATGTGGATAAATACAGTCTCAAGGGCTGCATTTTGGTGCTAAGATATGTCACACTGCATTTTACATTGTTTGGGATTACAAAGCTGATTCCCTACTCCCAGAAATATTTTCTGTACAGGAAATATTTTCTGAAATCTGCTATGTTAAGCATTAGGATTTTATTTTTTTTCTTGTGGCTGTAGATTAAAATTTTAAACTCAGATACACTCATCAAATGCCTCCCCACCCAATTGTGAGTTTTGAAGAAGTTTTATACAGTATATTTATGTAAAAACTCTTTCAAAATTTGAATGCATGTATATTTTCCCCTCAACAATACTCTTCAGTATATGAGCTGACCCAGAACTAAGGGAATCTACTTCTCAGGATTTCATGCAGAAGTACCTGAGGCTAGTGGAAGGGCTTTCACAGATGTGTGGGCTGTGGGACCAATTTTTTTCACTTAGAAGTCAAAAAATGTGCAGTTATTTAACGTAAAATTTAACCCCCTCCTTCTCCTAGCAAGCAGAAATCCAGCTGAAATCTTCAAGACTTAGTAAGAGAGGGCTTGTGTCCTTAGGTGCTCATGCACTCCCAATAAAGGAGCAGAAGCATTTAGTATTCCCATTTATTCTTTGGTACAATACTCCAGCAAGAAGTGCAAATGATCTTAATGGTGGCACTTAGCATACGAGCCAGTCATCAAAAATGAGAGTTTTGCAGCCCAGTAGTCCTTTAAATGTCAGCCGTCCTGCAGAAGAAGGGTGGTTTTGCAATGGTTTGGTGCCATGCACTGGAATTCGCTTGCAGAAGAAGACACGTGAACTGCACAGAAACAACATGGGTCATAGTTTTAAATACTCATGGCCTTTCCCTTGTTCTAGTCTTTCATGTTAATTCTTACCTTGAAAAAGATGTCATGTTCCTGATATAAAACTCCAGCCTCTCTAATGGTCCATGGTGGAGCATACCAGTAAAATAAATTTTTGTCCATCATCACACTGTAGATGAGCATGGGAGAACTCTGTTTACAAGCGGTTAGGTCAAGTGAGACAAGGAGATCTTGCTTCAACACCTTGTTGAAGGAGTCTGTGCAGCCTGAAGGGCAGATGTTCCTCACAGCGCGCCGTGGCAGGACAGATGTTTCCAGGGATGCTGTTGCTGGATAGGTCGTGTAGCCCAAGTAGCCTAATGCAGCAGGTTGGTTGCCATGTGGCAACCTACTTACAGGCACTCCTGGCCTTCATGTCTGTCTAGGATGTGGGAGAGGGAAAAGAGGGTTTCAGGAAAAGAGAGAGGTTGGAGTTCTGGGCTTGAGATATCTTTGTGGAGAGGGACCTCTCACAACAGGGAATCATAGAATCAGTCATAGAATCATTTAGGTTGGAAAAGACCTTTAGGATCATTGAGTCCAACTGTAAACCTGACACTGCCAAGTTCACCACTTAGCTACGTGCCAGCTATGGTCCATGAGCATCATTCCTGAAGGCTTCTTTGAGTTTTGTTCATAGCAAAGATGCTTTGAGTCCTAGCAGGGGCCAGGTGAGAGGAAGGAAAGAAGATGGCAATACAATGCTGGCAGGTTTGTATTTTGTTTCACCTGTGGAGATTCAGGGATTTGGCTCAGGTGCCTTCTCTAGGCTGCTTGGCTGGATAGTAGGGAAAATCAGTCTTTCTTCCTTGTACCCAGCTCCTGTGAGTCTTCTGGGCTTGGGGGCTCAAGAACCTCCTCTTGCACCTTTAAGACCTCCATAGGAAGTGTCAAAGGCTAAAACCTGAGCTCTGTGTTATGAAGTGACAGGATGAAAATGATCAATCCCAAATCACCCCACCTGCTTGTCGCTGCTCCAGTCCCATTGGAGATTATGGACATTTTATCTGCTTATATATGTATGCGTTCAATTTCCCAATCCTTGTTCCGCCAAACCTAGTCAGGATGTGCCAACATGTGCAGTTATTCCAGCAGCCTTCACTTTCAGGGACCTGCTTGCTAGAAAACACTCACCTGGGGAGTGGTATGACGACGCTTTCATGTACACAGGTAGGGATGTCAAGTACAGCCAGGCATTTACTGCAGTATGGCCCAACAGAGGTGAAAGTCTCAAGTGCAGGCTTTGAAGGGAGTTTAATCTTCTCGCGTACCATGGTAGGACAAGGCAAGCACTTAAGCCCTCCTGTCTCTTAAGGAACAGCAGAAATTAGCCTCACAACCAGCAGTTACGGTCCATTCGTGGTGATGCACGTTGGAAACCTTTGAATTGTTTTGCATTCCAGTTTGTACTGAGTATTTGATTCAAACTTTGTGTATATAATCCCTTTGGTGTGTTACAAATATGTATGTGTGTATATATATGTATATATGTGTGTGTGTATATGTATGTGTATATATATATATACAGATAAATCAATCAATGCTGGTGTTTTTACTTTTTAAAGTTGACAGGGCAAAGGGCATGTTGTTAGTTTGTTGTAAGATTCTATTCTGTATATATGTTTTCATGTAAATAAGTGAAAATCTATATTCAGAGTTATATTTTAATTTTTATTCAAAATGAAATAAATCCCCTTTTTACTTGAAACAGTTGTAAGCTACATTGTTAATAAAGTAACAATAAATAATTTCTCTCTCCAGGGTAGTTTTTTGTTTAGCTGGGAAGTGGGGGTTGTGCTTTGATGTAATTGCTTCATCCTTGAGGAGATAAGGTGAGAAAGCCATCTGCTTGACTTCACTGCTAGTACCAACTCATGCATCTTCTAGGACAGGCCAGTCTGGATTTGTCCCTTGTGGTGTTAGACACTTACAGAAGCAGCTCTGGAGTCTCCCTTTTTGTGCCTAGAAGGAAGCACATGCAGTAAGCTTCAGGTTGGCCAAATCAAATCACCCTAGGGAACTGCCTCTCTTCAGTGCCTTTGGAGGACATCTAGGAAAAGTAAACTCTTCCTTTAGCTTAATACTAAGAGAGAGTGAGCCTGAGCCGGTAGCCAGTCTACATGGATGGGCATAGATAGACATTATAGAATCAACGAATGATTTGGATTGGAAGGGACCGTAAAGATCATCTGGTTCCAACCCCTCCTGCCACGAGCAGGGACATCTTCCGCTAGACCAGGTTGCTCAGAGCTCCATCCAACCTGGCCTTGAACACTTCTGGGGAGGGGGCATCCACAACCTGTCTTGGCAACCTGTTCCAGTGCTTCACCACCCTCACAGTAAAGAATTTCTTTAATCTGAAAATCTACCCTCTTTAATACCATTAGCCCTTATCCTGTTGCAACAGGCCCTGCTAAAAAGCCTGTCCTCATGTTTCTTATAAGCCCCCTTTAAGTACTGAAAGGCCGTGATAAGGTCTCCCCACAGCCTTCTCTTCTCCAGGCTGAACAGCCCCAACTCTCAGCCTTTCCTCTTAGGAGAGGTGCTCCATCCCTCTGATCATTTTTGTGGCCTCCTTTGGCCCTGCTCCAACAGGTCCATGTCCTCCTTGTGCTGTATGGTTGGCTTCTGGGCTCTGAGTGCACGTTGCTGGATGATGTTGAGCTTCTCATCAACCAGCACCCCTAAGTCTTTCGCCTCAGGGCTGCTCTTTATCAGTGTGGTTGCCTCCCTCAGAGCACAGTGGACACACAACAGTATGATTTCCAGGCAGCGAAGGTTCCTGTCCAAGCAGAGGTGTATCTCCACAGCTATGTGTTCTACATGTTCCACACCCCAGTCCTGATCAATGTACCCACGTTGTCTGAACCACAGTCTTGCCCTCACTGCGCCTCTGAACCTTCAGGGAGGTGCAACACAGCCTCCCTGGCTCAACGCTCCGTAGATGCCAAGCTGCAGGGTTTGGGTTTATGTGCCTACAAATTCCTCCCAGAAGCAGTATGGCAGAACATGAAACAGTAAAGATGGTGAGTGGGTGAGGAGACACAAGCTCACCTAAGGACCTTTTAGGAGAGTGACAGGGAGCAGGGTGAAAGACAGGAATGAAGGTAATACAGTGAGCAACAGGCAAAGAAGGATGTAGTGAGAGGCGCTCACAGTGGCAGAATAAGAAAGTGAGCACAGAGTCTACAGAATTAGCTACCAAGAACTTGGATGACCCACTCTTTGTTTGTGCTCTGTCAATCTTGTTCAGATGTCTCGTGGATACAGCAAAAGGGGAGAAACAAAATTGCTCTTGGTTCGTCAAGACTGGCAATTCATTAGCAGGCAAAAATACAACCATGGGCAAGCAAGGGGGTTTAGGGTGATATACAAAAGGATCAAACCATTGGAAAGATTGTTTTTACAAAGTCAACAAAGTCTTGGGGTGCAATACTTCAGTGTTACTCACTATGATGCTGTAACCACAGCCCATGCTTTGGGAAGGACGAAAGTGCAGATAGCTAGAGAAGTGACCTGTCCAAACAGCCTGAGAAATAAAGCAACAGACCAATGGATAGTTATGTGTGCTGACATATGGCTTGCCAGACCACAGAAGTCCACACCGAAGGGTTATGTAGAGAATGGGAAGGATTTATACAAAGAAATAATTCTGAGCTAAGGCTGATGACAACATAAAACCAAAAGAGCAAAAGCTTGAATGTTTTATGATATTCTTCAGAATCCAGAGGTGAAAATAAATCCATGTATCTCCCTGCAGCTTATTACATAGTCATTTAAAAGTAATGTAAAGGTCAGACACTGGTTTTTAAATTTCTGCCCCAGCTCAGGGAAGACATGCTCAGAGCTCTGCAAAGAGCTGATTTTTTGAGGAAAGTAATGCAAAGTCATTTTAGTAAAATGCTGGCAAGCTATTCCAACTGAGCTCCTTGAAATTAATAACCAACAGATGAAATACAGTTGCCGTATATAATTTCCTGAGGGAAAAAAGATCTACCAGAATCACAGAATCACAGAACCACAGAATGTTTGGGGTTGGGTTTGGAAGGGACCTCTGTGGGTCATCTAGTCCAACCCCTCTGCCTAAGCAGGGTCACCTACAGCAGGCTGCACAGGACCTTGTGCAGGCGGGTCTTGAATATCTCCAGAGAAGGAGACTCCACAACCTCCCTGGGCAGCCTGTTCCAGTGCTCCATCACCCTCAGAGTGAAGAAGTTCTTCCTCATGTTCAGACGGAACTTCCTCTGCTTCAGTCTGTGCCCGTTGCCCCTTGTCCTGTCACTGGGCACCACTGAAAAGAGTCTGGCCTCATTCTCCTGACACCCACCCTTGAGATATCTATAAGCATTCGTTAGGTCCCCTCTCAGCCTTCTCTTCTTCAGGCTAAACAAGCCCAGCTCCCTCAGCCTTTCGTCGTAGGAGAGATGCTCCAGTCCCCTCATCATCCTCGTAGCCCTCCGCTGGACTCTCTTCAGTAGCTCCAGTAGTACCAGTCTTGCTTCTGATATCACAGGCCAAGATTTTGAAGACACCTCCATTTTTAGCATTGTAGTTTTCCATGCACAATTAATTTAGGATTTCTAGATACTTCACCTGATTTGTGGACACAATCAAGCACTTGTGTAAGAAGCAGTGTGAACACCAACATGTAATCAACTACCCTATAAAAAAACACCCACAAAAATAAAGTTGGCTTTCCAGGTCTCCGAGGAGACACTATCTTTCTTTTCTGCATACAGAATGAGCAAAAAAAAGTGGATAGTTATATTACATTCCTAGGCTTTTTAGACAGACTTTCAAGACAAATAATTATTGTTTTTAATAACCGTATTGTTGCTGTTACTGCTACTTTTGTTGGCATTGTTATTGCTTTTTTAATTTCAAGATTCATGCCTTTCAGTGAAATTTAATGATTTCCAAAGTCCTGCTACAATATTTACTTATGAAGGATACACCTCTTGCTACAGTGTCTGTACTCAATTACCATAAGTTGATTTTATAAATGCATCTCAGCCAAAGATGTAATTACACTGTCTTCTCTAATAAGTCATAAAATCTTAAAACCAGAGAAAAATAGTGCTGCAGGACACCTTGAGGTGTCAGCTTGAGTGTTTCGCCTCTACAAGGCAGGACCAATTAGACAAATCTTATTCCTATTAGGCATTTGTTTAACCTGACCTTCGGATAGGTGTCAAAATAAGACCTCCAGCAGCAAGTGATTCCCCAGTACTTCTACAGCATATAAAAAAAAGTGATGGCATTTGGATGGTGGAGCGTAATATTTCTGGGAAACTACTGAGCTGATGTAGGAAGAGCTGTTAGCCATATAGAAGAGCAGATGGGCTTGATCAGCAGTCAGTCTCAAGTGCTTCTGAATCGATTGGACACTGTCCCATGCCATTTTAGGGAATGCAGTATCTATGATGGACATGGGATGGAAATGCTTGAACATGCATTCCTTCCAGGCGTAATAATACAGTCTCCTTTAGTGGACAACTCCCACTAGCTAGTGGACAACTTCCCCAAGCTATAGAGCTAGGAAGAGCCCTTAGCTCCTGAAAGAGCTGCTAGCTCTTCATAATGCTGCTCTAGGTGGAATTTCCAAGGTGATGGCTCTCTGAAACCTGCCTTTTGTTCCCAGGAGAAGAATTCATCGACCACTTTCCTGACTCAGCCCAGAATTAAGAGTAATCTTTTATTCTCTGACCCAAACAGAGCTTTTAAGACCTCCTTTATGTTAACATATGTAAACCTAAAAAAATCTCTGTAAGAATCAATGTAAGTTTTTCATGTAAATGCGGAGTCTGCACATAGCAAAAGAGAGAGTAGTAGAAGAAAAGAAGAAAGGAAGGAAAGCAAGCAGGTCCAGATCCAATGCCAGGGACCTTGATTCCACTCACCACAAAACTTAAGAACAGATATAAATCTCCTAACTTTACTTGTTTGAGAAAAAGTAAAATTTTCTCATATTTGAATGCATAGGCACCATTTGAACTACTTTCCTGGCTTGGTTTGGCTTGGAGAAATGCCAGGTGCCCACCAAAACCACTCTGTCACTCCCCCTCCTCCATGGACAATGTCACGGACAAAACAGACTGAACTTGGGGACAAAAGGAAGTTTAATTCATCACCAATCAAATCAGAGTAGGATACTGAGAAATAAAACCAGACCTTAAAACACCTTCCCCTGCTCCAGCGTGAGGTCCCTCCTATGGGAGACAGTTCTCCACAAACTTCTCCAATGTGAGTCCTTCCCACGGGCTGCAGCTCTCCACAAACTGCCCCAGTGTGGGTCTCTTCCCATGGGGTGCAGTCCTTCAGGAACAGGCTACTCCAGCATTAGTTCCCCATGGGGTCACAAGCCTGGCCAGCAAACCTGCTCTGGATTGGGCTTCTCTCTCCACGGGTCCACAGGTCCTGGCAGGAGCCTGCTCCAGTGCAGGCTCCCCACAGGGTCACAGCTTTCTTCAGGTATCGACGTGCTCTGGCGTGGGGTCCCTTCCACGGGCTACAGGTGGAGATCCGCTCCACCATGGGACCTCCATGGACTGCAGGGGAACAACCTGCCTCACCACGGTCTTCAGCATGAGTTGCAAGGGAAGGCTCCTGCTCCAGCGTCTCGAGCACCTCCTCCCCCCTCCTTCACTGACCTTGGTGTCTGCAGAGTTGTTTCTTTCACATCATCTCACTCCTCTCTCTCAACTGCTGTCTCACTGCAGTTTTTTCTTCCCTTTCTTAAATATGTTATCACAGAGGTGCTACCACTGTCGCTGATTGGGTTGGCCTTGGCCAGAAGCAGGTCCATCTTAGAGCCGGCTGGCATTGGCTTTATCAGACGTGGGGGAAGATTCTCACAGAAGCCACTTCTATAGCCCCCTGTTACCAAAATCTTGCCACACAAACCCATAAGGAAAGCAAGCAGATCCAAACCTAACACCAGGGACCTTGACTCAACTCACCGCAAAACTGAAGAACAGATATAATTCTCCTAACTTTACTCATATGAGAAAGTGAAGCTTTCTCATATTTGAATGCATAGGCACCATTTGAACTAATTTCCCCAAATCAGTTTCATTTTTGCACACTTTCTGAGTGTTCCTGTGACGCTCAGTCACATGCTAAAGCTCTGTACCTAACCACTCTATCATACTGGTGTTATTGTGGACAGCAGGTTAAAGTCCTGTTGTTTCAGGTGCACATTGCTCTGTTACGTCTGTCTCTCCTTCCCTTTAGACAACAGTCAAGGACATCACTCAGGTCCTCTTGCTGACTTTACCCACACAGCAGCCACCCGTTTCTGTGAAATTTTTCAGCTGATTGACATAGCTAAGTCAAACAAGGAGCAACTACTGTTGGTGTGTGCTTAGTCTGGGGTTTGCTGCTGCTATTTCAGATGTGAAATATGCGCACATGTTGGAAAGCCCACTCAGTCTTTCCATGTGTATCAGCTGGACATACAGAAAGAATAAGCATGTCTCCGTAAACCTCCCTCCCACACATGCACGCACACGCAGAGCACTTGGGACATATCCCCTGCCAAGGCAATTTGCAGTCTCTTGTGATGAGACCTAGTGAAAGGTTAGGATGCTTTCAGGGGAGAAAAGAGTTATTATCACTTTCATGGACTTGTCACTGAGACCTAGAGACCTTGCAGAAGTCAGCAGCCTTGTTCCCACTGGTTTAAGGTGAGATCACAGGTGTCTCTAGGGAGAAGTGTGCTGGGGGAGATCACAACGTCAAAATGCATTCGTTACTCTGAAGTTCACTTTTGTTCATAGCTGGAAAGACCCTTGAACATCCAAATTGTAAATCTCTAAGCTTGAGTTTGCACAGAAAACCTGCAAGCTCTGCTGAGTTCCTGGAAGTATAGTTGACCTTAGTTGCATTTTATCAATGCAGCTTTCTACTTCACAGCCTCCACAGCAGAAATTTACCTAGCCAATGAGGGCTTGAGCACAGCAGGTCCCCAGCTACAGTTGCTCAGTGCCCTGCTTCTGAGTGCCAGGCCTTAAGCACCTCATTGTCATGCTCTTTCATGAAGATAATAGGGACAAACACAAAAGGAGAGAAGAGTTGACAACCTGGACATCATCTGAGGACTGCTCTGCCTCAAAGGACCTGTGTTAGGCTGAATTAAAACCCTAAAATGTTGTCTCATTGGGGGAAAAATCCCCAGTTTTGTTCTGTGCTTGTCCAGTACCTACAACTGCTGTTGTCTTGGAGCTTGACTTGATTTTTAGCCCATATTGGTAAAAGTCATAAATAGCACAACGAGAATATCTTTGACCAAGAACTTGGAATAAATCCATACACCTCTTTCCAGTGGAAAAGTCCTGTTGTCCTCTTCAGACCAGGATATTCCTGAACATGTCACAGCATGGCAGTGAAAAGCTGGGAATCCTTTTCCCCATTCTCCCTGCTCAAGGGTCTCCAATGCACCTCAAAAGCCAATGAAAATCTTTCCTCTCCTTCAGGTGACTGGGAACACTGTGTCTCTAAGAGGACAGTTGGGGTGCTACCTTGGGTCATGTAATTTCTGTGTGAATTCTGAAATTCTGTAAGACAACACTGTGGCTGTGGGAGGGTAGGGCAGAAAGGAACTGATCCAGGCCCAGGTATTTGTTGACAATGAGGTGGGTGGAGGAAAGGATTGCGCCCACAGAACAAGAAGAAGGTCCTTACCAAGAGGCATAGATGCAGCAAAGACCAAAGCTTGGGATGTGTGTGGTGGAGGGATCTGGTCCATAGCTAGTGAAGATCCTCTTTCTTTTGACTTAAAAGGAGCAGGGAACCGTGATTCTTAGGGCCTGGTGGGACAGGCAATAGGACAGGAAGAAGAGATGATGGAAAGTGAAGAGGCTGGAAATTTGACTGCAGCCAATGATCCACCCAATGTTAAAGGATATTGTTTTCTGTCATGATTCCCCTGAAGCCCAATACTACAAGTTCAGTAGTACTGAGTTCAGAAGTTCAGAAATGTGTTTCAAGGTTTTATTTCTCGCTTTTGGGGGGCTTTTTCTTTCCTTTTTTTTTTCTTTTTTCTTTTTAATTCCTTTAATAAGAAACAGATTTTCTGTTTCCATTTACAGTTGTTAAGCTGCAGTATCTATGTGCGTTTGTGTGTCAGAGTCTCCAGTCCATTGTGAAACACAAACCCAAATATCAAGTCTTTGCATTTCCTTGGATCGTTTTTTACCTGATACTGAATTAAGTAAAGAGCTTAATGTTCAAAGTGGTGTTTGGGGAGTTGCTCGAACAAATTCTGTTATTGCTGTTAATGGGATTTGTGCAGATTGCTTTGAAGATGAGCCCCTTAATGTAGAATAGGAGAAGACATTCTAAATTATAACTTATTTCAGACAAATCTATCTTTAATTTTTACGGGGAGAACATTAGAGGTGTGAGGCAAAGAAGCATTTGCTGCATTTTTTCATTTATTTGTGTTATTGACAGACATGTGAAGGTAGGTTTGGTTCAGATAACCCAGTGGATACTTCACTGAATTTTTAGAAGTGAGAAGAAAGGGACTTTTAAGTTTTGAAGTGATGAAATTTTGTGACATTTCAGAGAATACAGAGCTGGAAAGAAATGGTCATAAAATATTTCCTAGATAACATCTTACACTGCAGGCTCATTACTGAAGGAAATCTTAGTTTGCAAAATGGATATCTCAGCCTGCAGCTCAGTAGTACATCCCTTAGTTATTGAAAAAAGTGATGACCACCCTGGTTTGAATATCATAGAATCATAGAACCGTTTAGGTTGGAGGAGACCTTCAAGATCATTGAGTCCAACCACTAACGCAGCACTCAATTCCACCACTAAACCATGTCCCTAAGCTCCGCATCTATACATCTTTTAAATACCTCCAGGAATGGTGCCTCAACCACTTTCCTGGGCAGCCTGTTCCAATGCTTTACAACCCTTTCAGTGAATAAATTTTTCCTAATATCCAATCTAAACCTCCCCTGGTGCAACTTGAGGCCATTTTCTCTCATCCTATCACTAGTTACCTGGGAATTACTTGCAGCCTCCTTCCAGGGAGTTGTAGAGTGTGATAAAGTCCCCCCCTCAGCCTCCTTTTCTCCAGAATAAACAACCCCAGCTCCCTCAGCTGCTCCTTACAAGACTAGTTCTCTAGACCCCTCACCAGCCTCGTTGCCCTTCTCTGGACACGCTCCAGCACCTCAATGTCCTTCTTGTACTGAGGGGCCCAAAACTGAAAACAGTACTCGAGGTGTGGCCTCACCAGTGCTGAGTACAGGGGCACGATCACCTCCCTACTCCTGCTGGCCACACCACTGCTGATCCAAGCCAGGATGCCGTTGGCCTTCTTGGCCACCTGGGCACACTGCTGGCTCATGTTCAGCCGGCTGTCAACAAACACCCCCAGGTCCCTTTCTGCTGGGCAGCTTTCCAGCCACTCTTCTCCATGCCTGTAGCGTTGTATGGGGTTGTTGTGACCCAAGGGCAGGACCCAGCATTTGGCCTTGTTGAATCTCATGCAGTCAGCCTCAGCCCATCAATCCAGTCTGTCCAGATCCCTCTGCAGAACCTTCCTACCCCCAAGCAGATCGACACTCCCACCCAGGTTGGTGTCATCTGCAAACTTACTGCGGGAGCACTCAATCCCCTTATCTAGATCATTGAGAAAGATGTTAAACAAGACTGGAGCCAAAACTGAGCCCTGGGGAACACTGTTCATTGCTATAGTCCAGGTAGACAACATCCACAGTCTTTCCCTCATCCACTAAGTGGTCACCTTGTCATAGAAGGAGATCAGCTTAGTCAAGTAGGACCTGTCTTTCATCTGGAGTACTGTGTCCAGTTCTGGGATCCCCAGTTCAAGAAAGATGAAGAGCTACTGGAGAGAGTCCAGCGGAGGGCTACGAGGATGGTGAGGGGACTGGAGCATCTCCCCTACGAGGAGAGGTTGAGGGAACTGGGCTTGTTCAGCCTGAAGAAGAGAAGGCTGAGAGGGGACCTAATAAATGCCTACAAATATCTGAAGGGTGGGTGTCAGGAGGATGGGGACAAGCTCTTTTCAGTGGTGCCCAGTGACAGGACAAGGGGCAATGGGCACAAACTGAGGCACAGGAAGTTCCGTCTGAACATGAGGAGGAACTTCTTCCCTCTGAGGGTGACAGAGCACTGGAACAGGCTGCCCAGGGAGGTTGTGGAGTGTCCTTCTCTGGAGATATTCAAGACCCGCCTGGACGGGGTCCTGTGCGGCCTGCTGTAGGTGACCCTGCTTCGGCAGGGGGGTTGGACTAGATGACCCACAGAGGTCCCTTCCAACCCCTACTATTCTGTGATTCTGTGATTCTGTGATTCATAAACCCATGCTGGCTGGGCCTGATCACCTGGTTGTCCTGTGTGTGCCGCATGATGGCACTCAAGATGATCTGAGTCAGTATGCGACTAGGCGTAGAAATGAACATCCAAAGGGAAGTCTGGCTGCTGGAACTGTGGAGAAAAAGGCTTGAGGATCCACCATCATGCATTTTTTTAAGAAATCTCATCCCTTCTGACTCCAGAGAAAAGTCAGATCAGGTTTGTCTTATATGAGCTGAGAACAGGGAAGCTGGGCCAGCCAGGAAACCTTGCATGCTGAGGCTTGCAGTCACCAAGGCCAGAGCAGGGCAGCAATAGGATAAGTGTTATTTAATTTTCATGTGCCTAGGAAGACAGCATCTCCCCTGACTCCAACCAAGGCTGGAGCTAGTGATGACCCCAGGGCATCCAAGAGATGAATGGGATGGTAAATCCAAGAAAAAGACACACTTTCTTGGAGAAGTAGCTAGAAGTGGCATTTTGGGGTCTCTCAGTGGTAGACACCGATGTTGAGTCAACTCGTTCAAGTCTCACCTGGATATCTGCTTGTACGGCTCCACTGACTGTACTAGACGCAATCATAGACACTGACATGCTTGCAGACACCCACACGTAGGCTGCCATTAGCATTAGTGGGACAACCAAGGTCCACACTGCTTTTGTTTCTGTCTCTGGAGGAATGCATGGGATCATAACCACACTGGTCCAGGCAGCTCCTCTAAGATTGATGAGGAGTTTAATGCTAGCTTCCTCACTGCTGAGCTTCAGTGAAGATTTGTGGGCTGCTTCCTTCTCAGATCCTTGCAACCTCTATCTTTTATCCTCTGATCTGGATGATAAAGTTGACAGAAGCTATATAAATTATAGTCTTTGGAGTATTAATTGCCTGTTTCTATAAGATTAATTACAGAATATCTCTTACATTCACAGATCAGTATTGGTGAGACACACAGTACTATTTAACAATATCTCTTCCCGGGGAACAGGTTCTAGTTTCTGAGTGTGAAGATATAGGAGAGAAAGAGTTAGTGTGAACTTTTGTACTTTATCTACTTGTCACAACTGCCTACATATATGTTTGTGGTCCATAGTATACATGGAGCAATTTAATACACTTAACCCACAAGCCAAGGTTACCCTGTCACCTTAGTCTTAGTCCTCTTTCTGCTTCAGTGACTGGTCCCATCCCCTCCCTGTGTCATTTCTGCTTTCTCACTTGTGCTGACATCAGTATTTTTACAGTTGGAAAATTCATCTGGCTGAAGACTAATCCCCATTAAAAAGCTATCTTATTTCTCCACTGGCCCATTTTCCTGATCTATCTATCTGCCGGGATGCATGAGCTCTTTTATCAGTATTTTGGGATGGGTAGGAACAAGCACTTGGGGGGGAAAGGAGGAAAGGGTCATCTTTTTCATTTGCACGTGGCTTTACACTGAAATCCAGAGTGGAAGTTGCCATAGTCCTAGAGACAAGGGCAGGCACTTCCTCATGCCTCACACAGAACAAGAGAAATGCTGTCTCACACCACTCACAGAATCACAGAATCACAGAATCACAGAATCACAGAATGGCAGGGACCTCTGTGGGTCATCTAGTCCAATCCCCCTGCCGAAGCAGGGTCACCCAGAGTAGGCTGCACAGGACCTTGTCCAGGCGGGTCTTGAATATCTCCAGAGAAGAAGACTCCACGACCTCCCTGGGCAACCTGTTCCAGGGCTCCGTCACCCTCAGAGGGAAGAAATTCTTCCTCATGTTCAGATGGAACTTCCTGTGCTTCAGTTTGTGCCCATTGCCCCTTGTCCTGTCGCTGGGCACCACTGAAAAGAGTCTGGCCCCATCCTCCTGACACCCATCCTTCAGATATTTGTAAGCATTTATAAGGCCCCCTCTCAGCCTTCTCTTCTTCAGGCTAAACAAGCCCGGCTCCTTCAGCCTTTCATCATAGGAGAGATGCTCCAGTCCCCTCATCATCCTCATAGCCCTCCTCTGCACTCTCTCCAGTAGCTGCTCATCTTTCTTGAAGTGGGGAGCCCGGAACTGGACGCAGTACTCCAGATGGAGCCTCACTAGGGCAGAGTAGAGGGGAAGGAGAACCTCCCTCGACCACACTCCTCTTAATGCACCCCAGGATCCCATTGGCCTTCTTGGCAACCAGGGCACGCTGCAGGCTCACCTTTCTCTCAAGCGTCCATAAGCCAAGTTAAGCACCACAAGACCAAACTCAGAACATCTCATCCTAGACGTATGATTTTGCATATTTGAGAGCAATACCTCAATGACATACAGCAGCAATGCAAAGAAACCACGTGGAGGTGATACACTGAGACACTGTGCTAATGAATTTGCATGCAGAGCCATGGAAGGATGTTTCTGAGACCTAAACGAGTCACTCTGTGGTTGATCGGGTTGGTTTAGGTCTCTGTAATCTGAGGCATTCTGCTGGTATGCCCATATTTCCTCCATAAAAGCTAACCAGTTTTTCTCCACTGATCTCGCTTCAGTTTCGTCACCAGTTATCCACACTTTAAAGTTGGATGAAAGCTTGATGTACTGTATTTTTGGTACATTCTTTATAATTTTGAAAAGCCATTTCCCTCTCCCCCTCCCCAAAAAACCTGAGAAGGTTCCTCAGCAAGGCTTTGTAACCATCCAGTCACATAAAAGCATAGTTAAATTTCAGTACCCAAATCGTTCTGAGCTCTGAAGTTTTGGAAGGAGTTTTGAGGTGTTTTCTGCAGGGTGATAAGAAATGCCTTCAGATGTATCTGATATTACCATTTGTGTTAAAAAGCTGTTCTGTTAGGGGCCGCTGTTTCTGGTGATAACTGTGTTTTACAAATGTTTCCAAAATTACCACTTGAAATATAGCCATTCTTACTCTGTTCTAAGTTTTCATCCCCTTGAGATGTTGTTTTCTTTGCTAATTAATGCTTTACTTCCTCATGCCTCCACTCTTCTAGGTTTCTCATTTCCTCAACATCACTTCATTTTAGCTTTTCAGGCATATGCACCACATCTAAATTCCTTCAGTAAGCAACGAAGGAGACAAGTAACTCCAGAGGGCATTTTATCTCATCTACTTAAGACTGTTACCTTGGACAGGGTGAACTGTCTTCTGCAGCAAAGGGAGACAGATGTCTCCAGGGGACAACTACCTTGGTCAATGTATCTAAATTTTGGAAACCTGAAGTCAGAGAAATCTCACCACAAAATTACTTTGGGGATAAAAATTGTTTTAGTTGACTTTGGAGTCCTAATATTTTTTTAATCCACTTCCATTCCAAGTAGTTTTTACATAACCAACATAAAGAAACTCTGAGCCCTTTGAAATCAAGAATCTTCATTGCAAATCAGTTCTGATATATCCTTCTGCTTAACAGAAACTGAATCGGCTTAATGCAGACTTGTTTTTACCACAAGCTCTCCTACAATCTGTTCTTGCTTCATAGATATCCTCACCACTTTCTGCCCAGGTGACTATCACATCAAAGATACTTGGGAGCAAATCTTAAAACTAGCACTTTGTCTCCCAGTCTGCACCTAGGATGTTGAAGCCTTCCATGTTAATGCCATCCTCAGGGGTATTTTTTCCTTTGATAAGATTTTATGGCCAGATGCAAGTCCAGACATGGTGGTTTATCACAGTCTCAGCACCATCTCTAGAGAACTTGCCCTATCATCCAGTTCAAAAGGACTTCAGTTCCAACTGGTTCTCTGTCAGTCATGCTGCATTATCATAATTCTTCTCCTTATGTCCGAAGCATGTAACTCTCTCTTCATTCAATTCATTCTTGGACAGCTGTTAATTCTCTGTCTGTGTCACAGATTTATGCCTAGCAGAAACAGATTTCCTTTATTGTCCCATCAGGGATCTGTTGCTCTTTTTTACCTCTTTTTTACCTTTTTTCAGTTCATTAGACTCCTTATGTTAAACTCTACAAATTGTTTTCATAGCTCATGTGTATATGATTGAGATTCACAGGCAGACATGTCCTAGATCTCCAGCAGAAGCTGCACGAGAAGTGCTGTTTCAACCTCAGAAGCCTTGCTGCAAGGTGGGGTTCATCTCGCAGAGCAGCACATTGCTCTAACACTAATAACCATCTTGAAGAACAGAGCCACATCCCAGACACATACCTGGGAGCTCCACCGGTAAAAGACTGGATGAACTTAGGCTTGACAGTAAAACCTGTTTTTTTTGTGTATAGTTCACAAATTAAACCTATTCTTTCCCTCTTTCTTTGACACTCACCATCTCCTTTTCCCTATGGCATGCCTTAATCCATTACTGTGCCCTGGTTTCTCTGTTCTTTCTTATCTCATACATCAAGACCAACAATTTACACATTTATATACACAGAAAAGCACCTTGTGAATTTTCAGGAAATTCTCAGCTGTATCTTCAGGCATCTTTAAAAACATGGCCCTAAGGCACTAACTATTTACTACAGGCAAAAGCAGGTACTTTGCTAAATAAAATGATTCCCTGATAACATAACTCCCAAGATAGAGAAGGAGGAGAGCAGGGACAGGATAAGAGGCTCTAATTGTCTCCCTTTTCCAGCAGGAAGCAAGCAGAAGGAATAATTGTTAATTGCTGTTAATTGTTAATTGCTACCTCCTCCATCTGCAAAGCTTTCATTTGGAACTAATGAAAACTTAAAAGAGCTTGGATGGGTATATTGTTCAATGGCTCTGCAACTTTTTCCCTCTATGGCAGAAAAGGGATAAGTTTTCCATTAATATTTGTTTAGAAGGAAGCTCAGAGCCTCTAGTCCTGCCACGTGGTTTCAGCCACGCCAGAAGAGCACATCGCTGTGAAGAGTTTAATGTCTTCCGAAACATGATGAGTATTTTGCTATTATTTTGTCTCTTATCCACACTGCTAATCTCATGAGGGACACTTGTCCTCTAGAAGTGCATATGTTGTGGATTTTTGATGAAAAGTCATTCGGGAGCAGTGCTAGAGCATGACTCAAGAAAAGTGTCTCGACCTGTTTCGGCTATGGCCCCCCTAGAAAGCCTCTGCTCCCAGGAGAGTGACTTTGTCAGGTTACCTGGGGATCATCTGATCTGCAGAAAGCCCCTGCACCTTGCACAGTAGATAATGAAAGAGGTTGCTTTTGTTATCCCACACTGAGGACACTTTCTCAGACCAGTCTCGGGTTTGTAGAGAGCTGGAGGGTGACAGCCAGGGCAGAACTCACCATAATGGATGCTTCAGGACACGCATTGCTATTGTTCTGTCCCTATAATAGCAGATCGCTATGCAAATAAATCTAAGGGCACTTCATTTGGAGCAAGTATTAACACTGAGGTCTAAGAAAGGAACTGACAAATCCACTTTTAATTCCCACCGTTAATTATTGTGGGAAAATGTTGATGTATGTCTTTCTATTGACAAGCTTTGCATCTCCTCATACCAAGCATTTTAACTTATCCAGCCTTATTGATTCATTCTTATTTTAATAAAATCTGGAGGCACTGGGCTGTATGTGGAATAGGAAGATGGCAGATCAGTACCAAGAGCTGTACTTGGGGAGCTGCCTTACTTCCTGCCAGTCGCTGCATCTATTTTGTGTATCTTCCCATCCCCCGTCTGTAAAATGTGCAAAGTACTGCTTACTGCACTTCAGAAATCCTGTGAGTTCCTTAGTTGTGGATAACTAAATATTATGACATATAAAGGCACAGGATATAGATATATCATAGACTTCACACTTGTATTTCACACTCTCTATTAATGTGCCACTCCATGGTGACATGATATTTACCAAAGACTTTCCGGGAGCAGATTTGAAATTTTATGTATTTTTTTTCGAGGCTAAAAACTGTTAAGCTCAGTGTTTATCTGCAATGGCAAGGGAAGGTGCTCAATGAATGGTAATGATAGGTTTCTAGTCATAAAAATAGCCTTCCATATTCTGAGGAAAGAAAAAAAAGGAAATACCCTATGAGATTTTTCTGGCATTAAGGCAGTCAAATCGTCTTTTTAAATAGTGTGGAAATTGACAGTTCATAAAAAATAGAGAGAACAATCACTGGAGAGTGTGCGATAATCTGGCAATATGGAAATTACAAATTTTAATATTTCCCCCGAGTCAATGAAATACGCGAAGGAACAACCGCATAATACAGCACGTTCTCTGTAATCCCTAGGTAGCTAGACTTAGCAAGATATTCTATCATCCCAGTTGTTTTTTCCTTGGTTGATAACAAATCCACCAAATTACTTCAACGGTGAAGGATAGAAAAATCCTCTCTGAAGTTCAATTGTTGCACAAAGCTGCTCCATCAAGTATCCAAATTTAATGATGCTCTGGTAGTTTCTGATCCTGCTGAATTCTTATTACAACATGAAAAGTCAGTTGGTCTAAATTTGTGCAGCTGCCATCAGCATTCATTTGCCATAATGGATTTTCCTGGTGATCCATCAAACCCAGCTTTTTCTCCCGCAGAAACCAGCAAGCCGTCTGAAACGGTGGGGAGGTCTGTTCCCTGAACCGCGCTCACCGGCTTGTGACTGGTTTCCTTTGTAAATCGAAACATTTTTCTTCCAAATTTTGAAGAAACCTTAATGGATATCAGATTCAGGATTCCTCCCTCTTTGGTAATAAAACTGCAGAGTAAAAGATCAATTCCTTCTTCGGAAAGTGTAAAATACTTGTTTACTGATGTCAGTCACAAAATAGCAATGGTGGTATGTTCCTGCAGCGTGCAAACCTTTGCTAGACGAACAGCAGCATCTAACTCCCCAAGCAAACAGCTGTCTGTAAAACGTGACTGAATGAGGTATGCCTTTTGCTGAAGAGCTGCTTTTTTCCAAGATGTTTTGTTTGGTTGCAGTGCCCGAGCTGCACTTGGAATAATGGATTGCAGCAACTACAAAATACAGCAGAAAACTCAGCCCGAGCTTGCTCGGGCTCCTGATTCAGGAGAGCACTTCAGCACATGCTGAATTTAAGCATATCCTTAAGGGTCTGAAGGACTGAACAACACACTTCTGCCCCTCTAATTAGAGATTACTCAAACCATGCTGCAATACAGACCAGGAACAGAAGATGACTCAACACATCTTCCCCTAATGCAAGTCCAGAAGCAACTCCAATGGTTGGAAAACCTACTTCTAACACAAGGACAAGGGATTTGTCTGTACTTAGAGTTGCACAGGCTTATTCTGGGCTAAACTAGGCAGGGAGGCACTGGCAGGACTGTCCTGAGAGTCCTCAGTGAAGAAGTAATGCTGCATACAAACGACGTTGAAATCAGACCGTTTCGTTCAGTCCCTCTCAGGTTAGCATGGAAGGGCGCTGCGCTGTGAAAAGATGCTTGCGTTGCCTGGAGAGATGATGTTGACAGCTCAAGGCTGACCCGTTTGAAATTACAGTGGCTCCAAACATGAGTCAGGGATTTTCTAGATTGCTGGGACTCAAGGTAGGGACAGCATGTCAGTTATTGCAAAGGGAAAAGCAAGCTCCAAACAACAGCATGGACAGATGAGGTCTGACTAGCTAGCTGAGCTCTGGTGAGGTTTTCCATGAGAGGATCTGATCCTCTTAGCTCTGATCCAGGTTTGCTAAGCTCAAGAAAGCCTGCAAGGAGAAAGCATCATGATAGTCCTGGACAGGCAGTTTTCACTGGAGGCAGGGTTCAAGCGTGCCTGTCAGATCTTGTCATTCAAAGTTTCCATTAAAAAACTTCCTTTTTCCAATAGTTCTGGCTGTAATTCTCCCATATACAGGAGCTTCAGATAGAAAATCCTCCTCGCACGCCTTCCCTTTTAACAGCAAAACCAACCTGCCTTGCACTTCTTGGGCTTAGAGGATTTCAATAGCGCTTTTGAAGCAAGTTTATCATCTTCCTTCCCTCTCTCTAGAAGCTATACTTTCTTGTTAAATGTGACAGAGTTTCCCCTGGATCAACAAGCTAGAACAAATCCCCCAGTAACAAGAGGAGCAACCCTTTTTCGGGGGGAGCAATCAATCCCCTACAGCGGCACGTGCCTAATGGATCCGTCTCTTTCATTAGCTCTGCGCTCCTAATAAGCACTGTCTTTGCCAAATGAGGGATGTGTTATGTCGGCCTCCTCTCCCGTCTTCTCTTCCCTTCCCTGCCTTGTCAGCAGCATGCTAATTTATGTAATCAATTCATAGTACTGCTTAATGAATAGCTTTGAAGTCGTTAGATTCGTCTGCTGGTAAAGGGGCTGATTGGTCAGCCTCTGAATGCTTTCCGTTTTCTGAAGCTCGACAGTGTCAGCCAACATAATTGCTTTAGAAACACCCTTGGGAGACACTTGGGAAGTAGCTGTACAATCCCCCTTTATATTGAAGTGGAAGACAAAGTGGAATAATAATAATACTTAGCATTTTTACTACACTTTATATCATTAAAATGCTCCCCAAACGTTAACTAATTTTTGCAGTATGCCCCAAAGGTGAATCATTTCTTCACCTATACAGAAGAGAGTCAGTAGTAAAGGCAGTGGGTCCTCAGATCCTCGGGTGTTGCAACTGATGGGTACCTTTGTGCTCAGGAATGCCAGTGGTAAACCCAGAGTCACAACGTCCCTTCAGTACCCAGCCGCTATGGAAATCCCTGGGGAATGAGAGCTCTAGGATTTTAAATCACACAAAAAGCAGAAATCACCAATGGCTCGTAAATACTGGGAACACATTCAAAGATGTCGTGAGCCTTTTCTCAGGAACGTGGTCCAGATGGAGGCACACAGGCAGCCACTGACAAGTTACTATGCTTTGGGGCAACAAGACTCTTGATCTTGATTGACAGCTCTATGGATGCCTCTCTTCTCGCCATCTAAGCACTCTTCTGTCTTCACACCTGAGTCCTGGCCTCCTGATGACGGATGCACAGCTGAGCTCAGCTTTCCCGTGCGATGTGCATCTGGCATAAGGAAAGGAATTGCGCAAGGGAGGCAAATGCTTATTGCATCCTGATGCAAAGTATGGATCCTAGCACTGTGCCCCAAGGGGACCCTGCATAGATGCAATCTGATGCTTGGGTGAGATGCTCAAATGTGTACTCAGCCAACCCTACCAACGCCTGCGTAGTTGCAGGCTGGGACAGCAACCACAACACACTCATCTAGCTAGGAGATGGTAAGCAGAAGGTGAGATTTCCTTTCAGCTTGACTGTCTGCTACCAACAGAGCTGAGTACTTTAATCAGTTGAAAACTGTCAAATACAAACAGTTTTGCTGTGCTTTATAATGTTTGTTCAAAGGTTTCAGACTCCGCAGCGAACTGTGATGCAGGGTGCCCTCTGGCCACACCATTTCCGTAATGACTCTGGCATTTCTGACAGAGACTAATAGCAGAAATTGTTATAAATGTTTTTAGCAAAATACTGCAAGCTGGAAATTGGATTCCCCCCCGCCTTCTGCATCCTCCTTCTCTCCTTAATGAGCTACTTCTTCAAGGTGCCAATGTTAAAGCTGTAAAGCGAGATGAGTGATTTACCTTCTGAGCTTGAGACCCTTAGACACAGAAACATACAGATATTTATTTTAATGCATCATTCATGTAAAATTACATGATGCTTTACAGGTGTAGCAAAAAGACAAGTTTCCTTGTCCTGGAGACCTGTAAGTTGAGATATTGATGAGATGCTAGAGCAAGATGAACATGAGATGAAGGAATCTCACACTCCAAGTGTAGGCAAGGGTGGTGAGAACCGGCTTTGCCATGCATTACCTCTTAGACTTCAAGACATTGGGAGTGGACAGGAGACTTCTTTCTTGATAGGTATATTTGGACTTCTTCAATCCAATAGAAGGATTTTAAACATCTGGTGTTCAGATGTTTAAAATCAGTGAGATGGATAATGCTCTATTTCCGGTTCCCTGTTTCTCATGATAGCCGCTGGCATATCTGTCTACTGTGTGTGGCTTGCTCAAGTATTTCAAGGACTGTCCACTGATGCACAGGACACTAAGATGATGGAGTTGCACCTTGGGTGACTAGCTCTGGTGTAGATGCCTTCACCTACAGTGGTAGACATTTCTGGGCTGCTGCAACCTGCCTAATATAATTGCTTTCCTCCATACTTTCATTCCCTTCCAGAGCACCCTAACTTTCTGCTTTTCATGCTAAGACGTTACCTCAAATTGGATGGTTATGCTTTGCTCTTTGTGGAAACTCAGGCATGCATCGTCTGCAATTAGTATATTTTCATTCAGATAGGAATATAATAATATTTTATTGGTATATGAATATTTTTATTAAGATCTTAAGGAAAATATATAAAACAGAATATTCAAGTGTGTAAGCATGTGCCTATCCCTGTCAGTGATGCCCTGCTGTGTCCTGCTTAGCCTCTGACTATTGCTACAAAAGCGAACCTCTCCCATCTGTCCTGTGCCACATCAGCACCGTGGGGGTCATCTCAGGCATCCTAGGAGGGTTCATATGATGCTAGAAGACTGTGTGTGAGCAACAGCATTGTGCCCAGACTCAGCTGTGTAGACAGCAAAGAAAAAAGGTCACGGAAGGTAGGTAAGGAGTTGGGACAGATTAACTAAGGGGGTTGACAGAGGATGAGCTTAGCCAGAGGTTATGAAGCATCTGGGAGAGCAGAGTCATGGAATCATTAAGGTTGGAAGAGTCCTCTAAGATCATCAAGTCCAACCGTCAATCCATCACCACCAGTAGACACTGGTGTTTAAAAGGACATGCTCTTTGAGCTTTGAAGAAAGAGTTTCTCTGATCTGCTGGAGAGTGCACATTGAGAGGTGCTGTCAGGGAAGGATTGTGATAAAGTCTTGATTCTCTACTCCATGTAGTCAGGGATGGGGACAAATAGGTTCCAGAGTGGAGACAACTCAGTCATGGGCTTTCAGCAGGCAGGAACAGTGATTCTAGGTGGCTTTTCCCCCCTGCTTCTTTTTTCTTTTAGTGTCTTCCTTTCGTCTGCTGCAAAGGCAATGTTCTGCTCTCCCCATTTTTGCTTCCAGGTTAAAGGAGGCAAAAAAAGGGGGATGTGACCTTCCCATGGTGCTTGCATATGGGACCTCTTCAAGCAGATCACGCAGGGGCAATCTCTGATTTGCCAGGGAAAGGTGGCAATACCAGCCCACAGGTGTGGGATGCACCTTCTCACATGGACCTTCAGTGTATGTATAGCCCAACAGAAACTTGTGCTAGTCAGACCCCCAAGGTCACCATGAGCAGGGAAGAGCAGTAATACAGTGTGAACTTCCATCTGGGAAGGAGGACAAGGTGAAACCAGAATGGACAAGTGGTGTGTTCACCACAGCAGGGACAACCTGTGTGGGTCATAGCCACCACTTTGTTTCTTCTACATTCGGGGAAGTCAAAGCTCACTTATCTTGTTGTGGTCTCCAACCCACGCTACCACAGGCACTCTACTTGCTAATATTTTGCCATCACTTCTGTTTTGTTCCTCCAGCCCTGGTTTTAATCTTGAGAGAGGTTTAAACAAGAAAACAACCACCAGCAACTGAAAGGCTCTGCCTTCACCGTGAGAGCATTTTGATTTCTTGACGGAATACCAAAACAATCTTTTCACCTGCATATCTATCTCTTCACCTGTGGTATCTCATGTAATTACTGGCGGCATTGAGAGGAAAAAAAACTTCTGTTAACTTCTTGTCCTTGCTGCTCAAGAATATCCAAGGGACCCTAATGCACTGTTATTATTTTGCAAGAAACTCCTTTTGTGCATGGTTTATTTGATTTGATTTGATTTATACAGGGAGACAGCTAGGCAGTAGTCACCTCTTCTTCCCGTTGCAGGCACCAGGTCTGAGCACAGACAAGAGGTGAGTGGTGCTCGGTGACAGGTTATTGCCCAGGTTGAGATATAGGGCCTTTTTGTTTTATTCTCCATCTAAATTAGTTACTCAAAGAGATTTCCCTGGTGGAAAATTAGTTTCAACATTTATTTCCTACCTGAAACTTTATCATTCCTTTGTTGAGTGGAATATGTGCTTTCTGTTTCAGAGCAGGTTTTCAGGCAGAGCTCACGATAACCTCCCTCCACTGTTTTGGTTTATAAACTCATGCCGAGTGCCCATTACTGTTGGCTGAGCAGAATGAATAACTGTTTGAGGGCTGACCCCTTGTCCACCCTCAAAAATAAAATTAATGCAAACATCCCATTCAACTTAATGCAAGATGGACATAATTTCTGATTCCTTTCATAGAAAAAAATCCAAACCCCAAAAAATCCAGAAAGGTGGGGGGACCTAACACAACATCCCTATGAATTGTCAGAAATGCTTCGTTCAAAGTGTTTTATTTACAGTTCGGTCATTTGTAAAATATAGGAAAGCTAGACTTCATAACCTGGGGCAGGGAGTAGCTCAGTGTGAATACTCTCAGGTTTTGGAGACTACAAAGTCTCGGGTGTTGTCCACTGCCACTCTCTGTCTGGGAGGATGTAAACACTTCATAATGTTCTGCATCTGCTTTTTTTCTCTCTTTCCTGCTTCCATCTCTCTGCTTTGTATAAAATATTCAGACATGCATTGGAGAGAGAGTGGAGACACGGCCTTGAGGGCAGTGACTCCTGAGCACCAAGGGACAGTATGTTCTCCAGTGGTTCCCTCTAACAGGTTTTTCCACCATCTGGCTTTGCTGGTAGGGGCACACAAGTATTGCTGAAGCACAAGACTTGCTTTGCATGGTGGCCCAAAACCCATGGCTCCAGAAAACCGCTTGGCAACCTGTATAATTTTTACATTTACTTCCCTAGAGCAAATTTAAAGTGAAGGAGTTCACATGCATTGTGTGGCTCCAAGAGGAGCAAGCAACACCCTTACCTGTGCTACTTGTCAGCCTTTCCATTAAGAGAGGATGAATGTGATTTCAAATCCCCGCAGGTCAAGGAAATTGAATCCAGGTCTACCACCTCACTGCTGGATTACAAGAAAACAGGTGCCATCATGTTTACTTTGCAAAGGACTCTGGGTTGAAATCTCATTTCGGCTGAAACAGTTTGGCAATTTCTGTTGTCACAAGCAGTATTCAGCTTGTGAGTCATGCCTTGCTTTGTTCCTGCTGTAGCTCTTGGAGGCTCCTGTGGGCAGTGGTGAACTGAACACACTGGACTTCAGGAGACCAGCTGTGTACTTCTGCCACTGTCCAGTTTAGGGCGAATCACTTCATATTTGCATGTTCACTTTTCCCACTTTTCAATAGTTATAGTGTTAATGTCTTTGTAGAATACTTGGAAATCTAAGTAAAAAAGGTAAGACTAATAATTTGATAGTGCTACAGTCTCATTGTTAGGACTTAAGTGGTTTAAATATCACATGGTAAGCCAAAAGCACTCCACCTTCCTAATGCTGTGGCTGCAGCAGTTCCTTTGAATTTCAGTAACTCTGCTTCCTCTGGGGTCCCCTCTATCAAAATATGTGGTGAACACTTAAAAGTCACCCCTCAAATATGACGGAGAATGAACAGCGCTCATGGTCCTTTTTCTCAAAATGCATTGAAGTGCTAACCAAAGATGTACTGAGTTGCAGATAGATTTCAGGTATTTATAGGGTTATAGTAGGAAAGATTTAGCAAGAGAATGCTTCTAATAGAGCTTTCTCACAAAATAACTATCTGCAGGACAATATAATATTACAGAGTATATCAGAGACGCCTTTACATTAAGAATGTCGTCTAGTATCATAATGCAAATAGAAGTTTCTGCTGATGTTTTGGAGACTGAAAGATGTTTTCCTCCTCCCTGAGCTGATTATTTTTTCTCACTTTGGCATCCTATTTGTATCGTTCCTTCTTATACCATTTTATTGTGACATCTAGCTGCAAAATAAAAATGTAGCCTACAGGAAAACTTAGAATTGTGTTCCCTACAGTGCACCAGTCAGCCAATAAAATAGCCGTTACTAGAAAAAATGTGTTTACAAAAGCTATTATTTGTAAATACAAAGTTTTCTTCTGGCTTTACATCCAAATTAATGTATAGGGACAACTTTTCAGATGATGTAAGCTGGCTTCAGGATGGCTCTACCAATTTTTGCGAGCTGGAGATCTGTTCAGGATGCCTCCTTTCCTTTCTACCACTTGTTCTGACAGCATCTAAAAATGCACCTCTGTTGTGTGTGTCTGGGTGTGTATGGGGTTGTTTTTTCGGTTGGTTAGTTTTTGTGAGGGTCATCTTTTACTGTATTTATCCCACTGTTCCTTCTCATCCTGTGTCCAACTCCACTGAGCATCTCATGGTCCTCTCAGTGATATGCTTGTCTGGATTTAGGCAACAATTTCTGAAAGTAATAGTAATTTGGGCTTCAGTATCCTCCATTGAAAACTGTGAATAATAGTACTAAGAGGTCAGTGGGAGAATTAATACTGTATTAGAAGCAGTGCCAAGATTACTGTCATGAAGTGTTAATACACTGATTTCCTAAGTGTACTGTAGGCTTAGGAAAAGAATGAAAGCAGCATGATTACCTGCTTACAAATCAGTTAAGTCCATACAGACAGTGCAAAGGAAAATACAGGCAGATCAAGGCACAATTCTGACAACAGACTTGCTAAACTTGTTGTTTTAGCACCTTGTTATGAGGCAAAAGCAGGAGTCTTGGCTGCAGGCCCAGCTGCATGAAGAAGACCTTGCAAAACTTTACAGACCAAGAGGAACTGGTTTGAGAAGAGGTGTTTGGAGGTGGTAACCTTGTTCTATTCACCTGATGGTGCTAGAAATGGATTATGTTAGAGTACTGCCATGCGCTGAAATAGAGCGTGAAAGTATAGATGAAATGGCACCTACCTATGAGCTTTCCGTTATAGTCAATGGAAGGAAACAAATACTTCTGAGGTACAACTTGTTTTGAATGGTTAGTTTAGGATGAAATGAGGTGTGCACAACATCTGTTTGCCTCCAGTGACTTAGAAAAGAGGATAGATGGCTAGTCCAGATGGAGATATCTCCATTATTGTTCTCTCAGTGGAAATGAATCTAGTCAGGATTTCAGGAATGGGTGACACCGACCATTTTCAAGAGAGGTAATTAGAGGAGACAAAAACTTAAATCTGCAGGTTAGCATACATATTGTTCTGGTAAAAATAAAGAGAGAAAGCATCAGTACAGTTCAGTTACTTTATCAGCAAAGTGTAGGAGTTGGATTCCTCAAAGGAAATGGGATGGGGTCAGCTTTGAATTCTTACACATAAGCCTTGATTAATCTGTTTAATCACTGCTGTTGTGTACCAGTTGAGAAGCTGTAGGACGTAAGCATGGACATGCCAGACATGACCTGAGATTAGAGGGGGCCTGTTCCCTTTCAGGGCAGCAACCAGAGACTTGTCAGGACATTCTGCTGGGGCTTAAGTGGCACTTGCTACCTCTGCTTAGACAACTGGTCCCCTATAAGTAGCAGTGCTGATGGTCTCTACCTGTGGGCTGAGTATCTGTGGTCCTGTCATAGCCAGAGGAGACCCCATCATTACAGTCCTTGGAATCCTAAAAATTGTTTATCTATTTGATCAAACACAAGCGTTAACTTTGTTGCTGCTGTTCATCTACTGACTCTGCCGAGTGTAATGAGAATTTACACACTCAGTTTACATGGCATTAGCTGCATTATGGCATCTGCAATCTACCCCTGCATCTCATGGGGCAAATGTGATTGCTGGGACAGTAACTCATGTGCTCTTTACAGCTTGGGGAGAGGGCTGGGAACTGCGTAGGACTTAGGCACATGCAGTATAACCCAACATATATTTTTATGTCACTCAAAGATGTTCTTTTGCTTACCAAGAAACTTCATGGGCTCGTGCCATTTAGAGCAACTTTGAGGGCTCCACAAAGAAGCTGCAGGTACTCTGTTGTGGGAGATCTGGGCAGAAGATCATTCCAACGTATTTTGTCTGTAGGCACTTGTAGCCCATCCCAATTCATCTTGTCAAGGTTATGTCTTTTCTAAATCATATCACATAGTAATCTTCATTATGACCACAACTCAAACAAATCCACATAATTCAATTTTCTCCCAGTAATCATCTGCTCATCTGATTCTCATTGTGTATAGGGTAATTGCACTAAAGTCATCAAAGTTACACGAGCCTAATCAGAGTGTCTCTTGATCTGAAATAATCCACAGAAGATGTATTTCTTGACCTGTTTTGCACCCTTGCACACATCGGAGAAGATGTATCAACTCTACTGGGTTGAATGCAAGCAAACTGACCTGAAAAGTCTTTTACTTCCTAGCTCATGATCTTGTTGAAGGTTTTAGTCAGGGACAATTTCTGTCTTCAGAGAGAAACAGGACTGCAGGGCCCAAGCAACACTCTGTCCGGAAAGAGGAGCTGGAGACAAGAGGCAGGGATGGCAGAAGCAAAGAGGATAAATTATTCTGGAGGTATTTGACATTGGAGAATGATGCAGGTGTTTTCAGAAAGGCCTTCATGTTTTCCCTTAAGGTCTCAAGTCTGTTACCTGCATATAGATATGTCGTGTCAATTGAGATGCCTGAGTATACATTGCCCAGGATTCCGGCGAATTCTATAGAAGGGTAGAGTTAGACAACTGCCAGCCCCATTTGACTGTCCCTGATAACCAGAGACTTAGACAACTATGCACAATTGAATCAAACCTTTAGTATCTGGAAAATGTAATGCTTCTTGGAATCATAATTCACAGCTACTGGGAAAATCTTCTTAACAGATGTAACATATAGTTGCATTCAGTCCAGTACAGTTTGCGGAAGATTTCACCCAAGATACCAACCCTTTGAGGCAGGTATTTTATTCTTCCATTTAATTTTCTTTATTTCATTTATTTACCTCAGGTCTTTCTAACATGCCAGTAGCTGCCATGGGTTCAGGCAAATGACTCCTCTTTCATCAAGTAACCTGCAGGTAGGGAAATAGATACTTCATCAAGGCATCAACTAGCAAACTACACTTTAAAAATGTGAACAAACAGAAAAAGACTTCACAGTGTGGGCTACTACAGACAAGCATGTGCTGCTTTCATTAGTTTTAATGGGTTTTACCTTCATGGCCTGTACAGGGAACAAATTTGGAAATCCATGTTACTCGGAAAACATAGCTAATAACCTGCAAAGCCAGGTATTTTATTGGCTATTTATGTCTTCGAAGCTGGAGAATTGATCTAATCACAGAAAATCTTAACTGACAACAAATAAATAGGCTTGTGGTTACCTGCTTTTAACCATCCAGCTTCTTAAAATTAGCCCAGTTGCACTTCAAAACACTTTGGTGATTCTGTCAGTACAGATGCAGGCATCAGTTCCATAAGGGCCAGAGTACGCAAAAGAGACAAGCAGTGAGATAACTCACCACTTGCTTGTGTTTCTTTTCGTCTTCCAGTCCTAAGCCTCCAAGGCAACAACCTGCAGTTGCATCAGCAGATGGTGACTTGATTGTCTGTGAAGAAGTCCATTGTTTTTCAGTGGCTACAGATGGTATAGATTTGAATGTATCTAATCAGAGATACAAGCCACGTGTGTTAGATGAATTCCACCTATACGTGGTGCTGCTTACCATTTGAGCTGTTAACCCTCAGCTCCCATTTAGGTCAATGGAGACAAATAGACATTTTTGGAATAGAATTCATGTGACTGATTTTAGACAATTATTTTACAATGAGATGAATCATGTTCTAAAAGTGTTTATTTCCTCCGCTGACTATAAAAGTAGTCTAGACAATTCATGTTGTAGATAGATACTGGAAACATCTTTACTGAGACAGATGTGTCCACTCCAGGCTGATTGCATATTCAACATAACCTGCAAACCTTTCCAAATGAACAAACAGACATTAAACTCATTTAAAAACTGTTATAAAGGTATAAATAAATACTAGAAGGTTTACAAAGATGGCGTTTTGAGAGTACACACTCTGATCAAATAGTTGGGTTTTTTACTTCATAAAGTGCTTGAACTTACATTGCCAGTATTTCAGCATCAAAAATTGGTGTCTACCTGCAAGATGAGATGTAGTTTAGTACAGCTTATTGAGCTAACACAGTGATAAGACTGTAAAAACTTGTAGATACCTAAAGGTGTATATATATATATATATATATATATGTATATTTATAAATGATAAAAATCTTACTTCTTCTATGCTGAAGTCATAGCATTTAATTCAAAGATTAATAGCAAAGGAAAATTTTTTTCCCAGTGAGTTAAACTAACACTGTGTAATTTAATTAACTGGTAGATATAAATTTAGAACAGTGTAGTCTCGGATTGTAGAATTTTCGATACTAGCAGAAACACACTGTGGATTTTTTCAGTGTCATATTTGCTGACATTCTTCTTAATAAGCTTATTGAGTGAAGCTCATTGAAACACATGAACTCCAGAGACTTTGCCCTTTCGTTTTACTGTGGGTTTGGATTTTTCCATTTAAGGCCATTTGAAATCCCAAATGGTGTTCATCAAAGCGACTTTCACTTAGAAGTAAGTTGCTGCTGCTTCCTGAGCTCCCTTAGAAATCAACTTATCCAAATCATGGCATAAATTAGGGCAACAGTATTTAATTTCAGACAGTCAGGAAATTGACTGTTACACTTCTTTGGTGGTACAAAGTTTGCTAGTAATTTCTAATTTTAAGGTCTTTTGGAGGATTCTCAAAGCCCTTGAGAATACTGTGAAGGAACACCATATTGTTTTCTGCTGGTAACTAACTAAAGTGCCTAAGAGATTAAGCATAGAGAGAAATCTTGCATTAGAATAGGTCAACAAGATAGATGATACATTAAGAATTCATCCAGCTCATCAACAAAGAACTGACTAGATCTCAAACTGCAGAAATCACTGATGCAAACACACTTTCATGCTTCTAAATCTGTGTCTGATATACCACTCTCACATCATTCTCTTTTTCCCAGCCAAGCAGTTTAATAGCTTCATTGGACAGAGGAACTGAGAAACTGTATTTCCAAGAAGCATATAGTTGGATGCTATCATGCAAAATTCATATGCCAAACTCCGGAGTTCAAGTCACAAGTAGGTTAGAGGCATTTCTGTTTGATTTTAGAGCAAGACAGGTTTTAAAATTAAGATATTCCTGCTCTATTACTTTTATTATTTCCTGTAGGAAAATACTGAACATTATTATGCACTGGCAAATCAATTCCATTTCACTATGGAGAAATTTTCTCTTCCACCAAGACAATCATAGGAAAGGTTCTGCCTTGACCATATATTCTTTTGTCAAGTGCTCCTCACACACTCTGATACAACTAGGGATTGATCACATCCATTTGTGAGGAGTCGTGGAACATGGCCGTTGGTAGGCAACACCACAAACACAGTGCAAGTTAATTCTGGAATTCAAGACTGATCAAGTGAAGCAGCAAGAGAAGACTGGAGAGTTGTTCACTGTGCAAATCCCACATCACTGCTTACCAATCTCAGTTAAACCCAGAAAACACTTCTTCAGCTATTCCTGCAGTTCAGACAGTTCTTTTGACAAGAAAAGGGGTTTTCTAACTATATGGGAAGGAAGAAATCAGAAGCTGAATGTCATAGTTGGTCATCCTCCTATCTACCTGCTTCATTTTTATGGGGGAGTAAGGGATGGTAAATCTACCTACTCACTCCTCGCAGGAGTAGCAAATAAAAGAAGTCATACCTAGTCTTAAACAAGAACCTATAACCAAATACATATCACTATATCTGTCCCTTGTCTTCCCTCTCCCAGCATTTCCCTCCCTCCCCCTGAAAATATTACCCATCTCACTAGGAGGAATGACAAATGCCCACGAAACAGAAAGGCAAGTGCGTCCCCGCTGCAAGCTAACCACCCAGTAGATCACACTAAGTGAAGGCTACATGTCTTTTGAAGATGACGCAGCGCATCGCTCAGGACCAAGAGACTGTTTTGCTGTAGGACGCAGTGGGCTCAGCGGAGCGTGTTAATGATTCATGCTTACTTTGCCAGCACATAATGTATCGTAATCATACGGAACCAGCGTACAGCGGTACTTGAGACACATTTGTCCAGCTAATAGTTTGACTTCATCTGAAATGTTCCATTGGGTCACTGACCTATTAATTGTAGGCAGAGCGCAGGAGATAATATATAGTCGATACACTCCCGAGTCAGACTCCCTTCTTCACAGTTACCAGGCAACCTCTGCCAGCTCTGCACAGCACTGCTAATACTTTTCCTCTCTTCTCACTGCAAACTTAGCAATGGAGAGCATGTGTTCACGAGAGCATCGGAGGGTAAGAGACAAGGCAGAGCATATTTAAGTTAGATGGCTTTTTACAAGCATTAAGCAGTGCACTCCTGTAATAAACAACTATGCCAGAGCTAATACTCAATAAACAGTGTGCTTTATAAGCAATTAGGGACTCACGTTGTGGAACAGCCATTTCAGTGGAACGTATACTATTACCCTAACAATGCTTAGCAAGATAAGTGGCTTGTTAAAAGCATCATAATTCTCCTTTAAAAATCAATTAACAATTTGGTGCACTTTTTTGGTCTATGGACTGCTGGGTGTCTTATTCAAACGAGGATGAATCCAGGGAACTGCTTCTCATGTTCTATTCATTGGCTGCTGCTTAACTCCCAAAAATGCAACTGGAAGCAAACCTGCAAAATAAATAAATGAAATTATATCATCATAGTCAAATTCAGTTGTTTTTCAGCCCAAGAGGCAGCTCAGGATGCTCAGATGAGTCAGATAAACACATTTGTTCTGTGCAAAGTAGAAGCCAGAGCACATTATAAAACCATTTCCTTTGTATTTCCTGGTAATTTTTTTTAATTAAATTCATTAATAAACTCTTCTCCAAATTATGCTGGGTTAGGTAGCAGAGCTTTAGTTTGGAGGGGTTTGATTGTGATTTCTACACAAACAGACAGCATACAGTGCTTTTCCTGAAGATACAGAATATGTCTTCTCTTATAAAGAAACCAGATTTATGAGATCCCTGGGAAAGAACAGTCTATCAGGGCACCAAGCACAGAAAAGAGGGTGAGAAAGTCATGGGAGGGGAACACCCCAGCCATGCCTCCCCTCCATCACTAGCAGGCAGGGCACTGAAGGACCAGATGTTTTCCTTTTTTCACCTTACAAAACCAGAGGTGTTTTCAGCCACTCCTGCTTGAGAAGGTAAAAAGCCAGAGCCCTTCTAAGTGCAACAGAATACTTTCAGCCTTCCTAAATATTCACAAGATTTTTTTTCTCAGCCTGATCTGATGCAGTCCTTGTTTCTCCCTGAGCAGCTATGTACTCTCCCTGCCATCGATTTCCTATCAGCCCTTTATAAAGGCCTTCTTTCTCCCCTCTCTGATTAATTATTAAACAATTAAATCAAAAGCTGTGTCCCAGAGTTTTTAAATCAAAACACAACCTCCACCTGCCTCTCCTCAAACGCTGAGCTCTGTGAGCTGCAGGCTTCGTCGGAGGCAAGTCAGCTGCTGTTATCTGGGAGCTTCCCTTCACACCAGAAAGCCCAGGTACAAAAAAAGGGAGCAGACTTTGGAAGGTGGTAAAGAAACATTACTGAACTTCAGTGCAGGATTTCTGTTCATAATTACAGCACGTGCTAAGCATGCACTGGGATTACCTTGGACAACCAGTACAGTTCATGTGTACTTTTCAAATACAAGTATAGAATCCTAGAATCATAGAATCATTAAGGTTGGAAAAAACCTCTAAGGTCATCAAGTCCAACTATCACCCCAACAACACCATGCCTGCTAAACCATGTCCTGAAGTGCCACATCTACATGTTTTTTGAACATCTCCAGGGTTGGAGACTCCACCACCTCCCTGGGCAGCCTGTTCCAGTGCCTGACTACTCTTTCAGAAAAGAAATTTTTCTTAATATCCAATCTAAACCTCCCCTGACGCAACTTGAGGCCATTGCCTCTCATCCTTTTGCTGGTTAGTTGGGAGAAGAGACCAACACCCACCTCACTACAACCTCCTTTCGCATAGTTGTAGAGAGCGATAAGGTCCCCCCCAAGCCTCCTCTTCTCCAGACTGAACAATCCCCGTTCCCTCAGCTGCTCCTCGTAAGAGTTGTTCTCTCGACCTCTCAGCAGCCTTACTGCTCTTCTAAGTAATTGCAAAAGAGTTTCCAGGTGTCGTGCTTAGATTAAACCATCTAGAAAGTGCTTTTGTCTCATCTACCATGGAAAGCTTCATGCTTCTGGGAAGTAGATGAAAAAAAACTGAATAGTTTGGCTGCCTAAAAGTCAAACAGTTTAATTCACCCCATTGCCAGGGCTGCAGAGCCAGCTGGCTTTTCTCTGCCTTCCGCTCCATCTCCCAGCCTGCCCCAGAGCAAGAGAAATGCAGCTGGTTGCAGTGCTTTTGCTTCTACAAAGCCACTTTTCTCTAACTCCTGTTTTAATCTCTACACTGTACGCTCCGAGAGCAATTGAACAGACTGAAAACTGGGAGGTGGTGCAATCCAAATGGGGTGCTGCAGCTGCTCCAGCTAGAGGCATGCGTGTCTTAAGAGTGTGAGTACATGTCAAAGTATATACTTTTCCAATCTAGAAAATGCCTCTTGTCCATGCAAAGATTTTTTTTTCTTCTGAATAAAGAGCGCTTTCCACTTAAAAACAGAATGTCAATGCAGAAAATAAACCTGTTCATACACACCCAAGCCCATATATCAAAATAAACCCAATAACCAATATAAATTCAACAGAGAGGTCTGACTCTTACCCTAAGGTATATATAAATGTTTGCAGGTATCAGCCCATAAAAAAGCAAATTCCTATCTTTTTCTCCTGATTACTTTTTTCTCCTTTGCTTTTTAATTTATTTTTTATTTAAATCACCTCTGAATGGGCTTGTTGGCAGGTCAGAGAGGAACTCATAGCATTTCTTAGGTGAAGTGATCCTGAATGGTCCAGGGACCTAAACTGGACCAAATATGTCCAGTCCATTACAACAGTAAACTGAAGAGAGCTGGCTTCTTGCTATCTGCAGCCTGGCTCCTCTGTGCTATGAATCTTTTATTGGTGCTTTTGTTTCAGACAAGAGAGAGAGTGAAAGAGAGAGAGAGCGAGTGAGAAATGTCACAAAAGCAATCTAAAATGGGCAGATGTAATACTTCTTAGAGTATTCTCATAAAAAAACCCCAGCATGTATATTTTATCAGTTCTAGACAGCCTAAACCAAGTTTCAGGATCACTGCACTTTTATTTCAGGCAGGCCAGACCCTGTTTAAGAGGAATTAAAAGGCTGTTTGGGACCTTGTGAGTGAAAAAAGAAGATTTTCATTAGCCTTGGAGAGCTTTGGAGCATGCTTTCACCTTGTTGCTGAGGTAGCGAAACAAGAATAAGGCACATTAGCATCTATAAGCCTTTTTATACTGATTGCTTCTTAAAAATTACATTAAAGTAGCAAATGTAAAGGGTTTTTAAAACTTTGCCAGACTTCTAGCTTTGGCAAGAATTAAGCTGTCAGCTCACAGCTGCTTTCCTTGCCAGGTCCTAATGTCTTTTTAGCCCTGGTTTGTAAAAGAAAAGTGCATGACTCGAACAAATCCTTGCCTTTGTTCTCTACAATGTACCTGCTGTATTTAGAGGAGCTGAATTCAGGAGGATTTGAGGGTGGAAATGCTGTCCCTGGCCTCCAGACCACTGCTATCCTCAGTCCATTGTTGCTGGAGAGCTTGCAGGAAGCACTTCAGCTGTCACTCAGGCATTACTTGGGGAAATGTCTTACCAACACTGAAGAGATTTTATCTCTTTCAAGGCCAGCATCTTAGGGGTCAATGTTATTAAGGTTTTTTTGTGGTTATGAATAGAACTGAATGATTTCTTTCTCCTTCCTTTTCTCCTTTTTTTTCTCCTTAACTTTCCCCTTCCCTTCCCTTCCCTTCCCTTCCCTTCCCTTCCCTTCCCTTCCCTTCCCTTCCCTTCCCTTCCCTTCCCTTCCCTTCCCTTCCCTTCCCTTCCCTTCCCTTCCCTTCCCTTCCCTTCCCTTCCCTTCCCTTCCCTTCCCTTCCCTTCCCTTCCCTTCCCTTCCCTTCCCTTCCCCTCCCTTCCCTTCCCTTCCCCTCCCTTCCCCTCCCTTCCCCTCCCTTCCCTTCCCTTCCCTTCCCTTCCCTTCCCTTCCCTTCCCTTCCCTTCCCTTCCCTTCCCTTCCCTTCCCTTCCCTTCCCTTCCCTTCCCTTCCCTTCCCTTCCCTTCCCTTCCCTTCCCTTCCCTTCCCCTCCCTTCCCTTCCCTTCCCTTCCCTTCCCTTCTCCTTTTTGTCCTTATGTACACTATAAGCTATATAAACTTTCAGGTTCTAAGATCATGCAAAAAAGAAAGCCCTGCTGTCCTATTTCCTCCAGGCACAAGTAGGAGAAAAGTGTTTTTTTCCTATTTTTTTCCAGCTATCAGCTGGCCTATTTCACCCCAGCCAAGGAACTTCTGGCCTTCTGCACCCTCATTTCGTATTCTAGATGACTTCCAAGACAGCTACTGCTGATGGACCTCTCGTCCCACCATTGAGATGTGAGCATCCCTTAGTTGTAACTTATCTGCACCTTTCCCTCAATGGCATTATCATCTCAGCCATTCACAATCCAGCCTGGAAGCCTCTCCTTGGCTCCAGGGTTCCTGGCTCCATGGAAGCATGGGAAGAAACATTGAAGAACACCCAAAATTGTGTAAACTTTCCTGTATAAGACCTTGCTGGAAGTTACCTTTTTCTTAAACAACCCTTTGTGTATCAGAAGGTCAAGTACACTGGCAGCTTCATTATGTGTGTCTGTCATACAGGACCTTCAATTCCGTGATTGGATACACAGAATGAGAGTCGATTAATTCTAGATGGCTAAAGGAGAAGAACAGGCACTTTCCAGGGCAAGATGTACCCACTTTCTTTTACCTGTTTACATAGTGATGAATTGCACCCTGAAAAAACAACATTGGTGAGCTCCAGTGAAGGCTACAGAGACCAAATCCTTATTGAATGGGTCCCCTCCCAAGTGCTGGTAATGGCAATGAACTCATGCATAACCAAGGAAATAAAATACCTCCAAATCCTGTGAAGCATATATAAAGATGTCACTTGGATGATTTAGGTTATGAGAGACCTATTCCTGGAACAGTTTGTTGACACCTCTCTGAAGATAAGAGTTTTTATACCTCATGGACATCCTGTTCTGCCAGAAGAAAGAGGCTATAACACTCTTATAAATGGCACTCTGCTGCTCACATTTAGCTTTGTAAAAACACTTACTTTATTTTAATAATGAGGGAGGTTCATGCCAGTGTGAATGTGATTGGTCAGAGATGAATCTAGCAAAAGCAGTAAGGATTAACATTGATTAGTCATTCAGACTGATCTCAGTCCATTTTGATAGCCCACCTTAGAAATTCAAATTAATAAGTGACAAAGCCAATAGTATAAAACCAGGCTTCAAGATGATCTACTAGTCAGTGAGCATCATTTTAGGAGCAATCACCTCTGGATTCATCCCAGGTAACACTGCAGCATTTAACAGAGGCATAACTAATTGTCCTAGGCACCCTGTTGAGCAGGAGCTTGCCACCTCTAAGGCTCTCCAGTGAACCCAAAAGATAACGAAGAAAAGCTAGCCTCTAGTCGGTAGATGAAAATTTGCTCCTCGGGGTCTTCATCTCCAATGTAAAGTATCTATAGGGTCTGAAAACTGCAGAAGGGTTTGAAACCCCTACTCTGAAATGACCAGAGAGAAACACTGTCCCTTGCACTTGATTTGGATTTCAGAGGATTAAACTGTGCTCCTCAGGGGCTCCCCTTCCCTCTGGTGACTCTAGAGGAGCAGATGGTGAGTGTGTTTTTAATGTAACACCTCTGTTAACTGTCCAAATAATCCAACTTGCATGTATCTGGGCCCCCACAAAGAGTCAACTTGCTTTTTAAATCATTAATTACCAGGGAGGATGACAGCAAAAGCGCTCTGTTCTGCATGTCTGACATAATGTTTTCAACTCCCAGGGGTATGTTGCAGTACCAGAGTATTTGGTGAGGGGGTTTTTTTTGCAAGCTTCCAATTGCTGCAATCATATCAGAGTTGCCTTGTTGCCTTCTCTTCTTCTCTTTGTTCTGTCTTCCTTGGATTCCTTCAGGATATAGGAAAGATCTGGAAAAGGGGAACAGAGGGCATCTTGCTGCAAAGGGACAGGAATAAAATCTTACATTTCATTATTTTTAAATCATGTAATTTTTGAGCCCCAATTTTATTGCAGGAACTGACGGATGTTTTTATGCTTTTAGTCTTGTCAGTGATATGAGTCACGGAAACCACCCCTGAGATAATCTCAGGCATAGGGTCTGAAACTCAGGTGCGAGCTCATGTTATCTTTAACCTGTTTTATGCCATTTTGCATGGAAAATATACTGCTTTATTAGCTGGCTAACTAGGCAAATAGGATCATATCTTTTTCATTCTGTGAACAATGACTGCAACAGTAAAATACAGCAAACCCTGCTTTGTAACGCATGCTGATAAAAAACTCTGCCATGTGCCTCCCATTTTCAGCCAGCAGTATATAGCAACTGCTCGTCAAGTCTGTTATGATACCTGAAAAGCCTACGCTAAGCAAAGCTGAAATGAATGATAAACAAAACAGAACCCATTTTTCTCCAGTCATGTTTAAGTGTATGGGGGCTGTCAAGGCAAGACGCACATTAGTACTTAACTGAGAATGACTTCAGAGAGCAACTCGTAAACCTCCATTAATAACTCCCTGACAGCCTGGCACTGCCTGCCTTGGCATTTATCTAACAGCAGGCCACTATTATACTGTGACAAGTTTCACTTCTCCAGAGACCTCTAAAATACCTGTAGGATCTGGAAACATTTGAGAAGGGAAAAGTGTACCACTTCTCCGTTCTCTGCTTGAATTAGATTTATTATCATATTTAATCCAGCATGAATACTGCCTTATTTAACATGACAACTGTAACTTCATATATGTTAGCTCAACCCAGTGTTGGCTCTGGCGTGAAATTATTCCTTTCTTGGTTGAAAATGAATGACACAGACTAGAAAATAGTTCATGCTGGGATCTATGTTTTAGGTACAGCATGCACTCAGGTTGCACAAGCTGTTGCTTTCTCAGGACATTTTTGTCTTCTGAGGCTATTCCAGCAATCCTCAAGCTTTCCCCAGTGGGCTGGGAGCAGCTGCATGTTCTCTAGGCAGGAAAAATAGCAGGAAGGGTTCTGAAAGTCTCCTGCAAGGACGCACCTTGAGCTCCAAAGACTGCCGATAATTGAACAGTATAGATATAAAACAGCTTCCACCACATGGCCCTGGGACCATGGTCTGTTTCTTGGACAAATCCCAAACATGATATAGATGAAGCCTATGTAATCCTGGCAATCGTTTATCTCCCTGGGGACAAAGACCCCATCTGCAAAATATATGGAAGAAATGTACCAGCTTTGCAAAGCTTTAATTCGGTTCATGGCTGCAACTCTTCTAATAATGACATATGACAGCTCTGCAAAAATGTTTTTAGTTGCCAAGACAAGCACTAGAAAAGGAAGGCCAGATTATGATTGCGAATATAACTTCAGTTAGCTCCTCATTTCTTTGCCTGCGCAGGTGGAATACATTTTGGGGCAAAAGAGATTTGTCTTGAGCACAAGATGGGGCTTCAATATCTCCTGTAATGGTGCAGATCCAGAAGACTACAGGAGAATGAGAAGTGCCTGGTTGTTAAAGAGAAAAACAGGGAGAAATGAGGAAATGCTGATAATTCAATTTGACTTCAACTTCCTTCCCAAAGCAGAACAAGCCAACAGTTATACAATATAGGATAAACAAGCTGAGCATATATATGCTGATGCTCTTTCAAACAGCATGGTTTTGTCAGCTGGACAATAGCCTGCAAGACAATGGAATTCATTCTCCTGTCTGTCCCAGGTGGCATCCCATGTCTGGTTTTGATATCACCCTTCAAAAAAATGGATGGGCCAGGGGGAGTGTTCCCAGGGTAAAGTAATGATAATGATCACCAGCATGACGTACATGGTTTGTAAAAGCTAGTGAAAGAGCTGGAGCTGCTTAGTCAAAAGAGAAAAGACTTAAGGGGAAATCTTTAAGAAGACTGTTGCAAAGGAGAAGGTAAGCTTTTCTGTGTGCCTATGGGTGACAGAACAAGGACTTACATTTCATCTAGAAATTATCTTTTTTTTTTGATTCTTCTACAATTAGTTCAAGCATGGGATGGGGGGGGAGGCTCAGTGTACCTCACATCCTAGTTCCCTTTAACAGAGCCACAGGCTAGAATACAGAAGTTGTTGGCTGCAAGATATGTCATAGCAAGGTCTGCCATAACCACAGAAAAGCTTCAATCTGCTTATGATAACAGCAGTTAATCTTCTTAGTACATTGTTGCCCTGTATGTAGACTTGCTCCAAAACAGGCAAGACACACATATAGCATGCACATTAGATAATCGAATATCAGCTGGCTGCCTCACCTCCCTCAAGTCTTCTCCAGCTTTTCTCAACAGCACGTATCTTTTTTCTCCTTTAAAACTCCCTTGGTTAAGTCTTCAGTGTCACACAGCAGTCTACTCTCAAGTCCTCCGAAGCTCATACTGCTGCAAGAATCTGACCTCCAAACAACATGGCTACTAACACTTCCAAACATATTCCCCAAGAGAGTTTTCCTAAAGCCTGGAAAGGAATTTTGGATCCCCAGCCTACCATCCACATAGTAACAATAGTTTTCCATTGCTCCCAGGGAAGCGAAAATACAGAAGAACATCGCTTACATCCAGAGTTACATTTACAGCCCGCTGAGGGGGAAGGGGGATTAGATCCCAGAGATTTAGCTTCAGCAGAAGTTCCGCCTGTATCAGGATTTGAGATTTTGATGTTAGTGAAATAGAAGAGAGAAATATTTCCCTCAGGGAGCAAGAAAAAAAATATCCAAAATCTTCAGCCTGACTTTCTTTTGTATCGCTGCTCCAGCTATTGTCTCCAGAATTCATTATAATAAGCAAATACTCATACATCATTGGTTTAATATGACAACTATGATGCTTAATAAGGCTGGAAGAAACATCGCTGTGACTCTATTTGTAACTCCTAAACAATCAGTTATTGCTGAGAAGGTTACACCAATTTTTATAGCTCAGGAGCTGATTTGCAATTTGTATTCATCTTTCATTTTGACTAGACCAGTTGTGTGTTCTATCTGCATTATCAGCTCCATAAAAATTCATTCCTATCCATAAAAATATAATATTTCTAATAATGCCTCTCCTACTTTGTATGGGCATATTTGTGGTTTTATTTAGAACAGAAAGGCAGTTAAGCTGGTAGCGGGATTGTCTTTCTGTCCAGGTTCACTGCAGGACCTAATCCATCTACTCTAAATCCGTCCAGTCAGATTTAAATTGTTTTTATGATGAGATGGAAGAAATTTGTCTTTGCACAATTTATGAATTCTGAGTAACTATGAAATTACTGCGTATCAAATGTCTCGCTGTACAGTCACTCTGGGCAGACAGGGCTCCTGACAGGTATGGCCCACACAGTTTGAAAGATGGTAAAGAACCAAAACAATTAACATAATGTTTGCAGCCTGACTAAGCAATAGGCACGCTACAGAGACACCTGAGCTGAAGATACCGGTTTAACCAAAGTCTGTCTCCAGAAAACTGGAGTGTAGAAAGTCTCAGTGAAGGGGCAAAACTGACAGTGTAGAGAATTAAAATGATTAAGACGCTGCGGATAAGAGGAGTAAAAAATGTATTTAAGCAGTGACAATACCCTGGGTGTCAAAACCAGCCCCAGGAGCCTCGGGCACATCTGTGGTCTCTACAATTTCCAGGCGAGCAGTGCCTGTCAGTATACTGGGAGACTAGAGCCAGCACTGGATTGCCAAGGGAAGGACAGGAGAATACGGACCTGTCACGAGGAGGTACAAATGCATCAGCCAGCTGAATGTCCAGAGTAATGAGTATCACTGGGATCTAGTAATTTCTCATCATTGATTATCTCAGATATTCAACTGACATTCATTAAGCAAAGAGTCAGGGCATTGTTAGCTCCTCCCAGGTGCTTGCTGTCTCCTTCTCAGCACAGGTCATGCTCCCATAGAAGAGACAGCTGGAGGAAACATATGCTCTTGTCTCAGCAGTTCTTGTTCACAGTCCAGAGTCCTGAGAGAAACTTACCTTCATGAGAAGTTTGAGGCAATGCACAAAGTGGGGCAGCTCAGGCGGGGCAGGTGTTTGGTTGTGCCAGCTTAGCTGGAGGCAGTGACTAGTAGAAAGGGGTGGGACAGACAGGTAGCATCATCCAAAAGTGGCAGAGGGAGACTGGCAAGAGCCACTAGTGTAGTAGTAAATGGGCATCCAGCTATTTAAGCATTAAGAGGACTTGTGTAATCCCTCTCTTCTCCCCTCCCTCCTTCCTTCCCTCCCTACCTCCATCCCTCCCTCTATTCCTTTCCCACCCCCCTCCTTTTCTCTCTTCTTTCATCTTCCTTCCTCCTGTACCTTATTAAAATATCTGTACCATGGATGGGTTTCGTTTCATGGTTCTCGCATATGTCAATACTGCTCAGATTATGTGCAGGTAGTTAAAAAAAGGATTTGTTGATTTTCACAATTGGTACACTGTGCTGGTTAAAGTGCAGGTGTGTTGCTGTTCCCAGCTACTAGATCTCAACAAACTGACTAAATATCCTTTTTAAATGTTTTTTCTAAACCAGGTTGCTGTTGTTAACCATGGCAATGCGATAGATCCAGAGCCTGCAAGGTCTTTAACAGGTACAGAACCACATTTTGAATAACAAGTTAGAAGGGTGAAAACCCAGGCTGGCATGTTAAAGAGGCAGAGAGGCATCTGTCTGATCTCAGTGGGTGAAAAAGAAAGAAGAATTTGTCTTCAGGCAAGAGCACTTCCAGGGGAATCCCACAGAGATCTCTGTCTGGCCTTGCATTCTTCAATGTTCTTACAATCTCTATGAAACTACTGGGCCATACCCATACTACCTACATAAGCAACAGACTCTTATGTTGTGCCTACTTCTTCCCACCCAGGGACCTAGGCTCTTGGCAGCCCTCTGGAGGAGCAATCTCAGTTCTTTCCAATTTTAAAGTGAGAAACCACAACTGTTGTGAGGACTAACTTGGGCATTTGTCACCTAAGGCATGAAATTTAGGCACTGGTGGCTTGTACAGGGCTGGAAATAAATGTCACCAGTCCAAAGATAAGAAAGGAGATGGGGAATTGGAAAAGGGAGAGCTCTGGATCACTCATTGCCCTGGAAAAGTGGCAGGTAAGACCTGAAAAACCTTCTTCCCACTTGGCCCCTCCTCATGTGAAACTGGGAAGCAACCATTTTTGTCTCACCACTGTGATCAATTTATGTCCTAGAGTCTTTGTTGGTCATTATACTTGCGGGCTCTTGCCTTGGCTGAGTGTTTTTTCTTCCCCATCTGCCCCAACATCCTCTTCCCAATCCATTCCCCAGTGCTCCTCACTAAAGTATGTCCCTTTGTCCCCAAAAACATCCCACTGTGGCATGCCTGCCCATCTAAGAAGACAGGTCTCCAGCTGGGAAAGCAAAGTGGGATCTGTCAGGGGGTGGAAACAAAGTCAGAGGGAGCTCTTTTCTAAGAGTTAATCTTGCAAGTCCTCCCAAAGGCCTGACATGAGGCAAGAGACAGCAAGGAAAATAATCAAGCCAAAGCTTCAAAAAGGCCTTTCCAGATTAAGAAGGGCACCTTCCGAGTCTATAACTTGTTCTGAGTTTTAATTTGCATGTTTCCTCAAACCACCACTGCCTGAGTCTGAGATACTGTGGTTTTTACATGCCCAAATTTCAGTGCATCCTGAAGAAACCTCTGACCACCTTCTCCACGCTGAGTGAAGGAGTTTCTGAGGACCATTCAGCCCATTTCCTGCTACTGCAATCTGGGCAAAGTGGAACACTAGAACCATGTTTCCTCTTGGCTACTGCTGGGTACATTACTTTTACCACAGGCTGTAAAATAGCCTTAAATATTTGAAGCGGCAAATGTAAGCACCTTAGAAAATGGGACATAAGATAGTATTCTTCATCTGTCAGCTTCCAAGCAAAAATCCTTAAAATTAGGGCAAAAAATATGAAAGGAACTGTAAGTAGAGGAAGACTTATTAGGGCCGTAAGGCATGTCAAGACATGTTCTTCCTGTCTCACTGCATCAGGAGACAGTGAGATAGCATAACTGAAAACAACCAATAATTAATCAACCTGAAAAACCTGAAATGAGAGAATTTTAGGTGGGGAGTTTTCCAGACAGTCCACTCTACCAGTTTAATGAGGGCAATGATCAAATGAATGAGTTACCACAGTATCAGACATGGTACGAAGTGCGGTACATTGATGCTCTCCAAAGCAGCTTGCACACATGCCTTGCTACAACATGTACTGCCCTCTGTGAATGGGAGACTATGACCCACTGAGAAAAAGATTCACTTTTTCCCTTCTGCTTACTTTTCCTTTACCTTGTATCCTAAGCCAGTATAGACTGACACCTTGACTTAAACTGTATCAGCTTTCCTAAGGAATACACGTTTATATCTCAAAGACACTGCAAAAACCACTCAATTACAGATATTTATCCAGAAGACACTATAGGAATTAGTGGATTATAAATACGGACCGATCTGCAAAGATCTGGAGTTTAGTTCTGCCATAGTACAACCAAGAAATTGTAGTTTATTGCCTCAGTATCCTCACATATGAAATGAAGATCACGATACCTCTTTGAAACATGCTAAAGGATGTATAAAAAACTCATATAAAAGCACTATAGAAAGTCAGGAATAATAATAATAATAATAATAGTTATTATTATTGCTGTTATTAATAATGCAGTGACCATGCAGTGCATGAAACTACAAACAGCTGTGAATGATGGGGGCAGAATATTTGCCTGATGTTCCCAGAACTGTTAAACACAAAATGTGACACCAGAGGTAACAACCTCCTCCTCGGTGGATGACGATAGGTACCAAATGGATGAAGAAAAACGGCTTACATCCCTGTGAAGCAACATGCGAGAACAAACAGTGACAACTGCTGAAAAATGCCTTTGGCTGGGAAGAGCTGAGATGTGGTTTTGTCCATTTCCCACTGCGAGGAGAGTGTCCCTTTCTCTCCTCCACTCCGCTGCCTTCCTTACAGGCATATTCACAGTTTGAAAACAGATCTTGAGAAAAAATCATGGGGAGGAGGTGGAGGTGTGTCATGGGGAGGGTGGAATATTCAGCATTTTTGTCTCAGTCTCAGCTGGAGAAACGAAGGTAACACATCTGGAATAGCAGAAAGAAAATCAGCATTACTAGGGAGGCTTTCTGCTTAAGAAATAGGAAGCAGCTCCGGAGAAGATATATGAAGCAATAAGAGATGATTTACTTCCACAGCATTTATTGTTTGAATACGTACATACACCCCATCTATTTTCGTTTGCCCCAGCATGCGTGGCAGTCCTCCCTGTTGGAGGATGACATTGTTACATTTGTCGTCATTCCCTCCAATATATCATGAGGAATAGCTGCTCGAAGCACAGTGCCTGGGCCCGGATTGAGCGGATGGCAAAAAGCAATCTGCTCCCAACGCTAGCCCTGGTAATGGGAGCTCTCCATCACGCTGCCATCTCACGGTGCGGGGTACAAGGCTTGCATGGCTCGCAGGCGCTCATCGGAAACGGTCTTGCGATCGTCATCATAAAGCCCGATAAAGTAAACATTTCCCAAATAACTCTTTTCACCTTGTGTTCTCTCATATTGTGGCACTTCCAATGAGTAACCTTATTTCTGAGCAAAAGAAGGAGAGAAAGAAAAAGATACAGCATCTGTTATAAGCACTGTTGTTGCCAAGGCTTTCATATGATGTGGATTACTTAGATACTGGAAAATTGTGCGGAGTTTGGGCACAGCTGGGGACGGACACATTTGCGGGGATGGGTCTGTCATTGACAAGTCCGTGTTGGTACTTAGTGAACCAGGGATTAACTTCAGCTTACTCCTACTCAGGTAGGTACTGGGGGGTAATAGGACCCAAATGTGGCTGAGGACTTCATTAGAGAGAGCCTTAGCTCATTAAATTTCAAGACACAAAGGGTGCCTTGAAATCCCTAAATGACTGTTTAGGGATCCATGAATTTCACCCACAACACCTTCCTCCAGCCAAACTTTATGTTACAGAAGTGACATAAATGCATACACGGACCTCAGACTGTAAATGATACATCACACCTGATATGCACTATGGAGCAAGTGCCAGCACACAGCTCTTTCAAACCTGGTCACCTTCTCCAGTGTAGGGGAGTAGCTTGCAACCTCACTTTGCTCCACAGTGAGATCCAGACCATGCCAGGATACCTGGATGCAGTGGAACCCAGCATCTGGGGGTGGATGAGTAAGGAAGTGTTGGTACACCTGAAAAAGACTCCAGTTTTGGGTAGGTGGGGATAGTAAGGTGAGATGCAGGGACATGGGGAGTTGGTGCTGAACGTGGGGGCTGGGTGAAGCTGGGGTCCAGTCTGTCAGGTAAGGGTAGGAATGAATCTTCTTGAAAACAAAAATACAAACCCCACAAGAGTTTCCATATATTTTCCTTGGAGCTTTGCATTATTTCAGGCTTGAACTCTTTGTAGGATCATAAGAACGGATTAAGCCCCACAAAGGGCTTTTGAATCTCATTTGAAGTCCATTGCAATTGCTATGGATTAGGATCTTCATGTTTTTGTTACATGATTTTACCTCCTTAGTACAAACTGGCTCTGGAAGAAGTTTTGCAGGCTATAATAGTGTAACTGTGAAGCGTTTATTTTTTTCAGTCGTTTCATTGCCTTTCCCTAGAGGCATATTTATATAGATTAAATTTTGAGGGAAGTCCTAAATTAGATCTATCTCTCTGAGAAAACTTCTCAGTAATTTGTCTATAATCACAAAGACATGTGATGTAAAGAAAGAAACTAGCTGAAATTAGGAACGTAACGTTCTCAGTGGAAGATAGACTGTTGGGTAAGTTACGCCTTTCCCTGCAATCCAAACAAGCAAACACTCCTCACACCTTTGGGAGTCATTTAACTCATTACCATACAGATACAGAGGTTTCCTTCCTTTGGTCAGAAACTGTTGAGCCCATTCCATTGCTCTGGTGGTTGCAACAGAACATGATCCGTTTTTAGAATGGTGAACCTCATCTGCAGGAGTCAGCAGAGTCTCAAAGGCTAAGGAGAGACCCTGAGGAGTATTCAGATAAACATGATAAAGATTCTGATGGCAACATCATTAGCTGCTTCATTGCTTAAAATATCCAGGAAAACATATCCAGTGTTGGAGATCTTCACTAGTATTTTCTAGAAAGGAGAGAAAGGACTTCCTAGTGGCAAAGTGAAGGTGTGACTGCTCTCCCTGGCACATAACCTCCTTCAAGGGACATTCCCTTCTAAGAATTTGGTACTGACTCTGCTTTTTATCTTTAGTCAGCCAGCTCTGTGAACAGTCTAGTATGTCTTTGGAGATTTGTTCTGTCATAGTGATAATTTGATCAAATAATCTTGCCTAGGGTTTGGTGCACCGTATTAACATCATATTTAGCACAAGACATTATCATCATGTACACAAGACAGCAGCCGCACTAAATTATTTTCTGTTTGAGGCTGTGTCTTGGATTTCAGTAAAGCTTCATGTGCCTGTGGCTGCATTCTCTTAAGAAGCTCCATAAACTTTCCAAACACTCATTAAGCTTTTCAGGAGTCCTTCCAAAGGACTAGCCTCTCAGATATTTAAAGTGTGTATCTTGCAAGGAGTTGCCCCAAAAGCTGCAATGAAGACAGAGTTCTCTGTCTAACCTGATTAAAAACCTGAAAGAGTGACCCTGGCTATGAGCAGAGGTTGTCTTCTGGAGTGTCCGAAGAGACATTTGACAAACTCTTCACAAACTGCCTACGTGACTGTCTACAGGAGGTAATGAAGTCACAGAAAATGCCATACTCATGGCACCTTTTGCATCCACACTTTTGCAATTACAGAATCACAGAATCATAGGGGTTGGAAGGGACCTCTGTGGATCATCTGGTCCAACCCCCCTGCCGAAGCAGGGTCACCTAGAGCAGGCTGCACAGGACTCTGTCCAGAAGGGTTTTGAATATCTCCAGAGAAGGAGACTCCACAACCTCCCTGGGCAACCTGTTCCAGTGCTCCGTCACCCTCAGAGGGAAGAAGTTCTTCTGCATGTTCAGACAGAACTTCCTCTGCTTCAGTTTGTGTCCACTGCCCCTCGTCCTGTCACTGGGCACCACTGAAAAGAGTTTGGCCCCATCCTCCTGAGACCCACCCTTCAGATATTTGTAAGCATTTACTAGGTCCCCTCTCAGCCTTCTCTTCTCCAGGCTGAACAAGTCCAACTCCCTCAGCCTCTCCTCATAGGAGAGATGCTCCAGTCCCCTCCTCATCCTCATAGCCCTCCGCTGGACTCTCTCCAGTAGCTCCTCATCTTTCTTGAAGTGGAGAGCCCAGAACTGGACAGAGTACTCCAGATGGAGCCTCACTAGGGCAGTGTGGAGGGGAAGGAGAACCTCTCTTGACCTGCTGGCCACACTCCTCCTAATGCATTCCAGAATGCCATTAGCTTTCTTGGCAGCCAGGGCACACTGCTGGCTCTTGGTCAACCTGTCATCCACCAGGACACCCAGGTCCCTCTCCACAGAGCTGCTCTCCAGCAGGTCCACCCCAAGCCTGTACTGATGCATGGGGTTGTTCCTCCCCAGGTGCAGGACCCTGCACTTGCCTTTGTTGAACCTCATCAGGTTCCTCTGCATCCAACTCTCCAGCCTATCCAGGTCTCGCTGAATGGCAGCACAGCCTTCCGGTGTATCCACCACTCCTCCCAGTTTGGTGTCATCAGCAAACTTGCTGAGGGTACATTCTAACTCTTCATCCAGGTTGTTGATGAAGAAGTTAAACAAGACTGGGCCCAGTACTGACCCCTGGGGGACACCACTAGTTACCGGCCTCCAACTAGACTCAGCGCCGCTGATGACAACCCTCTGAGTTCTGCCATTCAGCCAGTTCTCTATCCACTTCACCGACCACTCATCCAGCCCATACTTCCTGAGCTTCCCTAGGAGGATATTATGGGAGACTGTGTTGAAAGCCTTGCTGAAGTCTAGGTAGACAACATCTACGGCTCTCCCTTCATCTACCCAGCCAGTCATGTCATTGTAGAAAGCTATCAGATTGGTCAGGCATGATTTCCCCTTGGTGAATCCATGCTGACTACTCCCGATAACCTTCTTTTCCTCCACTTGCTTGATGATGACCTCTAGAATGAGCTGCTCCATCATCTTTCCAGAGATGGAGATGAAGCTGACTGGCCCGTAGTTCCCTGGGTCCTCCTTCTTGCCCTTTTAGAAGAATGGAGTGACACTGACATTCCTTCAGTCCTCTGGCACCTCTCCTGTCCTCCAGGACCTTTCAAAAATGATGGAGAGTGGCTCAGCAATGACATCTGCCAGCTCCCTCAGCACTTCTGGATGCGTTCCATCAGGGCCCATGGATTAGTGGGTGTCCAGCTTACTTAAATGATCTCTCACACAATCCTCCTCGATCAAGGGAAGGTCATCCTCACTGTAGGCTTCCTCTCTTACCTCCGGGGCCTGGCATACCTGAGGGCCGGCCTTAGCAGTGAAGACTGAAGGAAAGAAGGCATGCAGTAACTCCACCTTCTCTGTATCCTCTGTCACCAGGGCACCCACTTCGTTCAGCAGCAGCCTCACATTTTCCCTAGTCTTCTGTTTCTACTGATGTACTTGAAGAAGCCCTTCCTGTTGTCTTTGACATCCCTTGCCAGATTTAATTCCAGGTGGACCTTAGCCTTCCTCGTTGTATCCCTGCATGCTCTGGCAATGTTCCTGTGTTCCTCCCAAGTGACCTGTCTCTCTTTCCACATTCCGTAGACCTTTCTCTTCCGTCTGAGTTCCACTAGATGACTGCAAATTAGATGACTGTAAAACAAATGTCTCTGTGTGTCTATGAGCGGAATTTAGCTGCCCACACATAGGCACTGCATGCCAGCTGAGGTGCCCAAGGATGTTTAAGCCATCCACACAGGGCTGTCAGACATCACAGTATCTAGGGGACACCTGCATCATCACCTTGGAGTAGCAGCTTGAGGCCAGGCAGCGTACTCGAGGACAGCTCGGACAACCTGGGATAAGTAATTAGGATACCTGTCAGCCCATGCAGATGTATTTTAAGGTGTCTCAAGTCACTCTAACTTCCTGAATGTGGTGAAGTGAATCACAGAATCACAGAATGGTTGAAGTTGGAAGGGACCTCTGGAAGCCACCTGGTCCAGCCCTCCTACTCAAACAGGGCTACCTGCCCAAGACCATATTTTGAATATCTCCAAGGAGGGAGACTCCACAACCACTCTGGGCAGCCTGTTCCAGTGGTCAGTCACTCTCACAGTAAAAAAGTGCTTCCTAATGTTCAGAGGGAACCTCCCATGCTTCAGCTTGTGCCCATTTCCTCTTGTCCTGTCACTGAGCACCGCTGAAAAGAGCTTGGCTCTGTTGTCTGTGCACCCTCCCTTCAGATATTTATACATACTGATAAGATCCCCCTGAGCACTCTCTTCTCCAGGCTGAACAGTCCCAGCTCTCTCAGCCTTTCCTCATAGCAGACATGCTACAGTCCCTTCATCACCTTTGTGGCCCTTTGTTGGACTCTTTCCAGTATGTCCATGTCTCTCTTGTACTGGGGAGCCCAAAACTGGACACAGTACTCCGGGTGTGGCCTCACCAGTGCTGAGTAGAGGGGAAGGATCACCTCCCTTGACCTTCTGGCAACACTTTATCGAAAGCAGCCAGGATACCATTCGCGGTAAGAAAGATGGGCACAAACTTTTTGGCAGGGCTTCCGGCAATACCACAAGGGATCATGTTTTTTAACTAGAAAATGGTAGATTTAGACTAGACATAAGGAAGAATTTTTTTGCATTGAGGGGGTGGTGAAACACAGGAACAGGTTGCCCACAGAGGTGGTAGATGCCCTTCCAACCCAAAATATTCTGTGATTGCTAAGGTATGGATCTACCTGGGACCAGTTATAGCTTCTTGGCAATAATATCACCCCCCTTCTAGCAGCAGGGGCCAGGAATGTCTGCATTGCTTGATCTCTTCCTGTGTTGTTATCAACAAACACAGTCACCTCCCATACAATAAAATGCTGCAGGAATGTTCCAGTAAAGAGGGTCTGTTCTTAAGTCATGAATGGAAAAGGTTTAGTTTGGTTCCATCTTCTCAGATTGACAAAGAAAAGGATGTTTCATTAATAGTTCATTTTTCCACCCAATTTGTTCCTTGTGATTTTTAATGAGCTTTTGAAAGCAAGAAAAAACATCAAGAGGAGATTAATTTCTGTATAAAAACAAAACAAAAACTCCAAGCACAACAGCTGAAAGTTAACAGCTTTTAGTAACTAACAGAATAAATAGATTGAAGAAAGGCTGAATCATCCTAAAAGGCAGTGGAAGGAAATTGGTTTCGTGTTTCAGAAAAGAAACAGTCCACTTGAAATGGTTACAGCCAAGGCTCTGAAAGATAAAATTACTTTGCCTCACCTCTGCTCAAGGCTAACACTCATAAAGCCCCTAGCCTGTCAGCAGACACCTTGTGCTGTTCTGCACAGCTTTGTACCTGCAGCCCCTCTGCATGACAAGATGATGGCTCCAACTGCTGCACAGAATTGCTTAGAAAGAGTTTTCACAGGGAGAAACCTTTCCTGGGCTCCAGGATAAAAGCAGCTCCTGGCTTTTCCTCCAAAACTCAGTGTATTTTTTTCTGCATGGATTACCAGGTTTTAGAAGAAGTACCAGTACTGGAAATAATGAGCAGGCAGTAGTCTGAGGGCATGTGTGTTTTTGTCTGGACTTTGTCAATTATCATGTAATTAGAGACGTGTAGCCAATGGAAAGATTTCTGTGATATATGAGATATATTTCTCTTTCTTTCCCTCTATCCTACACCATCCTTGGTCTGTCTAGCTTTCAGATATATGTCTTCTAATCTCTTATTCTGTAATCAGTTTTTCAGTGCACCTGAACAATTCAAGTCACCTAAAAGTCAAAGCACTGCAAACCAATTATCAATAGTTGGCTGTCAAAATGAAGACATGGAAATCATGGCTAACCTGGTGGGATCTGACTGGTAAATTTGGGCCAGGCAGTTCTTGCTATAACGGTAGTATTATTCTTGTAAGCACACATTTACAAGTATACTTGTAGGCATACAAAACTCCATAGAATGGAAGAACAGGAGGAAAAGTGGTGTTCGCCTACATTAAATACCGGTATTTAGTGTATTAGAGCATTTAGACTATATGAAAGCAAAATTACTGTTAGTAACATTAATAACAATGTGCTGAGTGAATATGGCAATCTGAAGCGACACTATAATGCACCTAATACAAAAACCTAAAAAAAAAATGCCATTCAATCACTCCAGCCCAGAGGCAGCATGATGAGAAAAAGTGGTTTTGATAAGCCTGCTCCAAATTTAATGCAAAGCATCGTAATTACTGTAGCTTCAGTGAAAATTCCCTGATTTTACACCATTTGAGACGCAGTTCAGAGTGGAATCCCTAATACCCAGTTACTGAGGTAAAACAGCGTTTTTCTCTACTGTGTCAGGATCCAGACAACAAAGTGTAGTAGTGAGACCAGATGACTCGTGAGACTGGACAGCTGCCCTTCTTGCTCACAGAAGATGCCCCATAATAGTAATGTAATTACAGACAATTTTGCAGCATCTTATTCCTCTGCTTATTAAAGTTAAATAAAAGCCACTAGAAAAAGGGAATATATTTGTATTTATCTTTTCAGCGGGTGTTATCTCTTGTCTGCCTCACTCCAGTCCTTTTCTATCCAAGAAAAGACTAATTTATAGGATCATAACAACACAGAAAATTACTGACTGAAAGGATTCTCTTATAAATTAGTAGCTGAACATTAGAAGGTGTGTGTGCCCACACCATCATATACTCACTCACGTAACTGTCCTCTTTTGTTACCATTAGCCATTTATTCCACATATAAAGTTAATGAATGTATAAATAAACTCCATATATGTCCGGTGTCTTGTCTGTTCCCTAGTGCTTGTACATTTCTTTTCCCTTTCTGCTTTTTTTTCTGTGGCCTCACCTGTTAAATATTCACCTGCCTTCAGAGAACACCAACTCAAAGTGATGAGTGTTTTCTCCTTCTACAGCAGCCCTATCCCAGACATGATTTTGTATTCCCCGTATGTCTCACATTAGCTCATGTAGCATCCTATTTTGATGGCTTCACAGGTGGATTGAGCTAGTTAAACGGCACCTGGTTTTTGGAAAGGGGAGGAAAGGTGAGAAGAGCAGAGATGATGAGGGGGGACCAGGGAAAAGGGAGCTTTCCCAAAGCAAGATGTCCCCATTGACAGCAAGGTTATCTCAGCTGCCCATGGGACTGCACCCTCTGTCTTCGACTGCCAATTTACCATTTGCCTTGCCTGAATTCCCTGAAGGGAGCATCTCTCTCATTCTGGGTCCAGGAACACCTGGGTGCTTAATGGCTAGAAGCAAATTAGTGTCCCTATTGCTTCCAAACTCGGGACCTAAAATCTTAATGCTGACTGTATTTTCTACTATCCATTCAGTGGAAAAAAGAGAAAAAAGATAGCACATGGATGAAGCCAGAGACCAGAACTCCCTCCTAAGAGAGAACTCTCACCTCTAGGATATTACTCCCTCTAACTAATTTTCTTTTTGACCTCGAGGTCAAGAGCACCCGACGTTTCTAGGCAGAAGGAATGGATACCATCTTCCATCCAGAAGACCTTAATGCCAGGAATGACCATTCCTAGGAGAAGGAGGGAAATGGGGTTTTGGATCACTCCACTTTGCAAGGAGAATCGTTCTCCTGTTTCTTGGGTAGGAACTCTACCTCCAAGTGATGTTTGAAAATCAAGGGGCATTGTATGAGCATCTCAGGCCTGCTAATGGGGCTATGTGTTCTCAGGGCTGTCTGCCAAAGACACTGCTCTAGGACCTGACATGAGGAATACCTGGTCACTGCTCCCTGCCAGCCTTCTTTATCCTTTGTGTACCCCCTGCCTGCGAAGTTTGGACATGTGAAAAGACACAGAACGAAGTGCAGGAACATGAGAATCACAGATGGAGGCGCCTCAGCAGTTCAGGTGTCTTCAAGGTCATGTGACTCGGTGGATGTTTCTGGGGTAGGTTTCCAAGGTGGGCCAGTGTCAAAGCTAGGGGTCTAATCATAGGCCCAAGTTAGGGTCCCTAGACTCTAACTAAAGAGTTTACCCCTGGTTCATGTCCCTGCTGCTTTAGAGCTTTGGTAGAAGTGGTACTTGCAAAGAAAACTTCCCCCTATTATTTCAGCTGCAAAATCCATCCCAAAATATCCATTGAGCATCACTGCTGATGCAGAGTGGCTGTTACCTTCCACCCCAATAACTGCTGAAGGATCTCTTTATTTACACTTTATGAAGCACCTGGGTTTTTTTGAGGATGACTGACACCACACAAATGTACATTATAATTATTGTCATTCAGGCTGGGATCAGCTCTGTACTGTTTTATGGCTTTTTTTTAATTTTTCTGTGTAGGAGGGTTGTTTAGTAAAATAATGTGCTTCATCATGTTATGATGTTGAACTATTTTTTAATTTTTATTCTTTGTTTTCTGTCACTGGTGAGATGCTTTTTTCCTCTAGACACTAAGCTTCATTCTGCACGCGATTTGCGAGGGCTGTGGCTCACCAGGACAGGGCCCATCATTTCTGATTAGAGATCAACAAGACTTTTCCAGTCAAAAAACTTTTCCATATATGTAGAAATTTTTAAGGAAACATTTTGGAAGTTTTGTCAAATACTTACATTTTCTTTTTGGACTGCGCAGAATGTGTTTCTTTTGGAAACAGCTTAATAAAGTATTAAACTGCATTTTTCCTGTAGTGTATGGCCTGATGGGACTGGTAGTTTTAGCCCCATTTTCACCAATAAAATAATTTCCTCAGGGGACTGTGTTTCCACTTAGGAACTGTGCTGATTTCCCACCAGCCAAGCAACATGGTATGTCATGGACATTTCATTACCTTGTAATTAGCATGTAATTGTTATGAGCAGGAGGTCTGGTCGAGGAGAGTGGGGTAAATGTGACTATTTCTGTTTTAACTACAGTTCCCATAAGACCACGTGCTGCTGTGAGAAAACAAAGTTGAATGTTGACATGACTCAAAACAAAACCTTTCAGCAAACCAAATGGAAAGGTTTTGATTTCAGGCACGTCGAGACATTTCTCTTCAGCTGAAAATGTCAAAAAGAGCATTTGACATCTGTTGTGTTTTGACCTTTCCAAATTGAATTTCTTTGTTGCTCCCTCATCCATTCTGTACAAAGAAAAACACATTTCTTTTGTCCTGATGTGGAGGGAAACACAAAACAGAGAAGAACTATCTAGAGAACGGAGGGACATTATTCTGTTTTGCTTAGCTCTTTATAGGAAAGATTAGGGTAAAATAAAGTACCCCTTTCTCCTTCAGCTACATGCAGAGGGCTTGTGCTGAGCTGACCCCTGCAGCCAGGCGCAGTGAGAAGCAGAGGATAAAGCAACAAACGTGATCCCGGGGGACTGTGCCTCTTGCCTGGGCACCCCTGAGCTGCTTCGTTTCCAAGCACGTGATGCAGAGATAAATAACTCTGCTTCTACCCTATATGTTCCTGCAGCACCTGTATAGTTGATACTTTTTCCTTCTCAGTCCTTTCCTTGTTGTTATCTCCTGTGACACATTGTCTAGTGTATTCTTTGTATATCTGGTACAAAATCGAATAAATGTCCTTTAAGTTGCTTTCATCTGAACACCTTCATTATTTTTATGTCAGAAGTGTCTCAACAAGGAAATTCAAGTTTGGGTGAGCTCACAGACATTTCTTTTCACTCATAAGACATGAACAAACCGTCTGGCGCAGTTCAGCCACTCAGCATGATCCTAAAACAAAGACAAATGCTGCTGATGTAGTTTCATTGTTTAAAATAGATATTTTTGGAGCATGGATTACTTCAGTTCAAACCTTCCAACTCTTTTCTGTTAAACTCATATATATTGACACATGCCCCTTTATGTGTCCATATAGCCTTAAGAAATTGTCTCTTTATAAATAATACTCATTAAGTATATATAGCAACTGTTTCTGTGACATGTAGCTTCATTCTAAAACCCATTTAAAAGAGCAGTGAAGCTAAACGGGGATCTCGGTACCCACTGGTTTTCTACTGCAGATTCATATCGGGCAGTGTCACCATTCCTACCCCTCATCAGGCTGAGCATGGCTCTTTAAGACTTTATTCATGAGCCATAAAGGTGCCCATGGAGGGACCGAGGTCTGAACAGTCCTAAGGAAGAAACAGCTGAAGTGCCAATGGCTTGGGGAAAAGCCTGAGCTGAGTTTTCTCTTGGGATTTTTTAGCACAGGAATCGTTCAACAATACTTTCTGTTCTCCAATCGAACTAGTTGCCAGGAGATGGGAGATTTGGTGTGACGTGACTCATGCTCCTTGTTTGGAGCTGTCTGGGGAGAAGACTGTCCTCTATTTGGAATTGTGCATTTCATTCAGCAAATGACTCTGTCCTTAATGGGGACTTGCAAGAAAGGGTGATCCTTGGTATCACAGAATCACAGAAGGGTAGGAGTTGGAAGGGACCTCTGTGGATCATCTAGTCCAACCCCTCTGCCGAAGCAGGGTCACCTAAAGCAGGTTGCACAGAACCTCGACCTTTATCCTTGGTAAACAAGGGAATCAAAGCTGGAACTGAAGTCATGTGGATATGCCTTTTCTAGAGAAAAAACCTTCATATTTATAAGCCAAACCTGGATTTCAGAAGAGATGAAGGCCACAACTCTAGGCTGTAACCCACCCCACCAGAAGTGATGACAGGAAAAGTGGACTCTGAACACAGAAAGTCCATTTACTGACTGCCTCCCTGTTTTTCTGGAACAACTGAAACTGACCACTGGTTGGAAATAATTTGCTTACCTAGACTGATAATCCCTTGTGCTCTGCAGTCACATTCATGCAACAGGCTGACTCGTGCCAATGGAACAATTCTCATGAATCAGAGATTTTACCATCGGTCCGTGACACCAGTTTCTAATAACTGAACGAGATGTTGCATTGAAATTCACCTCCTTCCTCTGTACCACCAGTAGATTTTTCTGACTAAGTCAAAGGAAATATATGGTGTCACTAAAAAGTACCGGCACCTTTTCACATGTGTTCCACAATTGCATAACAATCACAGCAATTTCCTTTTTAATATCAGGTGGTGCTAATATGGCTAGGAAAACCCAAGGGACCATGCTGATTTACTAGTTCCCATGAATCCATCACAGGCTTATCGTTCAGTAGACTCTGCCTTTTAAATATGGCCACTGTGCTCAATTAATAATATGAAAAAGATTCAATTCCATTTTCCCCCTCCACTCTTGGAAAATATATTACATGAAAGGATTTTATCACCTGCACTTTTGCATAATATCATGTACTGGATGTGATTAAATGTCCAGGTGGTTTCATCCCTACTGCCAAACTGACATCTCCAAAGATGCATTATCATCCATAAAAGATCCATAAGGAGAAAGGATGTGTATTCAATGTAAGAACATATTCCAAAATTCTAATAAAATTTATTGGCTTTGCAAAATTCCAGGGAGCCTGGATAGAGGCAGTTATAGAAAAAGGACTAAGAGGACTCCATTATTACAATGCAGCCTCTGCAAAGTCAAGGGTAGCCTGTAGCTGTATATGCTAGACAGGAGTTTGAAGCTTTTCTTCTGATGTTCCTCTGAGGAAATTTTTTGTGGCCATACCTTTGTGATTCCTTCCTCCTTAGTGCCAAGGCTTGTCAGGCTTTGCAAGTCAAGTGCAGTCTGGACCAGACTCTGACTTTACTCAGGCAGGACGACAAGCAGAGATATCACAACACCTCACGGATGTACGAGGGGCCCCCAGTAAAACTCAAACAGAAAGAGTGTAAGAGGTGGAAGCACGGTCACATCAGGTCACCCAGCATAAATATATAGATGTGGTCTAGCTTTCCAAACATCATCCCTATATGCTCAGAATGCACCTGGAACTGAATCTAGCAAGGGATGTGAAGGGCGAGAAGAAGGGTGTCTACAGGTTAATTGGCAGCAAAAGGAAGGCTAGAGAAAATGTGGGCCTAGTGCTAAAGGGGCAGAGGACGTGGTGTCAAAGGACATGGAGGAGGCCAGTGTGCTCAATGCCTTCTTTACTTCACTCTTTACTGGTAAAATCAGCCTTCAGGCTGATGCCAGGGCCTTAAGACCAGCAGAAGATTGGAGCAGTGAAGGATTATCTTCAGTGGAAGAGGACCTTGTTAGGAAACATTTAAACTGAACTGACACAAGTCCATGAGACCTGATAGGGAGCACAAAGGGTGCTGAGGCAGCTGGGTCATTATCTTTGAAAGGCTGTGGTGATTGGGAGAGGTTCATATGGACTCGAAGGCAGGAAATTTCACTCCAGTTTCCAAGAAGGATGATCAGGGGAGTTACAGCCTGGTCAGCCTCACTTTAATCTGTGGGAAGACAAGGAAGCAAGTCCTTCTAGAAGCGATTTCCAAATGTATAAAGACAAGAAAGTACTTGGGAATAGTCAGCAAGGATCTGTGAAGGAGAAATTGAGTCTGACCAAAGCCACCTACGAACAAATGACTAGCCCAGTGGGTGAGAGAAGAATGGTGAATGTTTAAATCTACAACGTAGCAAGGCTTTTAACATTGTTTGCCACAACCTCCTCATTTTCAAGCCAATGAAATATAGACTAGACAAGTGGACATGAGTTAGATTGAAAACTGGCATGGGTTGAAAGCTAGCTGAATTGGTGGACTCAAAGGGTTGTGACCGGTGATGTGAAGTCCAGCTGGAGATCAGCCACGAGTGGTGAGCACCAGAGGTCTGCACTGAGACCAGCATAGTAACATCATTATTAATGACCTGAATGATGAGGCAGAGCACTCTCTCAGTGAGTCTGCAGATGATAAAAAACTTTGAGGAGTGGTTGATACATCAAATGGTTGTGTAGCCTTTCAAAGGGATGTTGATAGGCTGGAGAAATTGTCAGAGGGGAACCTTATGTAGTTCAACAGAGCTCAAAGCAAAGTCCTGCATCTGGGGAAGAACAACCATATGGACCACGGCACTCTGGGGGCTGACTGGCTGGAAGAAAGCCTTGCAGAGAAGGAACTGAGGTTCTGGGGGACACCAAGCTGAAAATGAGCCAGCAATAGATCCGTGCAGCAAAGAAGGCCAACAGCATCCTGAGTTGTATTAAAAGCATTGCCAGCAAGTTGATGGAAGTGATCCTTCCCTTCTGCTCAGCACTTATAAAGCCACATTTGGGGTCTTCTGTCCAGTACACAGGCTCCCCAGTACAAGAGACATGTACATACTGGAGAAAGCCATTGAAGGGCCAGGCAGAGGATTAAGAGATTGCAGCATCTGTCGTATGACAGGCGGAGAGAGCTGGGAATGTTCATCCTGGAGGAAAGAAAGCTCAGCGGGATCTTAGCAGGAGTGTATAAATATATGAAGGGGAGAATAAAGAAGAGGGAGCTAGGCTTTTCTCAGAGTTGCCCAGTGACTGGACAAGAGACAAAGGGCACAAATGGAAGAATGTGAAATTGTTTAAACATAAGACAAGTCTTTTAGTGTGGGCGTGATTGAAGACTAGGACAGGTTTTCCAGAGAGGCTGTGGTGTCTCCATCCTTGGAGATACTCAAAGACCTACTGGACATGGCATTGAGCAGACCTGTGTTAGCTGACCCTGCTCTGAAAAGCGGAGGTGAACTGGACATTCCCTAGAGACCCCTTCCAACCTCAGTGATTCTGTGATTATGGGGGATGCAGAGCTTATCTCAAATGGACTGTACTGTTTTCAAAACAAACTACTTTCTAGAATTACTAAGAGAGTTTTTGTGCAGCATGGAAAAGTTCTCTTGAAATATTATCTCTCAGGGGGATGCAGAAGAAAGGTTGGGCCATTTAAAATGTGCTTACAGGAAATGGAGAGATGCTTAAGGATTCTGTTGCAACCAGTTTTGCTGTGTGTTGCAGTTCCACTTGCCTTCTTCGGGCATCTGCTCCTGTGTTATTTCATTTTTATTTTTTTTCAAAAGGGCAGATGGTATTTTTTTTCCTGTGTGCATAATTAAATGAACACAAAACAAACTCATCTAAATATACTAATTAATTCCTTTTCCTAATAGACTGCAGGCAGCCTATTAATATTATTCACTCCTGGGACTAAGTGTCTGTTAGCAAGAGCTTCCCCCTCTTGCTACTTTTCCTTCTCTGATTGTGACACTGATGAAGTGATCCACCACATCCCCTCTCAACATCGTCATAGTGGAAGTAACTGTAGCTAGTCCTGCATTAGGGCTGGTCTTGGTGATAGGCTGACCATCCTTTTATTCATTACCATTCAACTCGGGTCCGCTTGTCATTCTTTCTAGCTTTGATAATCTGTATCTGAGTGGCCATGATGCTGCCTGTGTTAGGTAATAGCTGAGGACTTGGTCATTCCTAGGACTACACACATGTATAACCAGTTTGGGCTCTGGTTTTCTTGGAAAGGGTGTGACAAATGAGAGGAGGTTTAATTGTTCTGGTTTTTATACATATACATATATACACAGAAAAAAAAAGGTGAGATCAAAAATGCCTTTGGATGGCACCAAGTGATTCCCATCTCTATTATAATTACCCAATTAAAGAGGTGATAATGAGCTCAGGCTTGAAATGCTGGAGGGAGAAAACGAGGGTGTCACTGGGAACTCAAACTTTTGTTTTATCCTAAATCTTTATTGTAAAGGAATCACCTGTCAGGAAGTCTGCTGAGGAGCGAGCAGCTACTCACTGCAGCACTGTGATCACAGAAACACTGGTGGGAACAAAAGCAGCAGTGACAGATTTAGGTAAGGTGGCCTCCAGCCCAGGAAATCCAAGCACCCCAGTGGCTTTTTGAGGAGCCCATCCATCCTGGGGGCAAGGAAGTGCAGCCTTAGCTGAGGACTTTAAATGGGAGCTGTGCTTTCTCCACATATAAAGTGTTTTAAGTGCTTAGAGAGTGGGTCAAATTTTTCAAAGTGTTGGACAGAGGTTAATCCATGTGCTGAATGTTCCCAGGTTTTGTCGTAGCAGCTCTGCCAAAATGAAGCTGGTGTTGATGGTTATTAGTGACCATCTACTGTTAGTTCTGAAAAGAACCCGGGGGGCATGGTCACCCCAGCAGCTGTAAGGATTGATAGATACTGGTTTGTATTGACACGAGTATAGCCATGATGTCATGGGAAATAATCCCTCCCTTTTCAACTGGCATCTATTAGACCAAATCTAGAACAGTGCCTCCAGTTTTGGACAAGAAAGGCATTTGTAAAGCAGAAGCAAGTCCTGTGTTGGGAGTGGGGACTGGAGCACTTGGCCTGGTCAGAGAGGCTGAGGGAGGGGAGCTTGTTCAGCCTGTAGAAGAGAAGGCTTCAAGGAGGATCTCACTGCCACCGCCCGGTACCTACAATGAAGTCATGAAGAACACAGAACGAGGCTCTTCACGGAGCAATGTCATGGGTAGATGAGACCACAGCATCTTACTGCTCTGGGTTCAGCATGTTGGCAGGTTTGTGACAGGTTTGCATAAGGGCTCATGATGTTGGGATCCTACAGTGCAACTGGTGGGCTTGGCTTCCTTAGGGACCTGATCGCATGAATTGCAATGGCTCTTTCTTAACCACATGACAAGATATACGGGACATGCTTCCCATCATATGGGCTGATATGTGATGCTTATCCTTTAGGAAAGCATATGCTTGTAAGACTTGCTGTGTAGACCACAAGACCAAAGCTAGGCCACATGAAACCACATGATAAACCTAGGTTATATTCCTCTTTCCATCTCTCAGGATCCCAATACCCACTTGTATACTCAATCAAACTGAGTATTACATCTCAAAAGTAGCCACTCCTTCATCTTCCCCCAGCTTGATCCTTCTGAAAGTCTATTTCTGTGAAGATTGCCCACCTTTGGGACTACAAATCCCATTAGTCTTCAGTGGTGCCTCCATAAGGAGCTTGGTTGTGCTGGACTTCAGAGGCCCACATGAACAGCCACCCAAATCAGATGAATCCTCCCTTCTGAGAGACAGAGGGGAAAGCATCTGATTAAATTCTTTCAGCTTTTAGTGCGTGCAAAAATGTGTTTCTTTTCATATGATCCGCATTGCTGGATTTCAATCGTGTTCAAAGACGACAAAATGAAAAAGATCAAATGATAAATCAAAACAAGAGTAACACAAAAGCCTGAGGGATACAGAGCTGACAACAGACGATCACAGAAGAAAGTGATAAAATTTTTCTTTATTCCAGAAAAGCCAGACTTAACTGAGAAATATTTCCTACATATGTGTGTAGATGACACAAAATTTTTAGATTGATTGTTTTTACTAGATATTGTATGACCAAAATTTCAGTTTGTTAGAATTCTAACCAGCCTGTTCATCATTTTCAAGGCTGATTAGTACTAATATACATGTATAAATATTTTAAAATGTGTTGAACAAGTTGAAGACCCAGCAAGTAACAAATCAATTTCTTATTAAGTTACACCAGAAAATAGAGTGTCCAGAAGGGTGTACCATTTGTAAATATCAGGTGCATCAATCTTCGTTCCTTCAAACAATCAATTTTCCTGTGAAAGGAAGACAAAAACTAAAAAAAAAAAAAAGAAAAAAGTGAGAGAGAAAAATAAAAGAAAATACCCTGAAACCAGCAACAGAGTAGCAGGCTAAATCTATATCATTGTTCTTCCACTCTGGAGAACACAGCTAGTCCATTTTTTCTTTTCTTTTTTTCTTTTTTTTTTTTTTAGGAGCTGTTGTTGTAGCTCATTATAATGACAACTGGCTTAAAAGTGTTAAAAGGAAAAGATAAATCACTTCTGAAACATGTTTTGAAGCGGGTTAGTTCGTACAAGGAGCTTTGCAACACTCGCTGCCATTGTTTCCTGGATGACGGATTGGTTTTGGCTTGTCTCTGATCTGCTAAGGGACTTCTTCAGCTCTCATGAGGGCAGTAGAGGAACGTCCTGTGAGGGAAGAAGGTTTCTGCTCCAGGCAGCCCTGGAAGGAGGCAAAGCAGATATCATGGCAGATGGAGAGTCTCCACAGAAGCCTGGAGCATACTCCGGGGCTGTGGAGAGCATGCTGCCCTCTCCTCCAAAATCAGTGTCTAAGAAGATCTGGATCATATCACAAAAATACCAATATATCTCTGACACAAAAAGGAAGCTCATGTGTTTAGCTGTGGCACAGATATCTATGGTAGATATCACCTGAAGTAACTCTCGGTTGTGCAGCTTGAAGCCAGGTGGACACATTGCAGTTAAATGTGGGGCAAGAATACCTGAGCTGGCTGCTGTGTTCCCATGGCTAAGCAAACTATCTCAGGGACATCCTGCAGTCATGATCTTGGCATTGTGATGTCAAGGTACAACTGCTCCTGGGTTATTAAACCTCTTCTTAGCCTGAGGACCAGCTGTGTGCTGGCTAATATGGGTACATGGTCTCCAGCCACAGCTCTAGCAGAACTGCTGCTAGTTTGGGGATCTCTGCACCCAGTTGTTGTATGGACACGTAATGCCCTTGGGCCTGCATTCTGTTTTGTGTCTCTGCCACCTCATTAAAAAGAGCCAGCCTGAGGTCCTCAGGCCAACTGGTAATGACTGGCTTGTGTCCTTGTGGCTGAGGGCTAGCTAAATTCTCAAGCTTGCTCCCTTTTATTCAGCAGTGTAGATCTTCCCCACCAATGGAGTCCCTCCTGGCCTAGGACGGAGGATCTTTGTATCCAGCCGTTGAGGTCCATGAGGTCTTCAGACACCACAGTGATGGTGCTATGGGAAAACATACGGAGTTACAGGGAGTAGCCTAAAGGTGCCTCACAGCTGTATTTTCCTTTCCCAAGGCTGGGTTATCATATTTCTCCATTGCCACTCGACTTCTATCCATTCCTTTTTCAAATACAGTAGTGAAGATCCTGAATAAAGCATGGCAGCAACCCTGCTGTCTTCAAAATGCCCATCACACATTGAGAGCTTGAACTAGAAGGACAAGAAGAAGCCCGAGCACGGAGGATTAAAAAGAAGAGAAAGGAGGCGCTGACAAATGTTGTGCTGCAAGAGGCTTGGTGCAATTGTCTGCTTGGGAGACACTGGTACACTTTGAGCATGCTACTTAATTTAGTACCCTCTTTTCCAAATGCCCACTTAAGCTAATGGATGTGGCTACTCAGCTTGATGAGCACTATATGGTATATTCATGTTGATGTTATTTTTCCCCTGAGCTGCTGCAGCAAGCTCTCTCACAGGTGTCTGATGTGAATTCGGCAGAAATGTCATGCTACAATGATCAGAGGTGTATTTAAATAGCCACACTGTGCTTGGTTTTTTTCATGGAAAAAATGCTTCTTTCAGCTTTGACTGAAAACATTCACTGAGTCTTCTTGGAGGACACTCAATGAGGGTGAAGGAAAACGTGCTCGAAGCACAGTGGACACTGATGGGACATCTTTTCTGTTCTCCTTTGTCCTCATTAAAAAGCCCTAATTTGGTTTTATGATTTTACAGCTCAGCCATTCAGTTGGGATTCTGATGTTCCTCCTGTCAATGTGATGGAAATTAGACTCCTGGGTACTGGTAAAAAAATGAATCAAGCCCATATCCTCATACAAATTTGGGCATGACAACTCTGAAGTTGAAGAACTTTCAAGTAGCCACTTCCTACCACACAGCTACAGCTCTAAGTGATGTCTACATTTTTTACAATGTTGAAGAGAAACAGTTGAAAACCCAAGGAGGAGATTTGCAATGGACACGTGTCCACCTAAACACGAAAATATTCCTTGTTTTCAGTGAAAATCACAGTATATGTGTCCCTCTACATGCACACACACATTACTGTACATTTTACCCAATACAGTGCATAATTTATTAAAAGGGTATATATTAAACAGTTCTGCTTTCAGTAAGAGTTCAGCAAAGGACAAATGTTGCTGCTTGTCTTTAGTGAAATAAAATAAATTGTACATTGCAGTTAATCAGGACCATCAGTTAAGAGCAGGTATGTACTGCTGCAGTGATGAATGACTTAATATAAATGACACAAGTGTACTAAACCAGGGACAAAACCCAAACTCTCTACTAAAGTGGAATTATCACTCAGCTGCTGCTCCCACTGTTTTTGTCCAGTTGAGTCTTACAGTCCTCACTCTGGGACTCCGCCCCCAACCCCCAAACTAAAGCAACTGCCACAGAGGGTTTTTGAGTTAAGGTACTGCTGTCCCAGCTGTGACTGAAGGTGCTGTACAGAAACGTTCAGAACCCAGTGCTCAGGGGAAGAAATCAAGAAGGAACGAGGGGAGAAATAACACTCCATGACGGACAGGTGTGAGTCCAAAGGAGGAATGGTCCCAAAGTAGCTACAACCAAGAATAGCTGATGCTTTGTCTCTGGTGGTGTTGATGTCCCTCCAGGATGCTTGCTGGTATTTAAACCTGCTTTGCTTTGTACTTCGCTCTACCCTTGGCACAGCCTCTGAAAACAGCCTTTGTGAGAGTGAATGAGTGAAAAGAGCACTCTTCTGCAGCCGGAGGGCTGAAGTGTTGGCCCTGCAGTTCATACCCTTTAGATAAATTGTGGTTGTCTCCTCCTGTTTCTTCTCTTCTCCACTTACCTGAGCCAAGTGATACACGCCTTTTCAAGTCTTTGTGCACCAACTCAACCAGCTGCCAGATTGTTCTCCTTCTTGGACCATCTCCATTTCATTACTGAATACTTTAAAGCTTAAGCCTGTGAGACTTTTAAGGTAAAACTACCTAAACCATCCAGGATTTGAAAAGCAGAGTGTATAAACTCCCTGTTGCCCTAACCACAGGCTTCCCCAACCACATGTCCAACATGTCTCAGCCTTTAAGTCTGCTCTGCTAGAAGTACCAGTCTTCTCACACTCCTTTCATTAAACTCCACCTGCTGCCCTCCACCACAAGATCAATCATCCTACTCTTCCATTCTTTACCCCTGCCTATTGCACAGCACTGTGCATTTGTCAGCTGTGGGGTAAGTGCTTTCCAGTAGCCCAGCGTTCAGCCCGAAGATGACACACCAAACCCTCGGACAACCCTAAGAAGGGTGGTGTGGCTGGAGTCATGGCCATGAGGACATCCAGAGCGTACACCCATGTGTGAATGTCTAAAAAGTCTGACCTGGTGGTTTGCCAACAGCCTTGCTCACCAAAGCAGCCGGCAGGCAGCAGGTGGGAGCTGGGTGACTAGCTGACCATTGATGGAGGTGGATGTGAGGTTTACAGCTGTTTCTGTTTATTGACCACAGTACAGCAGCTGGCAGCAGAAGGATCACCAGCCTAGAAGGACCAGTGTCCTTTCTTTAGACAGCTGTGGGATTTCCAGCTTGGCTTCTTGTAGCTGAACTACTTTCAATGCAATAAAAATATGTTGGCTGGGCTTCAGCTACTCAAAGAGGTGCCCAGGTTCCCTACCACCCCTGTGCCTCCTGTGGCACCACCCCAGTTCCGAAGCTAATTTAGACACCCTAAGCAAGCACCTGCTGCATCCCATTCATATGGCCCATTGCAGTGTAAACCTCACTTACATGGCCCAGATTTCCTTCTCTGCTTTCACAGTTTCATATTCTTTTTCTTCAGCTGAATCTCACTCATTATTTCCAGCTGATATTCCTAACCTCTTCTCTTCCCTCGTTGTTATTTCTCTGCCCTTACTGCTGCTCCTCGCGGTTTGGTTATTATCCGTACCTGTTATTTTCTTTATTATTAACAGAGTAGAGACCAAATCTGCTATTCCCCACACCACCATCATCTCCAGGATATCTCCTTTTAACTCCAGTCTTAGGTGACAAACATTGCCTTTTGTTTACAGCCCCATAGCTGTGACAATGCTTTCCTCTGAGTTGATTTGAATGAGTTTTGCTTCAAGTAAGATTTCCCAACAGATGCGAGGAAGTGCTTCTGTAACTGTGTCAATACGAATAGATGCCTATTCACCCAGACGCACACTGTGCTGTAACAACCATGGGCATTTTGTACTGTCTTGGGGGGAAATGTGTCTGCTGCAGTGAAGCGAGAGGAGCTTGAGCCGAGATTCAGATGGAAACGGTGCACTAATTAGTTAAGGACCCTGCATCGTATTGGCTGGGTTTAGCGTATAAACTGACCTTCAGTTTTGGGCAGTGGGGGGAGGTTTTGTAAAGCCATGAACCTTATTAATCCCAATTTTGCCTTCACTTATCCCAGCAGTATGTTGACAAGAGACTGAGTGATGTTACTTTGTACTCAGGAATACTGTTCAAGCATAAAATCGTGAGTGAAGTCTGAATCACATCTTTCATTCTCTGCTCTGACTTCAGTTTGCTTTGTTGTGAAAAGACAGTGTGAGTCACTGACTCAAACAGAGGAAGCACAAATGTCCCATTTTTACACCAGAAAGCACATGTTTTTGGAGAGAGACAGAGAAATCTACATACAACTGAGAGACTTGTGACTGGCCTATGTAACCCGAGTCCCAGCCCATCCAGAAACTGCTTCTTATGTCACATTGTAACACAGTGACTCATTCACTTTGTGGTGAGATGTTCTTCTGGTCAAGCACATCTTCTCTTCTCTTTTTGTTCTACTCCCTCTACCACACACACACACGGTTCTCATAATGAACTATTCAGAGTAATCAAGATGTATTCAAGTTACTATTGTTTAGCTCTGAACTTTTTTGGAAAAAACATATTTCTTGGCATATGGGAAGAAAAATTTTGGGCCTTTCCTGGCACTTGGAGTTTTGAGATGTTTTCTGGTAACATGATGTGGAGGGGTGGGAGGGCTTCTGTAGTGCGAAGCGGAATAAAGATCACAATAATGAGGGCATGAAATTAGCTTGTCAGTATGAACTCTGTGCTACTGTGTAGGATTTTCAAATAGGATGAATAAAATTGTTGCCAAAGTTAGAAAGGATATAAGAATTGAGCAGGGTAGGAGGGAGGAAAAAGGTGCGTTCTACAGACATAGGAGATAATGGCTTAGAGAATTTTCTGTACTTAAGGAATAGCTCATTCATCTGAAAAAGTGTAGAGAGAATCATGAAAATTACCTAGGAAACAAAATATGTGTGTATATAGTGAGGGTGAGAATTTGAACTGATGTGAGGGAAAACGCAGCAGAAGAATAAGTGATGATTAGAGCCTCTCTTATTCTGCAGACCTGCCAATATTGCATCTTCCAAAAGCACAGTGATAATTTACACCATTGAAAAATATAAAGGGACGGATTTCTTCTGTGTGTAATGCCAGGAAGGGTCAAACAAGACTAGGTACTAACACTCTTCTGAATGGCCTAGTCACTGTAATTCTGTACACAAAATGCCCACAGTATTTAATCAGAGCATAGGATCAAGCTTATTATGTCTCATTATGGCAAATTTCAGTAATGCCATTCAAACAGTAGTTTTCAAGCCTGAGTTTTTGTGCCCAATAAAAAAGCAATGATTTGTCCAGAATATTCTTTTGTTCACTAAGAGTCTGATTTTTGGAGATACAGTCTTTCAGGAGTGACAAACATTGAGCACCTTCCAACAACTGAGGTTCGAAAAGATGCCACCTTGCAAATCCATGCCATCCATCTTTTTACTTGTCTTCAGATATAAAACATGCAGAAGTGTTTGAAAAGCTTCACAAGAAGAGCTTAGGCACCTGATTCCCACAGGAAAACATTTGATGTTGAGTGCTACTCCCCTTTTTCATTTGCCCACTCTATCCTTCCTAAGTAGATTATAATTAGTGATTTTAATATTCCAATCATGCAAATCTTCCCCCAAGATTTCAATAATGCCAACAAGGTCTAATGTATACTCATAAATGAGCTATTCCAATTCCAATTCTTGTTTATTACTCAGACTCCCAGCATTAGAGTATAGGCAATTAAAGAATTTCTTCTCTTCACATCCCTTGGTGCCTTGATTAATTTTGTTCTTGACATCTTAATTTCGTGCTGAATGAATGCTCATTCATTCCTCTCTTTCTGCCTTCCCCATTTGTTCGTTTAACGCTCTCCTGACTACTCAGCTTGACACCTTGAAGACTGTCCTGTGAAAATGGAGACCATTGTGGCTTTTTCTTCTCATGAAAGCAGGTCACTGCATTGCCTCACTCTACTGAAGTCTAGGAGTGTTTCTTTTCCAAAGGCTTTTGCCTTCCGCTGCTTGTTCGAAATAAGACTTCTGGAGAGATGATCCATCTGCAGTATCCAGGAGCTCTTCAGCCACCTTCACTGTCTCATAAAGATCATAAAGATTGTGCACCGCCAGCAGTGGGAACCTTGGGCACCATATGCTGGTTCACCCTTGCAGTAATACGTCATGATGGGTTTTGTAAGAAAATATCAAATTACTTCCTTGTCTCGGGGAAATTTCATTTCACTCTAAACACAGTGTCTTTGCCACAGTTGATGGGATTCGTATGATCAGTTGTAGACACATCAGAGGTAAATTTCTCCATCTCTACCTTTATAGCCAGAAGAGAGAAATAAGACCTTCTGGGGAGAAATTAATCTAAATTAGGGTAGGTGAATCATGTCTGGAAAATGCCCATTGCTCTCTACAGACTGGGATGAATACTTCAGCTGTAGTTTTCTGTAACTGAGACCTATAAAGCACTCCTGAGGTCATTTCTACCCCATGACACAGCACCATAAACACCATTTCATGCCCTTGTGTTTTCATTTGGGATCTCTGTTCTGAGATATGTTCAGGTTTGTGGATGTGCATTCAGAAAGCGTATTATATCAGGCACCGTATAGAAACAGAGTCAAAGGCAACCCATTCTCTAGGGAGACTGTAATCTAAATGAAATCTTCTATTCCTATCCCTTCACTGGCCTGGCATAATGCAGAATAACTTTTAAAATGTTTAAAACCCTTCTTTCAGCCTTGCAGATCGTGATTGTTTCTCTGCCTAGCCATTTGAGATATTGAAAAACCGAAGATATACCATCTGCAAGGCAAGTGAAGTAGAAAATAGGCCATATTCCACCACCGGCATGCAGCAGCTACGTATGTGTACTTGTGGCAAACAGGCTCTTCCTCTTACAGCATCTCCAAGCCAGGTGTTTCAAGTTCCACCGGTAGAAACCTGTTGTGGGATGTAGCTGTTGTCACTGAAGCAAATAACCGCGCAGGGTGCTGGGATGGCACAATGACTGACCCACACGGGGAAGCAGCGCTCCCAGCAGCTCCACTGAGACGAGCTTCGGTGTGGGATGTGCCCTTAGTGCTGCCCGCCTGCCCTGTGTCATTAGCTCAAACGTGGAAAGAAGCAGGCTAAGCAACTAGCTTGTGCGTGTGGCAGAGGAGATATATGTGAGCTGCTGGTGTGCTGGTGAAATGCGTGCTTGTGGGAGAGCCGCAGCAGATTAACTTGCCATCCTGCAGCTGTGATTTACTTTAACCTGATTTAATTTGTGTAGGTGCTGATTAGAAGTGCCCACAAAGTCTGCAGCCATAGCTCAGCTGAAGGGACAGCCAGATCACCCTGCATCTGTGGTTCCTTGGAAACAGTCCCTTTTTCCATCTGGATGTTTTCTTTAAGATGGGATTTAAAGATTTTTTTTTCACGTTTTTTTGTTTTGGAGCCAAGCAGGTGTCCCTGGAACCTTCTCACAGAAATACAGCTGCTAGAAGCAGAGGTTTTAAACAATTTCAGCTGTGCAAATGTGAACGTGTCTATGAACTTTTGCTCTTTGGCACTAACCTACTCTATTTTATCCTAAATAAATGCTCAAATTTCTACAGGTGAGTTTCAAACTGGAATCTGTCCTTTTTGCTCCAAGTAGCACAGGCTTGCAGATGAGTCTCTGGAGACTGGAGACAAGTTCAGCTCATGATTTTTCTTGGTCATGTTTCTGGTGGTGGAGATCATGGAATCACAGAATCATAGAATTATAGGTTGGAAAAGACCACTTAGATCACCAGATCCAACCATCCGCCCAACACCACCATGCCTACTAAACCATATCCTGAAGTGCCACATCTACTCGTTTTCTGAACACCTCCAGGGACGGTGACTCAACCACCTCCCTGGACAGCCTGTTCCAATACCTGACCACTCTTTCAGGAATGAAATTTTTCCCAATATCTAATCTAAACCTCCCCTGACGCAACCTGAGGCCATTGCCTCTCATCCTATCACTAGTTACCTGGGAGAAGAGACCAACACCCATCTCATTACAACCTCCTTTCAGGGAGTTGTAGAGAGTAACAAGGTCCCCCCTCAGCCTCCTTTTCTCCAGAATAAACCACCCCAGCTCCCTCAGCTTCTCTTCATCAGACTTGTTCTCTAGACCCCTCACCAGCCTCATTGCCCTTCTCTGGACACGCTCCAGCACCTCAATGTCCTTCTTGTACTGAGGGGCCCAAAACTGAAAACAGTACTCGAGGTGTGGCCTCACCAGTGCCAAGTACAGGTGCACGATCACCTCCCTGCTCCTGCTGGCCACATTATTCCTGATATGAGCCAGGATACTGTTGGCCTTCTTGGGCACCTGGGCACACTGCTGGCTCATGTTCGGCCAGCTGTTGACGAGCACCCCCAGGTCCTTTTCCACCGGGCAGCTTTCCAGCCACTCTTCCCCAAGCCTGTAGCGTTTTATGGGGTTATTGTGACCCAAGGGCAGGACCCGGCATTTGGCCTTGTTGAATCTCATACAGTTGGCCTCAGCCCATCAATCCAGTGTGTCCAGATCCCGCTGCAGAGCCTTTCTACCCTTGAGCAGATCAACACTCCCACCCAGGTCGGTGTCATCTGCACTTACTGAGGGAGCACTCAATCCCCTCATCGAGACCATTGAGAAAGATGTTAAACAAGACCGGACCCAAAACTGAGCCCTGGGGCTCCATTCACCACCACTCTCTACACTCGGACATTCAGCCAGGTTTGTATCCAGCAGAGAGTGCATCCATCCAAACCATAGGCAGCTGCTTTTTCCAGGAGAATGCTGTGGGGAACAATGTCAAAGGCCTTACTAAAGTCCAGGTAGACAATATCCACAGCTTTCCCTCATCCACTAGGCGGGTCATCTGATTATAGAAGGAGATGTTAGAGCTTGTTTCAGTGAGGTAGGATTCATCTCCCCTAGCTTTCACTGTGGGACTTAGCTTGCAGATTAAGACATCTAAATGTCAGTGTCTCCATCTATGTGTTTCTGTGCAAGCATTGACTCTAAATTCCCAAGATGGTCAATGTAAATGTGTGATGGCATCCAGTTATCTGAACATGGGGTCTGCTGCAGGTTTTAGTGGTCTGGGGTATCCTCCTGGCCACCAACAGCACTCTAAGATAGAGTGAAAGTCTCCCCTAATTCCCAGTTGCATCTTTCAATCCTACATGGGCACATCTGATTTCCCACAGCATTTCAAGTGGCACTGCATATCCATGGTTTGTGGCTAAACTAAGATTAAGCATTTATCTAGGAAAACAGCTCTTTTGCTAGCTCTTTTATTTGCAAAAGTGCAGTCATAGTTTTTTCCTGTTCCTTCCATGTCTTGTTCCTTTGGCTGTGTGGGGCTCATTAGAGCACTAACGTTCGCAACGTACTCAAACTCACTTGGGGCCTGATCCTGGCTGGATCTTTAAAGCATGCAGTTATTAGTGAGTTCTATTGTATCTGCATCTGTGTTTATGCAGGAAAAACTCCTGGGACCGTGCACACAGCAGTACCACAACAGCTGAAGAGAGATTACAGTAAACACAGAGGGAAATCAATGCAGTCACAGGGAACACGTGAGCCTTTTCTAAGCTGGTTCCTCCATCTTCACAAGGTAGAAATGCTTTGGCAGTGTAACACTGAAACCACAAGACTGTACCCTGGAAAACTCTTTTTACAACATTTAAGTCAAGCTGTGCTACATGGTGTTAATTTAGAATTTCAATTAGTGCATACAATTTGCTATCAGCTTAGGCCAAGTCATTTTCTCAAACCAAAGCTGCCCCTTGCTTGACTGTTTGCTGGAACAATATGAAGATGGAAGCAATTTGTTAACATAATTTGATTTAATATGGTGACTAATGATTTTCAGAAGAAAGTATGGATTGGGTTTGTCAGACTGATTATATCCAAAGCATGACTGAGAAGGGGAATGGCCATTTCAGCTTGCTTGATCAATGCAGGTTTGCAGAACCTGAGCAGGTCCTTGGCATTTCCAGGGTAAATTCAAAGTAGCTTCACTTTATTAACTAAGTGTAGGATGTGTACGTCCAGTTGTCTAAGGCAGTTTGGGTTCCCCCCTCCCAGAGGCCAGTCCTGTTCCTGTTTGTATGATGCATGGCTCCCTTGTTCAGATGGAAACTGCATTCCTCCAAACCTACCCTATCACTTGTTTTGGTGTTCACACCATGGCTATGGATACCCTGCACCCGACTGATCTCTCTTTGCCCTCCTAGGAGAACTGCTGGCTTTGCAAATCAATTCATCAAGAGACTGAGGCTTTTCAGTTATGGGGCTTTTTTTTGGTTCGGCTTTGCAGGATTGTTATCACATCAGTGGCTCTTGTCTCAGTCATTGTTGATGGCTGATCCTACATCCTGCAGCGCAAAAAGAAAGCTTATGCATGGTGTCCAGAAGGTCACTTTTCTGAATACCCTTCTCTGCTCTCCCCCTTGCCCAGCAGTTTTACCATGACTCATGTAAATATTGACATTTGCCAGGGACTCGCCTTTGTGCTTTCGTTCCCCACCGAGAAGACTTGATGTTTTTCTTCTGAGTTTGCCTGGACTTTTTTCTGGTTCTTTTGTTTTACCCAGCCTTTTCTGAAGAGCCCGTAAGAAAGAAAACCCCTTTTCTAAAGGCTTTTTTTTTAATTTTTTTTCCTGGAAACATTAACTCTCTGCACAGATATTCTGGGAACTTTTCACTGTTCTTTTGCTGCGTGACACAAGAAACTAAAAGAGGAACATTATCGCTTCAAGGCAGCAAGTCATTGTACTTGCTTGTAAAAGCTGATCTTGTTTTGTTTGACTCACTGGCTGTTTTATTCTGGCAGCAATGCACTGGAATATCCTTGCGCTAGCTCGCTTGCGCTTTCTTTCCTTCCTTTTAATGCCACTTCTCTTGCAGTCAGGCTGTCCTCACCATGAGCTAACCTATCAGCATCTGGCCCATTAATAATGACTTGTTATGAAATAAAAATTAATCAAGCACCGAGTTTATCACACAGCATTTCCCAGGACTTATTATCAGGAGTGATTTCACGGACATCTTGTTGCATGGGGGTAGATTGCGGTTTGGTTGGAATTAACTCACAACAGCTGCTTTATTACTGTGATGTATTATTATTTATGTAGGATGAAAGATGTGATTAGCACTTGAGCACAACAGATCTGTGCACAGAGGAGTTTACAGTCTAAGGGAGAGGCAAGGCTGGAGCAGATGATGATAAAAAAGGGAATGGGACATGTCTGTTGCTGCAATTCAGTCCATAAACTTTAGCAGAGACTTTGTTTCTGAGCCTCTTGTTCTTCCTCATTTCAGGAACAGTTATAAGCAGCATTAATCAGGTAGATGAAGAGTCAAGAACTTTGACTTTAACAGCATTTAAGGTTTTTTTGTTTAACTTTCTCCCTGTACTAAGATCTGGCCAAGTTTCACTCAGTTGAGGAGCCAAATAAAGCAGCTAAAAGAGGCAAAGAGGGATTTGTGTCACAGTAACAGCAAGTTTATTTTCATCTCAGAGACAAAATGATTTAGTCCAAGAGTGCATATTAAGCATCTTAAGATATTCTTAAGCTGTATGCTGATCTTTACTCTGAAGCCACATGGCTCAGCTACCTAGTACAAATCCTGCAAGATAACAGAAGGTGCTAAACCAGTTACTGGAAAAGAAAGATAGAAAAGACACACATCTTTTACAACAGAAGTAAGAGCAAACTGATCTGCAAAGGGAAGATACAACTGATAAATACACAGTCAGAGCTTTGTCAGTTGTAACTGAAAAGTATGTGTGGTGGCCCTGCCAGAAGGATGTACATGGGATTTGGTTTGTTGGTTTCTCAAAGCACCTACAGGTCTTTGACTACAAGGACTGAAACACTCTGTGATAGGGTACCAAGACTCTTTGCTGGAGGGGGGCATATGTGTGTCTACTGCTGCTTGTTATCGCTGGAAGAAATGTCAGGAGAGGAATAAAGAAGCAAAAGACGGGTGACATTTCGGGAGATGGTTACAACGTGTCTGGGTACCAGTCTTGAAAAATTTGGGAGCAAGAGTTATAAACCCCAACCTGGGAAATGCTGGATGCCAGAAGTGATTCAAACCAAAGTGGATTTGTGTGAAATGCATCCTCTAATTCCCACATTCCATTAAATATCCTTCTCATTTGTGAAAAAACCCTTCCACGTCCTTTCACCCACAATCTCGTACCCCAATATATTCACCGTAGCCCTCTACCTGTTTCAATGTATACCCTGCTCCAAGACTTTAGTTTTTTCTGAATGCATTTCCTGATGTCTTTTGCCCCAAAAACGCCAAGGGATCTGCTATCAGGTGCACCTTGCCTTTCCCCAGCAGAGTTCTCAGCTTTTAAGAACACTTTAAACCTGCCAGGGACAAAATGGGATATGAAGAACCAATTTCAATTACAACGCATGAGGTGGTTTCCCAGCAACAAGAGTAGTTAAAAGCAACAAAAATTAACATACCTTAAAAAAAGCAGTAGCAACAGCCGCTGATTTTCAGGGTGTAATATTTTGTATTCGTTAAAACGTACTTTCTCAGCGTTGCTTCTGCCTCGGGGTGCAACCCCAACTCATCTTAAAATCACGTTTCTCCTTTCTTCATTGAAAAGTACTTAGAACTTTACAAAGACAGAAATGAAAAGAAAGTAGAGGGAAAGCAAGAGACCAAATGAACTGGTAACATAATTGCTTGGAGCTAAGCTATTGACTTCTCTCTTGCTGGAAGAGCAGAACTCAGTTGCCCTTTCAAGGAATAATCCCTTCTCCTTTAGGATCCAACTGCTCTTATGAACCATAGAAAGAAATATTAATCTTAAAATTGACTTTTCCCTCCCCTTCTACACCTTTTGTCATCTCCACTGTACATACATCCCTCCCTGTTGGCTCTGGAATCTTCGGTATTTCTCCAAAGCCTCTGGCTTGACAGATAAACCCAGGAGAATTTGTGCTGTGTGAAAGCACTGTTTTAAAACAGAGTTAATCAGTCACAAATGTGGTGTCCCTGATCAGATAACACAGGTTTTACCTGCAAGGGAGGTAAGGATGTTATCCGTAGAGACCAGTAAGAACCCCAGCATCCCACTAAGCCCCAGTGCAAGAAGAAACTGGGACAGGATGGTGATTTTTATATTTCCATTTTACTTTGAAGGATTTATAGTATTCGAGCTGCTCATGTCCCTTCACACCTTATACCTCACAACAAATGTGCATGGCAGTGACATCCCTTTTGTATAGGTCTAGGGGGCATGTAGTGATAGGACAAGGGGTAATGGCCTTAAACTAAAAGAGGGTAGATTTAGATTAGATATAAGAAAGGAACTCTTTGCTGTGAGGGTGGTGAGGCACTGGCACAGGTTGCCCAGAGAAGTTGTGGATGTGCTTACTCCCTGTAAGTGTTCAAGGCCAGGGTGGATGGGGCTTTCAGCAACCTGGTCTAGTGGAAGGTGTCCAGGGGGGGTTGGAACGTAGTGATCTTTAAGGGCCCTTCCAACTCAAACCATTCTATGATTCTATGAAAAGTGAGGAGGCAGTGAGTTGTGTCCTACCCAATCATAGACATCTATAATGTAGACACTTACATGGAGACCAACACCATCCCAGAAATGATACTGGGAGTACATGATCCTGAAGCCACCACTCCTCTTAGGGCACTGGCACACAAAAGTGCTGCATCAAGCCAGAAGGAAAGACTAAAGAAACCCAGTCTCTGACAGAGGGAAAAGCAGATGCCTGTGGTGGTACTTCCCAGGTATACATAGAAAAGAAGTTTAACATTGAACTACCAAAGCAAAAAGTTTCTGACCAGCTCAAATACAAAAATGAAACCCTTCAACCTGTGAAATTTATTTCCCAGTCCTTTTTATTGCTCCAAAGTATTTCTCATACTCAGAAAAACATTTTCATTTCCAGCCCAAGTTGGACCAGAAGAGCAGTCCCATGCACTTGTATGGTCTGAGTTTATATTTTCCAAGAGGAAAGATCAAATGCATCTGTTGTGTTGCACAAAATCAGCAGGACACTGATCACTCACGCTGCAAGCACTGCCCTTACAACGTCAATCTTTGGTATTTTGGGACGTACAGAGATCGTTTTGGTTGATCTGCCTTGCCTGGGCTGCTAGACATCCAAAATTCCTGGCCAAATGCTCAAATTCCATTCTTTCTCTCCAGTGTGAACAGCATCGTTGAATGAAGAAGGGAAGATATATCAATAAAAGCTGTTGCAGAATGAATGTAGTCAGAGGAGTAGGGACAATAAAGATTTTGATTTCTAAAGGTTGCTGATTGACTGATGAAAAGCTAGGGGTAAGCAGATTTATCTCCCTGCATCAGTTCCAATAGTAGTACAAAATCACTTGCCACATGATCCAATGCTGAATAAATGCCCTGGCTTACACCTCCTCAAATACAGATTTTTTTAAGCAGTCACAGATTGCTCCAAGTATGAGGATCCAGCAAAGGTCTGAGCCACTTGCCTGTATATAGGAGCACTGTTGCAGATTAAATGTTGCTTGAGACATCCTTGTAGGGTTGACATGTGCAGCCTGGGACCTACAAGAGCCCTGTACTGCCTAGAACAGTAGCTGGTGGCCGGGTAGGATCCCCCCAGTTTCACTGTCTACCTGTGCTTGGGCAACTGGACTGAATCCCCCAAGGTGAGAGTCTAAATCCCGCCATGGGCTTCTGTGTTCATCGCAGAGGTGACCTTGGAGAAAATGAAGTGACAGCCAAGGAAGCTACAAAGCATAACGAAATTACAGAGATAAAAGTGGATGTAGACAGCTGCCTTTCCCCTTCCCTACGAAGAGCAGAGGGGAGACCCTGGAGAGACCTGTGAGCTCAGATTCTCAGCAGGTAAACTGTCAGCAGAAAGCCACTGGGAGTAAGATATTTGCAATTTAAATGGATTGAAATCAAAGGCAAAGGGCACAAAGAACTGGTCGGCAATAAACTAATTCTTAAAGTTTCTTCTTGAAAAAAAAAAAATTAGTTACTTGAACTAACTGCCGCAGTCCCTTCATTCAACATGGCCTCTTAATAATGCCCATTCCATGTAAACCACCTGAATACTGGTGTTTCATTTACTCTGCTGGGTGGCAAAAATCTCTCTAAAACTTCCTGCTTTCCTCATGTCACCTTCCTCACTTGCTCATGGCCACGTCTGCTGTCTGCATCTCTCTGCAGCTGCAGACAGTGAGATAGAGCAGCTTTCTCTCATAATCAGTGTTTATTCACTATTGCCTCCAAGGCCATCTCTGAAGTTGAATTTCTCCAAAGTTCCAGCCATCCAAGCCTGGAACTGGATTTTCACCAGGATTTTCAATCCAGAAGGAAAAAAAAAAGTGATATAAAGCAGAGGATGCGAGTTTTATCAGAGCCATGGCAGTTGTGTGAAGTAGGACTTGCTGCAGTGATGGAGGACTCTTGACCCTCAGTACATGAGGGCCATGGTGAGGGGCTGTCTCAAAGCTGATGCGTCAAGTCCACAGGAAACAAGAATCGTGACCACCAAGAAACATGCAGCCAGAATTTTTACCCTTTGTTCTATACATTTTCTTCTGAAATAGGGGTGTGAAACTAGCTCTGGTAAAAGTGGCTACCATCTCCCACTACTTCCGATGAGACAGAGGTTGTGCACAGAGGTAAATGGCTTCTGAAGTGGGTCAGGCTGATGGGTAGCTGAGACTTGTGGAGGAGGGAATGAGGACAGCGGAGGCCACAGTCAGAATAGCTCTTAGCTATGGAGGCTGCTGGAATTGGACCCAAACTCCCGCCTAGGACACCCCAGGCGTGCAGAGCCTCTTCTGCCCATGCCTGGTGCTGGGCAAGGTGTCACCTTGTAGGGATGCGGATGGTACCTGTGCACAGGAAGAAGCAGAGGGAAAGGACCAGCAGCTGGGAAAAGAAGACTACTCTCACTTCCAGACCAGAAGAGTATAAGTTATTTTACCCTCATCCTCCAAACAATAAAGCTCCTTTTTGCCTGCAGTGCTGAGAAGGAGTTAAAAATATCACAAAGCTGGCTGAAAAAAAAGGCAAAAAACCAGGACTGATGTTACTGCTCTTTGATCTTGCTGTTTGGGTGGGGGATCAGGTGAGTTTTGATCTCTCAGTGTAACTGAGACAAACGATTCTTATCTGTTGAGGTTGGCGGTGCAGGGGAGCGAACTGCACATCAGCAGCCTCAGCTGACTGACTAGAACATGTGGAGTTAAACACACTCACATTTACAGCCTCTGGCTTCATTAGTAATTTACTGCATAAAGAACCAGTACATAGTGACTTTCCTGTTTTATTCCATAGCTAATTCCCTGCTAGTATCTCATCCACAGGTCTGATTTATACCACAGCCAGCCTATTCCTATGACAGGCAGCAGCCTGCTCCCTCTTGGGGTCAGTGTCACCAGACCTGAACCCTAAAAGTGGAGCTGGAAAGAAACACAGCACTGGTTTTGCTAGAGAGAAGCGTTCGATCATTTCATTAACCCTGATAATGTTTCAGACGAAGACCTTAATGGTAAAATCAATAATTCAGCCTGTGATCAGTTTGTTAGTCAGTCTCAAGAGTTTTTCTTTTAATAGGGAACTCCCAGAGGGATCATGAACCATTACTCGTAAGCAGTAATTTGGGGTGAGTGTGAGGAGTGACTTCTGGGTTTTATTTTGCGTCTTTCTGACAAGCAGACACTTTCCCATGTCTTTAGATTGCTGCTGGCTGATCTGTCCCTGGTGCCCCAAAGTCCTCTATCCTCCACAGGTCTAGCACTTATCAATAAACAATATGGATATTCATTCTTGTCCTTAATGTTTTGTAAGAAAAGTGAGTCTCCGAGCTCTTCCATGCTAAAGGCAGAGCTGATGCGACCCCACATTCAGCTCTGGTATTTCTTCACAGACTTCCTTAAACTCTGCCTCTGCTTCAGCTCCGAATCTGCGGCCATGTAGCTATAACGTGATGGCACCAAACACAACTTGTCATTGCCTCCATGGAGCTCATTAGCTCAGCTCAGCTACACATTGCTTCAGTGCAGGTTCCCCTCTGCCTGGAAAACCCCACGCAGACACATATGAGACAGGCTCTGCCCCTGTGCCAGTGCCATGGTCCCCTCTCCCCCTTTAGTCTTCCTTTCCTCCTCTTCTTCTCTTCAGCAAAGTTTTCTTACTAACTGAGAAAAGGCTGCCAGATACATGCTTGGGTGCTGAGGTACACTTGAAACAAAAACCCTGGAAAGAGATCCACATCCTGCAGGCACAGAGCACTGCTCTGCTCTTTGAAGGCACTCCACCCAGAGGAAGGTGGGCAAGGGGAACCTACATGGTAATATTCAATATCCGAGCTGGGTGCAAAACAGAAGAACAATTTCTTTGTGCAGTTTCAGTTGTAAGAAATAGGGATTGCTCCCTTTCTGCTTTGCTAGGTAGAATTTTATCTTCTGGTTTTGACACTTATTAATTTTCCTCTTATTAGGCTGCCTGTGAGATTTTCATTGTTGGGGTATTTTATTGTTATTTAAAAGATCAGTGCATGTGGAGTTTTCATTGTCACATTAAACACGCTGAGTAAATATAGTCCCTGAAACAGGAGATTTTATCTGGGAAACTCAGATGGAATTCCATGGATGACAGTTGTTCAAATGAGCCCTCTCTGCCAGAGTACAATAGCAAATGATATTCTTCATTCCCTTCACCTTCTCTTCATTATGCATCGGAGGGAAGGGAGCGAGAGAAAAGCAGGGTCGTCCTGGCATTGCGTCTATTCCGCTGTGACGGCTTCACTGCACACAAGTAACAAAGCGTTCATTTTGAGCACAACAGTTAGCAGTGAGATTACACCTTGGGTATAATATGATACGTGACCTGTTCCATGTTGCAGTGACTTGCTAAGTCAGCTAATTTCTTTTTCTTGTCCTTACACAGCAAAAGAGCACGTAAGAAGCGAACGGAGTTTATGCTGTTTCCTGCACAGAAGTCCTCACCCTTGCTAGCACCAGATGAGATTGCCTGGAGTTAATGTACCTAAGCACTGGGACAGCTTTCTAAAGGACGTGCTCTGTTCTCCCTGGAATAAGTTATAACCTATGAGGGGAGAAGCAGGTTCAGCCTTGTCTGTAAGTTGTAGTCTTCATGTGGTTCATAATGAAAGCAACCACATTATTTTTAGGGAGAGCTGAATTGCGGAGAACTGTGGGTGGTCGGGGCGGAGTGGGAGTAATATACTCAGCCCGTCCTGAGGGCACAAAATGGGGTCTGGCGTCCCATGAAGTGCATCAGGCTTTGGGCTAAGGGAATCAGCCAGCGTGAGCAAGAGGGCTTAAAACATGGGTTGGGTCTGGGCTTGGGAATGGCTCAGGTTTACATTTACCAAGCAGGGTGGACATCCACTTAGAGTGGATTCAAACATCACAACCCTGTAGCTGATGTACTCAATTCGAGTAGGACATGGGGCTCAAGTGGCAATGGCACAGTGAAAGTCTCTGTGTGAGGAGGTAAAACTTAGGTACTCAAAGAGGCTTCAACCCTTCACATCTAGAGGCCTGATTCTCATTCACAGACAGGTCTCTCATTCTTCAGAACATGTCAGGGCTTCAAAACAAGGTACAACAGCGCTAAATGGCTTTCACATGAAAAAGAATAGGACTTTGCCAGACTTCCAACCCTTTCCTTTTGTATATCGCCAAAATCCACAACCACACAGCCAAGACGACTGGCACTGAATTGGTTCCATAACCTCTGCCTGGGTCTAATAAAACGTGAAAATCTTTGCATGAGGTATAGTATGTCTGTATGATGGATCACGATGTCATCAGAGAGGTGAGATGGTGGTAGAAACAGGGAAGGGTATTAAACATTTCGCTTCCTTGTTCTCATCTCTCATGGAACATGTTTTAATTGTTTTCTTAACAGGAACTGGCAAAGAAAGCTCAACACATTAATTAGGATTGTAATCCAAAGCTAAACGCATTAAGAAAGAGTGCTAGAAAACCTGGCTCTTGTTACCTAGCATGGTGGGCCCACCGGAGACAAGTCTGTGATCAAGATCATCTGATCTAAATTACAGAGCACATCCCACAAAACAATGTGAAGGAAGCCCCATGGCCAACAGGGCACTAAACCAGCACTTCCAGATGAAGCTTTCATAGTTGTTGTTTGATCTGTGGCAAAAGTGTGTTTGTAGCACAGCAGAAGATGCCAGCACAGGTTCCAGAGATGTTTAAGTTGTGAAATATCAGTCTGAGCCTAAAGGCTTCTGTCTCCATCTCCAGTGCTTTCACCCAAAGCCCAGCACCTCCTGCCCAGCAATCTACCCAGGTGTATCTGAAGATTTTTTACAACGATATCAGTAACTTCATTTTCAGTTTACAGGTCAAGAAACTGAGGTATCAGGAAAGAGTGACTTGCCTGAGGACTTAGAGTGATAGAATGATAGAATCATTTAGGTTGGAAAAGACCTTTAGGTTCATTGAGTCCAACTGTAAACCTAACAGTGCCAAATCCACTTCTAAATCATGTTGCTAACTGCCACATCCACACGTAACAGGCCTAGGACAGAGGAATAGAACTGAGGTCTCTTGAGCCCAATCCAATGCTCTCCAGCCGCTCTGTGGAGTTGAATACACACGAAAGACTTTGTTGGAGACTGAACTCTTCTTTGCAAATATTGATAGGGAATGGGTTGTGTGACTGGTGAGACATGTTCCCAAGCAGTGCACGTCCCAGGGAACAACAGTGTAACTCAACATCGACTGATGTTAACATTCATCTTTGCTGTCCTAACTCAGATTGTGTTGCAACAAATCCTCTCAGGGCACAGTTTGTATTCTTCAGACATAAGGCAATACAGGGCACTGTGCTGCACTGGGAGAGGGAGGCAGAGGCAGCAGATGACATTCCTCATTGGTGTGGACAGCTGCCCAGGGTTTACAGGCAAGGATGTCTTTGAGATGCTAGGGGAGACAGATTCAAACAAGACACAGCTTCACCTTCTTGCTTCTAGGCTGGCTGAGTACCAGACCAGTACTGCTCTGAAAAATGTGTAGTGCAACATGCTTGTGTCCGCTTGCCTGTATTGCTTTCCTCACACATGGTGGGTTGGGTTTTCTAGTGGAGGAAGATTTTATTTGGTTCCACATGATGTTTGGCATCCCGATTAGGACCACCACACATTAATCCCCCTCACTAAATACTGAATGCCAGGAACACCTGGATTTTTTTTGGCCATCCATATGAAAATGCATGCTCAAAATCTCTAACCTGGAGAAGAGGACCTGCAAAGGTAAATGTCTCACTAAATGCCTCACATTCTTGAAGTCTCCATATTGCCCCACATGCACCCAACATATATGTGCTTGGAAAAATCACACACTGAAGCCACATGAAGGTATGGCATCAGGCTGTGCTAAGGTGACTCTTGGCTAGCCAACGAGGATTGTGAGCAGGATCACAGTGCCACATTGCAGTCTGCTGCATAGACATATATAGACATAGACATATTGGAACATATGAGAAAACTAGCATGAGCTTTCCAAATGAACTGAAGGCCCTGCATCCCTCTGAACACACAAGACCAGTGCTTTCTGAAATTCAGAAACCACCTCACAGCTTTTGCCTTGTCCATCTTCTAGCTTTAACCGTAGAATTGTGACATGTACTGTTGACTTCTGAGCCTCCTCCTAAACAGGATCCTAATCGCTGCCTCTGCTTTGGCACCCCCTCTCAGTAGATGAAGTATGTAGGATTCACGCACACTCCTCGCTTGATCTTTGCTCCATGGCCACCATTCAGCAAGGACATCCCTCACCACCTGGGAAACTGACCTTTAAACTGTTCTGCAGGCTGCTCGGGGCAGTTCTGTTGCTCTTAAACCATGTCAATCTTTTCACCATTTCCACATTCACTCTTGGATCTGCACTGAATATATTTACAGCAGATTTTGCTTTAATTCTGTCCCTGAGTGCTCAGACAGGGTGAGAGAGAGTTCTGAGGAAAAGGCACTTTGTAGCAACGCTACTATTATTTTACTTGCGTATGGTTTCCCCTTCTGTTAGATTGTTTTTTCACTCCAACTGTATTTCTTTGAATGTGCAGGATTTTTTTTTTTCTGCTTGTTTTCCTTTTGGTCCTATCCTCTGTTTAAAAGCAAAGTCATCAATAATTTTAGATGAAATGTATTTGCTGTAACTCTCCAGGATAACATGCTTTGAATGTTTTGATTGATTGATGTCTATAAAAAACAAACTACATCAGCCATTTGTCTGTAGAAACATTTGTTTTCTTTAAAGGTATGAGCCCGGTGCCTCATTAGTCTCCCAAGCTTTCCTTTTGGTACCTGTTGTGTTTCACACATTTTTATAAGCTGTCTGCCGCTAATAAATGAAATTATACTTCAGCTGTAAAGTGTTCCCATAAGCAATCAAAGAAATGCTGCCTTATAGTCTCTGAGAATAAGCACCATCAGTAGCACTGTCACATCATCAAGATGTAATACAGCCTGGTTATTAGTTTTATGCTACTCTGACAGCTTGTGTAGTGCAACATCTCTAAAAACCCAGTGCTGGAGGAATCAAAGAATTGAGGATCAGCATACACCAGCCTAAGGTGCATGGTGCTACCGTATTATGGCTAATTATTAGACAGAAAGGTGGTTGGTTTCAGCATAAGTTCTTGAGTGATGTCACTCAAGGGTCAGGAGGTGATATCAGATGAATTAGAAGTGGAAATCGCATGCAGGTTTATTGCCATGGCTTGCAACTATCAGTATGAGTTACAAAATCCATAACAACATCTTCAGGGAGCTCCAAAGAAGTTGGGCTAATCCTCCTTTGGGATCCACAGACAAGTAGAAACTTGTTGTTTGCTTTTTCTCTCGCTTCTTGTTTCAAAGAGAAAGAATTGAAAGGATTGTGTTTTTCCTGGGGCATCTTCAGGTCAAATGAGAAGATGAATGCAGCCGTGGACGCGCTCTGGTCTGTTCTTGTCTCGCACCTACGATGCAATTGCAGATTGCAGAAGCCATAGAAGACGGGCTGAAGACATACAACATTATTTAATTTCAGATGAAAGCAGGCTGTCAGCTCCCCATTTTTCTAGCACTGATCTGGCATCCGCTGATGGCAGTTTTTAATTCCTGGGGTTCTTAGGCATCTCTCGCAAGTTCGTAGCAACATTCGGTAGGAAAGTTTGGGATCTGGCACCCTTTGCTTTCACCACCTTTTCTTGAGGTTGCACTGTCCAGTGTCATATTTATCCACAAAGCTTTCTGCTGCTATTCGTGCTGTAGTCAGTGCAACTAAGAGTGGAAGATACCCATGAGAGACACACGTTAGTTCAGAGAGCTTAGGGCACCAGTGGGAGTGAGTGGAAGCAGTCCCATGATACCAGAAAAGCAGCACAGCAGGTAAGTGACAGAGCAGGGATATTGCAAAGGGCAAGGCTAGGCACTGCACAAAGTTGTCTTAAACATTCAATAATTTTTTTCTCAGCTTTAAATTCACTCCAGCTTGGTGATCCTTATAAATATACTGATCTTTTTGCCTTTTTTTTTCAAATGAGGGTAAGACGGAAAGGAAGGCAGAGAGGAAATCAGCATTCAAAACTCCTCTCTGCTTGCATGAACACTGCATTGCTAAAATTAACATTGTGTCTGGTTCAGTGGGATCAGCTTTGTAGTCAGATTACTTAGTAATTAATCTATAGGTATATGTTGGAGGCAAAAGAGAAAATCCCACTGACTCCAATTTACCCTATTGTAACCCATCCTGGGAAACAGCAGAGCGTCGGATGGGCCTGTTTAGTTAAGGTCTATATATATATGCGTAGAGAAAGAAAGCAGATAGCAATTAATTTATTCCCCACCCCTGCACCCTTCTGCTTGGAAGCCCATTTACAAACACAGAGCCAAAATCCTATTCAGAAATTGGCGATTGTGTTCATTGTTCCAGAACACAGAATAGCAAAGGCAAGCAGGAGCTGCTTTAGTGAAGCAGTAACAGTTTAAGTTGCTCAAACAGGAGAGGAACAGGGATAACAGCAAATAATTGTCACAATCTAAAAGCTGCAAAGAGCCCTAAATCACCAAGTCTTGCACTATGAGTGTCTAGCACCCTTATTTAGTTATTATAACACCCTTGATGTGTCATTGGGACCGAAGGTTTAGCCACAACTCCTAATACATGGGCTAGATACTCCTAAATTCTGCACCAAAATTCACACTGATTTCATGGTGACTAAACTGGCTTTTCTGGGGCCACATGTCACTCAGACACAGAGCTCCCACCATGCTTGTGTGCAGTTGCCCAGCGAGGGACATCTCTTGGATCCCTCTTGGGCAAGAAAGTCCAAGGCTTGGGTACCCGGCTTCATTGAACCAGCGTCTATCGTGTTCCTCCTGCACAGACAATGACAAACCAGGTGGGATGTAGAGGCCATGCAGAATGGTCAAAATACCAGTTCTTCCAGTGGCTTGGTAAGGAGCAGAGTTATCACAGGATTAGACAGAATATAAGGGAAAGCTTCAGCTCACTGCTATCTGATGGGTGGTATCCCCACCTTGGAGCCCTTGGGCTGGCAGGAAAACTTCCAGTGCACTCTGTAGAGGTCAAGAATTTGATCCAGTTTCCTCAATACAACTGTCCAGAGCCCTTTAACATGGTGTCCAGCCCTGTGCCCAGAAGGGCACAGTCTCTCATAGGTTCTCTCCACATCAAGCCTGTGAGGATGTCTCAGATGCCTCCATGGCATCCCAAGTGATGTTAAATTCCTGTGTCAAGACAAATGATTTGAGCCCTTTTTCCTTTTCCCTGTGCTGCTCCCATCTAATATCCCCTTTTGCACTTCATTTTGTTTTCCTCATGTCAGTGGAAACAGCTCCAGTTTCTAGGAGCTGCTCTGGATAAAGGTATTAACGTGTTTTGCTTCCCTGGAGTTATTCAGGGAGTTTCCTACACAGAGGAGAAACATCAGGACACACACTTTGTGCTGACCCATCCCCCCAGCAGAGCAATTAAAATAAGAATCATGAAAGAGCAATATTATTTTAAAAGCACAGCACAACCTCTGATATAAAACAGCAAGAGGAATGGACTTGTCAAGCGCTATTAGTTTTTCATTTTATTTTTCAATAAAAACAGGGAAAGAAGGAGTGTTTACAAGCAAAGCAGTCTGTTCTCTAGTCAAAATACTCTGTCTGATTATGCTCTGGGACCAAGCAATTAACAATGATCAAAGACTGTATTTGTCATTAAAAAAGTTAATGGGGATAAAAATATCACTATATAGATATTTTTTGCTGGTTTTTTTTCCCTCCAGAAATAAAGCCATAGTTTTTCAGTGTTTGGCAATATAATCCTCATCACTGTTTGATTGCTTTTCTTTGGAGGCAGAAAGTGTTTTTTCTCTAAAAGGGAAAAAAATGATATAAGGAAAATTCTTTAATTAATCCCATTTTTTCCCACTTTTACTTTTAAAAAAGGCTCAACAAGATTTTTGGTCAGATTTACAGATTGCACAAGGTGGTTAGTTGAATTACATCAGGAAAAGAGTAATTCTGAGAACTAATTAAATATGGTGGTATGCAGATGGTTAATTGGATTAATAATTACCTTGCATATGTAAAAAGAGTTTTTATGTTTGCACAGGCAGTTTTTATCAGGATTCTCCTGGGATAAAAAAAAATCGTGGTAATAAATAATTGTTTCAAATAGTAAGATAATTTTGCCTTGGTTGTGGCTAAACTTTGGGGGAATAACCTTCCATCAGATGGTAATTTAAATTAAAAAAAAGATTTTTCTTTCTTTTTTTCTGTACAGTAACCTAGAGTCACTCTAGGGAAGAGAGAAAAGCAAAGCATGTTGTAATCTGCAGAAATCAGAAGACAATGGAAAAATCTGTTTTTAAGCTTTTTTGGGGGGTGGGAACAAATTGCCATGGCAACTCTCTAAACGGATATGTCTTCAAGGAAATCATGCTGTTCTCTTGAAAAGTGAGATGCATAATACAACGAGCACTTGAAAGTTATCTTTGAAAGGCATGTGTACAGGAAAATCAGAAATATTTTATAAATTCAAACTTATGAAACATTCATGCTGATTCACTAATGTTTCACACGGCAATTATTTTACCCAAAGGCAGGAGCTGAATAACCTTGCCATGTATATGTGCATTTTTAAGCGTGCTTAGTGGTTGGACCAATCTGGTTTATCACCCGCTTTTCTCTGCTTCGCAAGTACTCAGAGTCTCTTGCCATCAATATATAAGTTGCTACTAACTCAGTTGCCATTAAATCAGAGCCTGAAACATTTAACCCACTTATATCTTTTCATTTTCTGACAGGTTGTGTCAGTCAACATTTTCTTACCACCAGCATCAGTGACATCAGTGTTCTGCAGAGAGTGCGACAACATAAAGGAGAATTTGACCTAATAACTTCACTTGGAAAAGCTGTTCCTCTTATTTTAAACCAATCAGATGGTTTGAGGCATCTGGTCATGCTGAAGATTGTATTCTGCTCACAAAATTCAAGGAGTCTCATCTTGGCAGAATGAGTAAGGGTCTTAGCTCAGGATCTTCTGCCACTATTAACAACAAGAGGAGTATTTTCTTTGCTGTAGGATATTTAGTTCCTAAACCTCTGGCCTGACAAAGTAAATAAAGCAAATTAGAACTTAACCAGTACAAATACAGAAGGAAAAAAATCATGAGCATTCATTTTTGTCCTTGAGGTGGAGCTGCCTTCGTGCTTTTTTCCTCACTTGTTGGTTGCTTCTAACTACTCCTGGGCTTTTCTTCCAAAAGGCTGAACTGTTTTAATTAATACAATCCAAAAGACTTCTTTCTATTTAAACCTGATTAAATATCAAAGTACATCCCAGATGAAACCAAAATCAATGTCTTCCCCATATCCATGAGCACCAGTTTAACTAAGTTCTTTTAAAAATGTCACCTTAGACTGACATGTTACGTAGAGAAGCCCTGAGAGTTGCATTCATCCTGTAGGCCCTGGGTGTTTAGTTTAAGGTGTCAGAACTCACATCTAAGCAGCAGCAAATGGAGATGCAGTTCAGCAATGTGTCCCTGAGGGTCTTTTTCACAGTCCACCATTGCGCACTTCAGAGGGGTGAGATGGTGGCCACTAGAATCATAGAATCATGGAATCATAGAATCACAGGTTGGAAAAGGACCTCTAAGATCATCAAGTCCAACCATCCACCCAACAACACCATGCCTACTAAGCCGTATCCCGAAGTGCCATATCTATATGTTTTTTAAACTCCTCCAGAGGTGGTGACTCAACCACTTCCCTGGGCAGCCTATTCCAATGTCTGACCACTGTTTCAGTAAAGAAATTTTTCCTAATATCTGACATTATCTTATCATTTTTTATGGTTTCAAATACTAGAAGCAGTTTGTGAACAACTCACTGATTTGCTCTTCAACGTGCATCTGTCTAGTCCCTTTCTGAGAAAGTGAACAATGAGTCAGTTGACTGTTCAGCAGTTGTTCTTGGAAGGAAATTGGTCATGGCAGTCAAAAGAAGGCACCACATATGGCAGGTGGATCACTTGATGGGAATGGCCGAGGCTGAGTGCTGGCTGCAGAACATGGACATGGCTAATCTTGGCTAAGAAAGTGCTATTGCATGATTTTTTAATTTTTTTGAGGAAAAGGAAGTATTGTGACAAAGTGTAGCACAAATGGGCCCTGAGGAGATACTGATGTAGAAAGAATTACTGCTGACGATAGGCAAAAGACCATAACACCTATTATGGATAATAAGTGCTGTATCTGAGGAAAGCCTAAAGCCAGCATTAGACTTCACAGCTTCAGGGTTCTGAAAGAAGTCACGAGGTTTGAAAACCCATTAGCATGGGCAGAAAGACTGGCCCTGACTCAGAGTTGATGGCTGGAGCTCAGCATACATCCCACCAAGCAGGTGTTTCACTGGCCTCTTCTTCAAAAGATTAGATGAATTGATTGTAATAATCTCTTCTGATCTTAAAATCTATGAATCTTTTATGATTGCTGAACTGGGCCATAGCAGAATCAAGCACCTTAAATCCTTTCCTTAAGTATTATACCTGGGTCAGCCAAAGGCCCGAGTATGGGTCCCCCTCCCTTCCACTTCTTCCCTAGTATCAAGCTATTAATAGCTACACATCCAAAACCAGCATGGTAGTTTAGACATCCAAACGAGAGCACACACAGTTTGTCAGAAACTAGTGCTAGATCACAGAAGCAAATTAAACAGCTCCAATGTCAGGGCACTGGGAGCCACTGCAGGCTTCAAGGGGTTTGGAACAGTACCAAGTGGGTGTGAGGAACCAGAATGGGTGCAGTGATGGCTGCAACCTGTGATGACCCCTTAATGCTTGTGTTTGAATTTAAGACCTAATCCAACCTCATGTGGAGTCAAAGGTGGCTCTTTTTCAAGGAGATAAACCCTCCACCCCCCTGTTTCATATGGATGGGGAGGTTAAGGGAGTTGCTTAATGATACAGAATAGCAGAGCCAAGCCTAGGTCAGCGCAATCCCCCTGCTTTCACTCCTACCTTATCTCAGGGTACAGCCACAGAGTATTTCACAGGCAGACACAGAATGATGCTTCCTAGACAGATTTCAGATGCTGTGGCCATGCTTTAAACTGGCCAGAAGCTGTGTAGCTGATCTGGCACACCTGCCTCACAGCAGAACGTGTCACCTTCTGTCACCCATCTCAGGCCGGGGCTGTCTTAAAAGCTGTGCAAATCCAAGACTGAAACGACCCTACATGTGACCGTGACCCTGTGCGGAGACCCCATGGCATCACTGGGGTCCCTTGGCTCTGTGATGAAGAGTCACTCTGTGCATGTGTGTGGACAGAAAAAATCCCCTGGATGAGGGAAAGAGAACCTCTGAATGCTCTGGCCCGTGCAGATAGACATTCATTTCCCTTGAGCTGGTCCCAGCTTCTTCTGGCCTAAAGTGTTGCATCTCCATTGAGCTTAACAGTTTTGTACCCGATTCCAGCAAGAGGGTACCAGCTCCAAGGGGCAACTTTCACGTGCTACACATGGGTTTATGTGAGCAAAGGTCTCAACCCACTTGCATTTAATGGGGGAGAAATCAGCAAGATTCAGAAAGTTTGACATATCCATGAGAAATTTTTATTTTAAAAATCGTGGTATTTCACAGGTGAGAAGCTTATATGTACCTGCACACAGTTTTCCACGACTGAAACATAGCTTTCTTGTATATGCTAAAGAAGTGTTAAAAATACTCTCTAGGAGGTCTTCCGTTACATACATTTTAGGAGTTTTCCAGGAGAGTAAGGACAGGACAAATCTGTGTTAGTGATCTGGCAGGGGCAAGACAGAGATAAAGGTGTTAAGTAGCCAAAGAAGTTTTATAATTCAGTGGCATTTCTTCTGATAAAGCAGTGTTTAATCTGACAGCTACAGGAACTGGGGTGTGACATGAGCATGAGGCCAGGAAATATAAAATGAAGTAAATGTCCTGAAGAAGGAAATGTTTTGAATAAAGCACGATGCAGCAAATGTTCAATACAGCATCAAATTCTGTTGGTCAGTGCTTCACCCCAGTCATTTGCCATTAATTTGAATATTATTAAGATAATTTAGCATGAAAATATTTCAACAGTGCCTGCAGCAGCATGAATACAAGTTCTTGATAGAGATTCTTGCCAGCAACCCCGATATTTATGGGATCTGGCATTGACACATGAGAAATTACATTTTTAACACTGATGATTTCAAAATGGTGGGGGAGGAAAGCTGAGAGGAGGTGAAAGAATTTGTGCAGGTCAATGTCATGAATGGGATCAAACCACACCAAGGGTTTTTACAAAAGTGTCCTGAATTAAAATGAGAGTCATTGGAGGGAGGGCACCGAGATGGTCAAAGGAAAAACACGATATCTTGTAATGAAGAGAAAGGCAATTTTGACTCTACAGATACTTGAAAATTAATTCTGTCTTAATAAATAAAAGGTAGGCAAGTTCATTAGTGCAGCACTCAAATCTCAGGAGCTTTGAGTGTAATTCCTGGAAGTGCACCAGGAATATCCAAATAACAACATCCCCCAGTTGTCCCACTGAAGGCTAGTTGCTTTTTGCTCAAGAGCTCTGTCCTCAAGAAGAGGGGGAAGATCTGAAGTGGAAATATATGATGGAGCAGCACGTGGGAGTCTGTGGCAAGCAGTTGCCAATGGATTCTTTTCGTGGTCGTCAGGGATAAACAGAGCAGGAAGCCCCAGAGGGCAGCGAAGCGAAGAGACCCGTGCGACTTCTGCAGCAGGATTTTCATAGAATCACAGAATGTTCGGGGTTGGAAGGTACCTCTGGGGATCATCTAGTCCAACCCCCTGACAAAGCAGGGCCACCTAGAGCAGGGTGCAAAGGACCGCGTCCAGGTGGGTTTTGAATATTTCCATGGAAGGAGATTCCACAGCCTCCCTGGGCAACCTGTTCCAGTGCTCCGTCACCCTCAAAGCAAAGAAGATCTTCCTCATGTTGAGGTGGAACTTCCTCTGCTTCAGTATGTGCCCGTTGCCCCTTGTCCTGTCACTGGGCACCACTGAAAAGAGTCTGGCCTCATCCTCTTTACACCCACCTTTAAGGTATTTATAAGCATTTATAAGATTCTTCTCTCAGCCTTCTCTTCTTCAGGCTGAATTCCTAGGGCACACCTCAGTGACTTTATATTTTCATCCCATTTTGAGATTTTTCCATCACCACCATCACCACCGCACCTACTCCAAGGACAACCCCAAAGGACAACCTTTTACCATGGATAAGAGAAGGTTTGAGACAGTGGGACATCACATTAGCATTAACATATCGTTATCCGTATTCCACAAGGACCAAATTGAGGCAGAGAAGAATGTAGTAAGTAAAAATAAAAAAGACAGGCTGACAATCCTTTTTTTGAGCTGAATTTCTTTTTTTCTAATCTTAGCCAGCTGAATGTGAGGCATCTGGCCTAGTGCAGACATCTGGACTTTCTCAATAGTTGGTAGAGAGAGGCAGCTTCAGAGGTGATTCATCACTGCTCTTCAGAGGGCAGGAATTGCCCCTGGAAGCTCCACCAACTGCAGAAGGAACCTAGATGACACGCTTAGCGTGGATACCCCCCTGTTAACTGGCAGGAATCGGTGAAGAAAAATCCCATCCTTGCTTGCTATAATTAAAAAAGGTCATGGGCAATATTGTTTCACTGCATGATCTGACCAAAGCTGAAATAAGGTGGCTGTTGTTGGTCACAGTCAAGGACACATATAGAGTTATTAGAGAATAGGTGAAAGTCAGAAAGATGACTGCTGGTATAAAGCCACAGACAGTTCAGCTAGAAACTGGCACTCGTTACCTGTGAATATAGATACTTTACTGGGCCCCATTACTTTCTTCAGTGGATCAGTCAAATGCTACTGCAGTTGAAAAAACTGCCCTCATCTCCACACCTAAAGTGGCCAGGGAGCATGGTGAGAACATCAAAACCTTCTCTCGTGCCTTGGTGTTATTATTACAGCCATGCCCAGGGTTTCATGGTGGACCACGTAAATAGAGAAAGTCAGGAGACAGGTGATGATGGTAGCAGCTGTCCCAAGGTGAATTCAGTGCTGCTGTGTCTTTGCAGTGCTTGGCCACTGAATTCAACAGTGTGTAGACCAGTTGGATGCTCATCTGAGATGCTCACAGGAAGGGATGCCTTCCTCGTGTCCAGGATGCTGGTACAGACCATGATTTCAATGGTTCTGCCGTGAGCACGTGTGGTGTGACTGAATAGCTGCATACAAGGCAGACAAAAGATGATCTGACCTTTTCATTCCTCACCTAGGAAGGTCAAAACCCCAGCATCTGGAGCCTAGACCCCACCATCTGGTGCCTCAGCTTAATTCCCTCTCCTTACTGAGGCACTAGCACTGAAGCCCTCAGCAAAACTCTGCATCCCTACTGTGCAGTTAGAGGGAGGAAGGCATGACTCTGTGTGTGTGCACGTGTGTACCTCCCTGGGGGGAAGCAGGGCAAATGCAAAGCCCCTTGCAGTGGAAGTCCCTCCCTCAAGCCATCAAGCTTTTTATTAAGACCGTCTCTCCTCCATGCCTCTAAGTGAACACACCCTGATTTCCAAGTGAGACAGATTACAATTCCTTCTTTTTAATTTATTTTTTCCATGAAGAGGTGCAAGTGTGTCCATCCAGGAGAAACTGTGTTTCTCTTTATGCCCCATTAAGACTCCAAACCTGCTGAGCTATTCAAAAGGAAGCAGAAAAAAAAATGTGGAAGTAGACTATATACCCCTGATCTCAGCTATTTTTCTTTGCAGAAGACCATCTTTGAGTACTATGTTATTGAACCTCCTTGTTTAATGACCCTTCTAATGCACTGCTATCAGGTAGTGCCATCTGTATTTGGGCAAATGTGCTCACTCGCCTGTTTACTCAGCATAAATTATCTTTATTTAAAGTTTAATGGAAGTTACATCTATTTGGACATCTGTACTTAACTGATTACTGGCCACGTTGGGCCGCCTGGTGGTTCTGCATGAGCTTGCCAGCTGCTATGAAATGATAAGAGCCTGACATATGCTAAAAGCCAGCAACAATCACAGGCAGGGAGTACACTTTTTTTTTTTTTAATATTTCTGAGCTGGCATTTAATAGCAGCATAAAGAAATCTACCCGCTTTCCCCAATTGCCTCCTCCACCCCCATACATGTCTCTGCTGGCAATCCAAACCCTTTCAGAAGCACATAAAAGATCCTCTCCTCCTCAGACGTGAGTGAACTTCTTTGTACATACTATTAAATCCACGTACAGTTTGCTACCTATTCCGTGCAATGTAACACTTCTGTCCCTGAAAAGCCAGAGACCATCCCGGTCCATGAGCATCTGCAACTGATTTGGAAAGCTGCTGCCATCTATAGATACGTATCAGGATTTACTGGCACAGTTAGAGAAAAGGTCTGAAAGACAGCAGCAGGACGGAGGGAAAAGAAGGGAAAATGCAGAAAGAGACATGCAGCTGTCTGACGAACTGCCCCTCGGCTCTGTACCGTGAGGTCCCTCTACTCCTGTCTCTGGCAATGGCCAAATGCAGAGGGATGCATGAAAAGGTAGCAGGAGACAAGTGGGAGAGAAAGCTTCTTCCTGACTCCAGGCTGCCAGAAGTTGGCTGATGCCCTACAAAGGTCAATGAGAGAGTCTATACTCCTCTAATGAGGTTTATAGCCTAAATAATAATAATAAAAAAATCCCATTATTGGAACTAGATATTTTTCACACTCTTCTAGTCTTACATCTCTTCCCAATGCTTTGCAACTCTTTCTTTCTCCTGAAAGCTGAGCTGTGTGGAGATCTCTGCAAAATGAGCAGAAAAGGCTGCTTTTATTTCTCACTTGCCCTTCAGCGCGATCTCCCACCCTGCTCTAGACAGATGCCCAGTTGTACAAGACTTTAGTGGGACATAGGCCCAACCTAACCTCTACAAATGGGGTCTTCACAGGTCTCTAGTGCTAATAGCAAGCGCCAAGTGACACAGCAGCATGGACATTAGGGAGGATCAGTGTGGAACCTTTCAGGGGAGACATTTTTGCCTTGTGTCTATGATGAAGTGGCCCTGGGAGCTCAAGCCAGATTTCTGTGGGCAGGTGGCAGTGAGGGTTTGTGTGTGGTTCTTCATAGAGGTATGTTTAATGGCACCAAACTGAACATTGACACTGTTTTTTTCAGACAATGAGATAAAGAAAACATACGTTATGTCCATCTGAGAAGAAGGTGGGACAGAAGCATAGCTTGGACTGCCACTGTATGTGATGCACTGTGAATTACGATATATAAGATGAAGAGTTGCTTGCCCTTGAAGTCTGATGGTTAGAGTGTGGCTTTGACACTGAAGCTCTCTAGACAGGAAACAAGTGCGCTTGAGTTAATCAGATCTTCACTACTGGTGTTCCTGATGGCTTTTCTGTCAGTGCAGTTGTGGAACAGGACCTAGAGGAGCAGCGCATGTAGCCAAGTCCCACTGGGAACACTCCCTAATCCTCCATTGTAGCACACAAAATATACTGTAATGTTATCATAGAGACTGATCAAGACTTAATAGAATTTACCTGTATGCTATGAGTATATTTATCCACGTTTTTTCTGTCTTTCAGGCAGATGATCAGGCAGGAAAATACAATTAATGGTCTGTGCATCCTGGGTTTCCTTCTGGACTTCTTAGCGCATCAGTTCCTACATGAATAAGATGTTCTTAAATGCCTAATATATATTATATAGCCCTCTGAAAAAATACAGCCAAAAAATAATACTATTCAGGTTGCAAACACAGGCACTTAAAAGACAGGAAAGCGTACGGATGAAGAATAGACAGAAAGTACTTCAGGCAAAAATCTTTCTGACTTCAATCTGAGTTTGAAAAGAACTCGGCAGTAAAGACTTGGAGGTAAAAGCCTCTTCCACAACCTGTGCAGCATGCTCAATGCTCAGCCTGATCTTCAAGTGTGGTGTAAGCTGTCTTGACATGCCAAAATGCTTTGCGAAATGCTTTGTGGCCTGTACCTTTACTGAATCTCAGCAGTGCACTCAGAGACTGCCCCAGGTCCATGGAAAAGCAAAACAAAATAACTCATTATGGGTCACATCACTGTTAAGCTGCAAAAATGCCCTCAATCTTGGACGTCTGCTTTTGCTCTGTTCTTCTCCTCTGTGACTTTCCTCCCATTATCTAGTGTTTGCCACACTGCCAGCTGAACTACATCTTGGAAGATGCAGTTTATCTGGGAAGACCATGACCTGGATATCCTAGTTTATGACTAGTCCTAATTAAAACTTTAGAGTGCAGATGCCAACCTGATATCGTCTGCCACAGCTCTGCTGGAGCCAGTGGAGCTACTCAGGTTAACATCTTGTTGCAGGTAGTCAAGACTATTGTGTGAGATCAATGAATTTGGCCCTTGTGATCTGTGAAATGCTACTTTTACTTAAACCTTTATGCTAGGAAGAGTGTTGTCAACCTCTCAGCCTCCATACTCTACTATCCCATGGACCTCAGATTAATACAATAATGTAAACTGCCCTAAATTTAGCTACCTGCACAAAGTAAGATATCATTATTTCTTGGAGTGTCCCAGTCCTGGTATTCCATTTTTGCAGAGGTTACCTAATTGAGAAGGAACTTTATATCTTTGCAAAAAAAAATCAGGTAAAAAGGATGACAACACAACACAAAGGATGTTTGAGGGTATTTTTGTGTCTCATCTTCCCCTGAGGAAGATTAAATACCCACTAAAATCTCAGCACCGACCTGGCTAGGTGAAGCAAAGTTGTATGAATCCCTCCAAATGTGCATTTGTTCCAGAGCAGCGTGTGAAATTTACCCTGCTTTACGAGGAGGTGTGCTGCTGACAGAACGTAGTGACTTTAATATGACTGGACAACATTTCCTACTGATGAAAACTCTACTGAGTATGAAAAAATATGTTTTACAAAAATCTTCTTTACTTTTCCTATCAGTGTTCAGGGCTCCTTTAATCCTTCCATGCTAAACTAATTTCTCTCAGGATGAGATGATTAGTTGCTTATGTTTCCTAAACTCCTTGGTACAAATTTAGCCCTGGAGAAAACAGCTGTCAGCTCAGATTTGTTGTGGGTATCCACTGGCCTTGATGGCTGGGTTTGATTTAGGCCCCAAAGCTGCTTCTGTTTAAATGACGATCCATGGAGCTCCCTGGAAGCCGAACCAGGCTTAGGCTGGATTTCTGAAAAGAAACACCTGAAATCCCATTGCAAAGCTTCGTAATTTCTGACCTCTATCAAAGTGGATTGAGTCTTGGTGAGAACTAGGAGCAATCTACTTTCAAAGATCAGGGCAGTCACATATGTAGTTAGCATGGATTGAAAGAGTTTGACATCAGGCACCCATTTCTGGAAATATTAGTGTAATGGAAAAGACTTCAAAACAGCCTGTGTCTGCTGGGAGCAGAGGCCCGTGGTCTTCAGTTGGAAAATAATGAAAGTGCTGAAACCTTTGTGCTCCTGGGGGCGTGAGATGTGGGCCATGAATGAAGACCAGGTATGGTCCTTGGAGCTTCTGAAGAAGGGATGGACTGTCATGGATTGAGGAAAGAGGCACCACTGTTTTTTTCTCAGGGCTCAAGGCCTCTTCCCCCTTTGTGCAACCCCAAGTGGAGTGGTGGGACTTAGGGGACAATTTCTACCACATGCCTCTGCTCTGACTTCAGAAAACTTCTTCCCTGGCTCCCTGGAGAACTCACGATTGTGTTTCATCCTCAACTACAGAAAGACTCTAGTCTGAGACAGAAAGGACCAAAAAAGCTGCCCACCCTTTCATGTCTTAAACAGATGAAGAATTGTCATTGGAGTTTCTTAGTCCATCACTGTTCATTGCAGCTTTCTTTGTCTCCTTCAGCCTTTATGGTGTGAGACAAATACAGATTACGTGTCATGGCTCCTCTCTTTCTCCCGACACAGAAAATTACTTTTATTTACTGTTGTGATTAAGTTGCCATATGTTGTCTTTTCATCATATGGCTGCGTGTAGTGATAGATATGTTGCATCCTGAGGACTGAATGTCTGTAAATATACCTTTTTATTCTATGTTTATATACAGCAGTCTCATGTTTGTATTCTTGCTTTTCATCGTCATGGCAGAACTGGTACAAGACAAGCACAGCCAGCCTTACTGAACAGGAAAATACAAAATAGACCTAGAAAATATGTGTGTGTATGAGAGAGAGAGAAAAGACAGAGAGAGAGATGGAGAAAATGAGAGTGTCTTTACACACACACATGCACAGGCAGGGCCAGACTTCTGCTGTCATTTAAGATGGTATAAATCTGGGATAACCCTGCTGAAATCATGACGATGACATGAAAGTAACCAAATTCTTAACCATGTTGTAATCTAATTAAGTTTTGATTACTTAAATATACAGACGCACACACCTTCCCCTTCCTCCCCTGCATACAAATTCCTGCTTAGTTTCTGAGCAACATGGGAATGAAAACTGCTTCTTGCTGATTATTATTCTTGGAACATATTCTAGAGTTACAGGTACTGGGTGGTGAACAGGCTTATTTTTACTAAGTCTCCAATGAAGGTTAGACAATACATGTTTAAGGAAAGATCGGCAGTTTCCACAAGGAATGGAAAGTCAGTAGGTCCACACTGAATTAGTTCAGAGCACCTGAAGATCTGGGCATTTGTTGGAGGCATTTTCAGGTCAGGCACTTTGCACGGGGCAGATTGGTTAATGGTCGTCAACTTGTTCATGAGTATTGGTCTGCTGGCAGCAATTCGTTTACATCACAGCAGGAGGAATTGTATCTAAATCAAGCTGTTTGTTAGTGCTTCTTTTTTCTAAACTAAATATAGAGGATTAAGTTAGCTGTAGACCCAAAATCCAAGCCGTTTATACCTCTGTCTTAGTTTTAGTGCTTTAGTTGAAATGATAACTCATTCTTAAAGAGCTTTGAATGAAGAATTTTTTGTCTTTGTAAATTTAGCATTTTCTTAAATAAAAAATTAATTTAACTGTGATCTCCTCCCCCAGCACTAAATCACACAGAGCTTATAAACTTAAGAAGAAAAACCATATGTTTTGGAGCTACTATGAAACCGTTCTACTAATAAATCTGTGCTTTAAGCCAAGGATATTTGTCAGTGAGTAGAATATTTTTGCTATAAGAGGAAAGAATTTATTTTTCTTAACGTATTCAGTAGTCTCGACCTCCTAAGTTACGTTAGTAGCTTTAAAATTACATTATTTTCCATTTGAAGTATTATTTTATTTGTATTTACCCTCTGCTTTTTGCTTATAGTGCTCGTTTTCTTTCACTGTTTTTCTTAAGTTACAAACTCATCTGTTATAAAAAGTGACCTGGGTCTCTCAATGATCAGGTGTCTCCAGGGGACCTGAGCTGTAAGACCAAATTACCCTTGTATCACTATCAGAGTCACCCTATCATCTCTTGAGAATAGTAACAACATCTCAGGAAAAAACAGCCAGAGTTTCTGGGCCATGGATTACAAATAATCTGCTCTCCAAACATGCTACGCTGACTTGCATTGACTCTGATGGTCCCATGCGAATGTAATGATTTGTCACTAACAGGTAATTAGGGTAACAGACTTGAAGGTGCCTTTTGATACACAGTGACTTTCTCTGGTCGTGTTTGTGGTTGTGCTCTCATCACACCAACTGTTTGTGCTGTTGTCTTTATGGCTTGTACCAGACCTGCACGATGAATAAGTGCCCAGGCAGCGGAGTAGCCATCAGTCCCATGCCTGGGATGGGATGCCAGAGTCTGACTGCTGGCACTGGGCAAAGGACTGAAGGTGGGAAGACCATGGCCTTTGCTGTGGGTGGTCTCTCCCAGCCCCTGCAGCCTCAGGCAGCCTCAGGCTCCTTATCCTCCAAGGATACAACCTGAACTCCTGCTGAAGCCCCCTGTGTACAGATAACATGGTGAGGGACGTGCCCGCTTTTGTGTCATGGAGCAGTAAATCACTCCCCGTTTTCTAGCATTAAATCTGAGGTCCACTCACTGTTGCTTTGCATGAAATCCTGACCCTAACAGCCAGTGGAAAACCTCCCCTGGGCTGCAGTGCCATTGCTGCTGCTTTCTCACAGGGTTCAATCCAGTTGCATAAGCAAAGTGTCTTGGGGCATAGGAGATGAATCGGGCAGTACAAGGCACCCACATGAGGCTGGAGCTGAGATGAGATATATGCAGGACCTATACCCTTCCAGAGCAGCATCCAGGGGGCATTTAGCACTCCCTCCAATGCCTGTGTTTTTCATGCCCCAGCTGAAATACAGACACGCATTCTTACTTTACAGACCCAACCTTCCCATATAAAACACTGAGATTTACCAATATGTTTTAGATCAACTGCAAATATAAAAACCATCTGCCTCTTCTCCCTCGCCCTGTATGGAGTATTGGCACACATGGAGGTATTCTTGGATGATAAGACTCTAGGCTCAAAGGGGTTTTGTAGGCAGAAAAGAGTTATGAACGCATCAGGGCTGTTGTTCCTGCAAAGACATCCTGTGATCTCCCAGTAGAGATTGCATCTCATGGAGAACTGCTTCATGCTTGTAGCACAGAACAAATGGAGCATTTTTTAGTAGTTCAGAGATGACATTTCAAACATTTGGTGGATTCCAGTGAACAGTTGTCAGCAGAGGTCAGTTCAACACCTGTGTCTGTCGTGGATCTGCTCTGTGATCTTGTGCAAGCCTCTTGTCCTGTGCTGTGAATCAGGCTGCTCCTCTGTTTAATGAAGGGAAGGTTATGAAACTTTTTGAGATCCAGGGACTGAACTTGCAAGGTAAAAGCACCATGAGTGAGTAAACGAAAATCAGAACTTGCCCCATTCAGATCAGATCCAAGAAAACCTCTTAAACAGAAGTTAAAAAATCTCAAAAGGCAGATTTCTCAAGATTTTATTCCCATGAGACAAACCTCAGCTCTTGCAGTTAAGTTCATCATATAATAATTCTTACTTTATTTGCGCACTCGACAATAAATAAATGTTTATATGGCTGTAATTATAAAGCAAATCCGCAAAGGACTATATGAAGAGTATTTAAGGATCCTTAAGAAAAGGTATAAAGAAATCTCCCAACCTTTGAGTGCTTCACTTAGAAGTTTTAATGAAGTTCTTTAACTTAAATCTGCTGCTTGTGGAGGTAAGTGTGGAGGTGAGTGTTTTTTGTGTAGATGTGTAAGATGTAAGCGTGTTTGTATATACTTGTACTTTTTATTCTTGTATGATAGACTTTTCAAAACTGTTGAAATATGATCAAAGCAAAAAATCCTACCTAAAATATCCATGACTTACTTTCCCCCTACAGAGAGTTAGTTTTTTTTGATACATCCATTTCTAAGACTGAAGGTGTGAGAGGGTTTTTTTTAGATCCAGAAAACAAAGCAAGAGTCCTGTGTTGAGAAGATAAGCCCAGGCACCAGAACACCTAGGTTCTCTCCTTAGATCTTACTGAGGAGCCCTGACAGACATGCTGGTCCCATATGAAGAGCATTTATACCATAAAGCAGTCTTTTACCATAGAATAGTAAATAGGTACGCTACTTGCTATGTAAAATTTGTAGAAGTTGAGGATAGTTGCAACTTCTAAGAACACCTAAGACATGTAGAACATCATCTAAAAACATCTGAAAACTTAAAGGATCACATTTTTACATGTTGTTTTGACCATCGTCAGCTGTTGCTGGCTTCACTGGCTGTTGAGAGCTCTGAAGCTTGGGAGAGTGCTTGCTGTCTTTTAGGGTTAGTCATTCCGAGCTAAGGAAGCCGTGGCATTTTCCCTTTAGAGGTGTTCAGTCTAGAGGCCAAAACCTCACTTGCTTTAGGTAGGTCTATCTGATAAAAAGTTGTGGAAGCTAACAGAGGATTCTGGAGTGACATTGCTATATGCTCTTATAGAGTTGCTTGAGAACTACTCAGGTTAATGGACAAAGATGGCAGAGAAGCAATTGCCTGTACGTTGAGCATGACTAAATTTAGGCCCACAGTTAAATGAAGGATTCCAAGCATTAGAAAACTGAAGATCTGCAATAACTATGCAGAAAGAACTCCAAGTCCCCAAAGGAATTTTGCAGTCCTGGTGTCCTTTTATTTGTATATCTGTAATACTGAGCAACTTCAATCAATTATGAGTTCCTTACTGTAGACAGTATACAAAGAAGAGGTAAGAGACAGTCTTTTACCAGCTCATCCTTCACTCTATGCTAGAAAAGCACAGGATAATTCTGGACCTGTTCTCAACATGGGGAACAGAGTGATGGAGGTGATGATTACATCACTTTTTCCTCCTTTCAGTGCCTCTCAGGCCTCTGTTGGAGTTCTGTGCACAGTCTGGGCTTCTCCTTGCCAGTCTAGACCAGCATGAAAGGAGAAGCATGGTGAAAGATCATGTAGCTTTCAAGGGTAGAAGGGAAATAATGTTTGATGTACAGAAGAGATGACTGAAAGGGAGACTCGAAGACAATATTTAAACACTTTAAAAAGTAGAATAAATTCTCCTTTTGACTATTACAGGCACAATAAGAAACTGTTGGTTTAAATGCAGTAAGACTTTAGAAAATCCAGAAACACTGCAACGTACTGTGTCTGGGGGGCAAACACTGCCTCTAGACATTTAAAAACTTATTATATCAATGTCTGCCAGGATTGGTTTATATGCAATGGATTTAGGTGGGAATAGACTATATGACCTGTTAAGGTCTTTCCCTGTCCTATCGGTCCTATTATGTACATTCTTAACAAAACTATTCACCCACAAAGGCCTGAGTTCACAAACACTTCACTGGATAGATGACTTTTTTTCACTCAAAATTATTAATCTAGAGTGCAGATGTCTCACCAGCACTTGGCAAAAATGCCTTAAGGATCTAGCTTGACATTACAGTATGAGTAATTAGGGAGTTAATTAAAGCTTACAAAATATTTTCAGATCTTCAGAGAAGTGCCATATGCAGCAGAAAGCTATTATTATTGTGTCACACGAGGAGCAACTGAGCACTCCAGTAAAACACAGAATATACAGGAATAAAGAAGGAAAAGCACCAGAACCTTGACAGTGTAACAAATACTGAATTTGTTGACAATGAAAGAGGGGGAAAAAAAGATTAGAAACTTATAAAAAGAAGAGAAGGAAGATTGTCAAACAATTCAGAGATAGTGTAAATTATGCAGAGCAACTCTTTGGGAAATGGCAGATGCTCACCTAGCTACTAGAAATACTCAATAAAAAACAAACCTCTGTCTGACTATTTATTAGACTTTTTGAAGATTAGAAGAGCTGGCCTAGAATGTTAACTTGATAGGGAGTCTTTATGCACTTTACCTGTCATATAATGGATTGTTTCCCTTTACGTGCCTTTTTCATTTTAATAGCTGCTTCTATTAGACAACAGCTATATCCTCAGAGATCTGCAGGGATTTGCCTTTAATAATAGTACAGCCTTCATCTTTTTCCTTTCTAAATTACATTTGGATCCAGGTTCACTTTCTTCTGGTGGCATGAAGGAGCAAGGATCTGTCCCTACAAGAACAGATCTGTTTCCCGTGAGACAGTGACCTCATAGCACTTAGCTACTCCCCGATTTCACAACTCCTTGAGCAAATAAAGCTGCAAAGCCACCAGCCCCAAGCAAACTGCAAGTGATGGGGCCAGATAGGGAAGCTGCACAGAGTGGGTAGGAGAAGATATTTCCATCCAAGCAATGACTTTCTGTTCATATTCCTTTTCCTGGTCCCTCCCCACCAAAACATACTTCCAGAGGATCTTCAACAGCTTTAGAGGACATTCCTGTTGTCCCTGCTGAAATTTCAGCTTCAATGGAATAGGAGCATAGCAAAGCTGAACCTCAACCATTCGGTTAAAAAAAGCCAGTTGAATGGGAATTCCTTTTAGTCAACAACAAAGTGATACCGTGTGGTAAACCTGACAGAAGTGATCTATGCAGTCACTGAGAATGTTATATTAATGAATTATCCAACACAGTGAAAAGATGCTTAGAAAATTAATGTGTAGAGTAACTAAACTATGATACAGAACATGTTTGACAGGGTGATTATTTGGTACTTTCCCCAGAGTGATGTTTTTGCGGTCTTTTCATTGAACTTCTGCTAAGTACCATTGCAACAGGACAGTAAACAACCCCTTTCACCATAATAACAAAGAATATTAACTCTATTTAATAGGCCTTCTGTAACTTTTCCATAAACATTTCAGTGTGCCTGTTCAGTGAGAAACTTTGCAAGGACCGAAAGTGTCAGCTTGGGCTGTACTTTGTCTTAGTCAAATGTGGGAGTCAACAGTCCTTAACCAAGATAGAACACTGTAAACACCATCGAATGGAAGTTACACCACATCGATTTACAAGAAGTGAGAATCTGTCCCTGGACTTGACTCCAGGCATTTTTTACTCCTGTCCATCGCTAATTAGAACCCAACTTTCTTGAAGACCTAGTCCAGGTTACAAACCTTCATGGTAGTTACAAAATCACAGTTATACACCTTGACGCTGAAGCATTCTGGCTGTATTCCTGAGCTTGCTGGAAGGGGGAGAGCCCAGTCCATCACCAGTAAGTGGGGAACACAATCAGAGTCATTAGACTCAAATGATATGTTCCACCAAAAAAGAACTGAAATGCTATCCTTTGTGTTAAATTAATGGCTGCAGCTACAGTTAACAGCTCATCATTTACATGGCACACAGGAACAATCATCTCGCAATGGGGAAAATAGAGCCGTTGGATGGGTGTCAAGGTTTTAAGTGCAAATCCATGCTTACCTCTTCAGCATGCTTGGTTGTGCCACCTCCTCCCACCCTCACCTCTCTGATCCTCCAGCTGAAGCTAAGCTGCCAGCAGTGAGGGGAGTCATGCACATCCCCCAAGGCTGATAATTTTCTTCCTCACCTTGGTTTGAGTGGTCCATCTGCCTGGGCAAATTGCCCTCTGGCAGGTCACTCTGATCCACAGTTTATTAGATGTGAAACAGATGGTGCAGCTGTGATTGACAGCAGAACCAGAAATTTTCCTTTTCCATCCCAGGAAGACCAGAGGGGAAAGAGCAGAGTCACATACATGATCTTCCACAACCAGCTCTTAGCGGGACTGGTTCAGCCATCTGATCCCATCATGACAAGGTGTTAAATGTGGAGCAAAGGGATGACCCTGAGGATGCTACTTCTTGTGTAATGCTATTGGACTGAGCATACTCGGTGAGGAGACATGTCTTAATTCCTTGATGTCCTTGCCACAGGTCCCAAGCATTTCTGCAATAAGCATGTTCAGAGCAAGCTCCCCATGTAGTACCATCTATCTAATCTGTCCAAGCTTCTTTGCAGCTGAGTATTCCCAGGAGCTCTTCATCCCTGTTTCCCACAGGACACTAAGCCAGAAGTGTACATTGAATAGCAGTTAAATTAAGACCACTGGTGGTCAGTATACAGGCAGGGAAAGCAATGGATTTATAGAGCAAAGGCAAAGACTCTTCATCCTAAGTATTTTTTTCGGCTCTCTCACCATAGTATGTGAATATATTGCAACTGTTAATTCATCTTCCTTCAACACCCTGTTGTTGTGGGGAAATCCTATAAAATGCGCCTGTTTTATAGACTGAGGACAAAGATCTAAACCCACAGAGGTGCTTAAAACCCTAAATCGTACAGATTTCTATATGTTTGCAGATTAGGACTCAACTATCTCATCCAAGGTGTAAGTAAGAGACTTCTATGACAGAACCAGGATGGGGAAATCCAGCAGTAGTTTCCTGGCTGCTCCTTGATCACTATAGCTTTAAGATCCAGGATTCTGTTTTTCCCACGAGGAGACCTGGAGGAAGGATTGTGCCCAGTCTTGGACTAAGCCTGCATTACGAGAGCGCTACCCTCTAACTCAGAGAGCCCCACTGCTCTCCCAGCTCCTCACCATGCCATGAAGCACATCTCCTGGAATGACTGGAGATGTCTCCTACTTCAAAAAAGAAAACCCTATAAATCAGTTAGAAACATATTACTAAGCGTATTATAAGGCATTATAACAAATTAGAACGAATAGTGTTTCTTGATAACAAGATTTTTGCAGCAAGATATTATCCCCACATATATCACCATGACTAGTTGGCTAGCTGCCGTAAGAATAGGTAAGGATGATTGATTGGCTTGCTTTTTGCCTCTTTTGATTATAAAGCAAGGCAGCTTGGATTCAGCATATTAAACTGCACTATAAAATACATTATTAATATGTACAGCAACCTTCTTTTTACAGCCTTATGCCACTTTATTGCTACAGTATCCTTCTGAATGTGACATTAATAAAACTAGTGCAATAACACAGCCTCTAATTTGGTAGTTATTGGTAATGAGGGAGCGATTTAGTAGTGGGGTTTGTTGGCAAAACTGAAGGCCCATTATTAGTCTGATGGTTGATTAATTAGTAATTATTCACTATCTGGTTTGTGACCCAGCCCACAGTTTTTAGAGAGATTCTCACAAATGTGCAATTTTTAGGCTATTAGCCAAAACAGAAGTAAAATAACAGTCTGCTGTGCAGTGTAAGCAAGGGTTTTATGTTCATAAACAAGTAGGAAGAATCCTCATCCTCCATCCATAATCTGATGCTACAAAATGTCAGGGAGCTCCATATTGCTGATAGTGTGGGAAGAATCAAGGCTGGCACTTGTGGAATCGTCACTGGTCTCCCCCAAAAGATGTGTCCTCCTGTCCCTGACCCTGCAACTTCTGCAGGCAGCTTTCTGCACCAGAGAGGCAGATTCGCAGCACCCCACGCAGAACATGGAGAGGTGCTCCAAGGTGATGCTGAGGAATAGGAAAAAAGGAAGACTTGATAGCAACAGGCTGTTGGTTTATTTGAGATCATTTTATATACAGGTGAATTTTCTGGACACTCTGAAATTTTCAGATGTGTGGATGAAGTTGAATGAAGGAGCTGCTAACATGAAGCAAGTACAGGGCTTCACTTTCCTATAGGAATGTCCTTCCTATTGTTAATGTCATTAGATCTGCAAGATGTATCTTAAAAAAACTGCAAAAATATTTTGGCTTTTTACATGAAATTTTAATTCCATGCAAAATCCATTTTGATAAATCCAAATAATATAATTATTTCCTCAATGGCATTTACATTGCATTTACAAACAGGCTTTATCATCTGCATCTTACTAATTTTTTAAAAAAGTATTTTCAGCAGTGTTCTTTGTCCACAGCAGCAGCAGCAACAATTTCTACAGCATCTGGACATCTTCCCAGGTTATTTTATCTGTTAAACAATGAATCATTTTCCTAAGTTACCAAGTGCTCTTCAGTTAATGTAATTTATTTTTTAAAAATGGGAAGGCCTGATCTTGTCAAGACTTCTATGAATAAAATAACAAACCAAAGTCCACCTGGAACCTTTTAAAGTATTTTTGAATGCTTTGCCCAACAAAAAATACCAAAGTTCTTTCCTTGATACGTGTGGAGACATGGTATCACCAAGGATACTTCGACAATCTTTCCTCTGAGGAGTCTCCAAAAGGTATTAAATCCGTAATATTGCCCCTGATCCTAGCTCTTGCCAATGAGTTCTGATGGTTCCAGTTGTACCAAAAAAATATGAAGTGTCAATTGCAATCGAGGAAACACCATGAGTATTTACATGCTTATGTGTTCACTGCAGACATATCTTTTACGGTACTTGGTAAAATTACAGCTGAATTCTGCTGTGATGTCATTGAGCTAAATCCTCTCTGATGATAAGACCAAGGTTAGTATCTCTCTGAGGCTTACACTGTACATGGAGTATAACAACTGGCAGTCTCGGGGATATGATTTTTTTGAAGTAACCATCTGGGGAGGTCAAGATCAAAGACGTCTCAATTAGCAGTGGAGAGGGTTTTTTGGTGTGTTTGACTCTGACCCATCGAACTAAAATGAAGACAGAAAGCCACAGACTGAATTCGTCCTGTGGTCAAGAGGCCACATGTGTACGCTGTCATGTGAGAATCAAAGAGGGATTCTTACAAAGCCCAACTCTGCTAGCAGTTCATTGCTCCTTTCAAACCCTTAACACCTTTGGTATGAAAGAACAAGATGACCAGGAAATGTTGAGAATTATCATCTCGTCAGAACTTGCTCTTGATTGTTTCTTGAAGTCCCATATTTTATCTAATCTACTGTTCATTTAATCACAGGTTATTTGCTAACCTTGTTCACATTTTGAAAATGAGAGAAGTAGGATTCATGAAAGCATAGGTATTTTTCCCGGTATTACACACTGAAATCCTACTGTTCTGCCTTATAAGTGGTGGAGTTGGGACTAAAGAACTGGCTGAGTTTGACTGCACAAAATGTTGTGTTGCTCATATACCCTACAGTGCATGTTCACCCCAGGGTGCATATAAACCTCCCTGAATCTGTGTTTAAAAATGAATTCATTTACATTTACATCCCTACCACAAGGACCTTACAAATCCAAAGAGACAGAAGAGTCACAGTCCATTAACATCTTCTCAAAGCATACTTGTTGTCTAAAGCTCTGATATCCATCCCATGTGACAAAGGCATTTGGGTACAAAAAATGAACAGCTGCCAGACTTCACTGCCTTATCCAACCATTGAAACACCCCTCACATTTTCTTTATGAAGGCAAATCATAGATCTTGCTATCTGGCAGAGGCTTAATGATGCACACTGGTAGAGACAGTCTGTTGAGCAACAAACCAAAGACTTCACTGAAACTGATACAGGTTGTTTTAAATCCTTTTCATCTCCTTCGAAGACATATTTTATCCTTTCCCATTTCAACTCTCCTTATATCAGTCCTTGCAAACAGATTAGACAGACATACTTCAGGAAGGAAGTTGGTAAAGCTCATCCAGACTTGGGGCAGAGGATGGACCATAAGGCCTCCGAATACCTATCCAGCCCTGCAACTCCGTATTTAACTTGAAGCACCTGGCAAATTTTATGTTGACTGACTAAAATCAACAGGAGTTTTAAGATTTGTAGTCAGTGATGTCAAGTCAAGACCAACATCTGTTATAAATTCTGCTGTTGTAAAGAGATCATTGCCTTGGAAACAAACAGAATTGCCCACAGGAAAACTTCAATTACAGATTGGTTAGGTTTGCAACCTCACAAAGAAATTACAAGCTCTAAAGAACAGCAGTTAGATTATTTTCTTGTTGCGGTGGATTTTTTAAATTATTATTAATTTTAAGCTTCCTCAGTGGAATGAAAAGATGGAGAGGGTGATGAGATCCAGCACATTGACCTGGCTGCTACATTTTGTCTTTCCGTTATCTTCTATGTCTACATCTGTCTGTTTCTTCTTGGCTTTGACTTTGATTGGTGCCTTTTTTGACTGAACCAAGAGAAAATGTGCCACTCACAGGGTACTAATTGTGCTACTTCTGATTTCTACTTCCTTTGTCTTTTTCCTCTCTCCTCCTTCACTTCACTTTGTCAGATGACGTCCTTGCTTCCCATGTCTTCCCTTTTCCTTATGGGAATACCTATATGGACAGCAAGCTGAATGTTTTCTGGTAATACATAGGCTTGTTCCTTATCTTACATATTTAGCAGAGTGCTACCAATGGGCACCAGGCAATAGCCTAAATGAAAAAATGCTGGGAGAAATCTTGAGTTGCTATCAACCAGTAATGTCCTTTGAAGTCCATTGGACTGACATTGTTTATAACAGCTGAATATGGACACCATTTAATTCATCAAGCTCAAATTCTTCAAACCTGAATGTTCAAATTTGCTCTTTATACCATTAACTCAATTGTATTTTTGTATCCATTAAGTGGTCTGATTTCCAGCTCTCCAACTGAAATGACCAATAATTATCTAATTACTGGGACACTTCAGATGATTACAGCTGAAAATTACAACAACTGACTTGTTGCTTTATCACTTTGCAGACTTTGATTTGCTGTCTTACAGCATCTCTTTCAGAGATCTTTTTCAATGTTGCAGTTTTCCATCTTTCCAATATCTTTCCATTCCAAACAGAATGTTTTGTATTTGTCCAGGATAAAAATGATTTTGTAAAGAAAGTGAGGAAGCAGGCTTCCAGCAGAATGAAACATGTTATACAATCATATGACCTAGGTGCAGCCAATGCTGCCTTTAGAAAACTGCATGGAGTTTGTGGCCTGTTGACGTCTCCTCCAGGTGTACTGCTTTGTGGTGTTTTGCCAAATTCGGATAACTGCACCCTGGGCAAAAAAGGAACCAAAGAACCATGAAACAACAGATGGTGCACTGGAGAAGACAAAACCAATAAAGTCTAAAGAAATTACACGAATAGGGTCCAGTCATCGTCAGACTACAAGTCATTAGTTGCAAACTCTAATAATTAAAATCAATTTTGGTATTTTTTTCCTCGAACAATCCTTTTCCTTTCTAATCAACACCTTTATCTCTTCCCTGACCTTTGCAGTGCAGTGTAGACCTTATAAATATCTTAAGGGTGGGTGTCAAGACGACGGGGCCAAACACTTTTCAGTGGTGCCCAGCGACAGGACAAGGGACAACAGGCATAAACTGAAGCATAGGAAGTTCCAGCTGAACATGAGGAAGAACTTCTTTACTTTCAAGGTGACAAAGCCCTGGAACAGATTGTCCAGAGATATTCAAAACCTACCTGGACAAGGTCCTGTGCAGCCTGCTGTAGGTGACCCTGCTTCGGCAGGGGGGTTGGACTAGATGATCCCCAGAGGTCCTTTCCAAACCCTGCCTTTCTGTGACCGTGTGATTCTGTGTGATTCTGTAGAGCACCAGGACAATGCCACTGTAAGACAATGCTTTATACACACATCAGAAATGGGATTACCAGGGAACCCACACTGAATATTTAAGAAAATGTCAGGTGTCTGGACAAGCCCAGTCCTTTCTCCAAACCCATCTGGTTCAGCCGTGTCCCACTCTGCAAGGTAAATAAAACCTCAGAAGCCGTAACCAGTAATCTTCTTAACATCCTCACACACCTAAGCTGTTCTGGTCTCTTGAGAGCTGGTTTTCCCTCCTGAGGCTCTTGTCTCCTTGAGGGTTTTTTTTTTTCTTGGTATAGGCTTGATGCAGCTCACCAGAACACAATACCCTTCAAAAAGTTATCAGCTTAGACCATAAGGACCAGTGGAAGATACTCTGATAACAGCGGTCTGGATAACCCTAAAAAGGGATGGCAAACTTTTGTTTGGAGTGAATAAATAAGTGTATTACTGATTCAAAAAGAGGGCATTATGGAACTGGAGGATGCACCTCCCAAAAGGGCTGAGTACTCTTACCTCTAAAGAGAAAAAGACCATCATTTTACATCTCAGGAATTCAACTGGTTGTCAGACAAGGAACCGGTGATAATATAGCACCCTCTGACAGTGTTTGCAAAGTCAGCTGCTCTGAGCAGCTGCTGAGGCATTTTTTACCCAGACAAAAATCAGCCCATAAACGCACAGCAGCTTCTAAAAATGCAAGGACACCACATCATGAAGCAGGATGTATGCAGGAAAGGCTAACACATTCCAAAAATGAGCGGCTGTAAAGTGATCACACGGTGGAAGAAAAGAAGAACAAAAGGAGGTTGTATTCGGCAAAACACCAAAGCATAACAGAACTCTGAAGGGCAGTTCAGCATTTCCCAGAAAGGACCCATTGCGTTGAAAGATATGTCTCTGTGACAAGAACTACAATGCAGTCTTTGGAGTAGCTACAGACTGAGACATGAATAACGAAATAAACAGAAAAGATGAAAATGAAGCTTCAAGAAAGGAACTAAAAGTCCAAATTAGTCACTCTGGGCAGGCTGCCTGCTCTCCTCCCATAATACACCACTCTTAGGGTAATCTCCTTGAAGTCAACAGGATGATTTAGGAGTAAAGCGACATGAAAAATGAATAACGAGATCAGAATATGGCCTTTTGTTTAAGAGAAAAGATGCTAAGATGAACTCAAGGGAATCCAAGAATTTAAAGATCTATAAACAGTCATCCATGTACTGGATGTACATAGTAACAACCTTTATGCATCCTAAATTCACTTTTGTGTTCCCTGTTGTTTGGTGTATTTCCAGTATAAAAAACGATAGAATAGTTAATAAACAAGAAACCTCAACAAGTAATATGGCTAATTTTTGGTGCTGTTTTAGTTACTGATGTTTTTACACAATACATGTGAATCCAGATCTGGTTAGCCCAGGATTTTAAGACGACTGACACAGATGTTTCAGACAGGTAGGGCTAAAATTTCAGAGGGTGCTACAGTGACATTTCAACAAAGTCAATCAAAGTTGTTTTTCTGCATTCAAATTCTATCTGCAGACCACGTTCCTCCATTTTGTGTGCTGAAGGAAGGAAGCAACAGAAGTGTGGGATTTGTCTTCCCTATCTTTAGGCAGTCACAATGTTGACAGCGCCTTCTGAACTAATTGTCTAAGCTATGTTGTCAACAGAGAGAGGAAAATACTTCTATAAATGTGATTCATGCAATCTATTTAAACATCTACATTAGGATGAGATGACTCACACCCTATAGATGACTACAAAGGGAGTCATGTGGGTAGCGATATCTACCTTTTAGACAGTCAGCATTAGGTGAAATGAAGCTCACATCTAGAGTATAAAAACATGGGTATTTTTGTTTCCCGAACCACGATTTCTAAGACTTTGGCTAAAAGGATGGAATTTTATGCTGCTGCTGCCTTTACATGGCAGCAGGATGGGGTTTAAGGACTGCAAGGTTTCTCTAAGCTTTTCGAATTTGTCAAGAAAGCATCTGTAAACCTTGGGATCTGATGTTTCCAACATTTTGACTCAGCTACTGCCCAATGATCATCCACGCACTAAACCAACCCCATGGGGTACCAGCCATCTTCTCAGTCATGTCCAGCATCCTGCAGAATCAAGTCACAGTCTGCTGGAGACAGATGTGCTCACACAAAAGGCTGTGGATTCAATGAACCTTCCTATACAGAATGATACATTTCTGTCTAGTGTGTGGATCACACAAATGCCTCAAAGGTCTATTCAGGTTTTAAATTACTCCATATTTTCAGAAAATGAAGAGGAGATTCCTGTGTTTTGAACCACCACATTCTTGTGTTGGGAACAAGATCCACGCTACAGTAAGAAGAACTAGGGGTTAATTTCCCTTGTACTCTGATTCCCCACTGTTCAAAAGGGCATGTTGGCTACTGGATATGAAAGGAACCACCAGCTTGAAGAGTTTCATGAAATCCTCCAATTTGGCTAAAGGACACTCCTAGAACACAGAGAAGTGGCTGGTTACCCTTTCAGTGGCAGCCACTTCACCCAAACACAAATTAGATATTTGCCTCATACCTTGTCAAAAATAAAAGAAGGATGTCTGCTTTTCTTCTTCCCAAGAGAGGAGGGGCTGAACTGCACGTGAACGGATCCTGGACTGGGGACTGACTGTCACGACAGACAACTCTTTTAATATATCTGCCTACAGGAACCCGAAATGCTCCAGGCACTGTGCGGACATAAGACAGAGGCTGTTGGTCACCCAAGAGCTTACCCTGGTTTCAGCAGAACTAGTGAGCATATACATAGGATTTAAGGGAAGGAGTAACCTCCTTTTCACATTGCCCTAAGTTATTGCTAAGCTTGAATCTGCCAGCAGAACTATGTGATTAAACACTCCTTAACCTGGTGCTGCCAAGCTGAACATCCAGAGAGATGGTGGAGTCTCTATCCAAGGAGGGTTTTTGTTGGCGAGACAAAGGCATGGGTCACCTGCTAGTGTTGGTGATAGTCCTGCTTCAGGAAGGAGCGGGGATGAGAGACTTCCAGAGCTTTCTTCCAACCAAAGTTTCTGTGACTGTTACCCTTTGCCCAAGGTTAGGAACAAACCCTCTTATTTAAAGAGTAAAAGCAAATTTGTGCTATTTCAGCAGACAAAGGATAAAGAAAGAGAGGCCTGTGTGAGCAGATTGTAATGGGCACTAAGCATAGGGCTGAGCTCAGAAAAGGTGTTTCAGAGATCAGTGACGTCTGTTTTAGCTCAGTCACAGTAAGAACACCCTGTCTTCAGGGGTATAAACAATCCTTTTGTTCCTAGATAGAAATAGCCAACTGGCACTTTATCCAAAAGACTTAGATACAGCCATTTAAAGCGTTTATTGGTCTGCATTTCTCATCTGTTGTTCTGATGAATTTGAAAGTTTTTTGGTAAGGGTCTATATTTTCCCAGCCCGGCCAATGAAGCAGGAGCAGAAACATTTCTTTCTAACCCAGATAGGCACACTCTTGCTTGCAATGCGAACATGCCCAGTGGGGTCAGGGAACCGCCTGTGTCACACCTCTCCCCAACACATGTTCACAGCATACACCTTCATACTCCTCTCTCTGAGGTTGCTTTGTCACCTGGGTTTTCATGAGCTCCGAACAACATCTCAGGACCAGAAGAAAGGTCAGTAAGCTCTGGGTTTGCCTTCGCAGCACAGGGGAATGTTGGCAAATGGCCCAGGAAATCTGAATAAGAAAATAAAGTAGGAGTCCCCAGGGAGAGCTGAATATGCAGATTTTTTTTCTGTATTTGAAGTGCTCCATATGCAAGAGGGGCGAGCAGGGGGGAACCGGCCTCCATGAACTGTTTGGTCGGTCCTCATTATCCCCCATCTGCCTAGTTAGGAATTCTTTGTCTGAAATATTTTAATTCTTTTTCCTCTTTTGAGGAATAATTACTGCTTTTAGCAGGTAGATCTACATGTTTTAAATGATCATAGGCTTTCTAGGGGGAGATTCTCAGGGTGACTTCCAGTTTGGAAAGTTCTCATGCTTGTTCAGAGTCAGACGAGGAAAGCACTTCTCCCACCGAAGCAGTCTGTCTTGTGGGATGCTCCCTCTCCTGGAGTGCACATTCCTTCCTATTCCTGCTGTCTGGAGGCTTATATTTTTCTACAGTGTGAGACTGAAGGGAAAGTAGCAATCTTGATTTATTTTTTTGTCTTTTATAAGATGAGCAAAATGCGTCCTGTCTCACCGGACTGCTGGTGAATACTGGGCCACAAGAGGGTGCGTGACAATCATTTACCCCAAAAAAATATGTGTTTCTTCAATTTTTTATGTGTGTTTGAATAGTTCAGAGTACCTAAACTTTAATTAAGCAATTGCTGCTTTTAATGTGAATACCTGCCTCATAGCATCAGTGTGATGGCTGAGATCAGAAGCCAGCAAGAAGGGAAAATACTCATGAAAAATGAAACCCACTTCCCCTTTATCACTGAGCAACCATCCAATTTTTCTCCAGGCATTGCAATTTTTTGTTTCTTACCTTGTGTCTGCTTGCTAGGGATAAATAGCACATACAGACTGTTGGTTCACTGGTTTGAAATTGTGAAATGGGAAGGATTTTTCTCTGTAGAAATGTATCTTTTGAATGCCCAGCTGAAAATACTCCTTAATAACTCCATTTTGTTCTGGTTCGACCTGCTGGACTTTACCCCTGCTATCTGGCTCATTAGATACGTTTCTTGCCGGTTGACAAGTGCGTTGATATGATCTTAATCACACTGTTCCTTCCTCCGTTTCCGCATGGGATACAAGGAAAACCTCAACTTTACTTGCCAGTGTGGTGGCTGTGGAAGGGAGATGCTGAGTCCTTTCATGAAATCCTACACATGATCTTTTCTGTCCGTGGTGCATTACATCCTGGAGCAGAAGGTACCCAAAGTGGATGCTGAGGATTTATGAGATGCACAGATCTACCTCACAGACATAAAATGACTCCAGAAGGTTGGAAGTAGCAGCTCAGCTTAGGTCTTTCAGGAGTCATGTTCAAGCAAGAGAGAAATGAGCTGGAAAACCTCTACATCTCCGGATCTTGAGCAAAGACCACTGGACTTAGGCTGACCTATTAAAGTATATGATATAGATAAGCAGAGTTCCCAGGATTTCATCTCCTTTCTGTGCCACTACCTCAAGGGAACAAGCAATGCCACTCCATCTCATTAAGGTCTTCACATTAGCAGTGTATTGTTTACAGTGAGTGAGAGGCAAAGAAGCTCCTTGCAGATGACTGCTGTTCCCTTTCCATTCAGAAGCCACAGAAGTGCCCATGAAGACATCATTGTAAAGTCAGTTTTGATAATGCATAATTCAGTGCCTTCAATCTGGCCCTCAAGGCAACTGTGGTATTTTATATAATGGCTTTAGTCACGAGGGGGAAATTAATTGCATCTTCCTAGCTGGTTGCTCAGAGCTACAACTTCATGTGCATGAGGCAGACTCCCCTTAGGAGTCCTGATTTTTGTCAGAACAATCTGAGATTGTCTCCATGTCATTTATTATTACAATAACAACAACTGAGCAGCCTATCTAAAATACAAATCTAGGTCCATTTAAAACCGATATGCTTTATTGCTGCCATGAACAGCATGTTTTAATGAAAGTGAAGAAAGAATAGATGTCTGCAGTATTTTCCTGGTGTAATTTTGGGGCACTTGGTTATAGATAGGGAAGACTCTGAGAAAGACGATTGCAGACATATTGCAAATGGGCATCCTCTTACTTATTCACTCATGCTTTCATTTGGCCCTTGGGGCTTGTAGGGAAATTAAAATGGCAAAAGAACTGCATGACTCAGATAACCCCTGCTTGTCCAAGCTGTCATGTATCAATAAAGCTATTTACCTAACAAAGGATTGTTCACTGAAATGTTCATTACTCTCTGCACAAATAAACATTTTCCTACCTGGCTGGAAAGCTCAGTGAGGTGAACAGCCATCAGAGTCTAGCAAATATCAATTCTAGTGGACAAAAGCAGAAATCTTGTAAAGTGTGTTTATGTATTTACTATATGATCATCTCATACTGGAGCCCTCATTAGAGCTAGGCTCCCTATGTGCTAAGTGTGGTACAAGCACAGAAAGGGTAAAAATGATGCTTGCCTGTGATGAAGCTGCTGCAGCTGACTGTAACTTCTTTACAGAAGTTTTTGGGAGATGCTGAGATCCCAGAAAACTGCCCCATGCAGCGTCTCACTGGGCAGCACACTGTTGTGTACCCCTGCCAGCGAGTTCTCCACCCAGCATCACCATAGGTACTTTCAATTTCTCCCCCCCCCCAAATAAAATAGCTCCTTTCTTTCAAAAATGTTTATTTTTTCAATGAAAAATCAGTGAATTGGAGCAGTCTTTTTTATTGTGTTTCCCTGGGGTGTTTCATCAGCTTTTCCCTAGGAATGTGACTAAAAGCATGAACTTATTTGCTGAGTGTTTTGATCAACCCAAGCTAATATTTCTTTATAAGAAAATACAATTTCTCAGATGAAGGAGAATCAGACTCTGCCATAATAAGTGGAAAAGGTGGAGCCTAATTTCCCATGTCCTGTGCCCTTACTCCTCATCACCTCGCTAAGTCCATCTCTCTGCCTTTGATCTCCTTGACAGGAGTGCCTCTAGATCTCTGTTGTGTCCCCTAGTCTCCACTGTAACCCACCACTCTACCCATTCTCCTATTTCCTCCATTATTCCCAAGAAAAATCATTGGCACTGTGCTAGTCCACAGCTACAGCCCTTACTTGGGTATTTTTTACTCTACTGACTTTTAGAGAAAAAAAAAATGCAGGAATTTGAATACCTCTTTATTAAATGTGGTTGGAAATGTCTGGTACGAGAGATGTTGATGACACTGGGTTGACAGTAAGTGGAAGGAGGTACAACGTGATATCTGAAGTCTCTAGTAACAGCTGGAAATAATAGGGAACCACCTCAGAAATAGTCTTTCTCATTTGGAGATTTGCTTCAACTTCCACTTTTCAAATTTTGTTACCAGTCCTGCTTCTGCCTTAATCTGGCATGAGGATCACAGAGGTGAAGGGTACTCAGACCCTCCATGTTCCTCTGTGTGTTTCATTCAAAATTGACAAGAGTTGCGTCAGAACCAGCAAACTCCTTTCATTTTAACAACCAATAGCAAAAGAAAATGTCTTACTTTTGGCAGATTGCCAAAATGCAGGTTGGAAAGCATTGCATTCCCTCACTGATCCATTCCCATTTATACTTTACATACTGCTGCACCTAACTAAGCTCAGAAAAGGGACATAAATCTGCTACACCAAGACACTGACTTTGGGCAGGTGCGCCAATAACTGATTTAACAATAGAGAGGTACTTGAGCAAAGCATGCGAATATAACTTTGCTCTCCATCCCTTCACTGAAGACCTTTCTAATAAATGGAATTACAAATTGCACAAATGTAGCAAGGGATGATAAGATGCAATGCTGACGTTACTGCCAGTTACCAAATCACATGGTGTCAGCCTTGTTAAATAAGAAAATCAGACTCAAATGTGGGATCTCCCCTGAACACCAGAAATCACCCCTCTGTTGTGAAACAGTCACTGTGGCCATCTGAGATTCAAAAAAGCCTCATAAAAGCTGGGTGAGGAGAGGAAAGTGTTGCAACAGCAAACCAGTCCTTTATTGCCTTCCGCTTCCACAGGTGAGATGTTCTCCTGCCATCACAGCGTGCATTGGCTCAGAACAATGGCATCACCATCACATGTGATGGCTGAAACAGGTCCCTCTTTCTCTCTGACACAAACATATGCACACACACACTCACACACACCTTGCTTCACCACCAGGATGCCAAAACAGTCCTGCCAAAACTCAGGAGATTCACGGTCCCAACTCCCTGCTTTCACTGAGTGGCAGCTAGGTTGGGTTTCTTCTCTTCTGCAGTCCCTTAATATGCCAGCTTGTTGCTTTTGATTTAAGGAGGCCATGGGCTGGAAGGAAAAAATATCTGTGTGGATCAGTCCAAACATTCACCTCTGCTCTGGCACTGTCCAGGAGCATGGACCTTGGAGAAGAATGTGAGACACAAGAAACGCTGTTGGAAATACCTGCAGAAAATTGTTCATCCCTGATATAGTGACCCAGCTTCTGGCAACTAAGTTTAGGGATGCCTTGAGCTTAGGGAAGCTTCTAGGCCATTTTTATGATTATTCATATAATCATAGAATCATATGGGTTGCTAAAAAGACCTTTAAGATAGTCGAGTTCAACTGTAAACCTAACGCTGCCAAGTCCACACCTATATCATGTCCCTAAGCATCACATCTACACATCTTTTAAATACTTCCAGGGATGGGGATTCCACGACTTCCCAGGGCAGCCTGTTCCAGTGCTTGACAATCCTTTCAGTGAAGAAATTTCTCCTAACATCCAGCGTAAACCTCCCCTGGCTCAACTTGAGGCTGTTTCCTCTCGTGCTGTCGCTAGTTACTTGGGAAAAGAGACCTACACCCACTTCACTACAACCTCCTTTCAGGTAGTTGTAGAGAGCGATAAGGTCTCCCCTCCCATATTGTCCAAACTAAAGAACCCCTGTTCCCTCAGTCACTTCTCATAGGACTTTAGCTCAAGGGTCTAGCCTCTTAGAAATGTGCCTGATGTCTTTTGAACAGTTGTGTGTTCCCTATTGTATGTGGTGCTATGCAAACACCTCTAACCAAACACAGCACATAGTCAAAGAGGAGGACAAATAGAGAGGTGTCCAGATGTGCACAGTGCTGCACTATGTGTCACGGCAGAGTCTGGGGCAAACCTCAGGAAACCTCACAAATCCCACACAGTCAACTGGGCCAGTGTTTGTAAGGAGAAGGTTGATAATGCCTGACAGAAGACCAAGGGCTTCCGCTTGTGTGTGAACACCTCCATTCTCATCTGAATGAACTCAGATCTTAGGATATCACCATGCTCTTGGCCAAACATTCTGCACAGCTGTAGAACCCCATGGTTAGCACTAAGCTAGGATTTGCACGGAGGTTTGTCAATGTCTAGCATTGATGGAGCCTGGTCCAGTCCGTTTTCACCGCTCAAGGGACTGCTTAACCTTAGTGATTTTGCACCAAGGACATGACCTCAGTGTTTCCTTGTCCAGAACAAATCTCTAAACCCTTCAATTGGCTGCAAATCCAATGTCACATCCTTTGCCTCTGTCACCTCTGAGATGCCGTGTTGAACATCTCAAATCATAAAAGCATAGAATCATAGAATCATAAGATTATAAAATAATTTGAGTCGGAAGGGACCTTTAAAGGTCATCTAGTCCAACCCTCCTGCAGTGAGCAGGGACATCTTCAACTGGATCAGGTTGCTCAGAGTCCCATCTGACCTCACCTTGAATGTTTCCAGGGATGGGGCCTCCACTACCTCTCTGGGCTACCTGTGCCAGTTTTTCACCACCTTAATTGTAAAAAAATTTCCCTCTTATATCCAATCTAAATCTATCCTCTTTTAGTTTAAAACCATTACCCCTTGTCCTTTCGCAACAGGCCATGATAAAAAGCCTGTCCCCAGCTTTCCTATAGGCTGCAAGTACTGAAAGGCTGCAATAAGGTCTCCCCACAGCCTTCTTTTCTCCAGGCTGAACAGCCCCAACACCCTCAGTCTTTCCTCATAGGAGAGGTGTTCCATCCCTTTCATAATATTTGCGGCCTCCTGTGGCCCTGCTCCAACAGCTCCATGTCCTTCTTGTGCTGAGGGCTCCAGAGCTAGATGCAGGACTCCAGGGGGCGGTCTCACCAGAGCGGAGAAGAGGGGCAGAATCCCCTCCCTTGACCTCCTGGCCACACTTCTTTTGCTGCAGCCCTGGATACAGCTGGCCTTCTGGGCTGTAAGCGCACATTGGTGGCTTACGTCTGGCTTTTCATCCACCAGTACCCCCAAGTCCTTCTCGGCAGGGCTGATCTCATTCCCTTCATCCCCCAACCTGTATTGATAATGGGAGTTGCCCCAACTCAGATGAAGGACCTTGTACTTCTCCTTGTCGAACTTCCTGAGGTTCACACAGGCCCACTTCTCAAGCTTGTCCAGGTCTCTCTGGATGGCATCCCATCCTTCTGGTATGTCAAGTGCACCACTCAACTTGGTGTCATCTGAAAACTTGCTCAGGGTACCCTCAATCTTGCTATGTATGTCATTGATGAAGACATTAAACAGATGTGTAAGGCAATATCTCCTTGTGGCATGTGAGGGACTTGTGTCACACGCATAAGACATAAGAGGTTTGTGGTTTTACAGGTAATTCCTTTGGACAAAGCAGGTGTCTTTGCACTCCTAGGACAGATGCTCCAAATCCTAGTCACAATGGTGTAGTACTGGAGATAGCCCAGAAAATCCAGAGGTCTTTCTTTCTGCTAGGAATTCTGAGTCTTTCAGGGCTTTCACAGATAAATAAATAGATGGAAGAGGCTGCCTAGAAAGTGTGTATGGAAAAGGAAAAAAGCTCAGTTCCCTACCAAGTTCAGCAGTGGAAGCACCTTCATGAAACATTCATGCTCACTTTGAATATTATACAAGAACTGTTAGCGAATGATTCATGCCATGTGTCATTTACTCACCAAGAGCACAGATTGTTTATAAATATGTTATAGTCTATCTTTGGAGATATAAACGACTGTAATTAAAGACTCCTGTTTTTACTAGTGAAGTAAGTTAACTGTGGCGTAATTGTTACAGAAAGCTGGTTTAAAATACCATCTGAAAGGTCCTTACATATTCATGGGGATGTTGCTTATACCTTGCTGTTGTGGACTGCTATTTGTTTTTCCAGCTATGGTGTTGGAAAAGGCCTTTAGATTGAGGGTACATCTTAAAATGTGTGCTGGATGGAGATCTGGTCTTCAGTTTCTGTTGATTATGGTGGACCAAATCCTCTGTAGATGTGAATCTGCTTACTTAACTCAATATATTATACTTAATGGAAGAATTCATCCTAACCTTCCTATTCCCATTTGACTTTTGGTGTTCAGTAGTGTGACATACCATTTAACAGCTGCATGTTCCACTTCAGGGAGTCACTTCTTTGAGGTGGACGACTGGTGCATACAAGGATGCAGTGTACCGGGACACCCTGATGCACCCAGTCCAAGTCACTTTTTGTACTCTCAGGCATACCGAGAAGAGAACAGTCATCACGAGCTGGGCTCCTTTTGAAGTAGTTCCTGTCTTCAAGGTTTAGAGCTGCAAAGTTGTCTTTTAGTCACAATCAAGCAACAAAAAGTCCTTCTGAGTTAACCCTATTTCTCTTTTCACTCAGAAGATGTCAAGAATAGGAAGTTTTGATAACCAGCATTCTCCAGCCATGAGTAGGCTGCATTCCCTGCATCCTCTATCCTGCGTAAGCTTGCCACAGGAGATCCCACTGCGCTGCAAAACACATTGCTGTTACAGATGTGGGAGGAGATCTATATGAACTTGCTGCAGCTTGGTCCCTGCCACACTTGGGCTTGTCTCCCATGAAACACTCAAAAGAGAAATCTTGGCAGACAACAGGTTCTTGCAGAACACTGACCCCCTAGACACTTCTGCAAGCTTGTCCTGAGCAGCTGGGGCTTCTGAAAGTTAGGCTGTTTACTCACAAGTATTCAGCAGCTATTCAAAAAGAGGAGGTGGTTGGAGCAGGAATCCAAGATTTTAGGAAACTGGAGTCAAAATATAGATGAAAAAAATCCCCTCAGGATGTTGCTGGTTTAAAAAAATCTGCTACGTAGATTCTGAAAGGTCTGAAAGAGCTTAGCAACCAAAGTATGAGGCTGCACAGTAATTCCCTCACTCACTCCTCACTTACCTGCTTGTTCACTTGTTATATACAGCTCACATTTCCCTTAGAAGGACAAGAGCAGCAAAAAGGCAGGGAGACTATTTTTGTTCCACTGTAGAGATCTGTTCTTCTGCCAAAGATGCACTTGTTCGTCTCCAGTACTCACACAGATACAAGAGGAAGAGTGCAGCTGAGGTGATACTGAAAGGGATGTGGCACCTCTGAAGAAGCTTCTTGCACCAGCCTACATCTAAAACAATGTCTAAGAATGGATTGAAGTTTTGTTGCTCGTAACTGTAGGGCACGTTTGTTTGAGGGATGACTGGGACATCAAAAGGCAGGACTGAATTATTAAGAAGAGGAGCCACAGGTCCCATCAAAGACTTTTTTTTTTAAAAATCTCTTTATATTTGTAAATCTTAAGGAGTTTTTCAGCTAAACAGGTTGCTCTAAACATTTCTTTGTTTCATCAGTGGAGCCATCTATCAAGGGAGACACAGTTCAGAGAGGGACCTGTTAATCTCAGTGCAAGGATGGAGGAGGTTTGCTTTGGACTTGCTACGTCAGTCATTCAGAGCATCACTGTGGTTTAATTCTACCAACTCTGGTTGTTTGTCACCTCTGGGACAGAGTACAACTCTCCTCACCTTTCAGCTCAGGCTCAAGCCACTATCTGGAAAGGGCTGGGTTTTTCTGGGGTCATGAAAAGTGTGTTCAGTTTATCTATTTTACTAAATATTTTTCATTTCTTCAGTGCTTATATCTGGGATGAAGGGTCTGGTTTGGCAATATTTCCTGCCTAAATAGAAGTGTAGAGAACCAGAAGTTCTGCCTCCTTAAATTGCCAGCTGACTGCTGCAGATTAAGCAATTCAGAAAAGTAAAACTAAATTTCAAAGTCAAATTCTAAGTCTCAGTCCTTTCATGGATCTTGTCATGTTTCCATTTTAGTGTCATAGCAGCTCTTAAAATTTTCAAACAGCACTCCAGCAGCAAGACCCTAATATTAAAGACATGTGAAAATGTTTTTCTTGAACTTCTGTTTTCAATTGCACCTAAATTTGACAATTTTAATTGTGAAAGCTGGGATTATCCTGATATTTCCTCTGCTTCAGAGAGAATTCTTTTGAAAAGTCTAAACAAAATTGCCTGGATTTTCTTCAGCAGAATGAAAAGAAAATTTACTGCTATTTCAATTTTTTTCAAGTGTTTTTTGTTGGGAAGAAGATTTGAAAGGTGATGGAGGGAAAGCCCTGGAGCACTTGTCTTAGCAGCAGGCTTCAAACTTTAAATGTCGTCTTCAATGCACAGGCCCTGGACCAAACCTGGCTTCCTGAAGGACACACAGGTGGGACTGCAGTGGAAAGAGTCATCTTCTTCCTCCCTTGTTCCAGTCCCATCTCATCCCTCTGATGATACTTAGTTTTATCCATTTCATGACACTTCTCCTTGGTCAGGATCTAGTAATGCTGTTACTGCTTGATTTTGCAGATGGGGTAACTACAGAGCAGTGAGGCTGAGCAAGGCCTTTTCTATAATAACCTTAAACTTCTTCTCATCTTGCAAAATGCCAAGTCTACTTGTTCGGCTCCAGTGTCAGTCAAGTGGGCAACTACACTATGAACAACAGCACTGCAAATCGCTGGGAAAAAAATTGATGCCCAGTAGTCTGCCCAACTTTCTGGTCTGTTCCTTCTCAATAGCCAAGACCTCCTCTGGATGTCAGATTCCCACCTTTCTCAGGCTCCATGGCATGACTGAAATTTCCAAACAGCTCTGAGGTGAGCAGCATCTGTGCACATCCCTTGAGAGTGTGCACGGAGAAAACAGTGCTGCTCAACAGCTCCCATGTCTTGGACCCAGTGGCAGAGCTGCATGAGTACTAAAAATCTCAGTTTCAAGCCCTGATGGCACAAACAAGGAGCGGTTATAGCTGCATGTAGTAGTATTACTTTGGGCTTGGGTATTTTTGGGTTTTCCTTTTCTTTAGAGAAAAGGAGAGAGAAGTGTAGGGAACACTAAGTATAAGTATGGTTCTGAAGCACCGTGTTTGAGGCACAAATCTTAAACAGTAAAATCAGGCAAATGACAGAATTGTACTTGCCAATGTCTGGTCTTGTATGCAAAAGATAAACCAGGAGAGCAACTGTCCAGATTTAGGCCAAGACAAGTGTAAGAATCCTGTAGAAGAGGGGAGAGAGCACAAATACTGCAAGACCTGGCTGGTGAGAGGCACGACTACTGTGCAGGGAGGCACGTTGCAGCTTTTGTCCTGAGCCCAAGCTGCAGCATTGGAAGAGGAGTTTGCAAAAGGAATTTAAGGAGGTCACTAATGTTTTCTGGCTCCCTCGGTGCCACAAACCCAGCTACACTGGCAGCCACGTCCAGCAGTGGAAATCACTCAGCAGAACTGCTCCGCATCCCATTGCTACAGTCACCAGGCATCCATCCTGTGTTGGCCATCCCCTCTGGGCAGCTGAGGCCAAGGATGTGTGCATGATGGCAATCAGTCAAAGAGCAGAGATTTCAATTTAATTTCATTTCAATCTCTCACCCGAGCTGTTAACGCTTGGGAAAGGCTTTTAATAAAATGGGACAAACCGTGATCTCATTTGCCGTAACTAACATTATCGTTACAGATGCACCATCTGATTTCAGGCACAGAAGAACAGAGGATTATTGGATCAATTCTAATCTTATAATTGATTCATTCTGGATTTAGTCTGCTTGTAAAGCAAGATAAGATCTTAATATTGTGCATTCAGCCCAGCAACCGCTTGCCTTTCAGAGCAGCCTCTAATTTCTCTGAGTGATTAGTTCATACCACATCCCCAGTTTGGCACAGTCCCAACTACAGGGAAATTTGGAGCAACATCCAGACTTCACAGCTGGCTCTTATCTAAGGGAAGGGCCTGGCTATTTTTGTGGCCATTTGCCATTGAGAGGATATTAAGCTCTAGAGCTGGACACAAGTAGGAGTTTGATCATGTACAAAAAAAGAGAGACTGTCCCAATAGAGCTTACAACTGCATAGCTAATTTGCTGCAAGAAAACTGGAAAAACAGTGCAGCTGAAGATGTGATGGGGAACAAAAATACTCATATTCCACACTAATGTCAGGCCTGGAGGTAGACTGTGGGGACGAACACATAGACATACTGATTGCTGACAAGTTGAGGTTAGGACCTGGACACTGTTAATGTTTACCTAGGTATCACTGATGATGTGGAAAACATTTCTGCCTGTTTAGAGAAGCACCTGTCAGTGTGCATAGTCAGGACATGGCCTCAGGGCAAGCTGCTGTGAAGTGACTCCTGTCTTACCTGTGCCACATATACTATCCACCCGAGAACCTCTCATCTAATCAACTTGGCATATCTCAAGGGAAGGATGAGCAAGATGAGCTGTCAAAATGCATTCCTGTAAGACATTTCAGTAGGTCTGTCATCCATAGCACTCTCTTCTCTGCCTGCAGCCCCTTGTCCTGCTGTGTTTCCATTAAGATTTTAAGCTTTTTGAGAAAGGGAATATGTATGTCAGTCTGTTTTCACAACACCTACTGCAATAGGCATAGGCAACACTCACCTAAAGTCTTTCTCAGAACTGAATCTTTCCAGCCATGTTTCAGCCTCAAAGAATGGAGATGACTGAAATTCTCTCAAGGCTAAGACCCAGGTAAGAGGTGCAGAGAGGAACAGTCTATGTACACAGTGAGATACATTTGAGTTCTGATCCTGGCAGAAGTAAAGTTTCAAGTTGCCCCTACAGATGTACTTGATATCATTTGCAATGCCATGTACCTTGTTAATTGTGTGACATGTCCTGAATCCTCCAGTTAATAGAAGGACATGGGAACTAACACAACTTTTTGCCTGGACCAGCATTGATTTCTCTGCTGGGAAGGGAAGTCAAGACCTTGAGAAAGTAGTGTTGGTGGGAGTGAGTGAGCGAGTGTGTGGGATAATTAGGTAGGGTAAAAGCTCTAATCTTGACGGTTTTTCAGTAAACCCCAGCATCCAGATTCACTGCAGGCTGTCATCTACTCTGCCTCACCCACGACATCCTCTCAAGTTTGACATCTGAATCTGTGAGCTCAATTCCATCCTGAACTTCTACAGAAGATCCTTGACTGCTGTTGCTGTAGGAGGACATTCATGTAACCCAGACCAGGGCTCTGCAGTAACAAGAGCTAGCGTCTGCTGTGGGGAATCTCTATTCCAACAGGATTCACAAAGAGACCCCAGAAACGCTGTAGAGGGCAAAAGCCCGGGGAGGGGGGGGGGACGGGACGGACGACAACACCAGGGTGGCTACAATGCAATTGTTGTGTCTTTGCTGTGTCTACTGCCTGCTCCCAGGCCCACAACACCTCTGTCGCCTCTGCTTTGTGCCCCTCCAGAGCAGAGGTGATGCTATATACAAGGAAGGCAGGAGTGACAACAGGTTGTTCTTTCCTTCCCAACACCCCACCAGCTGCTTCCTCCTATTCCCCAGCATTTTGCAGAGCCACATATCCATGCATTTGTGTGGGAGGATCTCTGGGTCTTGGGATGGGTGTGGAAAAAGACTCTGCAGGATGTGGGGAGCCTAAATCTGGGAGAGGGTGGAAGGAAGGGTACTCAAAACTTCAACATGGCCTGTGATATCATCACAGATCCTGGAGACTGGATTGTCTAGGACCTGGGGAACAGAACAGGTGAGAGAGAAAATAAGCGTCTTCCCTTTATCCATTGCTCCCAGAACCTCACTGCCAACAGGATCATGATCCCTGATAGCATCCAGAGCCTCTTCTGTTGTCATTCTTGTGAAATGGTAGCTTCCATCAAGCCCAGCTGGGTTACAAACATCCCTGTGAGGGAACCACAGTCACTGAGGCTTCATGGGCTAAAATCACCCCAAAAATGTCTGCTGGGCAATAAAGAGCACTATGTCAAATCTCCTTCCACTTCATGGCTATGCCTGAACCATTCCTTTGTCTCCTCTTCATCTTTGCCTGCATCTCTCTGAACTGAATTACACTTGCTCAGCTGATATTGGCACCAAGCTTGCCAACCCCTGTTTTAATAAAATGACCTTGTCCCCCACTTCATTTCCTCAGGTTACTCCAGTATTTCAATTATAGCCCTGGTAATTAGAAAAGCTAGTGAATGAATAGCAGCTTCATTTAAATAGAGGCCAGAGGAATATTTTCTCCCCCAGACACATCCCCAGCCACTTTAATTGCTCCTGAAATGCTGCTCAAGGCTATCAAGAAGACCATCAGTTGCTATGAGATGGCTTTTGAAAAGATGCATCATGCATAGCACAGGTGGGGACTGGGTGACTGGAGATGTTTTGTACCTTCTCTTCTGCCCATGTAAAAGTCAGAAATAATGGTGACTGCATAGGGATCAGCCCATTCCACATTCAGCTTCTACATGCCCAAAATTAACATCCAAATTCAAACGAAGAACCTTTTAAGGGGTCCATAGTGGTTTCCGATTAATTTCTGAGTGCAGGAGTCATAAGCAGTAGTCAGGCAGGACTTGGAAGCTGGAGAGGAGTCTAACACAAAACAGAAAATAAGAAGGGTTAGAGGACAGACACAGGATCTGTGTCTCTGTCTCTCAGTAAGTCTGATTGCCAGGCATGTCAACCATGCCAAACCAAAGTACTTCGATGGGCGATGCTGCTTGCCCCTGGGCCGTGCATCTACCTGGCTGGACACTTCACATCGCTGGGTGAAAGGTTTTAAAGGTACTTCTTTGTCTTCTTAGAAACAGTGCAGACATGAACCAGAGGAAGCTGGCAGCTTCCACAGAATTTCATTCAGCAGCGGGGGACTCAAAACTAACAGATATCTGATGAGGTCTTTTAAAAAAAGATTTTTAACTTTTTTTTTCAACCCAACATTACCCTAAAAAAATACTTTTTGTGTAACTGTGCTGTAAGATTCAAAATACTTGCAGTTGGAATGAGACATTTCAGTGTTCTCAGAATTAATTCTTATAATTTGACTTCAATATGATTCCAATTGTGACTGCTGTGGGAAACTTTGTAGAGTACAGGCAGTACAAGTCGGCTCCAAATTGCATCAATCCATTTCACCACTGAGGGTTCAATGCAAAATTAAAGTGTCCTGCAGTGCAGATGTCCTGGACTAGAAGGATCTGATTCTTCTTGACCATATCCCTTGAGCTGCTTTCTGCACTTATGCAGAGTGGCAATGTGTCCTAGTGCTGGAAAGAACAATGGGCTGTGGTGTGTGTCCCCTTTGTGCCTGCTCCTGTTCTGAAAAAGGAAGGACCTCGTTATATAGAAACAAAGAAGGAAAAGAAATCAGCGTGATTTTTACAGGGGTGTAGATGATGACCTTCAAGAACATCAAAATATTTTTCAGTCTGTCTTAGAGTAAATTCCTGGTCTCCATGAAGCTGTGGGAGCATTGTCAGGAACTGCAGGGCAGTGAATGATACCAAGCAGAGAACTTCAACCTAATAAAATCTCTTATGAGGTTTGGCACAACTGTGTAGACATAATCCCATAGTGCTTCACTAGGAGAAGAAGAATCATTTGAACTTTTAAAGTGATGTTCTTGGAAACAGATTCATCCCAGCCAGCATCTACACAGAACGGATTCATTAAAGACTCTGCCTTCAAACAGCGTGACTTTAACTGTTTGTCCAGGCCCAGATATCTCATTAACACATCTGCAAAGTTTTGTTGCTTTTGTCTTTTGATCAGGACAATTTTTATGACTGTTTCTCCGTGGAGTCTGAATATAAGCCAAGTAACAAACATTTAGCATGTGTGACTGCAATGTGTCTTGCCATTTAGATGATGCCACTTCAGACAGAAAGGCGAGGGCAAAGATAGGGAGTGTGTCCCAGATGACAAATATTGGCAGAAATCTTGCAACTTGGACAAAGAGTATTGTCTTTTTGTTACTTACCCATGCAGTGTATACAAAGGCCGTGGGTACAATACTAAGCCTTGATCTTATAAAAACTCCTGAACATGAGTAGCTGAATACACAAACACATTCTAATTAAGTGCAGGTTGTCCCGTGATTACCTACAGATCTCAGCTAACACCAGTGTTTTATGCTGGCTGTGTAGGTGCACATTTTGGCTTATATCAGTTCACCACCTACACAGACAAGAAGCAGAAGGAAATTAGGGACAAGAGACATGGCGCTGCCTCAGACTATACAAAAAAAAAAAAAAAGTCAGTGTTCAAGCTATGAGAAGTCCCACAAGGGTGGACTTGCTGGGAAGAGTTATTTCCAGGAGGGCACGTGTGCACTGGCAAGAAATAAGATCTCTGCCATACAAACTCACGTGCAAACAGACAAAATTTGGCATGTAGCATGCAATGCATGCGTGATTATGTTCATCTGACCCAATGATTGGAGATGCTTGAAGTTCCCAACACAAAGGACTGTTTTCTGGGCAGTCTGGGGACAGATCTCTCTCTTTTTTCTTCATTGACTTCTATGCACACAGCCCTGGTGTGAGGATTTGATGGTTAAGGAATATGTAGGCGTGGAAGCCCTCAGATCCTCTGCAAATCCCTCCTATCATCAAAAGCCTCAATTCAGACTGAAACCATTGCTGCTTGCAGAAAGAAGACAAGCTTCTGAGTTCTTTCTCCGTGTACAGGCATTAAGTGTACACATGTGTGGGGACAAAAGATTCAAAAAGTCCCCACTGCATAATGAGTCACCAGCTAGGCTTAGTTTCTGTGCTAATTTCAAGGTAAATTTGCATTAGCAAAGGCAAAGATCAGGGTTTTAAAGGCAAATGGGTTAATTTGCAGGTTGGTTCAATCTCCTCCAGTGCAGTGAGGATAATCTATTGCTACCATGGATCACAGAATCACAGAATCACACCGTGGTAGGAGTTGGAAGGGACCTCTGTGGGTCATCTAGTCCAACCCCCCTGCCCAAGCAGGGTCACCCAGAGCAGGCTGCACAGGAACTTGTCCAGGTGGATCTTGAATATCTCCAGAGAAGGAGACTCCACAGCCTCCCTGGGCAGCCTGTTTCCAGGGCTCCGTCACCCTCAGAGGGAAGAAGTTTTTCCTCATGTTCAGGTGGAACTTCCTCTGTTTCAGTTTGTGCCCATTGCCCCTTGTCCTGTCGCTGGGCACCACTGAAAAGAGTCTAGCCCTGCCCTCTTGACACCCATACTTCAGATATTTATAAACATTTATTAGGTCCCCTCGTAGCCTTCTCTTCTTCAGGCTGAACAAGCCCAGCTCCCTCAGCCTCTCCTCATAGGAGAGATGTCCCAGTCCCCTCACCATCCTTGTAGCCCTCCTCTGGACTCTCTCCAGTAGCTCCTCATCTTTCTTGAAGTGGGGAGCCCAGAACTGGACAGAGTACTCCAGATGAGGCCTCACCAGGGCAGTGTGCTGTATGATGTCCCTCAGGGGTCCGTACTGGGACCGATGCTGTTTAATATTTTCATCAATGACTTGGACAGTGAGATCAATTGCACCCTTAGCAAATTTTCAGATGACACCAAGCTGAGTGGTGCACTTGACACACCAGAAGGATGGGATGCCATCCAGAGGGACCTGGACAAGCTGGACAAATGGGCCTGTGTGAACCTCAGGAGGTTCAACGAGGTGAAGAGCAAGGTCCTTCATCTGAGTCAGGGCAACCCCCACTATCAATACAGGTTGGGGGATGAAGGGATTGAGATTAGACCTGCTGAGAAGGACTTGGAGGTACTGGTGGATGAAAAGCTTGACATGAGCCACCAATGTGCGCTTGCAGCTCAGAAGGCCAGCTGTATCCTGGGCTGCATCAAGAGAAGTGTGGCCAGCAGGTCAAGGGAGGGGATTCTGCCCCTCTACTCCGCTCTGGTGAGACCTCACCTGGAGTCCTGCATCTAGCTCTGGAGCCCTCGGCACAAGAAGAACATGGATGTGTTGGAGCGGGCCCAGAGGAGAGCCACAAAGATGATCCGAGGGCTGGAGCACCTCTCCTATGAGGAAAGACTGAGGGCTTTGGGGCTGTTCAGCCTGGAGAAAAGAAGGCTGCGGGGAAACCTTATAGCAGCCTTCCAGTACCTGAAGGGGCCTATAGGAAAGCTGGGGAAAATATTTTCAGCAGGGCTTGTTGCGGTAGGACAAGGGGTAATGGCTTTAAACTAAGAGAGAGTAGGTTTAGACTAGATATAAGGAAAAATTTTTTTACTGTGAGGGTGGTGAAACACTGGAAGAGATTTCCCAGAGCAGCACTGGAGGCCCCATCCCTGGAAACGTTGAAGGCCGGGTTGGACAGGGCTCTGAGCAATCTGGTCTAGTTGAAGATGTCCCTGCTCGCTGCAGGGGGGTAGGGCTAGATGACCTCTAAAGGTCCCTTCCAACCCAAATCATTCTATGATTCTATGATTCTATGACTCTATGACTTAATTTTTCTGTTGTAGTCAAAACAATATAGCCAGGCCTTAGTAGAAATGGCACTCGGAGAGTCTTGAAATGAAATGTTTCAATAATTTTTCACTGATCATTTTGACTCATATGAGACCTCTCCACAAAAGTTTTCCATACAGCAATTACCAACCCTGTCAAAAAAATTCTGAATCATGAAAAACCCATGCAAGGGAAAGTCCATTTTTCTGCATTTTACATATTCTCATATGCTCAACTGTTTACATTTATTCTACAGCACATCCCTCAACAGAGAGAGGAAAGCAAAAGATTGGTTTCTCATGAGAAGGGAACTTCGAAAGATTTTTTCATTGCAATCAGTCTCTTTCTCCTTGTGATTTTTTCACGTTCATGAAAAACATTTTTTTTCTGCTCATGACCCAAGTCCGAAGGCAGAATTCATATGTAGGGTAAAAAACAGAGTTATGGGGACCGGTTTTGGCTCCGCATTATATGATGTGCTACTGGAGTGAGCAGCGCCTGCCTAGCTCAGTAGTAACTGAAATTCTCTGATGTTTAGTGAAAAGGATTTAGGATATTGATGCAGGTTTCAGGGCACAAATGTCATTACCCCTGAATTACTGACATCACAGCTGGTGTGTCTGCAAGTGGCCCAATACTGAGATTTGGCATTAATGTGGAAACTGATTGGTCACTGACACAGCTGTGTTAAGGAATACTGGAGTGCGTCCATCTTCAGTGTGGATCTCAATAAGGTGAGCAGAGTGACTTGAAAGACCCATTTAAAGAACATATTCCAAGTACAGTTATGGACTCAAATATGAATCAGACTTGTGTGGCAGACACAGAGAACAGCATTCGTCTGACTAGTGTAGTGTTCCCTTACCTGTGGGAAACTTCAAATCCTCAACTGAAGCCCATTTCATAAACACATTCAATGGTAATAAGATTTCTCACCTCACAAATACCACCATCAGTTAATCCTCACACAAGTAAATATTAACTCTTTTCTCCCAATTCAATATGAGTTTTATAAGGAAGAAAAGCAAATTCAAATCCACAAGGCACCCAGCAAGAACCAGTGCATGAATTATTAAAAGCCAACTTGCAAAACCTTCCCTTTCTGGGAGCAAAGACTTGCTAAGATGGATGTTCTTCATAAAGACCGTTTTGAAGTGAAAGAACAACTTATATCCGTTTTGGCACATATTTGTCTACCCATTCGTTATCCATCTGTTTAGTACTCTTTCAGGTTTTTGAACTCAAGGTTAAATTCTAACCCCGCTAGAGATGATAAGGTTGAGCCATCAGCATCAATAGTAATAAAATAACATACTTAGCGTTTTTCCTGTGAGTTTACACAGCTTCCCAGAGCTCAGCACTTAGTTCAGTAGATTCATAGATTCTGATAATTAACATTCCAAACTGTAAAGAGTAGGATGGACAAGCTGGTCCATTTGCCTTCACTTTTTGGAAAAAAATCTGCTAGGAGGTGTGTAGAGGTGGGTCTGGATGACTTTGCAGGTTGGTGGTGCAGAACATGCAGTTCCAGTGTAACATACATGAAAAACCTTCTTTCTTTGAGATATCTCTCAGACCATTTTGCAGGACGGAGAGAAAGGGACAGGTGTGTTTTGCAGGGTTGCAGCAGTCCAGGTGTATGTTGCCTGCTGTTGAATCTGCACCCTGAAAACACCAGGGAATGTTTGACTGCTTTGGCTGACATTTAACCCAAGAAAGAATCATGAATAAGGATTTTATTGAAAGGCCATTGAAATCAACGAAAAAGTCCACCTTCACTTTTTGGACTATAGATAAGCTTCAGTTACATTTCATCTGCACACAGCTGACAAGTCTTCCTCCAGTCCAGGGCTATGGTCTTCCAAATTCCCATGCAGAGTGTGTATTAAAAAAATTGCACCCCTAAGTCAGCGATGTGCTGGAGTTCTTTTCTTTTTGCCTTGAGTTGACGCCAGAACGGTATCATGGGAAGATGTGTCATACTTGTGGATCTGTCTATGACTGAAGACCAAATTGTTTTCTTCTGCATTAAAGCTGTCATTTGTCAGGAATATCCAAGCAGAAGTTCTGGCAGATACACACGCAGCTTTTCTTTGGAGACAGAATGAGTGAAGATGAGTCACTGAGAGTCTGGGTTGTGGCAAGCAAACACACACCACTTCATCCTTTGGATTGATGTCAAAATGGTGCCTTAGCCAAGAATGACACAGTCATATTCCAAGTGGCAGAAAACCACTGTTGGTCATACCGCAAAATGGGACTCCAGGGTCTCGGTATCTCCAAAAATACCCGTGTACGCTCCTGCATGCACATGTCCTGAGGACAGGGGGTACCCAATTTAGTTGGGGAGAACCCCAACAAAGTTTAGACCCAGGGTCTCTAATTCATCTAGAAATGGAAACCCACCCGCACATCCAGCTCTTCCTAACTCAGTCCTCCCCCACCATGTGCTGCTCTGTTACCTTCTGTGGTCTCCTACTTGCATCCTCACAGCTTCCTCAAATCAGGACCCCTTCTACCTACTAGCTTTCCTCGTCTCAACTATTTAGTCTCATTTCCCCTAAAAACAATGGTGCTGGAAGCACTGGTGTCATCACGGAGCACAGAGTAGAGCACGGAGCTGCCCCCCTTCACACAAGTACCTCTTACCACATGTCAGATGCTCCATGGAAACTGGTTATGCACTAGTCCTGCTGTAACGCCCATGTACAGCATAGGTCCCTCACACACACCACAGTGTAAGAGCAGCGTCATGTAGGCAGTTACAGCAGAGCAGCTGCCGTGTGGTGAAGTAATGGACAGAGATGGCCCAAATGCATGGAATGAGTTTCCTTCTACCTTATATTGTCCCAGCATGTCAATGAAGGTGTGCACACCTGCAAAGATATGCACATGCAGGCTGTAGCCACAGGACGCTCGTATTCACCTTCTCCAAAGGTGACTCCAGTCCTACAGGTGCTGAACGGTGACAGCAGCGCAATTACACTTGAATGCAGAGCTCTCCTATGAAGATCTGGGATCCTCTGTTCTCTCACTGACCCTTTCCTTGAAGTGCTGCAGGACTGAAAATCAAATCACCAGAATGAAAATAATCCTCAACAAAAGGAAATGAAACAAACAACTGTCATCCCTGATAACGCATCAAAGCTTGCTTTCCCCTTGATACCTGCTGCTCCATGGAGAGAGTTGTGTGGGGATTATTGCTCACAGAGACTTTGTTTCCTCACACAAGCCAGGCAAGCCTCTACCCTTTGAAGATCTGTGATCCATCTCCCCAGTATATGGAAGAATTCATGGCAGTGTTGCTCTCCATTGTACTTTCCAGCTTTCAGTTGTCATTCCAGAGCTTCTGTTATTAGACAATTAGAATTTAATTGTCTCATCAAGTACAATTTTATTTATAAATCTTCTCTGATTTTTTTATTTCATTTGCTTGGAGTCTATAACTTTCTTTCAGAAAGGAAGAAAGACATCAAGAACGATGTCCAACCTAAAGGTGTGTTTCTAAGACATTTATAGCAGGCTACTAGGTACTTAACAGGAATTTAAATAACTGGTTTATTAGAACAACTTCAATGGTAGAGGCTGTAAAAAACAGTTAAAATACTTTTTCCTAAAACTGGATTATTTAAGTAAGCTTTTCACAAAGGTAACCTCCAGTTAATTTTAAAAATTATTTTCCATTGCATTGGAATGTGCAAAAAAACAGAGTATTTTTTTATTATTCTGAAGAAATACCCTGTCGGATATTTAGTGTAGGTCTCTCTTTTTACATTCCCCTCTGTGGATAAAAAAGTTCGGGGAGGGCGGTTACATCTCCTGCAGCTTGTTACGGCCAGGGCTCTGGGGAATACTTTTTCTTCCCCAAATGTTGTTCCTTCTCTGCTTTTCTGTAAGGAGACTTCATGTTGTATCCTGAAGCATAGAGAAAAGCAAGGAAACCTATTGAGTGGGATAAAGTAATGCTCTTGCAGTTCATCCCCAAAGGCAGTGTTACAGCAATTAGGAACTGGCTCTATTTCTTATTTGAAATAAAAATTGTATTGAAATTTTCATACAAATGTTTAACCATTTCTAACCAAGGAGGTTGTTTCAGCACTTTACACCAATCTCTAATATCTGTGACTTGCTTGTAATACCTTTGTTACACAACTAGAACAGTACTACAGACTATTAATTAGCTTCTTGTAAAGTGCGATCAATAGGATTTAAAAACATGTGAGGTATATTTTGGTCAAAAGGCTTCCAGGACATGCAGTAACAAATCTTTGGGAGACAATTGGGAGGTATCTGAGTCCGATGGGTTTGGGTTTCTGCATTTGTTTCCCTTCTGCTAATCAATCTTCTGCCACAGGGACACCGTCATTTAGAGCCTGGCTGGCCCTTGGGTTATGAATGTGTGTTTCAGGGTTTGTTGTGTAAGCACTGCAAAATCAAGGCTACACCATGGCAAGCTAAAAGGGACAACATTACATCTCTTAATTAGGCTTTTTTAAAAAATTTCTGGTCATACCAGAGTCGCACGTGGATTCAGCTGATTCCTCCTCTCAGCATAGTTGGGAAGATGAGTTGGTTGGTGGGAGTGTGGGGGTGGGAGTCAAAGGGTAGGAGAAGTTTAATCATCTTTTCCCAAATTTATTTTCACTAGCCAGAGGATTTTGTAGATAGGAGATGATAAATCCCTAGCAACACAAGCCCCTGACAGATGGTGTTAAATGGTTTTCAGAATATTTCAAAATCTGCCCTACTTTTTATTCCCCAAATGTTGTTCCCTCTCTGCTTTTTTTTATACAGAATTTTCCTACACTGTCTCCCACATTCTCATTTGTGTAATAATTTATGCTTCCTTATGCTCCAAACCAGAATCCAAATCACCAATTTAAAAGGAGAAACAACCTGCTGAATTTTAAAATCAGTTTTTTTCCTCCCGTTGGGCAGGGTATCCAATCTGAGAGGAAGGAGGATGTATCAGGCAGATCTGAATTTACTTCCCATTCTCCTGAAAGGGTTGCCTGGGTACAGCACCACATGTAAATCAAGAGAGAGATTGCATCCACATCCATGCTGTAAAGAAACGAGCCAATTGCCCTTTCACAGGACCTTTGGTGAGTAAAGGCTGTGTACCTCTGGGCAAGGGGTGATTCTTCAGTATCATGCAAGGAAACATAAAAACAGCGGTTAAGGAGTGTGGGAGAAATCAGCTTTCATAGCTTTCTTTATAAAGGGTGATGCTTAGAGGTATGGGAATTGTCCTGGTTAGTCCTCCAAGAGGGGTTTTAATGGGTTCTAGTTTCCTTTCACATCCAAATGCCACCTTATTCTTGCAGACAGGGCCACAAGCCCAAACTCTGAAAAAACCAGTGATGCATTAACGAAAAAACAAAACACACACACACAGAAAAAGGCAAAAATAAAAGGTGCATCTTTTTGGGTTGGTGTGAGATGTCAACGAGGACAAGTCTTTTTGCCACCGAAGGACAGCATTCTCCACACCTTCATCAGTCCTCATTAGCGACCTCGTCTTAAAGCAAAAGAAGACCAGAGCCTAATTACTGTCCTTCAGCTAGGGGTTCTGTTACCTTCTCCGTGGAGATTTGTTCCAATTACAGGTCTCAGGGCAACTGCCTTTTCCTTACAGATCCTGCAGATGGCAAAGGCAGATCTCACCTTTTGTTCAAGGCTCAGCCATGTGCAAATCAAGAAAACCCCACATTTGCAAGAGAAGAAGTCCACAACATCAGAAGGCAAAGTTACATAGGACAAAGTAAACTGATCTAACAGCTCACCACTGTCAAAAAAGGAAGGTCCCTTTTCACACACCCGGATTTTTCTCTTTTCTCGTCTCTGGTCACATGCTACATATATTACATATATTTTACCGACTCAGCGGATGATGATGAGAGCCAGCACCACTCCCTGACCTGGCAGAAAGTGAACCTTCATTTCTATCTTTCCTTCCAAAAAAGAGGTAATGGACATGTTTTGAATGTTTCAGCTAAGCCAGACCAAAGCATTCTGGTGACCAACAGTACCAATACAAAGGAGAGGCAGAGCAAGACGAGAGGACAGAACTGGCAGCAGAAAAGAGAAAATGAGAAGAAAGTGTGTGGAAGATCCTGCCTTTTCACGGTAGCTCAGATGTTTCTGTAATCACACCCCAAATGTGACCATGAAACGCATTTCTTTGTTCTTGCTTTTGCTTTGTTGCTTACATTGCTAAGCCTGGAAACCAGTGTGCTGTAACAGGGACCTTGCACTTTGAAGACCTGTCTTTCTCCATATGGGTCTGGAGGCAATTAAGTTTACCGGTACTTTTGGTGGACTTCAGTTTTAAGGATGTCAAGACATCTTTAACTCTAAAATAACTGCCCTTCAGGACAAGAACACTGAATATTTATGGATTCCTGAAAAGAATATGTTAAAGAGCTCACAGCTGACAGCATTTTAATAGGATGTCTGAACTAGATCCCTGCCTATTTTCCAGAAAATGACTGGGAATGATTTTTAATAGGCAGAAATAAACACATCAACTTATTTTCTGTGTATGAATGATTATTATTTGGAAGCTAATTAAAAGCTGCACCCAGCGACCTTCTTCTAGGTAGACCACCGCTTGGCCCAGACAGAGATGTAGCTATGTCCCACTGGAGACAACTGCCCTGTTGATTGCACAGGGAGCCAGGGCTGGAAGCCTTGAAGAGCATATCTTGTGCCTCAAAGGCTCTTCCGTTCAGCTAAAGAGCTGAAAAAGTCTGTCTAAATACATGCCACTCCTCACAGGAGACTTCCAGCTCATCCTGCCAGTCTGGTGGCCACCAGTCTGTATGCCCCTGCCTAACTCCTTTTGTCCATACATCTTCCATGCTGCAAATCCACCCAGTCCTCAAAAGTTGACAACAAGTACCCAGCCTCAGAGACCTTCCGCTTCCAATGGGATGAATGGTTTACTCCCTTGTGTGGCCCCAACATGCTCCTTTCCTTATGGGCTCCCCAGGTTTTCTATGTCTACCTGGGTATCATCATCTCTGCCAGTGCAGCCTCCTGTAGGTAGGACTGCCATGGAAAGCAAAGGCAGCTCAGTAGGCATGGAGATGATGTTACATAGTTACTTAGGCAACACTGGAGAGAGGGTTTGGTGTGACCACTGCATTTTATTCAAGTTCCACAAGAACTCCATGAGGAATGAAGGTTCATGGAGGATGTGCTAGAGACTGTTTTATCCTGACTTTGAGGCACAGGGTGTTGTAACGGATGTGAAATAAAGGAAAAAGATCATGCTGAGGAGCAGGGAGGTATAAGAAACCCCTGTGCTGTAACTTGTAACACAATACCAGAGTCAGTGAAAGTCTTTTCTGTAGTTCCCAAACACCTGACTGGAACATTGTTTGAAAAAAGGACCAGTTTACAAGTGTCCAGGTACCAAACATACATATTTTTCCCTCTGTGAGCAACAATCTTCTCTCCATTGGGCAAATTTTCTTTGAAGAACAGAGATAAGAAAAACCAACCAACCACACAAACGAAAATCTGAGTAGAGCTAGATTTGCCCACTCTGAAATTCGCCTATCAAACAATAATTTCCTGACTTATGAAATCAAGACAGCAAACAGAGACCAAAAATTCATAACAGAAAATTAAATATTAGCAGACCCTGGAGGGAGAAAGACATAATTCTTGACCCCTAATTCTAGGGTGGTCTGTTAATAAGGAAGATTCATTTCTACTCCAGCCCCTCTGGTGTTTTCTGGAGACAGTGAAACTCACTGAGTTGCTCTTGTTTTAAAAGCCAGTTGCAGACTCATTGCAAATATATAACAAAAAAATTTACCTTCCAGAATTATTTTAAAATAAAAAAAAAAAATTTCCCCCAGGCTATTGCTCGCCTCCAAGACAAATTTTTAAATGAACTTAGGACAAGCCCTGCTGAAGCTGATGGCAACCCCAGTGCAAATATAGCTGTGTGTGGCTTTAGTCTTAGTCTAGCCTTGCAGCAAACCTACTATAGTGAGATAATGCTGCTACCAGCCCAGCTCAGCCTATGCTACAGGATGTGGACTATCAATGGCTTCTACTTACTGAATCGTGGGGTTTAAGCAAGTTTGAAAATATTGCCCAGAGCAGCGCAGCTTGAGTCATCCAGGCTTTTGAAAATAATTGACTTTCCCATTTCTGGCAAAGAAGAAGACAACTCATTTTAGAGTAGTCGGATTGGAAAACTGAAATGCCAGTCACAGCAGAAAAGAAGCCATGGGAAAGTTTTCTCTGGGTTTCATTAGAAAAACCCTCTCTTCTAAAGAGGGTTCCTATCCATTCAAGCAATGACATTTCAGATCAGTCTTCAGTTGATTTAGAAAGGGAACTGGGTGCTTTTATGGAAGGATGACAACTTCTGAGGTTTATTTTCCTGCTTTATTTTCCTGTTATTTCTAAGACACTGGTACAGAAACAGACACCTCTGCAAAGAGATGCCTCAGTCCTCCTGTTTCTCCATGGAGGTTAGTCTGTTCCTGTGTAGAGCTCACAGATGGCTTGAGGCTAAACAAGTCCTGATGTCAATTTTGCATGTAAGCTCAAATAAGTAATTACAGAAGGAGGATACAGAAAGGATCTTTTAGGCAGCCTTCTCCCTGCATGAAATCAGTGTCAGAGCAGAGATCTTTGGGGCACCATGAGAAAGTAATTTCATCTCTGCCTTGCTGTTTCTACAGAACTGCCTGTTACAACTACATCCCGCTTAACCCAGGTGTTCAGCTGGGTTAGGCATTGCTGTCTCAGGCTCTCTCGTCCCTAGGACAAGCTGACAGGTACATGATAGAGACAATTTTTAAGTGATAGCAAAAGGGCAGATGAAGGCCAAGAATTTCATTGCCCTACCAGACAGCTGTGTTTCTGAGAGAACAAACTGCGAGGATGTATGGTATCGAGAGGAGGTAGAAAAAAACCCCCTTGTTTACAAGAGCTTGGTGAATCACACCATTTCAGTAGCGCAGAGATAGACATACCCGAGCACTTATGCAAATGCCAGACATCATGTTTGAACAAAAGGTTACTCGGTAACACAACCTGAAGCTTTTACTGCTAATGAAGCATTAACTTCCATCTCAATATGGGACTGTGAGGAATTTAGTACTTTTTATAGCTCAATTCATGATTGATTGAGTGATATAAAAATAACAATATCCTGTATCTCCCTCATCTGAGACAGAGGACTTAGTTTCTTTTTTTTTTCTTTTTACCTGGAATTTCTAATTGAGAGAAAAGCTTAAAATAAATCTTGCTTTTTATTTGTTTCTTTTCAGTGTGGGATGAAGCAGTTAGAAAACAGTGATAGCATGAGGTGCAGGATGTACTGAACAAAAATGCTACTTAGCCTGTCTTACACCAGTGAAGAAGTTACGACATTGGCAATTTTAGGCCTGTTATTCACACAGAGAAGAATGTTGTTTTCGAAATGGCATGCTGAAAAAAGTACATGGAATAGAGACAGTTGCTTTCCAGAAGGCCTTCCACTGAAAGTCACTTGTTCAGCCCAAACTGTGGTCCATGAGACCGTCCTTTGTGGTCTGAAGCTGTTATGCAATATCAAATTAAGCACAGCAATTTGCAGACTCGACAGTTCTAATGTGCATAAACCACAGGGAATTTTAGACTTGACAGGGATCTATGGTTGCTCAGAGGTTTGGGAGAGACTGGCACAGGTTGTAACCAAGGGGATGAAATCTGTTAACCATAAACATAAACCATGTTGCTAGTTATGTCCCTTGTATAGCCCCTGCCCAGCTGGACGCTAGGTCCAGCAACAGAGAGTTTGGTTTCCAGGTAATTATCAATGTTAAACAATAGTAGTGAAGGAAATTTTTAATAGGAATAGCGTTACTATAGTTGCAGGTGTGTTTGTGGTTTTTATCTATTGTCTAAATTAACTGAAACAAAAGTTTCCCACCTGAAATGTTAGCGGTCGCCTAGAGCCAGTCAAGGCGACCTAGCTACAGCGACATAGTTACAGCGACCTAGCTACGGGACAAGAGCCAGAAAAGGACTGCGCATGTGCAGAAGCTGGGGTCAACCAGCGGACACTGTGATGAAGAGGATGAGCCTTCATCTTAGGACCCCCGACGACCACCACTAGGAGGCACTGCGCAAGTGCGGGTGGGAGGAGTGTATGAAAATGGACTGATTTGACTATGAAAGAAAGGGCTTATGTAATCAGATGAATATGTATATTTTAATCTATATAAACTGCACGGAAAGGGTATGGGGTATGCACGTTTGGTGGAATTATCCCCCGTGCATCCAGCGCTGCAATAAAGAATGCCTGCCTTTTAACACTACATTGGTGTTACGAGGTTTTATTCCCGGATTTTCGGTGACAAGGTGAAGAATCCACTTCACCCAGGGCCCCATCCAAAGACACTCACAGCCAATGCAGAGATCCTGATTTGAATTTTTTTTTTTGTCAGAGGTGAAAGTAAGAAGTAACAAGAGCTGTGTCTACACTGATATGACTTCTAGATGACTGAAACCCAGTTCCAGGCTCCAACCGCTCCTATCCCTGCAGAGATTCGTAGACAAGTCTTCCTGGTGGCCTCCTGCAGCAAGAAGAGATCAGATCCTAACCAAACCCACCACCCAGGGTGGCATCAGTGCTTGATGAGAGATCATATTGCTGAGATAGAGTTTTTAGGGAAAATGTATCTTGTCCTGCACCTTTTCACTGACTATGAATATGCTGGCAGAAGAAAAAATGAAGCAGTAGTTTTGAAGGGAAGATATTAACCACAAATACTTCTGAAGTAAGGGGTAAGAATGGAGGGAGCAGGGGAAAGAAATGAGCTACAGCAAGCAGTCAGCTGTCCTGGTCAGGAGGGTTAATGAGATCTGGAGTCAGGCAAGCCCTCTACACATGGACATAGCCATGTCAGGGACTTGACTATCAACCAACTCAAAAGGAGGCCACCAGACTTGTCAAACCACTGTGCTCTGAGGTTGCAGTTTCACACTAGCCTAACCCAGTCTAATCACTGGTGGCTGTAGTCCTGCCTTCCTTCAGCTGCCCATTCCCATCTATTCCCTTTGTGCCAGTCCCAGAGTTCATCAGACCCCTTTGCTCTTCTGTGTGAATGTACTAATCCAGAAGTAAATCTAGTATCACAAAAAAGGGAATTGTTTCAGGAGCATGAGGTTTTCATATACTTATGTGGGCAACACCTCCTCTAGGCTGAGTAAAATAATCCTAGGCCAAAGAATGGGAACACCAAAGACCCATGCCATAAAACACCAGGAAAGCAAGATATGCGAATGGACATGTCTAGTGAAAGAAAGCTCTAAACATCACGGTGGTTTCTTTGCAGAACCTTAGTTTCTGAGAGAGTTTACAAAGTGAAGAAGTTTTTATCTTCTTTTGGAGAAGGGCACAAGCTCAATTCTTTTGCTGAGGTGGAAATACTCATTTAGGCAGAGATGGTTTAAAACAGAAATCTCTCCATGATTTAAAGGTCACTCTCATACTCAGAATATTAGAAAACTTGCATAGGTGAAATGGAAACTACCTACCTTACAGTAATAGTTTCCAGGTTCTTTTGAAACTGCACAGAAACTGTCAGAGTTTCTGCATGAGGTCAAGTAAGAGGGTCAAAGAAGCAGCCACTTTACGCATTTTAAATGTCCGAAACCCCACAGGGGTCAGCAGTTCAGCAGTTTTCTTAGGTTTCAGTGTATGAAAGACACCTAATTTGAACAACTCAGAATCGCAGAATTTAGTGCAGGGATGTTATATCACCTGCTCCTAGTAATGCAGCCAAGGTGGGAGAGCATGGAAACCAGAGCAAGGACTGCAAGTTTAGGAAAAGTCCAGCATAAAAGAACCTGAAGGCATGTTCTTCATTCATCGTGGAGGTGAAGGGTGGGAGTTATTTCCACCTTTGTCCATGGCCATATTTCCCAAAGTTTTGAATCATTAAGGAAGAATGGGCCAATTTCTCAGCATTAGAAGTACTTGGCCAGCTTTTTAGTTGAATAGCTAGGAGTTTTATCCATACAAGTCTTTATCACAGTGAGCAGGGTGAGAGACTGACTGCCACACTTGGGTTAGCATCAGTGCAAGTACAAGACACTCATTCAACTTCTCAGAGAGGAGAGTTTCCAGGCTTTCCAAGTAACCTATTTCTCTCCTAAACTAAAGGGAGACTGGGTGACTACAAACGTGTAGATGCCCAGGTGAGGTGGATTAAATGTCCAAAGTTAGATGGGTCCCAGTCCTAGGAACTAGCATGTTGCAAGTGGAAGCACTTTTGCTATGCCCAGCCAGGGAAACAGGACAGGAATGTTGAGGTGATGACAGTACAGTGAGTTCCTGGTCAGGAATGGTGTTTCCATGGCACTGTGACAAAAACAGTAATTTGAATGGGAGAGCAGTGCTATAAAGCCTTTATAAACAGTCATTTTTAGAGCGTGAATTAGCCTAAGAGCCTAAAAACTGCTCTTATGAATCAGGCCAGGTCCTTGAGCCCCGTCTTGTGCCAGGATTTTTTCCTTGTGGTAAATTATTGTGATGCTCTTCAAATCCATGAGAAGTCAAGGGTTTTCTTTAGTAGCCCATGTAGAGACATTCGACTCTGACTGTTCTTTAACAGTGATAATGACAGGCACTTAAGGGAAATCTTTAGCATTTGATAAAGACCACAGATTGTCTTTATCTTAGCTAATAGATGAAACTTGCAGATATTCAAGCAGAGAAAGACCTGAGCTGGTAAATTCTCTGACTCCCATTGTGTGAAGTCCATAGCTTTGGTCTGAGTAAAGACAGTTTTGTTGAAAAATTGGACTTCCTCCAGATTTTCTATATCTCATTAAAAAACTTTAAAGTATAGGTGGAGCGTCTGCATAGATCCTCCTTCAAATCAACTCTGTGCCAAGGTAACACCTTCAAATATAATGGAATTACTCCTGATCACTGTTGACAAGTTGAGTGATTTTGTTTACTTTAAACTTTTGCCATGATATGCTGGGTGCTGGGAGGTGCCATTACTCTAGGTATGACCTACATCTTGATGAAAGATATAAAAGTTATAGTAAATATCAAATCTTTATTATCAGTTAGAGACAGGCTGCGTAATGGCAACCTAGTGAAATTCTGTCTATGGTGTCCATTGAGTAGTCTTCCACGTTTTCTTCTCCAGGCTGTTCAGGTGGAAAAAGGAGATGGATGTAGACAGAGGGAAAGAAAACCAAGCATTTTGTGCTGTTCTATTAAAGGAACCATACCTATATCCAAGGTTTCACTCAAACCATGCGATCCTTATTTCAGAATCTGATTGCTGGCCACCAAAAGCAAGTGCTGAGTACCTGAGCAACTGGCACTGTACACGTGGAGTGGCAGCCAGGAGGATGGTAAACCTGGAAGGAAGCATGCCTTGAAAGTCACACTTGAGGCTGTTACATCCCAGACACCACAAGAATCTCTGATGCATAAATGAAGAGCCTGTGTGTGAGGGGAGGGAAGGAGTCCGATCTGCTCTTCAGACAGATGCACAAGCTGAGAAGCATAAAAATAACACTGAAAGTGTCTCTCTTAGTAAGCAGTGCCACTTGTAGAGGGCAAACAGCAGTGCTGCTTCCTGAGAAAAGCAGAGTGCCAGGTGTGAGCTTATAACTTATAAATTCTTAAAATTATCCTCAACAGGGCTGTTCTGATTTTTTTAAAACCTTTCTTATGCCATGTTGTTGGAAAGAACTGTTACGGAGAAGTTGCCAGAAGTAAACACAGTGGGCATTTAGAGGGTGCTACCTTGTTCCTGTCTAGTGATTCTGATCAGGCCACATCATACAAAAAGACTCATTTTGAGTTATGGTTTGGGGTACTTTGCCAGCTGATTTACCCTGAGGTTTGATAGGAATTGGAAGGTCTCCATCACTTAGGCTTTAAATTCAGACATGCCCTCAAAAGACCACAAGACTGATACTTCTGGATGACCGAGGCATTTGGTATTTTGGAGAGGGATTTTTTACAAGGTCGTGTAGTGACAGGACAAGCAGTAATGGCTTCAAACTGAAGGAGGTGAGATTTAGATTAGATATAAGAAAGATATTCTTTACTGTGAGGGTGGTGAGACACTGGCACAGGTTGCCCAGAGAAGCTGTGGATGCCCCCTCCCTGGAAGTGTTCAAGGCCAGGTTGGATGGGGCTTTGAGCAACCTGGTCTGGTGGAAGGTGTCCCTGCCCATGGCAGGGGGGTTGGAACTGGATGATCTATAAGGTCCTTTCCAATCCAAATTATTCTATGATTCTATGATTCTGTGATTCTATGATTCTATTCTACAATGCATTTCTCCAGGGAGTCTTTTTTCTATACAGACTTGACATGTTCAAGCTTCCTAATGGTACCAAACTATTCTTTCTTATCCTCTCTGTCCTGTAGAGATAAAGAGGCTCCCTGGGAGAACCGTTCAACTCTATGTACCAATAGGTGCTGACATAATTTTTGAAAACTTGGCAGTCTAATTCAAATTTTGGGCTGAGTTCTCCTATGTTTATATTGGAGATCTAGTAAACAGAGGCTGGAAGGCAGTGAAATTTCCTCAGTGATAATTCTTCAGAGTGTGCAGGGGTGGCCTACTCATCTATGGATCCTCTTATGTTGGATGATATTGGTCATGGATCTGGCCAAACTGTACAAAACTATCAGTGTGAGTGTAAAATTCTTCCCAGTGAGCGGTGCTCAGTTCATGCTTCACCAACAACTTTAATATACCCTACCAGTTACCTCTCCTTATCATGAGTGAGTTTTCCCAAAGTGCAGTAGCAAAGGACTTGTTTTGTTGTAAGACCTACAGCATCTATAGCAAGCGTTACCCAGAAGGGCACATTTCACACTGGTGACTTTAAAAGGCATTACAAACTGATAGATAATGCCTCCCAACAGGGGGGGAAAAGTCATGCACAGAAGTCCCTCCCTGACTCTAAATAATCCTGCTGAGATGCAGGGATCCAGTGACAAATCCTGTTAGCTCAGGAGAAATCAATGCCTGATGTTTTTATACCTTTAAATTACAGATAATCATGCAGACACACACCTTAAAATTGTTGATCCTTATATTTAGTTCTACATCCATCTAATTACACAGATATATGTGTAATATATGCATGAATATATGTGTCACAAGGGGTCATTAAGCGACCTGTATTTTAGACTTGTAGAAATATATATATATGTATAATATAGATATATCTCCTTCTTTCTATATATACACACATATCACTTGTAAACAATCTTGTAGAAATTAGGGCTTGATTGTTCTGCTGCATAATTTGATGCAGTTGATTTCATCTGATTTTTTTTTTTTTTACACGGGAGAGGCTGAGGAGAGGTTCAAGTCACTTTTGCAGTGGCCCAGCTTTTAGACTTGTATTCTGTTGGAGTAGGAAATTTTGCCAACCCAGCTATCTTCCCACTGGAAGCACCACAGGGTGGAAACTCTTGATCCTTGGGTGCAACAACAGTGGATTTTGACACCAAGGGAGATTTCACTGGGTCTTAGCTTAGCATGCCATTTCTGAGCTAGCCTAATTAAGGACCTTGTTAGCACAAATGACATTGTATTGAGTTGATATCTGTAGAGAAGCGTCTCTGAAGTTGAATTCAATACAGAAGCATATACTCTCCTGATGCATTTCTGTCCTCCAAAAGTTGCATGGTACGGAGACTTTTCTAAAAGAATTGCTAATAAGATTTGTTTCCTTTAGAAAGTTTATCTGCTATATAAAAGAGAATAGTTTCCAGCTTCTCGCACTCCCTAAGGTGAGCTTGACACAAGGTTCTGCAAGCTTAGCTACAGATGTGGCATATCCACTTGATGTCACTATGTCAGAAAACACACCAGAGAGTTTCTTTGGCTTAATAACTAGTTTAAAACTTCTGTTGACACAAGCTTCTCTCTCAAGAAACAATTCTGACATGACACCCATGGCAGCTGCATCATAGGGGCGTTAAGGTCCAGAATTCTTCTGAAATACATACCCAAAAGCACAGCTTCATCACCCAGTTTAGCTAAGCCATTAGTCACTGTGCAAAATTCACTTTGGCTCCGACAGGTGAAACTTCGCCTGTTTTGTATACTTCTAAAGTTAAAGCCAGTTAAACTCAGGAAATTTGACACATAGGCTGCAGAACTACACCACTACTGTGACAACAGTCAATTTTCTCATGTAGAAAAGCCTGGACAAATTTGTTCTATGAGACTGGAGTGCAGAAAAGCATCTTCATGTATCAGAAAGCATTTAATTTAAAAAAAAAATCAAAAAGTCTCAAGAAACGATTACCCAAATCTGCAAAAATTTCACCGTTCTTGGGCACTCAGGGTTTGATGTATCAAAACAACTGACTGTGCTTTATCCTTTTAACCAGTGAATTTTACCCTGTACTCCATGGGTTTATTCTGGTGTGTCAACAATAGATAAGGTAATTAGGAATATCAATCTTATAATTAGATGGTCGGATTTTGGTTTAGACAGGGCTTTCCCAGTAGGAAAGTTTCAGGAGTCCATAAATCAAAAAAAATGAGAAAATTTCTGCAAAGTAGGCAATAGACCCTGGTACTAGATTGAATTTTCTCCGAGTTCAGCAGTAAACCTGCTCACTTCTGATCAGTTCACACTGCCAAGATCCTTGAGGGGCAATTCCCTCATAGTATCAGCAAAAAAGCAATGCCAGAGAGCTACACTTGGGATTTGACCTCAGACACCTGCAGAAATCTGTGGAATGGTCAAGAAATAGCCAATTTTTGAAGACTTCCATATCCAGCTATTAATGCAGAGGCCCTTTCAGAAATGTGGACATCTACACAGAACATGGAAAGAGGACATTACTGTGGCTGTGATTACATCTCTTACTTACAAGAGGGCTTTTGTGGTGCTTATGTCTCTTTCATGTATTGTGCTGCATGTTTCAAGGTCCAGAGAGGTAGGCTCCAGGACCATGTTCTACCCAATGGAGCATGGAAGTGGAAATTAATGATTTTAATGATCCAGTTGTCATCCATTAACATAGCAAAGCAAAACTAACTGAAATTAAACCACTTGGCCTCAGCAGGAAA